>NC_143582.1:54145842-55345842 GCF_048544385.1 Mastigoproctus giganteus | reverse complement strand
TGCAATAATTGTAAAGCAATTATTAATCAATCCAAAGTTCATTCTGAATAGACTAAGAATAGAAAATTTGCTTCTTGTCCAAACAGTAGTCAAGCATTGTAGTTTTCTTACCAAAGCTAATGGAAGAAACTTTTGTCCATCTATATTCCCACCATTCCCAGTGAACTACACTCGCCTCCTGTGGTCTTCCGACAGAAGGACATTAGAATAATTCTGAACAATCTCCATGCTAAGAAAATTCCAGATCCCGATGGCATTTCTCCACTTGGTCTAAAGCCCTGTGCTTCTGTTCTGCATTAACTTTTTACACTTTTATATATCACTGGTATTTTTCCTTCTTGGAAATTTGCTCATATCCACTCAGTTCCTAAAAGGGTCGAAAAATTCCTACTGCTGCACTTACCTTTTTTCTTTCCAAAGTAATGTAATTTGCCAACTCAAACTATCTCAAAACCTTCCATCTGAGCAATGATCACTAATATGGATTCCTTCAGTGTTGATCCACTAACCCCAGGGGCTCACATCTGGTGAGTATGGGCTTGGCACACCCAGGGTCCTGAGCTGGATATCATCATTCTTCTCTTTCTTGGTGATTCCCCTTTACTTCTGACTCTTATTCTCTCTCTCTCTCTCGCAGGGTAACTTGGAAATTTTTTTTTGCCTGGTGCAGCATAAGCCTCAGGCTTCCTTGCACTATATGTCTAGTAATAATAATAATAATGTAAAGGCTTACATTCCCTATCTATGGACAAATTCAACCAAAATGTTTGGTGAAATTCCAACAGTTGCTCCTGACATTTCTCATAATTTGATTATATCTGGAATAAAGGTCTTCTAAACAAGTTCTCATCTTAAGGGCTGCTGATTCTTTTTTATAGTCTCTGACAGTTTTCTGCAGGTGATGGGAGATGGCTCTCTGTCTAACTTCTCTCCTCTTGTATATTAATGATCCTCCACTGATTGAAAATCCTATCCATAGTTCTGCTGATGCTGGTACATTCCATCTTTCAGTTCGAGAAACCATGCCATGCATAAACAGCTTCAACTTAGAAAATATCCACTGCCAATTCTTTAATACCAATCACAGGTAATTCTCCAATGGGGAAAAGATAACTTAGTTAATTTCAATCCTTCCAAAATTCAGTCCTGTCTATATTTCACAAAAAGGATTCTATTGCTCCAATGCTTATCTTCAATGACAACACTCAGAGTTCTAGACAAGATCATGTATCTCTATTAGGGATAACTTAGACTTCAAGTTTCTCTTGGCATAAACACATCACAAATATTGTTTGCTCTACATCTAAAAAACTGAGTTTTCTTTTGCTCTCAGCATTACTTTTCTTCTAAACTACTCACTCTGTACAAATCTCAAATCCACTCTATCATGGAATATTGTTTCCACATCTAGAATAATGCCTACCCCAAAACCTCTCTTAAGCTTCTAGACTCCATTCAAAAGAGGGTAGTTGGGTTAATTAATGAACCATCTCTTACAAAGTCTCTCCATTCTCTGTCTCATAGACATTCTGTTTCTGCTGCATGCCTTTTCTGAAATTTACATGGGCACTTCTTCTGAATTGGCATCTAATTCCCCCACTCTCTTTCAAACCAGTCTGAACACTTGCTGCCCCCTTCACACTCACATAACCAACTTTTCTTCTTCCTCATTTATCCCTTCAACTTCTGTTTTCTAGAGCAACCTTCCTTCACATGAATTCCTGAAAATTACAAACTACAAAAATTCAAGTCCAATATCAACAAGTTCCTTCAGTCTTCTCAACTTTTAACCTATGCATTGTACTGAATACTATAGATTCTAATTCTTTTCATGTTTGGGGTTTTCATTAAAAGAAATGGGGGAGAAAGAAATTAAGAAATAAGAAAAAAAGCTTTTTTTTTAGTAATTACCATGAGCAGAATGTACTGGTTCCACAGGAGGTACTTATTTTTGGTTGCACTACTGTCAAAAACAGGAAACATTTTATGCAATAAACAAGGATATGTGGAATAGGAAAGGGTATTCCAGCCAGGGGCAACAGTTGATGAGACTTCAGAATCATTATCATCTTTTAATTAACTATACAAAAAGGTAGTACCGTAGTAAATGTTGGTACCACTGATATTAAGCCCAGTCATTAGCATTAGATGAGGCACACAATGTAAGAAAACAACCTTATGCAGCATCAGCCAAAAAAAAAAAACTCCCATTTCACCCATCCATTCACTCCAAATGCCTGTCTAGCTAAGCCTTAAATTTATTTAAGCTTTCAACTTCCACAACAAGAGATGGAAGTCTGTTCCAGCAATCAACCAAACGCAGGCTAAAGGCAAATTTCCTCACATCTACTCTACATATGTCTTTCCTCAATTTGGATCTATGCCCCATCAGGTTCATAATCTGAGCAAGGGGAAGAATCCCATCAGCATTCAGCTTGCTCACCCTGTTTAAGGCTTTATACGCCTCAATCAGATCACCTCGCAGTTGCCTACTCTCCAGGCACTGCAATTTGCAGAACTTAAGCCTTTCTTGGTAAGAGCACCCCTTTGTTCCCCTCACCAATCTTGTTGCTCTTCTTTGTACTTGTTCTAGCAACTCTATATCCTTCCTAAAATGAGGCCTCCAGACCTGGACACAGTATTCAAGGTGTGGCCTGACCACTGCCTTGTACAATAGGATAATCACCTCGTTGTTCCTGCTAGTAAAATTCCTATATATATGATTGACAAGACTCCATGACCTACTCTGGCAGCCTGTCTGTCAGCGAACTTCATATCTGACTGCACAATTACCCCCAGGTCTTTTTCATTCTAAACTTCCCTAGGTGTAGTACCACATAGTTGGTCTGTTTCTCTTGGGTTACTGCTACCCATATGCAGTATTTTGCATTTGTCAATGTTAAACTTCAGTTGCCACTGCTCAGCCCATTTGCCCAATTTATCTAGATCCTGTTGCAGTAGTATACTGTACTTACTGTCGTTAACAACCCTGCCAATCTTTGTATCATTTGCATAGTTCGACATTAAGCCTCTAATACCTTCATCAATATCACTGATGAATACACAAAACAACAACGGACCCATTCTGAGGCTTTACTTAACAAGTATGAGGTGATGTTGAGAAAAAGTCACAAGTTTAAGCTGAATTTGAAAGTAGAAATTGGAGCCCACTAGAACTCAATTATAATGGACTTAAGACACTTTCAAACTATTTTCAGTGGGCCCCTACTAATGTTCCTGAAAAGAGTAGGTGACAAATGGGAAGTGTTCAGACCCACTAGGTGTTTTTTACCAACTAGGATACCATTCAAAGTTTATACTAAAATGGTAATAATGAAGAGATTAGTAGCAGAAAAGAAAAATGCATAGGATAAATATACATTGCCAGCAGATATCATGTCCTACAGTAAGTATAAACTATAGTGGTGGACAAAAAAACTGCATCACCTTGAAAAAAGTAACATTTATAATGAAATGTATTTTTTTTTTTTTTTTTTTTTTTTAGGAGCATTAGCAACTAAGGCCATATTGCTCTGGGGATATGCAGTGGTCATTCCTTTTCCGCATCCTCTGTATTTGGTGGTCACGGACTCAAACTCCAATCTAATCAAGAAGCGTTTGCTAAGCACTGCTGCTCCTGCCCACCTGGCTATGGAGGCACTGTGAAATGTATAAGATGTTTGATTACAGTCATCTTGTTTGTCGCAAAGCAAAGGTATTGCATCAGATAACACTTCTATTGCATCAGACAGTAATTGCAAGGTATTGCATCAGCCATTTCTATAAATACGGCGTTGGAAGAGTATACACGCTCATTAGTATCCTGTTTTGTAGAGGTGTAAGCATGGTTCCATATGTTCAGTTGACACTAAGAAAAAAAAAAAAAAAGTGTAGCTGTTACTCTGTCCCAGGAAGGGCTTTCTATGTGTGTTATCACTGATAAAGTAGGTTACCACCAGTCAACAGTATCCCGGTGCTGAAATTAAAGCGTAGTAGTAGTAGTGGCACATGATGCAAGAAAGCAAGTGTAGGAGCTTATGCAGCATCAGCCAAAAAAAAAAAAAAAAAAATCACACCATTCCCTCCAAATGCCTGTCCAGTTCCTCCTTAAATTTATTTAACCTATCAACTTCTACAACGACAGATGGAAGTTTGTTCCAGCAATTAACCACCCGCTGGCTAAAGGCAAATTTCCGCACATCTATTCTACATCTGTCCTTTCTTAATTTGAACTTATGTCCCCGTAGGTTGGTAATCTGAACAAGTGGAAGGATCCCATCAGAATTCAGCGTGCTCAACCCATTCAAGGCCTTATAGACCTCAATCAGATCACCGCGCAGGTGCCTAGTCTCCAGCCACTGCAATTTGCAGAACTTAAGCCTCTCTTGGTAAGAGAATCCCTTCATTCCCCTCACCAATCGTGTTGCTCTTCTCTGTACACGCTCAAGCAAATCTACATCCTTCCTAAAATGAGGCCTCCAGATCTGTACGCAGTACTCAAGGCGTGGCCTGACCATTGCCTTATACAGAGGGACAATCACCTCCTTTTCCCTGCTAGCAAAATTCCTATATATCATTGACAAAACCCCATGACCCGCCCTAGCAGCCTGTCTGCACTGCTCAGAAAACTTCATATCTTACTGCACAATTACTCCCAGGTCTTTTTCATTTTCTACCACCTTAAGTGTAGTACCACACAGTTGGTACGTTTCTCTGGGGTTACTTCTACCCATATGCAGTACTTTGCATTTGTCAAGGTTGAACTTCAGTTGCCACTTCTTAGCCCATCTGCCCAAATTATCTAGATCCTGTTGCAGTAGCACACTGCCATTACTGTCATTAACAACCCTGCCAACCTTTGTGTCATCTGCAAACTTCGACATTAAGCCTGATATACCTTCATCAATATCATTGATAAATACACAAAACAACAGTGGACCCAACACCGAACCCTGTGGGACTCCACTAATAACATTAGTCCACGAAGAGCAGCACCCATTGATTACCACCCTCTGTCTTCTCCCACTTAACCATCCTTTTATCCATTGTAGCAACTTACCCTTAATACCATTCTGCTCCAATTTGTACAGTAGTCTTCCATGCGCAACAGTGTCAAAAGCTTTCCTGAAATCCAAGTATACGATATCAAAATTATTTTTTGCATCCAGTTCCTTTGTGACCACATCATAATAACCAATCAAATTTGTCAGACAAGACTTTCCCTTAACAAACCCATGCTGTGTTTGAATTATTGCTGCAGTCTTGTCTAGATGATCCTGCAATGCATCTTTAACCAGCGACTCCATTATTTTACCCGGAACAGAAGTTAAACTAACTGGTCTGTAATTACTCGTGTCACCCTTCGATCCACCTTTGTAAATTGGGGACACATTTGCACATCTCCAGTCCGTGGGAACCTCCCCTGAGTCCAAGGATGCTCTCATAATTATGGCTAAGGGTTTGCTTAGTTGCTTTGCCGCCTCCTTTAAAATAACTGGATAGATCCCATCCACCCCAGGTGCCTTTCTTATGTTTAACTTCAACAATTTCTCCTCCACTTTGCTCTCAGTTATTACAAAATCATTAAGCACACTGCTACAATTTGATAACCTTCTTCCATTTTCAAATTGTAATAATTCCTCACGTGTGAATGTAGATGCAAAATACTCATTCAGTTTGTTTGCTATCTGAGCAGGATCATCAACAGTCGAACCATCGATGTCAAGTGGACCAATCATATTCATCCCCTTCCTTTTAGAGTTTATATAAGTAAAGAAATCCTTGCTGTTTTTCTTAGCATCTTTTGCCAAAGATTTCTCGTAATCCGCCTTCGCCTGCCGAACCTCCTTTGTGACCTGATTACAGACTAGCTTATATCTGCCACAGGCTTCTGTGTCACCTGATAATTTATATGCATCCCATGCATTTTTCCTCTCTGTCACGAGTCTCATTAGTTCATTTGATAACCATTTAGGCCTAAACCTTGAACGATATTTCTTAATCGGTATATAAAGTCTAGTCGCTTCCACGATTAATTCTTTGAATGCTTCCCACTTAGAATTTACTGTTTGTAACATCGTCAGTTGATCCCACTGTACAGAATTTAAAAACTGTCTGAGACCACTGTACTCCCCCTTACGGAAGCAAAAACCCTTTCCTTTACCCCTGACGGTAGTTACCTCTTTGAGTAAATCCCACTTCAGCACACTGTGATCACTGCCACCTAGTGGTTCCTTTATCTGCAAATTCTTAATACACGAATGATCACTGCTGATAACCAGATCAAGAGTGTTACTTTCTCTGGTTGCCTCTCGAACATGCTGCTGCAGAAAACAATCATCCAATAACTCCACAAAAGTCTGACTAGTGTGTGAGTGACCAACCCACAAGTTCCAGTCAATATCTGGGAAGTTAAAATCCCCCATTATAAGACATTCTGATTTACTGGCCCACTCTATTTCTCTGTACAATTGTTCATTGTACTCATTCAAGTCATTAGGCCTATAACACACTCCTACTCTTATTTTTCCTTTCGCAGTGCTTATCTCACACCAAACCGACTCAACAGAGCACTGTTCATCATTATTAACTGGGTGCATTTCCATTGATTTTATGTTTTTTTTAATTAACAGCATAACACCCCCTCCCTTTCTGTCCTGTCTATCCTTTCTGTACACATTGTACTCCCCAAATTCCAGTTCTGCATTCCTTATATCTGTGTCACACCACGTCTCTGATATCCCAACAATATCCCCCTTTGATGTCTTGACCAACACTTCAAATTCGTCAAATTTATTTACTATACTTCTAGCATTGGTATACATGCAAGCATACATGCTCCTATGCCTATTCCTTGTTACCCTAACACATTCCATATACCCAACTATTCCATGATGACTGCCATCCGTCCCTGAAACCCCCAACACCCCTCGCTCCAGGTCGCTTCTTATTCTAATAGAAGTTGTGCAAGAATCACCTTCACCTCTGCCTGCGGTTACTGTTAAACTATTAGTCTTTGTATCCCCCCAAACTAGCAGTTTTCCGACCCACCTAACACTGCCTCGATAGCATCAGCAAATATTCTTGCACACTTTCTATTTAAGTGTATCCCATCCCTGTAGAAGCAATCTCTCCTGTTAACAAGTACAGTCCAGGCTGAAAAAAATTCTACCCCTTGAGCCTTGCACAATCTTTCCAGGGCCGAATTGATCGACAAGGCTCTCATCATATACTCCCTCCTATCGTGTCTGGGCAGAATTGCAGACACTTTCAAATTCAACCCTATTTCATGGCTTTTTTTCAACAGTGACCTGTACTTGTTGAGTAATTCCGCCGGTCTCCTACTCTTAATATCATTAGTGCCAACGTGTACAACTATATCACCTTTTGTGCCCTTGAAAGATGATATCCGCTCTACAACGTCATCAACCTTTGCCCCTGGCAGACATACCCTGGTCCTGTTCCACCTACAAAATCCTTTTTACAAAATATATTCCCCGTCTCCCTGACAATAGAGTCACCAACAATAACTAGTTCCTTTGGGACCAGCGCATTCTGCTTTGGAGATTGCCGCTGTGTTGCCTGATGACCAGGAGTGAGCTCTGGCGTTGAGTTGGGCAGCTGAGAGCCTGATGGGCCCCTCAATTTAGATCTTTCGAGGGCATCCACCCTGTCCTTCAAACTCTCATATAGGCCCATAACAACGCTGAGTTGTCGCCTGATTTCCTTACACTCCTTACATCGTGCACACACAAAGACATCCCCCATGGCAATATCATGTTCCGTTCCAGAGATTTCGGCAAACATTTCACAAGTTGCACATTTTTTTAGGCTGTGATGCGTTGGAGAATTGCTCCCCTCAGTTCTCCCCCGATTCACAGCACTCCTGCCACTTTGTGCCCGTTGCTTTGCTGCTCTAGTCTGGGGCATGGTAGTTTAAATTAATAAAATCAATAAATTAAATATCAATAGTATTTGAATAGAAACTATTAAATAGAAACAGTGAAGCGTATTACTATATAATTATGCGTTAGAGCTACCTAACTACCTCAATTAAAAAATTTGAATTCCCTACCACTATATCCAAAAACAATGGCTACAAAATGGAACGAAATAACAGTTTTACCTATCGTAAGTAAAATCCACAAAAACTCTTTATCTAAATTAAAAATAAAAAATAACCAGCGTAACTATAACTATATGACGTATAGTTATAGTTACGCTGTAACTATATCATGTAAATAAAAGGCAAACACTTATCGTTTTTGCGGAGCCTGTAACTGTCAGCTGTAACTTTTAAAGAGATTCAGCGCCCTCTCCAAAAAAACCGGTGATGTGAAGAGAAGACCTGGAGACCGTAAGAGAGTGACTACGCCTTCCCAAGATCGATATATGAAATGGCTATGCTTTCGTAATCACCATCCTAATGCTCCTGATCTAAAACTGGACTTTGAGATGGCCTCTGGTGTTGAAACAAGTGCACGAACTATCCAAAGACGGCTTTCGGAATTTGGTCTGCATGCCTATCAGCCCAAGGTGAAGGCATGCCTATCAGCCCAGCCGTTTGTTCACCCAAAAAGGCTTCATCAAATGAGGAAGAAGCGACTTGCTTGGGCTAAAATTCATGTTTCATGGACAAAAGAGCAATGGGACATCATCATCTTTTCTGACAAATCGAAATTCAACCTGCATGGCTCAGATGGGAAGAGATATGTCAGAAAACGAAAATTGGAGGAATACAACATCCGGACTGCATAACACCAACTGACTGGTGGGGAACTGTAAAGTTCCCCGTCAGTCAGATGGTCTGAGGATGCATAACAAGCAAAGGGATCGGGAAAATTAAGTTTATTAACAGAATAGTGAATGCAGACACCTACACTGCTATCTTGGAGGAGTGCCTGAAACCCATTACAGGCATACCTCGGTTAATGTTACCTCTGATAACGAAGCTTCGCTATAACGAAGTCGGCAATTTCAAGCCCCATTTAACATAAAAAATATATATTCCAGTTTAATCACCTGAAATCTAAACAAACTGAAGAAATTACGGAAACCTTTGGGGCTTCTCGTGGTTGGTTCGAGAAATTTAAAAAACGGGTCAGGATTCATAGTGTAAAATTAACAGGAGAAGCTGCAAATAAGTTTCCAGAAAAACTAAAGGAAATAATTGAACGTGAAAATTTTCCAAATTTGGTGTTCAATGTTGACGAAAGCGGTTTGTTCTGGAAACGGCTACCAACAAAAAGCTTCATATCTATTGAAGAAAAATCAGTTGCTGGGTTCAAAGCAGACAAAGACCGTTTAACGTTACTCTTTGGATCAAATGCCTCTGGCGATTATAAATTAAAATTGTTATTAGTTTACCATTCAGAAAATCCGAGGGCGTTAAAAGGTAACATAAGAATGAATTTACCTGTAATATGGAAAGCAAGGGGCTTAGAGGGGAACAGGTATCCTGTGTGTTATCAGACACTCAGCCTAAAACACTGATGGATCCAATATCTCTCTATTACAGAAGATTTAGGAGAAGTCCGGTTGGCCTGCCTCCCTAAAATCCACTCATGCACACCTTCTCGATGGTAAGCCCTGTTACGTCACTTAGGTGGCAACGAACGTGTAGAGTGGTTCTCTTCAGGACGCCTGGTCAGCGTGAAGAGGAAAAGACCAAACCCTCCAGCAATGAGAGCACAACAATACAAATGGCCCTCAGTCCCCAGCAGCTTTCACTCTCCCTCTTACGGCAGCGAGAGGATCAGAGTGGAAGCAGAGGGTGCTAAGAATCTCTGGGTACGACCAGGCTGCCATGCACGGAAATTGAACTTGGCCTGTTATAACGTACGATCACTCATCGGTGAAGACAGGATATTAGAGCTGGAAAAGGAATTAGAAAATGTGAATTGGAATATCATTGGTTTGGCTGAAACAAGAATAAGAAATGAATCACTTATAAGTTTATCAAGTGGAAATCTGCTGTACACCAATGGAAACAGTGAAAGGAGTGAAGGTGGAGTTGGGTTTCTGGTCCATAAAGATTTTAAAAACAACATTTTGGAATTCAAAAGTACATCACCAAGGGTGTCAAGACTAATACTCAAGATTTCTAAGAGGTACAAGCTAAAGATTATAATGATTTATGCACCAACATCGAGCCATGATGATGAAGAGGTTGAAGAAATGTACACCGAAATTGAGAGTCTTCTAGATGAGCAGAAAACCCACTACACTATTATTATGGGGGACTTCAATGCTAAGGTTGGAAAAAGGCAAAACAGCACAGAAAGAGGAACTATAGGAAATTTTGGAATTGGTGAAAGAAATAAAAGAGGTGAAAGACTTGTGGAATTTGCAGAATCTCAAGGAATGTCAGTAATGAACACTTTTTTCAAGAAAAGGGTGAACAGAAAGTGGACATGGAAGAGTCCAAATGGATTAACAACTAATGAAATCGACTTCATCCTCACTAACAGAAGATATATTGTGAATGATGTTACCGTCCTGAATAAGGTAAATGTTGGAAGTGATCACAGAATGGTAAGATGTACACTTGATATAGATGTAGGAAAGGAAAGGCAAAAACTGACTCGAGTAAATAATACAAAGGTCTTTGAAATAACAGAGGAGGAGAAAAAGCAGTATGTACTGGAACTTAAGAACACGTTTGAGCTTCTGCAGACTGCTCAGGACCAAGATATTGATGAGGAATATTACAACTTTCTGAAAGTGATAAAGCCCAAGAAACCTATAGGGAAACAGAAATCCAAAGAAGAAAAAATTAGTCAAGAAACACTTGTCATGATGAACCAAAGACGACAAATGAAGAGCAAGAAAAACACTGACAGGGAGAAAATTGAGTATACTGAGTTATGCAAAGCCATTAGAAAGAGACTCAGAGAGGACATAAGAAGATTTAACACAAGAAAAGTAGAACAAGCATTAAGGGAAAATAAAGGATTTAAATCAGCAGCCATGAGCAATAATACAGAAAGACAAATGATACTGAAACTGAAGAATAGCGATGGTGTACTTATAAACAGCAGAGAAGGCATAATTCAAATAGCAGAAGACTACTATAGAGAACTATACAAGGAGCGAGGGAATGATACCAGCAGTGGGGAAGATGGATTGCAAAGTAGCAACACATACGACATACCCGATATTCTTCCTGATGAGGTAGAACATGCATTGAAGAAAATGAAGAATCGGAAAGCCCCGGGGGAAGATGAAGTTACTGTAGAGTTGTTAAAATTGGGAGGAAGAGACATAACACAAAAACTGGCAAGGCTCTTCACAAAGTGCATTAGAAAAGGTGTGATGCCTAAGCAGTGGAATAATGCAATCATAGTTTTGCTGCATAAGAAAGGAGATAAATCAGAAATTGGCAATTATAGACCAATTAGCCTGTTATCCCATATCTACAAGTTGTTCACAAGGGTCATTACTAACAGATTAGAAAGAATACTTGATGAGAATCAACCGAAAGAGCAAGCTGGCTTTAGGACGGGATTCTCAACTATGGATCACCTTCACGTAATATCACAGCTAATGGAGAAAGCAAATGAATATAAAACACCATTATGCCTGGCATTTGTGGATTATGAAAAGGCATTTGACTCCATACAGCATAAGGCAATGTTTCGGGCACTGGAAAGACAAGGCATAGATACTCCATATATTATGATTTTGAAGAAAATATATGAGAGTGCTACATCCTTTATTAGACTAGACAAAGACAGTAGCAAATTTAAAATCGAGAAAGGAGTTCGACAAGGAGACACAATATCTCCGAAGCTGTTTACTGCTGCCCTTGAGGAAGCTTTCAGAAGATTAGACTGGTCGCAGAAAGGAGTCAATGTGAACGGAGAGTACCTAAACCATTTACGATTTGCAGATGACATTGTGGTCATAAGCCACGATCCCAAAGAATTAGAGGAAAATCTTAATCAGTTATGCACAGTTAGTAAGGATTTTGGACTAAAGATGAATATGGCTAAAACAAAAGTAATGATGACCAAGTATGCCACGGAAAGGGAAATAATTATTGATGGAGCAGTAATTGAAAAGGTGGAGTCATATACTTATCTGGGACAAGTTATTAGCTGTAATAATGATAAATGGCTGGAAGTCAAGAGAAGGATAAATTTTGGATGGATAGCATTCAGGAAATATAGTCACATACTGAAGAGCAATATCCCAGTTTGTCTGAAACGTAAAATAATGAATCGATGTATACTCCCCACCATGACTTATGGAAGTGAAACTTGGGCACTCACCAAAAGAATGGAAGAGAAGCTAAGAACTACACAGCGAAGAATGGAACGAATTATATTGGGAATCAGACTGTTAGATAAGAAGAGAAACACATGGATTAGGCAGCAAACTCAAGTAAAGGACATTCTTATCAAAACTAAAGAACTAAAATGGTCTTGGGCAGGACACATAGCTCGAAGACATGACGACAGATGGACTAAGAAAATAACAGAATGGTACCCAAGAGGAGCTAGAAGAAAACCTGGAAGACAAAGGCGGAGATGGATAGATGAAATTCATGAGTTTTTGAGTAGTAAATGGATGGCCAGTGCTCAAAACAGAAGGAACTGGAAAGTTGCTGGAGAGGCCTTCATCCTGCAGTGGATTGAAAATGGCTGATGATGATGATGATGGAAAGCAAATAGAAAAGCGTGGGTTACCAAGGAGTTATTTACTGATTGGTTTGTTAACCACTTTTGTCCTGAAGTAAAACGGTATTGTCAAAAAAACAACTTTGAAGAAAAAGCTCTTTTGTTGTTAGACAATGCTCCGGGACATCCTACTGATCTTAACACGTTGGACACATGCATTCCTGTCAAAGTTGTGTTTCTTCCAGCAAACACAACTTCCCTGATTCAACCATTGGATCAGGGAGGAAAAGCATCATTTAAAGCTTATTATCTGCGTCGAACATTAAGCAGTTTAACTGAACTAGAGGATAAAGAGGAAATGACAGTTAAATCTTTTTGGAAAAACTACACCATTAAAAACGCAATTGAAAACATTGATAGTTCTTGGAAAGAAGTCACTAAGAAATGCTTAAATGGAGTTTGGCACAAAATATGGCCAGAAATTTATTTATTTATTTATTATTTAAGTTGTACTAGAAGAAGAAAATAACATCCAAGAAATTGGAAATGAAGTTATCCAGATGGCTCAATCAATAGGTTTCGAAAATGTCAATGAAGAGGATGTTAGAAATTTATTGAATGCAGAAGATAATGGTTTTTCAGTGGAAGATTTAGAAAACCTTGTTAGCAATGAAGACGAAGTTAAAGAAGTTCCTGCCGAAAAAGTGTTAACAACCAAAGATTTAAAAAGGTGCTTAAATGACATTGAAAACGTTAAATTTTTTTAGTGAAAATGATCCTGATTTAGGAAGAAGTATTATTGTTAAGCGATCAGTGTTAAATGCAATAACTCCGTATAGGCAATTGTTAAATGCAATAACTCCGTATAGGCAATTGTTAAATGAGAGAAAAAAAGCATAAACAATCAACTTTAGACTCGTATTTTAAAATGTGATTTCACTTTGTATGTAAGTTGACTGTTTATTTAATAAAACTTTTCTTTGTCCAAAAAAAAAAGCTTTTCATTTTCTTTACGTAAGAACGTATCCCTATTCTGGCCATAGTATTTTTACCTCTGAAAACAAAGTTTCGCTTAACGAAGTAATTTCGTGGAATGCATCCTATTCGTTATTCGAGGTATGCCTGTATTAGGATTTACCACACAGACGTCCAAAACTGCATTTTTCAACAGGACTCAGCACCTTGCCACACAGCAAAATTGGTAAGTTTTATATAATATTTAGATTTAATGATGAGTTTGTCTTCTTGTCTCACAAAGCTTAAAACATACTTACACCAATGTTTTCTCTCATTTGTCTCCCTTAAGGTGCAGCCATACCTCAGAAATGCTGGCATTACAGTGCTATACTGGCCTGGCAACAGAACAGATTTGAACCATATTGAAAATTGCTGGTACATAATGTCATCTAAAATTGCTCAGAAGAAGCCAACAAGTAAGATACAGCTGCAGGAGAGCATTGTAAGAGTGTGGTACCACGAAATTGGGCAACCGTATATCCAGAAGTTGATTAACTCTATGCCAGATTGTCGCAAGGCTGTAATTGCAGCTCAAAATATTGAGGACTTATTTTGCTGATTTACAGTACATAAGTTTGTACAAGTAAATGCAATAAATGAATGTCTGGTTGTCATGATTGCCATTTCGTGATTTCTCATATTTCCATTAATTATGCATTTTACCCTTTGGGAAGATATTTATGGCAATTAGGTATATCAGGTGGAGTCTTTTTATTGGATTTCATTCACAGAGATATATATCCCATGTAACAAATGCAATTCAAACATTTCTGCAACCCAAAATGCAGCACAAAACATTATTTGCAAAATTCACAAGTGATGCAGTTTTTTTGTCTGCCACTGTAGTCTGTAATAAAGTTACTCAAGGGTTTAGGCATGTTGTGATAGATTATGAGTCTTTGCTAAAAATGCAAAGAAAAGTAACAACGAATTCTGAGTATGTGAACACCAGAAAGACAAGGATGAATCACACTAATCTGCATAGATTAGTGTGATTCATCCTTGTCTATTCATACTAATGTCAAGTTTTACAGATTGCTGACAAACCAATGGAAACAGTGAAAGTGGAGTTGCTTTCTGGTCCATAAAGATAAAAGGAACAACATTTTGGAATTAAAAAGTACATCACCAAGGGTATCAAAGCTACTCAGGATTTCTAAGTGGTACAAGCTAAAGGTTATAATAATTTATGCACCAACATTGAGCAATGATAATGAACAGGTTGAAGAAACATACACCGAAACTGAGTCTTCTAGATGAGCAGAAAACCCACTACACTATCATTATGGGGGACTTCAATGCATAGGTTGGAAAGAGACAAAACAGTGCAGAAAGGGGAACTATAGGAATTGGTGAAAGAAATGAAAGACTTGTGGAATTTGCAGTCTCGAAGAATGTCAGTAATGAACACTTTTTTTCAAGAAAAGGGTGAACAGAAAGTGGACATGGAAAAGCTCAAATGGATTAACAACTAATGAAATTGACCTCATCCTCACTAACAGAAGATATATTTGAATGATGTTATCATCCTGAACAAGGTAAATGTTGGAAGTGCTTACAGAATGGTAAGATGCCCACTTGATATAGATGTAAGAAAAGAAAGGAAAAAACTGACTTGAGTAAATAATACAAAGGTCTTTGAGATAACAAAAGAGGGGAAAAGCACTGGAACTTAAGAAAAAGTTTGAGCTTCTGCAGACTGCTCAGGACCAAGATATTTACGAGGAATACTACAACTTTCTGAAAGTGATAAAGCACAAAAAATCTATAGGTAAAAAGAAATCCAAAGAGGAAAAAATTAGTCAAGAAACACTTGTCATGATGAACAAAAGACAACAAATGAAGAGCAAGATAAACGCTGACAAGGAGAAAATTGAGTTATACTGAGTTATGCAAAGCCATTAGAAAGAGACTCAGAGAGGACATAAGAAGATTTAACACAAGAAAAGTAGAACAAGCATTAAGGGAAAACACAGGACTTAAATCAGCAGCCATGAGTAAATACAGGAAGACTGATACTGAAACTGAAGAATAGCGATGGTGTACTTATAAATAGCAGAGAAGGCATAATTCAAATAGCAAAAGATATATTTAACTACTATAGAGAATTATACAAGGAGCGAGGGAATAATGCCAGCAGTGGGGAAGAGGGATCACAAATTAGTAACACATACAACATACCCGATATCCTTCCTGATGAGGTAGAACATGCGTTGAAGAAAATTAAGAATTAGACACCCCTGGGGGAAGACGAAGTTACTGTAGAGTTGTTAAAATTGGGAGGAAGAAACACGACACAAAAACTGGCAAGACTCTTCATAATGCAATCATAGTGGAATAATGCAATCATAGTTTTGTTGTATAAGAAAGGAGATAAATCAAAAATTGGAAATTATAGACCAATTAGCTTGTTATCCCACATCTACAAGTTGTTCACAAGGGTCATTACTAACAAATTAGAAAGAATACCTGATGAGAATCAACCAAAAGAGTAAGCTGGCTTTAGGACAGGATTCTCAACTATGGATCACCTTCACGTAATATCACAGCTAATGGAGAAAGCAAACGAATATAAAGCACAATTATGCCTGGCATTTGTGGATTATGAAAGGCATTTAACTCCATACAGCATAAGGCAATGTTTCAGGCACTGCAAAGACAAGGCACAGATACCCCATATATTATGATTTTGAAGAAAATATGTGAGAACACTACCTCCTTTATTAAACTAGACAAAGACAATAGCATATTTAAAATTGAGAAAGGAGTTCGACAAGGTGAGACAACATCTCCGATGTTGTTTACTGCTGCCCTTGAGGAAGCTTTCAGAATATTAGACTGGTCACAGAAAGGAGTCAATGTGAATGGAAAGTAACTAAATAAACCATTTACAATTTGCAGATGACATTGTGATTATAAGCCACGATCCCAAAGAATTAGAGGAAAATCTTAATCAGTTACGCAGAGTTAGTAAGGATTTCGGACTAAAGATGAATATGGCTAAAACAAAAGTAATGATTAACAAGTATGCCACAGAAAGGGATGTAATCATTGAAGAAGCAGTAATTGAAAAGGTGGATTCATATACTTAGCTGGGACATGTAATTAGCTGTAATAATGATAAATGGCTGGAAGTCAAGACAAGAATAAATTTTGGATGGATAGCATTCAGGAAATATAGTCACATACTGAGGAGCAACATCCCAATTTATCTGACACAAAATATTGAACCAATGTATACTTCCCACCATGACTTATGGAAGTGAAACTTGGGCACTCACCAAAAAAAATGGAAGAGAAGCTGAGAACTACACAGCAAAGAATGGAATGAATTATATTAGATAAGAAGAGAAACACATGGATTAGGCAGCAAACTCAAGTAAAGGACATTGTTATCAAAACTAAAGAACTAAAATGGTCTTGGGCAAGACGCACAGTTCAAAGATATGATGACAGATGGACTAAGAAAATAACAGAATGGTGCCCAAGAGGAGCTAGAAGAAAACCTGGAAGACAATGACGGAGATGGATATATGAAATTCACGAGTTTGTGGATAGTAAATGGATGGCCATTGCACAAAACAGAAGGAACCGGAAAGTTTCTGGAGAGGCCTTCGTCCTGCAGTGGATTGAAAATGGTTGATGATGATAAACTATATAGAGTAGTGTCAAAAATCCGAATGCCAATAATCTGAACGAGCCAGCATTTATTTATTTTTTATGCTGGTGCCATAAAATAATTAAAGTAAGCGCAGGTTATTATGATCATGTTTGCAAACTGAATTTTGATTCTATTAAATGGCAATTCTAATAAGCAAAAATCAGAGGAATATTACCTACAGGCTATAAAAATGAAGATATAAAGCACAAATTTACACTTTTATTACATTATCAATTAACAAAATTAAATGATACGTGAAAATCAACAAACTAAATGCTGAATTGACAAACAATCAACAAACTGAATGCCGTCCAACTCAACTACTCTTGCTGAAAAGAGAGAGAGAGAGATCTGGCAGCAAAGAAACGAAGTTCGAAAATGGTGCAGCAAAGAATAAGTAATTATTTTCGTTAAAGATCCATACATGTGTAATTGTGGCTGAAAGTTCCAATTTTCTTTTGTTACCTATGAATAAATATATGTAGGTACAACTTGGTGTTTTCATTTCTAAACTTACTAAACCTTTTTTTTTTTTTTTTTTAGTCTTTCTTTATTTTTCAAAAGTTCGAAACCCCAAACAAATCAGAAGTCCAAACTACCCCGGTCCCAATTAGTTTGGATTATGGATGCTCTACTGTATTCTGCACCTACATTCACAGATGAGGAATTTTAGAGTCAAGATTAACAGAAATCTATCTAATACTGATTAGAATTTTTTTAAATGCTTTTATAATAATAGAAAGTACAGTGGAAGAGAAACTGCTGCAGTTAAAAGTGAACAAAGTAATTTGTGTGTAATTTATTCAATTATATTGAAAGAGGCTGTAAAAGAGATAGTTAAACATTTAGCCGTAATGTAAGCATCCTTAGATTCAGGAAGAGTACCTAAAGATTGGAGATGGGGGAGAACTGAGGGAGGCGGTTGTCCTCTGAATCACAGTCTATTGAAATGCACTGCTTGTTTGATATTTGTGGAGCAAGGCGGTTGTCCTCTGAATCACAGTCTATTGAAATGCACTGCTTGTTTGATATTTGTGGAGCAATCAGGAACAGGACATGATATTGCCTAGGGGAATGTCTGTGTGTGCGCGATGTAAGGAGTGTGAGGAAATCAGGCGCCAACTCGGCATTGTTATGGCCTTATATGAGAGCTTGAAGAACAGGGTGGATGCCCTTGAAGGATTTAAATTCAGGGGCCCATCAAGCTCTCAAGCCCACATCAATGCCAGAGCTTGCATTTGAACTGCACGCAACACAGCGGCAATCCCCAAGACAGAATGCACTGGACCCAAAGGAACTAGTTGTTGTAGGTGACTCTATTGTCAGGGAAACAGGGAACATATTGTGCAAAAAGGATAAATGGAACAGAACCAGGGTATGTCTGCCAGGGGCAAAGGTTGATGACGTAGGGCAGATATCATCCTTTAAGGGCACAAAGGGTGATATTGTTGTACACGTTGGCACTAATGATATTAAGAGTAGGAGACCGGCAGAATTACATAACAAGTACAAGACAATATTGAAAAAAAGCCGTGAGTTAGGGTTGAATTTGAAAGTGCCCGCAATTCTGCCCAGACACGATAGGAGGAAGCATATGACGAGAGCCTTGTCAATCAATTCGGCCCTGAAGAGACTGTGCAAGGCTCAAGGGATAGAATTTTTCTCAGCATGGTCTGTGCTTCTTAACAGGAGAGACTGCTTCTACGGGGTTGGGATACACTTAAATAGAAAGGGTGCAAGAATATTTGCCGATGCTATCGAGGCAGAGTTAGGCGGATCTGAAAACTGCTAGCTTGGGGGGGATACACGGACTAATAGATTAACAGTAGCCGCTGGCAGAGGTAAAAGTGATTCTTGCACTACTTCTATTGAAATGCAATTGAGCAGCAGCCTGGAAATCTAGGCAATGGGAATTTCCAGGACTGCTGGGAGTCATAGTGGAACAAGTAAATACATGGGCTGTGTTAGAGTAACTAAGAGTAGAAATAGGTGCATGTATACTTGCATGTACACCAATGCTAGGAGTATAGTTAATAAATTCGATGAGCTTGAAGTGCTAGTCAAGATATCAAAGGCAGATATTGTTGGAATATCAGAGACCTGGTGTCACACAGACATAAGCAGTGCAGAACTGGAATTTGGGGAGTACAGAAAGGATACTTCCTTCCTGTCCTGGCTATCCTTTCTGTACAATGTGTACAGAAAGGATAGCCAGGCCAGGAAGGAAGGCGGGGTTATTATTATTATTATTATTATTAGCCATAGGGTGCAAGGAAGCCTGAGGCTTATGCTGCACCAGCCAAAAAAAAAAAAAAAAAAAAAAAAAAAAAATTCCCGAGTTACCCTGAGAGAGAGAGAGAGAGAGAGAGAGTAGAAAGGAATCACCAAGAAAGAGAAGAATGATGATATCCAGCTCAGGACCCTGGGTGTGCCAAGCCCATACTCACCAGATGTGAGCCCCTGGGGGTTATGCTGTTAGTTAAGAAACACAAAATCTAAGGAAGTGCATTCATTTGATGTGGGTGGACAATGCAATGTTGAGTCTGTTTGGTGTGACATAAGCACTGGGAAAGGAAAAATGAGAGGTGTGTGTTATAGGCCTAATGAATCTGATGAGTATAATGAGCAATTTGTGCAGAGAAATAGAGTGGGCCAGTAAATTAGAGTGTCTTATAATGGGGATTTTAATTTCCCAGATATTGACTGGAATTTGTGGGTTGGTCACTCACACACTAGCAAGGCTTTTGTGGATTTATTGGATGATTGTTTTCTACAGTTCGGGAAGCAACTAGAGAGAGTAATACTCTTGATCTGATTATCAGTAGTGATTCTTCATGCATCAAGAATCTGCAGATAAAGGAACAACTAGATGGCAGTGATCACAGTATGCTGAAGTGGGATTTACTCAAAGAGGTAACTACCATCAAGGGTAAAGGTTTTTACTTTCGTAAAGGTGACTAAGGTGGTCTGAGACAGTATTTAAATTCTATACAGTGGAACGAACTGATGATGTTACCAACAGCAAATTCAAAATGGGAAGCTTTAAAAGAATTAATCTTGGAAGCAACTAGGCTTTTCATAACAACAAAGAAATATTGTTCAAGATTTAGGCCTAAATGGATGTCAGATGAACTAATTAGACATGTTATCAAAATTACTGTAACTCAGAGCGAAAACGAATACAAAATTGATTGTGACAAGTTTAATAATAGGAAATATATATATATTAGATTAGATACATACAAACAAAAAGCTTTCGGTTGTTTTGTCTACCTTCCTCAGTTCAACTGACAGTTAAGAATGGAGCATGAAAGCGTGTACTGCCAATCTTGTACGTGAAGTTCGTGATTAATTGTTGGTTGAAGCCTGTGGCTGTGATGCATGTGGACGTTGCCAGCATTTGTGAATAGTCAGGATTGCTGTTTCGATGACAGGATGGACTTGATATCCACTGCTCCTGTTGACTGAGGTATTGGAGCATTTGATGTTAAATGACTCCAACCAGGTGCGTCGTCGATACCTTACCACAAAGCGGATTGGTCTACCGCATCTCTTGCCTTGACTGCACTAGGTGCTTCAGGGGGGAAACGGCTCGAAAAAGCCTTTCCAAACACAAAAGAGCAGAGTCAAAAGAACCTGGGGGTAATTAAGCAGTGCAGACCGTCTGCAAGAGTAGCTCATGGTGTCTTTTCAATGATATACAGGAATTTTTCTAGGAGAGATAAGGAGGGGATTATCCCCTTGTATAAGGCAATGGTCAGGCCACACCTTGAGTACTGTATACAGGTCTCATTTTATGAATGATGTAGAGCTGTTGGAACAAGTACACAGAACGGCAACAAGATTAGTGAATGGAACAAAGGGTTGCTCTTATGAAGAAAGGCTTAAGTTTTGCAAATTAGAGTGTCTGGAGACTAGGCACCTGCAAGGTGATCTGATTGAGGTGTATAAAGCCTTGAATGGTTTGAGCATACTCAATGCTGATGGGATTCTTCCTTTTTCTCAGAATAATCGCCTGAGAGGGCATAAATTCAAATTGAGGAAAGACAGTTGTAGGATAGATATGCAGAAGTTTGCCTTTGGCCAGCAGGTGGTTGATTGCTGGAACAAACTTCCATCTGTTGTAGAAGTTAATAGCTTAAACATGTTCAAAGCAGAACTAGACAAACATCTGGGGCGAGTGGATGTGTGAAATGAGAAGTGTGTGTGTGTTTTTTTTTTTTTGTTTTGGCTGATGCTATACAAGTTTATTTTCTTCCATCACGTGTCTTTGCTAATGCTAATATTTCGACAAACCAACAGGAATAAAGCCGTGATTGGCAAATGCCACTCACTACCTTCCCTGCCCACTGTCGTCCTAGGTTGACATTCCTAGACTTATTCCTTTTACCGCTGTTTTTAAATCGCGAACTCGTTTCCCGATTTTAAAACAGCGGTATGAACACCCTACCTAAGCTAAGCACCCCCTCTTAAACTACAAAAACAATCAGAAAGAAAACGCCTTCACTATAATTACCCAATCACAGAACTCGACGATACAATCACTCCGTTCTACGACCACGCTCACTGCGTGGAGACAAGTACTTCTTTTTCAAGAAGAGTGTTTCCATTTACAATGGGTTTCCTCAGCCTACAAGTTATTTCTTGTTAGGAATTTTTTCCCGCCATAAAGTGCGGTTCAAGGTGTCTTGGTCGCTTAAGCCTCGGGCTGTCATGTACTCCATCCATCCATGTCCTCCTAGGTCTTCCTCTTCTCCTTCCAGGAGATATCCATTCCAGGATAGCCTTTGGATATCTGTTTGCTTGCATCCGTTTTACATGTCCATACCATGTTACACGCTTTTCTTTGATGGTGTCAATAATAGCCAAGTACACCGTACTCAAATAATGATGATTTCCCCTGTCCAAAATCAACTTTGGGACAGAATTTTGAAAAAGTGGCAACTCTTAATTGCTTCAACTTTCTAATGTCCAATAGTAAGCCGTCATTCCACAATACAATTCGTTTTATAACAATCACATCGTTTGATTAAACTACCTTAAAATTTTTTAGACCATGTAATGTCCGCCTTTCAACATTACATAAAAACATTTCATTTATTGTAAATACGCTACCAACCCACATCAGACAAAAATACTTAATAAACCACACTTTCTAAAAGAAAATTGTTATATTTTCAACAAATACGTAATAAATGACAACACGTGTAAAAATATTTACCAATTTCTTTCGGAGCGCCATTTAACTGACAGCACCACCTGAACAGTTCTATGACTTCAATTGAATACAGAAATACCCCAATAACCCAAGCACAATATAGTGGCTTCAAGCTTATCTGTCTGAGAAATTTAGCTGATTTTGAAGACGTTGAAAACGATTCCGCTTTTGTTAATATAAAAGTAGATAATTAATTAGCAACATAAAAATGTTGCTAATTCAAGCTAATATATTTTTTTTTTTCAGCCTGGTCTGTACTTGTTAACAGGAGAGACTGCTTCTACAGAATGGGATACACTTAAACAGAAAGTGTGCAAGAATATTTGCTATTGCTATCCAGGCAGTGTTAGCTGGGGCGGAAAACTGCTAGCTTGGGAGGAATACAAGGACTAATAGATTAACAGTAGCCGCTGGCAGCAATGAAAGTAATTCTTGCACTGCTTCTATTGGAATGAGCAGCAGCCTGGAAAACAAGGTGCAAGGAATTTCAGAGACTGTTGGGAGTCATTGCGGAACAACTAAATTCATGGGCTGTGTTAGGGTAGCTAAGAATAGGAACAGGTGCATGTATACTTTCGTGTACACCAATGCTAGGAGTTTGATAAATAAATTTGATGAATTTTAGGAGTTCGTCAAAACATCAAAGGCATATATTGTTGGGACATCAGAGATGTGGTGTCACGCAGATATAAGGAATGCAGAACTGGAATTTCGGGAGTACAATGTGTACAGGAAAGATAGACAGGATAGGAAAGGGCGAGGGGTTATGCTATTAGTTAAGAAACATAAAATCCAAGGAAGTGAAGCCAGTCGACATCGTTGGACAGTGCAGTGTCGAGTCAGTTTGGTGTGACACAAGCATTGGGAGAACAGAATTGAGAGTAGGAGGAGTGTGTCATAGGCCTAATGAATCTGATGAGTATAATAAGAAACTGTACAGAGAAATAGAGTGGGCAATAAATCAGAGAGTCTTATAATGGGCATTTTAATTTAACAGATATTGACTGGAATTTGTTGGTTGGTCACTGAAACACTAGCTAGGCTTTTGTGGATTTATTGGATGATTGTTTTCTACATCAGCATGTTCAGAAGGGAACTAGAGGAAGTAATACTCTTGATCTGCTTATCTGTAGAGATTCTTCGTACATTAAAAATCTGCAGATAAAGGAACCACTAGGTGGCAGTGATCACAGTGTTCTGAAGTGAGATTTATTCAAAGAGGTAACTACCATCAGAGGTAAAGGGAAGGGTTTTTGCTTTCGTAAAGGCGTCTACGATGGTCTGAGACAGTATTTAAATTCTATACGGTTAGACCAACTGATGATGTTACCAACAGCAAATTCAAAATGGGAAGCATTCAAAGAATTTATCTTGAAAGCTACTAGGTTTTACATACCAACTAAGAAATATTGTTCAGGGTTTAGGCCTAAATGGATGTCAGATGAACTAATGAGACATGTGGCAGAGAAGAAAAATGCATGGGATACATATAAATTAATGGGTGACATAGAAGCCTATGATAGATACAAGTTGATCTGAAACCAAGTTACAAAGGAGGTTAGGCACGCGAAGGCGGATTACGAGAAATCTTTGGCAAAAGATGTAAGAAAAACAGTAAAGTGTTCTTTACTTATGTAAGTTCTAGAAGGAAAGGGATGAATCAGATTGGTACACTGGATATTGATGGTCCAACTGTTGAGGATCCTGCTCAGGTGGCTAACAAACTAAACGAATATTTTGCATCGACATTCACACATGAGGAGTTATTCAGCGAGGGGAATGCAAGAGGTGAATTAAACTCTGGCAGTGAGCTAGACGATTTTGTAATTACTGAGAGAAAAGTGGTGGAGAAATTGTTGAAGATAAACATAAACATGGTACCTGGGGTGGATGTGATCGATTCAGTTATGTTAACGGAGGCAGCATAGGAAGTGAGCAAACCCTTAGCCATAATTATGAAATATTTTTTGGACTCAGCGAAGGTACCATTGATTGGAGTTGTGCAAATGTGACCCCAATTCACAAAAGAGGATCAAAGGGCGACAGCAGTAATTATATACCTATTAGTTTAACTTATGTTCTAGGAAAATTAATGTAGGCACTGGTTAAAGAAGCACTGCAAGGTCATATAGACAAGCCTGCAGTTATAGCTCGGACAGAGCATGGTTTTGTTAAGGGAAAGTCTTGCCTGATCAATTTGATTGGATACTATGATGTGGTCACGAAAGAACTGTATGGAGAAAATAACTTTGATATCATATATTTGGATCTTGGGAAGGCTTTTGACACTGTTGCACATGGAAGACTGCTGAACAAATGGCAAGGTTGTTAATGACAATAATGACAGCACACTGCTGCAACAGGATCTAGAAAAGTTGAGCAGATTATTATTATTATTATTATTATTATTAGCTATATGGTACAAGGAAGCCTGAGGCTTATGCTGCACCAGCAAAAAAAAAAAAAAAAAATTCCAGAGCCACCTTGAGAGAGAGAGAGAGAGAGAGAGAGAGAGAGAGAGAGAGAGAGAGAGAGAGACAAAAGGGAATCACCAAGAAAGAGAAGGATGATGATATCCAGCTCTGGACCCTGGGTGTGCTATTGCCATACTCACCAGATGTGATCCCCTGGGGTGAGATGGGCTGAGGTGGCAAATGAAGTGTAATATTGACAAATATAAAATACTACATATGGTAAGCAGTAACCTCAGAGTAAGGTATCAACTCTGTGGTACTACATTGACGGTGGTAGAGAACGGAAAGGATCTGTGGGTAATTGTGCTGGCAGATATCAAGTTTTCTGAGCAGTGCAGACGTCCTGCATGAGTAGCTGATGGTGTCTTCTCAATGATATACAGGAATTTTCGGAGTAGGGATAAGGAGGTGATTATCCGCTTTATAAGGCAATGGTCAGGCCACACCTTGAGTACTGTATACAGGTCTGGAGGCCTCATTTTAAGAAGGATGTAGAGCTATTGAAACGAATTCAGAGAAGGACAACAAGATTAGTGAATGGCACAAAGGGTTGCTCTTACGAAGAAAGGCTTATGTTTTTCAAATTACAGTGTCTGGAGACTAGGTCCCTGGGAGGTGATCTGATTGAGGTGTATAAAGCCTTGAATAGTTTGAGCATGCTCAATTCTGATGGGATTCTTAATCTTGTTCAGAATAATCGCCTGAGGTGGCATAAATTCATCCCCTTCCTTTTAGAGTTAATATAAGTAAAGAAATCCTTGCTGTTTTTCTTAACATTCTTTGTAAAGATTTCTTGTAATCTGCCTTCGCCTGCCTAACCTCCTTTGTGACCTGATTACAGACTAGCTTATATCTACCATATGGTAGATATAAGCTTATATGGTAGCTTATATCTACCATAGGCTTCTGAGTCGCCTGATAATTTATATACATACCATGGATTTTGATTCTCTGCCACGAGTATCATTAGTTCATTTGACAACCATTTAGGCCTAACCTTGACCAATATTTCTTAATAGGTATGAAACGTCTAGTAGCTTCCATGATTAATTCCCTGAATGATTCCCATTTAGAATTTTCTGTGGTAACATCATCAGTTGGTCCCACTGTACGGAATTTAAAAACTGTCTGAGGCCACTGTAGTCACCTTTACGAAAGCAAAAACCCTTTCCTTTACCCTTATGGTAATTATATCCTATGGTAATTATATCTTTAAATAAATTCCATATCAGTACATTGTGATCACTGCCAACTAGTGTTTCCTTTTATCTGCAAATTCTTAATACAAGAATGATCACTTGTGATTACCAGGTCAAGAGTATTTCCTTCTCTGGTTGCCTTTGAAACATGATGCTGCAGAAAACAATCATAAAAGAAACCCACAAAACTCTTGCTAATGTGCAAATGACCAATCCACAAGTTCCTTTCAATATCTAGGAAGTTAAACTCCCACATTATCTGGGAAGTTAAAATCCCCAGTAAGCTGATTAAATGAATATAAAATTTTATCGCGGAAGTCATGTTTAACACGGACATGCATACACACTTGTTTTTAAGCTCTTTTGCCTATGAAAATAAATTACAGAATAATTTTGGTACGTGTTTGGCAGTTATTCAACACTTTTCCCCATGGGAAGAATTAGCTATTAACATTCGAAGACAGTACCGTTGGTTTCAACACAACAATCAGAAAAACATTTCCATGGAATACTGTGCGGATTATCGCAATGTGATATTCATGCGTGGTTATGGACGAAAAACTATGAACAGTATAGTTAATTTCCTTTGAACTAAGTGAAAAAGAACAAATATATGTGTTCTCTTAGCTATGTGAGAACTTATGAATAAAGTGTAAGACGAAAGGTAAAAATTCAATGTTCAACTCGAATATAGGATTTTTTTAGACCGTAATTGCCCTTGAATCGTGAATTGGTGTCTGAATGTAATCTCAAATAGAATCCACATCCCTTCAACGATGTGAAAAGGACAAAATGTGTTTTCTGCCACCCTATGTGTGTAGCTCTCGTGACAATATGAATTTACATTCTGTTTGCTAGCTTGTAAATGAATTTGTTTGTTTGTTGTTAAGAATAAATTATGGTTGTGGAAATTTTATCAGTGTCTTTGGTTCTTTATTTTTTTAGGATAAGTACTGTTGCTTAAAATTAACTATACACTTATTGGTGCTTAAATATAAACTTTAATTATTGTTTTACAAGACAACTAAAATATACTTAAATGTCTTAAACTTAACGTTGGTAATTCCACTTAAATTAATTTCGGAAAAAGCACTTGTTGGTGCTTAAATATACACTTTAATTATTCGAAGCTTTCAATATGTATCGATAGATGACAAAAAATATGCAGTAGAGTACAGTACTTGAAATCAGAAGATTAATTATTCTTTGAAAATAATTCTTAGTTAAACATTTAATGCTACAAACACATTGATCTCTTCAGTTCTTGGGAACTGAAAAGACCAATGTGTTTGTAGCCTTAAATGTTTTCCGTGTATTTTTTCCAATGTTTTCCAAATATTTTCCATTAATTAAATAATTTCAAGTTGAAATGTTCCAAATACAAGTGTTTCTATAAACTAGTGAAATAAGAAGATTAATTATTCTTGAGGTTAATTCAACGGTTCAGACACAATTGAACTACAGTATGTAAGAACTTTTGAGCAAAGTGTAAAATGACCAGTGAAAATTCAGTGTTCAACTCGTATGATATTTTCCAGGCAGCCAATGCCATCATTCGCGATCGAGAGAGTGCATACAAAGTCAAATACATCTCAGTTCCGTTCAAATAACTGAAAAGGACAGGGAAAAAAATTAAATAAATAAATAAAAAGAATGTGTGTTCTGATTTTCTGAGTATATGGTGAATTGTTCTTGTAAAAATATGATTTTGCATTCTGCTGCTAACTTGTAAATAATTTGTTCCTTTGTTGTTAACAATAAATTATGCTTTTATTTTATCAGTGTCTGTGGTTCCTTATTTTTTAGGATAAGTACCGTTGATAGAACTTTGGTGATTAAATATACACTTTAATTATTCATAAACCAAGCAACTAAAAATAAACTTAAATGGCTAAATTTAAAACTCAAACTTAATGTTGGTAATTTTCACTTTAACTAGTATCAGAAAACACACTTCTTGGTGGTTAAATATACACTTTATTCTTGAGCTAAAAACTAAAAATAATAATTCTTGGGAAGAATTCAAACACAAATATGTTTTTGTAAATTTTATCAGTGTCTGTGGTTCCTTATTTTTTTAGGATAAGCACTGTTGCATAAAATTCAACAGTGCTTAACTTAAATGTTCAACTCGTATGATATTTTCCAGGCAGCCAATGCCATCATTCGCGATCGAGAGAGTGCATACAAAGTCAAATACATCTCAGTTCCGTTCAAATAACTGAAAAGGACAGGGAAAAAAATTAAATAAATAAATAAAAAGAATGTGTGTTCTGATTTTCTGAGTATATGGTGAATTGTTCTTGTAAAAATATGATTTTGCATTCTGCTGCTAACTTGTAAATAATTTGTTCCTTTGTTGTTAACAATAAATTATGCTTTTATTTTATCAGTGTCTGTGGTTCCTTATTTTTTAGGATAAGTACCGTTGATAGAACTTTGGTGATTAAATATACACTTTAATTATTCATAAACCAAGCAACTAAAAATAAACTTAAATGGCTAAATTTAAAACTCAAACTTAATGTTGGTAATTTTCACTTTAACTAGTATCAGAAAACACACTTCTTGGTGGTTAAATATACACTTTATTCTTGAGCTAAAAACTAAAAATAATAATTCTTGGGAAGAATTCAAACACAAATATGTTTTTGTAAATTTTATCAGTGTCTGTGGTTCCTTATTTTTTTAGGATAAGCACTGTTGCATAAAATTCAACAGTGCTTAACTTAAATGTTCAACTCGTATGATATTTTCCAGGCAGCCAATGCCATCATTCGCGATCGAGAGAGTGCATACAAAGTCAAATACATCTCAGTTCCGTTCAAATAACTGAAAAGGACAGGGAAAAAAATTAAATAAATAAATAAAAAGAATGTGTGTTCTGATTTTCTGAGTATATGGTGAATTGTTCTTGTAAAAATATGATTTTGCATTCTGCTGCTAACTTGTAAATAATTTGTTCCTTTGTTGTTAACAATAAATTATGCTTTTATTTTATCAGTGTCTGTGGTTCCTTATTTTTTAGGATAAGTACCGTTGATAGAACTTTGGTGATTAAATATACACTTTAATTATTCATAAACCAAGCAACTAAAAATAAACTTAAATGGCTAAATTTAAAACTCAAACTTAATGTTGGTAATTTTCACTTTAACTAGTATCAGAAAACACACTTCTTGGTGGTTAAATATACACTTTATTCTTGAGCTAAAAACTAAAAATAATAATTCTTGGGAAGAATTCAAACACAAATATGTTTTTGTAAATTTTATCAGTGTCTGTGGTTCCTTATTTTTTTAGGATAAGCACTGTTGCATAAAATTAACTATACACATGAACCAAACAACTAAAAATAAATTTAATTGGCTAAATTTAAAACTCGAACTTAATGTCGGTAATTTTCACTTTAACTTGATTCAGAAAAGACAGTTGTTGGTGCTTAAATATACACTTTATTCTTGTGCTAAAAACTAAAAATAATAAGGCTTGGGAAGAATTCAAATAGAAAAAGACATAAGTTAAATTTATTTGAAGCTTTCAAATTGTGCCACTATATTTTGCCACCTGGGAAAATGAATATACACTGTATATCAGAAGTTAATTATTCTTGAAAATAATTAATTTCTGACGGGGATGGGGGCGAGGATCTCCCCTTCTCCCTAATCATCATTAAAAAAAAAACTTGTCCCAGAATGCATTGCCCGTAATTTTATCCCTAATACAGCTCTATGTCCCAGATTACATCACTCCCAGAATTAACTTTCAAAATATACACCGTAATTTCATCCCTATTACACCCCTATGTCCCAGAATGCATTGCTACATTGCCCTAATTAAGTATGATCCCGAATGCATTGCTCCGTAATTAACTCTCAAAAATATTCACCATAATCACAAGTCCAGATTTTGATGTCACACACTGCTACATTCGTTATGTACATCTAATCATAACCTACTGGGGACCAGTCAGCTGTGAGGAAAAAAACGAACAGCCACTGAACACAGGTAAAACTTTAAAATAAATAAATAAAAAAATAAATAAAAAAAAAGGCTTGCATAAGCCTCAGACTTCCTTGCACCATATGGCTAATAATAATAATAATTATAAATACAACTAACATCATCTAGTGAGAAAAATAAAAGAAAAATAAAATGAAAATAAAAATATGTGGCCCCCATATATTGAGCAAAATAAACAATAAAAATCAAAATAACGCCATCTGGCGGAGAAATAGAAAACAATTCCCTTTTTTTGCAATCATCCTTCCTCGATTTGAAATTATACTCCCTCATATGTGTACCCTGAGCAAGATGAAGAATGCCGTCAGCATTGAGTTTACTTAATCCATTTAAAGCCTGGAATATCTAAATCAGATCAGCTTGCTTGTGCCCTTTCTTCTGACGTTGTAATTCGCAGAACGGAATGCTTTCTTTGTAAGAGCATTCTTTTGTTATTCTCTCACCAATCTTATTCCCTTTCTCTTCATCAATTTCAGAAGATCCACATCCTTCTTAAAATGAGGCCTCCAGAACTGTATGTAGTGCTCAAGGTGAGGCTTGACCATGCCCTTCTGCAATGTGATATATATCTCTTATCCCTGCTAGCAAACTTCCGTGCTGTGACTGCAGTATAATTTTTCTGGTATCCAGACAGTCCCACATTATTTCTTTAACCAGTGATTGTATTATTATCCCTGGAAAATAAGTTAATGTAATGGGTCTGTAATTACTTCTGACACCCTTTTATATGGCTTTGTGATTTGGAAATTCTTTCGCAGATCTTCAGCCCATTGGGACACCCCTGAATAAAAAGATTTCCTCTCAATTATCCACAAAATCCTTTAGTTCCCTGTTGAAATTTGATAAACTTCTGAGATCCTCTCCACAAATAATTCCAGATCATCATCATTCTTCTCTTTCTTGGTGATTCTCTCTCTCTCTCTCTCTCTCTCTCTCTCTCTCTCTCTCTCTCTCTCTCTCTCTCTCTCTCTCTCGCTCTCTCGCTCTCTCTCTCTCTCACAGCGTAACTCAGGAATTTTTTTTGGCTGGTGCAGCATAAACCTCAGACTTCCTTGCACCATATGGATAATAATAATAATAATAATAATAATAATAATAATAATAATAATAATAATAATAATAATAATAATAATGTGTAATTGTAGAATATCTATTCAGTTTGTTCAGAAATCTGGGCAGGATCATGAATAGTAAAACCATTAATATCAGGGTGACCAATATGATTCCTCCCCTTCCTTCTAGCGCTTACATAAGTAAAGAAGTCTTGGTGTTTTTCTTTGTATCCTTTAGCAAAGGCTTCTCATAACCTTCTTTAGCTAGTCTAATATCATTCTTGACTCACTTTCAGATTACGAGCATATCTACCATATGCTCGAGATGAAATTTCCCAGTCTACCATATGCTCGAGATAAAATTTCCCTGTCGTCCGAGGCCTTCAGCCCTAAAACCTTTTTAGTCTTTACTATTGCACAATGTCTAGCATCTCTCATATTGCGGAGTTATACTCAATAACTGGGTTTCACTCATTTTATCTCCGGATCGGGGTACCTATTTGCCCACCTATGAGAAGTTACCAAGCTTCGAAATGGTGCCGGTTGGGTGTCTGCATTCTCATAGAATAAGTAACAATAGTCTTCTAGAATATAAATCTCTCCTAGAAGAAGTAGCAATAGTCTACTGGCAAGCTTTGCTTACTGGAGGTGGTACAATATCACAGCAACTCGTTGTGAAGGTATTCACAATTATTATTATTATTACTAGCCATTAGTGCAAGGAAGCCTGAAGTTTATGCTGCACCAGCCAAAAATAAATAAATAATAAAATAAAAATAAATAAATGAAATTTCTGAATTACCTCGAGAGAAAGAGAGAGAGAGAGAGAGAGAGAGAGAGAGAGAGAGAGAGAGAGAGAGAGAGAGAGAGAGTCAGAAGTAAAAGGGAATCACCAAGAAAGAGAAGAATGATGATATCCAAGGCACACCCATACTCATCTGGTGAGTATGGGTGTGCCAAGCCCATACTCACCAGATGAGAGTCCCTGGGGTTGCATTATGAGATGTAACGAAAACGATGCCATTTCATCTACGTTAGTGATTTCTTACGAACTAAAATGATGCTTTGCATTAACTTGTTGATATTAGTAGACTAATCCCCTCTTGCTTGCGGAAATGGGCTTAAAACATTATGTTTGTTTGTTTTTTCTTCTTCCCTAAAATTTTACCCCTGAAACATTTTCTCCCGTTTCTTCCTTTATCCGTTAGGTGACCTTGAATTGCTTGAGATTAAAATCGCAAATGGGTTGTGAAAACGTGTAGCAGTAGTTCAGTGTGTTGTCGTTGCCAGATCATATCGTATTTGGTTACTGTTACACTGATTTACACGTGTTGTTTCAAGGTGCACTTTATGGTTTTTTCAATTGCTACCAAGAGCGGGGCAATTCCAGAGGGAATAATTTCGCAAGCGTGTTATATTCGCGTATTTGAAAGCAATTGTAACTTTAGTTCATCATGGTGTATGGTTATTTTTTAAATGCATGATGGAAAAATTTTATTTGCGCGCTGTGGCTTTTACTGCAACCGTTACTTCAGTATTTCATTCAAGTTAAAAGGTAATTAATGTGGTTATCTGTGTGTGTTCTTTTAAAGTATATTATACTTTAATGTATTGCGATAAAGAAATAGTCCAAAACTTTAAATGTATTCAAACTATCCACTTCCCCCAACACTGAGTGAAAGTTTATTCCACAGTCTGAAGGCCCACTTCCGTACATCAGTTCTTCAACTATTGTTTCTCAACTTAATTTATGCCCTCTTGTGTGTCATCTGAAAAAAAAAAAAAATCAACCGTTACTTCAGTATTTCATTCAAGTTAAAAGGTAATTAATGTGGTTATCTGTGTGTGTTCTTTTAAAGTATATTATACTTTAATGTATTGCGATAAAGAAATAGTCCAAAACTTTAAATGTATTCAAACTATCCACTTCCCCCAACACTGAGTGAAAGTTTATTCCACAGTCTGAAGGCCCACTTCCGTACATCAGTTCTTCAACTATTGTTTCTCAACTTAATTTATGCCCTCTTGTGTGTCATCTGAAAAAAAAAAAAAATCAGGATGGTACTAGGATATCTTTTTAAAACTTCATACCCTTGAATTAGTTTACTATGCATATGCCCAATTTCCAGAAGTCCAGGAATATCCTTTGGCACCCTAACTAATCTTGTTTTTCTCTGCACTCTATTCCAACCATTTCCTTCCTAAAATTGGGTTTTCAAACCTGTTTGCAGTATTCCAGATGCGGCCTAACCATTGCCATATATAGTGGTATAGGTGGTAGATGACTTTCATCAACCGGTGGAATACCACTACTTTGCTTATTGGAGGCTTGAAGTGGCGAAACCCATGTTTAGTCTCTAGAGCAAAGTTTTCGGCATCCCCCTCCCCCATACTTCTCCTTCAACCCATGCACGGTACTAAGTACTATAGGTTTTGATACCTTTGTGTTTGGGGTTTTCATAAAAAAAAAAAAAATAATAATCAATTCATAATATCATTGCAAAAGGACTACTTATTTTAATGATAAAAATTGGAATTTATCTGGCCTTGTTTGGTCTCATTAATGGCATTTTTTTTTAGCTCCTTCTTAGTAATTTTGATCTTGCCTCTTTCAGATGAATTTGCGATTGATATCTCAGAATGGTTTCTACATCTAACAACTCTAGGATTCTGTTTCTATTTTCACCTGAATAAAATTGTTTTTGCATAATAGGGGGGTGCCAAATATGGCAGAAACCCAGTCATTAAAGAACAATATTACCACCTAATATGAATCTTTAATGACTGGGTTGCAGCCACTTTCAGTACACCTCTCATGTAAACCAACTTTATTCAGCTGAAAATAGAAACAGAAGCCTGGAGTTGTTAGACACCATTTAAAAAAAAAAAAAAGAAACCATACTGAGATGGCAGCTTGGAATTCATATGCCAGAGGTGTGATTACAGTTACTAAGGAGGACCTTAAAAATACCATTAATCAGCTACCAAACAAGGCCACTATTTAGTCCCAATAAATTTCCAGTTTTTTATCATTAAAATAAATAGGCCCTTTGAAAATAAAGCAATAAAGAAACAGATGACTGCAAACATAAGTGGCTGCATATGCAATATTGAACAACATGTCACACAAAATAATAATGGTTTATGGGACTGGGACAGTGCTACATGCAGAAAGTACCCAACAACCATAATTGCTACATAAGTTAGTAGTTGTGAAGGGCAGTGTGCTAATGTTATGGTACTAGTAAAGCTAAGTATGGAGGACAAAGGGCAAATGGAACAGAAATCGCTGTCACAGTAAACAAAGATGAGTGCTAAGATAAAGGAGAAGTAATAAGAATAACTTAGTGCCGTTCGTTCTGTGACCTCAGTGATTTTTTGAGGGCCAGCTGCTGAAATCAAAGGAGGAACGGCTCCTTTCTCTTTCATTCTCGGTGTTACTTTCCTTCCAGACAGCTGTTCACTCTGTACAAATTGCAAATTCATCCTACCGTGGAATACTGTTCCCACATATGGGGCAGTGCCCCCAAAACCTAGATTCCATTCAGAAGAGGGCAGTTAGGTTAATTAATGACTCCTCTTTAACAGTCTCTCCACTCGCTGTCTCATAGATATACTGTTTCTGCTGCATGCCTCTTCTACATATACTTCCATGGGCACTGTTCCTTCTCAATTGGCTTCTATAATTCCCGCTCCCTCTTTCAAAACAGTCCGAACACGTGCCGCCAACATCCATTTATCGTCCAACTTCAAACTCACAGGACCAACTTTTCATCTTCCTCGTTTATTCATTCAACTGCTGTTTTCTGGAACAACCTTCCTTCATACGTATTTCCTGAAAATTAGTCTGCAGAAGTTCAAGTCTAATGTCAACAAATATCTTCTTTTGTCTTCTCAACCTCCAACCCAAGCATGGTACTAAGTACTATAGGTTCTAATACCTCTCGTGTTTGGGGTTTTCATAAAAAAAAAAAAAAGGCTATTGTATAACGTTGATTGTTTTGTATCTGTATCATCAGGTTGATGCTGCCTACCACTCCACCCAAGACTTGTTTCCATTTAAATTTAATCTCTCTCATTAGTAAAGTTAAATGATACTAAGCATATAAGCTTGTTGTAGATAAGACTCGTGTAACTATTTCAGAACGTGGGGCTCAATGTATCCTTCTGTACATGTGGTACTTATTATCCTCCTAGCCTGTGGCTGGGAATCCTATAGGATTAATAAACTGATAATAATAATAAATTTCTCTGCTGACAACTTCCTGTATATCATTGACAGAACCCTGTGGGCTGTTTTAGCAGATTGTTGAACTGTTCAGAGAACTCTGTACAAGCTAGGTCTTTTTCCTTATCTTCCTTTTTGAGATTACTGCTACCCAAATGCAGTATACCCCTTGCAGTTTCTCAGCACATGTGCTTTGTTTATCTATTTCCTAAAGTAGTGTACCCTGATTACTGTAATTATCCACTGTGTGCCCAACATATCATCAAACTTAATACCTTCATCAATATCATTAATAAATATTATATAGTAAAGCCTAATCTTTATGGAACCTCTCATCATTTTAGTCCATGAAGAGCAGTGGCCATTTATAACCACTCTGTCTCCTATCACTTTATCCATAGTAGTAACTTATCTCTAATGCCACATTGCAGCAATTTATACAACAATTATAAATGTAGCAGGTATTGAAATCTAAGTGCATATTGTCAGAGTGTGGACATTGGAGACTTGGTGCTGCTCAGATGTGAATTCAGAATTTGAATATAATGAATGGCATGTGTACAGAAAGGACACATGAGTCTATGGTAGGGTGGCTCCTGAACTTTAGTAAAACTTGACACATTGACTTGACACATTCTGCTGAAAAAGAACACTGTAAAAGGTTAGATGTAGTTCTAATCTCTATTTACAAAGTTACTATATAGGGTAATGTTGAAAATGATTCTGTTCTCTTAGCTACCAGGAAGCAATGATCACTTGGAAAGCTTCCTAGTATCCATCCTTGCTATGAGGAGGCAGGCCTCTGTATAATCACATACTACCTCATAAGAAAGACAGTATTGGTGTTGGTGGATGGCAAATACTGTGAAGGATGGTGAGAGTGGAAAAAATTGCCAATGGCTCAGTGATAACAACAACAGCATAAACATTATAACAATTACATGAAATTATATAAAACATCATACAAACCAAATTAGGTATAGCCAGTTATTGTAATCCTGGAAAGTTGTCCAGTAAGATATATCAAGAAAAATAATATCATGTTGAACAAAATAAAATATCGTGTGTGACATGTAGTATCCTAGAATCAAGAGCTAATATTGGGATGAGAAGTCTTGGTGAGCTGTCTTGATTAGAAATTATCAAAAATCAGGGTAAAAGTTGAAGTATAAGTCTTGTGAAGGTGGCATTTCTGGTATTCAGTAACCAACAAAAGGACAGGAATAGGTGTGGAAAATCTTATGCTTGGTTAAAAAGAACTTAGACTGTATGGCAGTGCATCCAGTTGATGTGGGTGGCTAGTGCAATCCGTAGCCGAGTGGTCAGGAGCGGGAGTGCAGTAGCACACGCTCTGAGTAGACCGGGGTTCAAGCCCCTGACTTCTGAATACGGTCGATCTGCCAACCCGCACTGGACCAGCGTGGCAGATTATGGTCCATTTCCCTCAGCATGAATTGTTGAGGGGGCTTCCATCCTGCAGTGGGTTGATAATGGCTGCACTTTACTTTTTTTTTAGTGCAATAATGAGTCAGTTTGCCATGATGTCGGCACTGATAAGACAAAAATGAGAGTAGGAGTGTGTTGTAGGCTGAACAACTGATTGCTTATAAGGACCAACTATACAGAAAAATAGTGGGCCATTGGAGATCATTATGGCTTTTAACTTTCAAGATATTGACTGGAACTTGTGTGTTGGTCATTCACATAGTAGTAAGACTTTTCTGAATTTATTGGATGACTGTTTTCTACACCATAACCGTTTCTGTTGAAGAAACCAAGTAGCAAAAGTCCTCTGGAGTGGATAATCCGCAGGCTCCAATGATTGGACGCGTTGCAGATGGTATGAACTCATTTGGTTTGTTGAAAGTATCCTCCATACAGTGGATTTGGAAATACCCAATCGTTGGTCTATCGCTCGTACTTGGATTGCCTTCTGCAAGACGTAGGACATTCTCCTCATTGTTTAGCATCCTCGTCATTCGCTCTCGATTCATGGTACCTCTCATGAAACAACCAGTCTCATGTAACCTTCTGTGCACACGTGCGAAAATCATATGATGAGGAGCACGCCTGTGCAGGAAACGTTCCTGGTACAAGCGCAGGGCGGTGTGCCCGTTACAGTCCGCAGCTCCATACGCGAGGTGCATGTCGGCCAGTTGGACGTTTGAATACTTGTCCATCCTACTGCCTCGGGAACCGGTTCGCAAATGCTGACTTCCAGTGGGATCGCTGTTCACGCGACCTCCTGTTCAACGTCCTCTACCACATGACGAAGGCATTTCGGACCCTGCAATGCTATGTGATTCCGATTCGTCTTTGTGCCCCCTACACCTCCTGCAAGTTTGTCGCACTGGTGGTGAATCACCCTGTATATCCTTAATGAAATGAGGTTTCCAGACCTGTATGCAGTGCTGAAGTTGTGTGTCCGACCATTGCCTTATACAAAGGGATAATCAACTCCTTAACCCTGCTAGAAAAGTTCCTGTATATCATTTCCAAGACCCCATGAGCTGCTCTGTCAGCACTGTTCTGAAAACATCATGCCTGAATGTACAATTACACTCCCCCAAAGTCTTTTTCATTCTACACTATCCTGAACATTGTACTGCACAGTTGGTATATTACTCTGGGGTTACTGCTATCCATATATAGTAATTTGCATTTGAAAAGTGTAAATTAAAAATTAATATAGAAAAGAGACAACAATGAAATAAATGTTATACATACGAGAGTATTATGTTTATATGTATAAATCATATAATGAAGAAGAATAAAATAATATCATAGTAAATAGCTAAATAATGTTTATTCTTTTTGAATTTATTATTGAAAAATCATTGACAATTTTAGAAATATTTAAACTGGAAATGGTCTTTTTCAATACTAATGAGACTCAAATTTGTTAACCTTTCTTGCATCATTGTTGAATTTCTGTTTCGCAAGAAAGTTTGAAATTTATGCATCACTGAACATGTTTAGTGATAATTTTGGTGTCCCCATATACAAAACTGTTTTTTGGTGATTATCACTTTGATTTTTTGAATTTTAGATGTCACATTAGCAATTATAAGAGATGTTTATGTGAAGATCTTTTATAGTCTGCTTTTAGTACTACTGTTGGAGGGTACCAATGAGAATGCCAACTCGATCGGGTCTGGAGAGCATGAGTGTATTTACACCATGGGCCCGAATTGGGTGGGGGGCTCCCACCAGTGCACTGTAATAAAAGGTTTGGTCTGCAGTTAATCTTATGTCTATCTTCCATCAGTCCACAGCTTTTTTTTTTTTTGCCAGAGAAATAATCCACAAGATTCAACCTTTACAAAAATCCTTAATTTTAGTACGATGTGGCTAAAGTCTATATGGCAAATATAGACTTTAGTACTATATGACGATTACTAAGTTCTTGCTAACTAAATACTTGCCAATTTCAATGAATTCCTGGACTTAATATTCAATAATGTTCCATTAAAGAGTAAATATTTTCAGTTAGGTGTAATGCCCATGTTGAAATGGCGCATGACTGCAGTAAAAAAAAAATAGGAGGTTGAATAAATTTAAGTGCCAAGGCAGTTAAGTAAGTATTTAAGTGTAGTTATTGTGGACCCCAGGGTTTCTCCCGTTAGCTGCTTTTATACTTCTTGTGGTGAGGCTTGCACCATAACCAGTCATGAAATTTGATCATGGATCAAATTTCACCCCATCAAACTATTAATAGTGAAAGATTCATCATTAACAGATATACTGTATGTACCATGTACAATCAATATCAAGTCTTAGTTGGTTTCAACAGCTCATCAAACAATACACCCAAAAGGATAATCCACTGGAGTAGCATTACCAAGGAACAAAAAGTAGAACCTTCAGAGGCAGTAGAAATCCAGTAGTTCTAATATACAGTCAGTCCTCGTATAGCACGATAGTTGTGTTTCTAGAAACCCTCGTGCAATGCAAAATCGTGCAATATAAACAACAGGCCCTGTGGGAAAAATAGGGTTAGGTGCCGACCACCCAAGATTGAACACACATTTGTAACCAAAACATTATCAAACACAATAAATAGTCGTAATAAAATATTGCTAATGCTTTTACTTCTATCGTAAGCAAACTTGTTTTTTTGTTTGATTTTCTATCCAAACAGATGACAGCCGTTCCATCTCTTCCAATTCTTTGTCTTAATCTAATGGATTTTAATTACACTTTGAGTTGTTCCTGCTATGAAAGTTGTTTTTATTTTCTCTGCATTATTTGTAATTCTCAGCGTTGTCTCATTTAGGTCTGTAGCATGTGCAATATCACATGGTCTTTCATTTCGCTCAAAGCGTTTCACAATTTCATATTTTTTCTCTATCCGCAGAGGTGGACTGGCCATAAGCCTTACCGGGGAAACCCCGGTGGGCCGGAGGCCGGTGTGATTTTGGCCATAAACCATAGTATGAGGCCACTATAAATTTTCCTGGGTAAGAATTTTTGACCCAGTCTGCCTCTGTTTATCAATATTGCTTTTCTTTTTCTCTCTGAATCTGCAGTGTCTTCACCAGGACGCTTCCTTTTCACACCTTTTAAATATTTTACTTATTTTTAAGAATAAAGCACAATTACAAAATGAGGAGGCACGCCTGATACACATAAACAAAGCTGTCCGCGTGTAGCAACTGAATAAACAACACCGTAAAGGCAGAGATACACTATTAACACCTCACATTTCTAGGGGTTACTACCATAAAACAATAAAAATCCAGTTGCGTTTCTGCTAGTGGAATCTATTATAAACTGGTTGTAAACTCGATCTAATTGTATTTGTGATTATACCGATAGCTGGAATTGTGTTGGTTTTTACGTTATTATGGTGAAATATGTTTCCCCTTCACTGATATAAAAAACATAAATACATTTTCAGAATCTTCTCTTCATTCCTATCGTGTTGCGTTCGGTTGGGGCGATTCTGCGTTCGACTGCCATTTCTTGTAAACACAAAGGCGAATTGTGCATAAGCGAATTCGGTTCGTGTTATATAAGATATCGTTCCCCTATTTATAAATCGTGTATGATCGAATTCATGTAGTGTAAACACGTGTTATACGAGGACTGACTGTATAACAATAACATTGTTACCATCTAATACAAGTAATCACTGTGGGTACTTGTAGTTAGTCACCTTTCTGTACACCAACTCTGAGGTACAAAGCGTCACAAGAACAACAGTCTATCTTGGATTAACTAATCGAAGTTAATCTCTCATTTTGAAGGCACGTGTAGCAAATGTATTAAGAGCATTAAATGCAACCTGAGATCGAACAAGTAAAGATTTATTTTCACTAGTGAAGTGTCCTGCAGTAAGTTGAAGTTCTTGTCTATAGTCCAAATAGTAAAAAAAATGTAAAAAGTAAAGTGCAGCCATTATCAACCCACTGCAGGGTGGAAGCCTCCTCAACAATTCATGCTGAGGGAAATGGACCATAATCTGCCACGCTGGTCCAGTGCGGGTTGGCAGATCGACCGTATTCAGCAGTCAGGGGCTTGAACCCCGGTCTACTCAAAGAGTGTGTGCTACTGCACTCCCACTCGGCTACGGAGGCCGTTAGTCCAAATAGTAGTGACAATCAAATGAGATATGATCCACGTGCTTTTCAGCCCCACACAAAGTGCAGTAGGAGAGTCCTAGTTTAAACAGTTTACTATTAATTAATATTAATTATTAATTTACTATTAATGTTGCCATGACCCAACAGCAGGAATGTGCTGTGCAATTTTGGAGAAAACCATAAAAATTCTTTCTTGAACTATCTAACTAAAGGTAAAATTTCTCTCATTACACTACCAAGATCTGAGGTATTCCAATCTCTTTGCCACTTTTCAATGTAGATAGAACGCAGTCTTTTCCTTTCAGAAGCCAAAGAGGCACTCAAATCAAGCTGCACATCTTCCAAGGAAACAGGGCGTGCTTTCTTCAGATGATAATTCATGTATCTGAATTGGAGCTCATAATGTACTGGTAGTTTTCCCAACAGAACCTGTAAACCCACAGTAGATGTAGTCCTACATGCTCTAGATTTAAGGAGGGCAGCACGCTGGGCCTGTAACAACTGTTTAATCACAGCACACTTAGTAGCTCTATAGCCCCAGCACCATAGATAATAATAGACAAAAAGGACACAATTGTAATATAGTCTGAGAAAGTGACCTCTCAAATCCCACGCCTTTCTGGTTACTAATCGTAATCTTGCTAGAATTGATTTACATTTTTCCTTTATGTACCTTACATGAGGCAGAAAACTTAAGGTGTCATCAAGATAATACTTAGTTGTGGAATAAATACTTAGTTGTATGCCTAAATACTTAGTTGTGGAATTATACTTAATGGACTGCCCTCGATACTTGATCAGTGGAGGGCACCCCCTATCTAGCTTACCCTTCAGCAACATCTGAGTTGTTTTAGACGTTGAGACCTGGATTTTGTATTCCAAACCAAGTGGAAAGTTCCTGAAGTACGTGATTGGCCGTAACTTCCAAAGATGTCCTTGAGTTTCCCTGCACAAGAATGGTAAGGTCATCAGCATATGCAATCATGGTGATGGCTTCAAATTTTCTGTTAAGCCAAGAGTCAAATACAAGATTCCAACACAGGGGTCCCAATATTGACCCCTGTGGACATCCTCGTGAAACATTCCTGGAGACCTGTACAGATCCACTCTTGACGTTTATGGAACGATGTGAGAAATAGCTTGACAAAAGATTGTATATTGCTCTTGACACTTTGGTCTCCCAGAACCTCTCCAGGACACTTTGCGACCAAAGGGTGTCAAAGGCCCCCTTTGAAGTCCACAAAGAGGCTCAGCAAATATTTAGTTGTAGTCTCCGCCTGGGATGCTAGAATAGAAGCAATTGCATCCTCTGTATCCTTGCCACGTGTAAATCCATATTGCACTAGAGACGGAGTCTTTTATTAGTGTAAGCAATCAACATGTCCAACAATAACCTGCTCAAGTGCCTTGCCAACAGGGAGCAAGGCAATAGGCCTGTAAGAGGACGGATCAGACTCAGCTTTTCTGGTTTTTTTTAGCAAGATCTTCAAATTAGCAATCTTCTAATCTGATTAGCAAACTAGGCAGTTAATTAAGGAGAATACGCTATATTATCACTAGCATCATGTAGCTGAATACATGTTAGCAATGTTTTCACCTCTATGCAAGCAGAATTTAATTTTCTGAATTTTATCTAATTAATTAGATAAATCATTATTGCATAGAGGGTGAGTGGGGGTGTTCATGTTATTTGTGTGTTTATTGGTCAATTATTAGACTAGACAAAGACAGTAGTAAATTTAAAATTGAGAAAGGAGTTCAACAAAGAGACACAATATCTCCGAAGTTTACTGCTGCCCTTGAGGAAGCTTTCAGAAGATTAGACTGGTCACAGAAAGGAGTCAATGTGAATGGAGAGTACCTAAACTATTTACGATTTGCAGATGACATTGTGGTCATAAGCCACGATCCCAAAGAATTTCTTAATCAGTTATGCAGAGTTGGTAAGAATTTTGGACTAAAGATGAATATGGCTAAAACAAAAGTAATGATGAACAAGTATGCCACAGAAAGGGATATAATGATTGAAGGAGCAGTAATTGAAAAGGTGGAGTCGTATACTTATCTGGAGCAAGTCATTAGCTGTAATAATGATAAATGGCTGGAAGTCAAGACAAGAATAAATTTTGGATGGTTAGCATTCAGGAAATATGGTCACATACTGAAGAGCAATATCCCAGTTTGTCTGAAACGTAAAATAATGAACCAATGTATACTCTCCACCATGACTTATGGAAGTGAAACTGGGGCACTCACCAAAAGACTGGAAGAGAAGCTGAGAACTACACAGTGAAGAATGGAACAAATTATATTGGGAATCAGACTGTTAGATAAGAAGAGAAACACATGGATTAGGCAGCAAACTCGAGTAAAGGTCATTCTTATCAAAACTAAAGAACTAAAATGGTCTTGGGCAGGACACACAGCTCGAAGACATGATGACAGATGGACTAAGAAAATAACAGAATGGTACCCAAGAGGAGCTAGAAGAAAACCTGGAAGACAACAATGGAGATGTACAGATGAAATTCATGAGTTTGTGGATAGTAAATGGATGGCCATTGCACAAAACAGAAAGAACTGGAAAGTTGCGGAGAGACCTTCATCCCACAGTGGATTGAAAATGGCTGATGATGATTGGTCAATTTGGATAGGTGAGAGGGGGAAAAGCCTCCATCCTCATGGGAATTGGCCCAAGGTTGACTAACTTGGTACTGAAAGAAAAAACCTCTGGAAACTCTTCCAGTGGAATTTGAGCCCATGTCCTTTTCAATCAGCAAGTGTGCTGCCGAAGGCACTACACTATGGAGGCCCAAGCATAAAGTCTAACTTTGCTTAATTGAAGTATTTTTCATGTAGGTACATTACAGATGATAACAGAGTTTGCATTGTACGGTTAGTAATGTAGTCAGCAGCTCTATGTGCAAGTTATTTATTAGACAATCCATATTTAAAGGAAAATATCAAACATTTATTCATGATTCTGTTTTTCTTTCATGATTATTACTAAATTACAAAATAATCAAAGAAAATTTTCTATGGAATTTGTATTTTTTTATGAAAAAAAAGTTTTTTGCTACAAAAAGTTACAATTTATTGGTCATTCCTTGATGATACATTATCTGTTTCTAGAATCATTATCACGGGAAATATCTGTATAGATATTGTATAGAGCATCATATATTTTATCAAGATTGAATTTAAGGACTATTACATTTCATGGACTATGCTGAAAAAATCCTGCACAATTTCCTAGAAAGGTACTTTGAATAGTGTTTCTGGAAATGTTTTGACCAAGGAAGTATAGCCATGTAAAAAAAAAAAAAAAAAGCTGGAGTACACCTGGGCCTTTCATGAGTATTGAAGGCTTAATTTATATAGTAAATTCTCGAGTAGACAAGCATTATGCATACATCAACATGTTTTAAAATTTTCTTCATTGTTTATGTAAGTTTCGGGTTTTCTGGCACCCCTTGAATGTTGCTGCCCGGGTGCAATGCACCCTCGGTACAGCGCACTCCTGTCTATACTAAACTAATGTGTATTTCATGTTCTCAGTCTTCATTCACTCTTTTATCAAAATTATTTTAATTCTCTCTCTTGCTTACCTGTTGGGTTATTCTCTTTTACCATAACTTCACATTTTCAACATTTCTCTAAAATTTCAGTTTCACTCAATCACATTCGTTCTGTGCCCAGCACATTCAGTGGGAATACTTCCATGGACAGTGCCCATGGAAGTATTTATTGAAAAGGCATGCAGCAGAAACAGAACGTCTGTGAGACAGTGGAGGGACATTGTTAGAGATGTCGTTAATTAACCTAACTGCCACTCTTTTGAGTGGAATCTAGAAGCCTGAGAGAAGTTTTAGGGGTACTACTCCAGATTTGTGAACAGTATTCCATGGTAGGGCAGATTTGCAATTTGTAGAGCGGACAGCTGTGTGAAAGAAAGGTAATGCTGAGAGTAAAGAGAAATCCCAGATTTTTAGATACAGAGGAATCAATATTTGTAATGTGCTTATGCCAGGAGAGATTAGAAGTCAGGATAACCTCCAACAGAGATGATTTTGCCTAGAAATTGGAGTGTCATTGAAGATTAGCATAGGAGCAGAAGAATTCTTTTTTGTGAGACGTAAGACAGAATCAAGTTTCAGGATTGAAATCAACAAAGTTATCTTTGCCCCACTGGGAATTACCTGGAGATCAGTAATTTAAGGAATTGGTAGTGGATATTCAGGAAGTTGAAGCTGTTTGTGCAGGGCAAGGTTTCTCAAACTGGAAGGTGGAATGCAACATGTTAACATAAGCAAAACTGTGGATAGGATTTCTGGTCAATGGAAGAAGGTCATTAATATACAAGAAGAAAAGGGTAGGAGAAAGACTTGAACCTTGGTGAACACCTGCATTAGTGGAGAAGTTAGGGGACAGAGAGCTGACTACCATCATTTCAGATGCCTCCGTAGCCAGGTGGGCAGGAGCAGCAGTGCGTAGCACACGCTTCTTGATTAGACCGGGGTTCGCGCCCGTGACCACCAAATACGGAGGATGCGGAAAGGTCAGGGAATGACCACCGCATATCCCGGAGCAGTATGGCCTTAGTTGCTAATGCTCCTAAAAACCAAATAACAACAACCATCATTTCCTGGCACATAATAGCCTTTGATGCTTATACACCATTTAAACCAAAACAAACAAACAAGCTTACTACCACCACACCAACAGTGAGCAGTCAGAGAGAAAACTGGATACCCAATTACAAAAAACAGTTGGCTAAATAAGCTTCCATAAGATGGAAGTGTATTTAGGAGACCTTTATGTCAAATGTGATCAAAAGTATTTTAAAACATCAAGAGCAACTTCTTGAATTTCACCAAACTTTTCAATCGAATTTGCCCATAGATGCCGTAACGTAAGCCAGTATATCACCAGTGTATTGACACTGACAGAGTCCATACTGGTGATCATTGATCAGATGGAAGGTTTCTAAATAGTTTGAGTTGGTGGTTAATTGATTTCTCCATTACTTTGGAAAGAATAGAAGTAAGTGCAATGGGATAATAATTGGATGGAAGGGATTTTTCACCCTTTTTAGGAACTGTCTGGATATAAGCATATTTCCAAGCAGAAGGGAAAACATCAGTGGAATAAGAAAGTATGAAAGGGAACACAGAACAGGAGTGAGCTCAGGAGCACAGGAGAAATACCATCAGGAACTGGAGCATTCTTGGTATCTAGACTGTTCAAAATTCTTCTAACATCCTTATGATGAAAGACCACCGGAAGCATTGAATGGAGTTTACTAGGAATAGTAGGAGGTAGTTTACCAGGATCATCAATATTTGAGTTAGAAAAGTAGGATGCTAGAAGGTCAGCTTTATCTTTAGCTGAGGTGGCAAGAGAACCATCAGCTTTTGACAGAGGTAGGAATAGAGTTGGGCAAAAGTTGCAGCTAATAGCTTTGGCAAAAGACCAGAATGCTCACTACCATTTGGACAAGAAGCAAGTTTTCTTAGCCTGTTCAAAATTTAGTTTTGACTGATTAATAACTGCTTTACAATTGTTGCAAGCTTTGATTTAGGCAGAAAATGAATCTGGAGATTTGGATGTAGGCCAATTGTGATATATAACATTCTTATCTTAAACAGCCTTATGACATTTATTGGAAAATCAAGGTTTGGATAAAGGAGATTTTAAGTGGATTGGGGAATAAAGGATTTCATCCCTACAAGAATAATTTCACTGACATAATCTGAGCAAATGTTGACATTAGCAGGTTTGACCAAGGAAAAGAAGAAAATAAAATGTTGTAGATCATTTACTTTTCCGTTCCTGTAATGCCAAACAACCGGAAGTTGGGAATGGCACAAGAGAAAGGCCCCATTGGAGAAGAGACCAAGTTGTGAATCTGAGGTGCCTAGAGGACCACCCACATACTTAGAAGGGTTGTTTGTTAGAAAAAAAAATCAACAGTGTTAGCTGTGTGTTTTAGGATTGTCTGGTTGTGGTAGGTAAATGAACAATCTGTGCAAGCTCATTATTAATCGTAAACACCTCAGCATCTCGACCAACTGAGTCCATGTGACTTGAAAATGGTAGCCACCTGGAGTTGTGAACATTAAAATCACCAAGGAAAATTACCTTACTGTTAGGAAAGTTGGACTGGAGAATGTAAAGGTTCAAAGAGAGGAAGTCAGAGTTCCAAGTGATTAGTGGAGTTGGGAAAACGATAGAGGCAGCAGATGAATTTGACAGAATGGGGCAGAGAGATTTTAAGCCAGAGAAGATCAAAAAGAGGAGATTCCAAATTACTAAATCTCTGACAGGAAATATAAGAACAAGTACCACATTTGAAGAAAAAGGAATAATACAGCAAATAATTTGGACAACTGAGATGAGCAGTGTTTGAATCAACCAATAATTGAAATTCTGTTAGAAAAAGTGTGTGGGGTTTGGCAGACTGTTCGTCAAATACACGTTTGACTATTCTCATAATTATGAATCTTGCTACATTGTATCTTAACTTATACAGTCTCATAATTGTAACAGAATTTTAAAATGCCCCTAGCCTTGGCTGAGATGAACTTGCTCATACATAATAATTGATTTCATATCTTAATTGTTGACATGTGTCCAATATCGATTTGGGTTAAACTTGAACTGCCTTAGCATAAACAACAAACATATTGTAATATTTGGTGTGTGTGTGTAACTTCACTTTATTTTTGAAAGAATAATACAGACCTACTTTAATTTTAAATTCTTATGTATAATACATGTTATTTGTATTTAAATAAATAATTCTTTATTTGTCCTACCAAATTTAAAATATAGGTGTAAATTGGTAAGTGACAAATTCCCTTCATGGCAGAAAATGCCGGGGATTTTTATTTAAGGTAGCTGTGACAAGCTTTGCTTCCTTGTATACTCTCTTTATTACAGGATTTATATTTTTACAAATCCTTTATTAACTTAAATATAGTGCTCTGTTTACCAAACCCTTAAACCATAAGAGCCTCTGACAATAACATGTATATTGCAAAATTACTATCTTGCTACAAAGTGTACACAGTATGTTAACAACTTGTATTAAAGTAGTTCACTTAGTTTTTTTTTATTCAAGTGTGGCACACTGGTCACAGAAGAGGAAGAAAAGGAGTTGACTGAGATGTCTAAGAAAAGTAAATTTTATGGAAAAGAAAGGATTTTCATCTTAAACTACACAATAAATAAATACATTTTTATAAGCATAAAATTTATTTTCTAAATTCTGCTGACATTATTGTTTCACTTGTTTTTTTTTACATGAGTACAGATTTTTTTTGGTATTTTCAGTTTAATAACACAGAATAGTGTGCAGCATGAGCATAACATATACATTTTTATTTACAGGGTGTTTCTTGAACATTATGGCTAACTGAAGTTAACTAGTCTCTGCACCCCTAAGGGGGTGGTGGCAAAGGGGGATGCTGTAAAGAGGAGGTTAAGATCATATTCAGTATAGGATGACGTACTATGTATATCATCATTGCATAGTTTGAACTGTTGAAGAGTGCCTTTTAAAGATATTCTGTGGATGGATAGCTGCTTTACCGTTCATATTTCATGTGATTTCTTAATATATAAAAAATGAGCAGTTTTTCTGGTTGTATAGTGAAATATTTTTTTATCCATGTAGCTGTCTCTTATAGAGGCAATTCATGAGCTTCCATTCTGTGATACACCAAACTTTTGTACATATAATCTAATATGTAATTACTTAGTTAATATCCTAAGTTCTGTAAAAGTCTATACATCAAGATGACTCAGGTGGCTAGTGGCTTGCTAGAGATTGAATGTACTCCCAAGTGCCATTCACATACTCATGCTTTTCAACTTCTAGGAGCTGTAACACGTGGTACTTCTTCTGAAATCATATCTTATTGCAGGTAGGTAAGGTAACAGTACAGTTATGTTTTGTACAAGCAATTTTTCATTGAGCAATGAAGTTTAATATAATTTTACTTTTTATTCAGATTAGAAACGTTTTTCAAAATATATTTAACTTGAGTTGGTGCATTGGTGAGCATTGTTTGCCAAAAAAAAAAAAAAAAACCAGATTGTGTTAATTTTCAAAAAAAAAAGTAACTTTTAGTATTTCTCCCTGTTTGCAATCTGCATAATTTAATTACTTTTTTCATTAAAGAAGTACGGCCATAAAAAAATTCTTTAACTTGTCAATAGTATCATTTTACCTGACATGCCTTGTGGACAAATATTTAATTTTGGTGAGTCAGTGGTTAGGAATTAGTAGTTATTACTTTCTGTAACTTCTTGTTAGTGTCTTTAGTCTTATATATGCTCTTTTTTTTGTTCATTTATACTGTTATTCTTTTTACAAATTGACTATTTCATTTACTTTATAAATTAAGTAGCCTTCTAGGCTGTGCCATACATTTACATTACACCATTGTCCAGCCAAATGCAGTTCATTATATGTTGAAACACTGCGTTTCATCAAAATTGCATTTTTTCCAGTATCCAAAAGCTCTAAATTCACCACTTTAAAGGTGAACTTGGAGGTACTTTTGGATACTGGAAAACATGCCTGGAAAGTGTCACAGTAGTATCCAACATTACCAAAAATGACCAGAATGTTATTCTGACATAAGTCCATCATGGTGGTAAAATTGATGCTTCAACAGTAGTTGTCACATTTTACAATTCTGTGAGGTATGATATAGTTGTATGTGTTGTGCTTCAGCAGGAGGGAGAAAAAAACATGCATTGTCACATTTTACAGTTCTGTGAGGGATGATATTGTTGGATGAGTTGTCTGCTAAGTATGATATCAACCAGAATGCTATCTGCTGGTCCATGGTGATTTCTTCTTCTTCCTTGATGAATTTAGCAGGTGTCATTTTGGAAGTGATATTTCTTAATAACAGTAAACACGTAAGTGGTAATACATAAAGAAGGCTATTTACGAGAGAAACAAAAATGAACACAGTAAAAGATGGGCACACAAAGTGATGTAGTGTCATTATTTTTATAATTCAGGTATGCAGAATTTTCATGTAATGAATGTTATAAGAATCTTGGGGGGGAAAACATTTGTAAATAAATAAATATATATATATATATATTTATTTATTTACAAATTAATTAATAGGGAAATTTATAAGGAAATAAATAGATAAAACAATTATCAGTAGTGCAGCAAACCTGTAGAGTAAAAAATAATAAACCTAGACATAATGAAACAAAAAGAGTGGAGGAAATCAAGACATGGGGTATTTCAGAAGGAACGCTCCTAAAATAATTTATAAAAGCCAAAAATACAATACCAAATAACTGAACCTTTTAGAATATGCCAATTGGTGGCACCCTAATGGCAGTACCAGTTCTGAATTATGTAAAATATCACTAGAATGGAGACGAAAACAAACACTTGACCAACAAAATAAAATAGACTGACCATTATGCTCCATCTTGACAGAGAACCACAAGGCCAATAATGGTCAGGGAATCACTACATAATAAAACAGGCCTACGTGCTCTGGATTCATAATGCGAAAATTTATTTTTATTTTGTTACACAGAGCATTAATAAACTACAATAAATAAATTAGCTTTCGGCTGGGTGGCAGCCTTCATCGGATTAAAATACTTGAATGGCAGTTGGAATAGAGATGCACTGCCAGGATGGTGCGTGAGGCACGTGGTTAATTGTTTGTTGATGTTTGTGGCTGTGACGTATGGTGGTGACGTGGCCAGCGTTTGTCTATGGATAGAATTACTGACTCTGTGATGGGGTTAACTTGACAACCACTGTTCCTGTTCAAAGCGGTGTCCGAGCATTTTATATTTAGCGATTCCAACCAGGTACGCCTCAGGTAATGGTGGGACCTGTCCACAACCACGACATCGCTGTGTGGGTCGATGTCGTGGTGGGTTGTCCAGACATGCTCGGCAATAGCTGAGTGTTCTACATCTGCCAAACGGATCGCCCTTTTATGTTCTGAGAGACGTTTCTCGAGTCGACGTCCAGTCTCTCCAAAGTAGCAGCTCGTGCAGTCACGGCAAGAGATGCGATAGACCAAACCACTCTGTAGAAGGGTGGGGACAGGTGTTTTTATGTTGGAAAGGAGAGAACGCAGTTTCTTGCCTGGGAGTTGGATGCACTTTATCCCATGCGATCTTAGGATTCTACCGATCTGCTGTGACAGGTTGGGGTAGTATGGGATGAATGCCCTCGTGGATGACTCGTCACTGTTGGCGTTGACTCCAGAAAGATTTTATCTTCATAGCCCATAGCAGACAACACCTGAGGTTTGCACATAGATGCAAAGCTAACTGGATTATACCGAAAGGGTTTCGCTACAAACAACAGTTTCCTAATGAGCGTATGGGACGTGCCTGTCGGAACTTCGGCTTCAGAACTCTGCGCATATGGACCGGCTGCCTCCATCGTGACATACGTGTTTCAGCGAGCAAAGCGGCCCTACTTGCCGACCTTAAGGCTCTGATTCCCGATCCTATTTACACCAAGGTAATCAATACTTTATGTTACCAGGCTGTCAGAGAATCAGATCGTTATTGTGCCCGACAGAAACGTAAGTTCAATACTTTAATCAATGAATCCCATCAATTTCGGCACCAGCGTAATACCCCTCTCACAAATTGCACGGATTTCGTATTGAACCTAAGCAGCAAGCAGTTACCTGCAGAACAAATAAACTTATTGACCCTTGGCATGACATTTGCCGTTCTTCCAAAGCATCCACCGATCACCGACATCGCCTTGGGTGTGGAAGCAAGCTTATCACGCCTCCCAGAAGATGTAGCCAACGCAATCCGCTTAAAGACTGCAGCAGTTCTACACCATGCCCGCCCCGTCTCTTCAAACCTCAGCCGTATACAGATTTCTACCCTCAAGGCACCGAAACGGGATTCATCCATCGTCATTCTACCGGCGGACAAAGGCCGTCGTACGGTTGTAATGAACCACACTGATTACATGGCGAAAGCCTTACTGCTCTTACGAGACACTACCGTCTACAAACCCTTAACCATCAACCCCAACAGGGCTTTGGAACGATGGGAGTCAGAGGTGAATATCCTCATCAACACTTGGCTGAAGCAAGAGAAAATCACACAGTCAACCCGTAATCACCTCCGTGCCTCCGGGTGTCAGATCCCACGGTTTTACGGCCTGCCGAAGGTGCACAAAGAAGGCACACCACTAAGACCTATTGTATCCTGCTGTGGATCACCGACTTACGAGCTGTCTAAATTTGTCTCGAGACTTCTTTCTCCTCTAGTTCGCAAGACCACCTACACTGTCTCCAACAGTATTGAGTTCATAGAAAGGATCCGCACTATATCCATCTCGCAAGATCAAGTCATGGCATCGTTCGATGTCGTATCACTCTTTACCTCCATCCCAGTGGAACTTGCCATCTCTTGTGCAAAACAACTCTTGGATAATGATGGAACCCTTAGCGGCAGAACTAGACTGACGCCTGATGACATTTCCGCCGCCCTCAGACTGTGCTTAACAGGGGGTGCAATCATGTTTAATGACTCTATCTACCAGCAGATACATGGCACAGCCATGGGTTCCCCTGTCAGCTCGGTCACAGCAAACATCATGATGGAGGAGTTAGAGGGACGTGCGTTTACACACGCACCAGATCACATCGCCTTTTGGTGTCGCTATGTAGACGATGTGTTCGTAGTCATCCCTAGAGACTCAGGTCAGCAACTCCTAACCCACCTCAACTCACTATCGCCCTTCATAAAATTCACGATTGAGCTGGAGTCGAACAACTATACCATACCTAGATACACTTGTCTGGCGCGAAGACACATGCTTGAAGACGACAGTTTATCGTAAGCCTATGTGTGCTGGCCAATTTATCAACTTCCAGTCAGCACACGCACGGGGCCACCTCCTCTCAACTGCCCGAACCTTGCTAACTCGCGCCTGGACACACTCCAGCTCCGCAGATGAAAGACGCAAAGAGATCACCAGAGTCAAAGTAGACCTTACGAGGTGTGGCTACCCCATCGACGTCCTTGACAGGTGTGATCTACAAGCACGCGACAACGTGACGACCAACAGTGACGAGTCATCCACGAGGGCATTCATCCCATACTACCCCAACCTGTCACAGCAGATCGGTAGAATCCTAAGATCGCATGGGATAAAGTGCATCCAACTCCCAGGCAAGAAACTGCATTCTCTCCTTTCCAACATAAAAACACCTGTCCCCACCCTTCTACAGAGTGGTTTGGTCTATCGCATCTCTTGCCGTGACTGCACGAGCTGCTACTTTGGAGAGACTGGACGTCGACTCGAGAAACGTCTCTCAGAACATAAAAGGGCGATCCGTTTGGCAGATGTAGAACACTCAGCTATTGCCGAGCATGTCTGGACAACCCACCACGACATCGACCCACACAGCGATGTCGTGGTTGTGGACAGGTCCCACCATTACCTGAGGCGTACCTGGTTGGAATCGCTAAATATAAAATGCTCGGACACCGCTTTGAACAGGAACAGTGGTTGTCAAGTTAACCCCATCACAGAGTCAGTAATTCTATCCATAGACAAAGGCTGGCCACGTCACCACCATACGTCACAGCCACAAACATCAACAAACAATTAACCACGTGCCTCATGCACCATCCTGGCAGTGCATCTCCATTCCAACTGCCATTCAAGTATTTTAATCCGATGAAGGCTGCCACCCAGCCGAAAGCTAATTTATTTATTGTAGTTTATTAATGCTCTGTGTAACAAAATAAAAATAAATTTTTGCAGGGAATCACTACATTTTGAACATTGGACAAATCAATGCATCATCAAACCAATACGCAGATCGGTGTGTGTATATATTAAAACAAATTTATATATGTGCAGCCTTACTTGTATGGGATATTGAACATTTAATAATACTTTGTGACAGAAATTTTTTTTTTTTGTTTCCCAATCAGAAATGTTCTTCATAATCATATTCAATTTTGCAATCTGTGGGAATGGTGTATTATGATTAGCCTCTATTTTTACAAAACCGATCCAAAAAGCTTATCTGCTCTAAGTGTTTTTCTAATAGTTGGAATTTTCAGTTTTTCATATTCAGCAGTTTCTTCATCTTTAAACTACATTTTGCACCATTTGAGTCTTCACATCATCAACAGCATGATCTTATTAGGTCAGATCATTGCATTGCTTACATAATCACATTGCAAACTAACAGATCTTATATCTGTTAACGTTTGCAATGTGATTGTCATCATCAACTGTAGCATAAGTGCCTAAATCATTTCCTTAAATCATTGTGATTTGTTTTGCAAATCTATTCCGATAAAGACAAGTCTTCCTCATTAGTATTAGTTTTAACAGAATCAGTCCCGAAAGTTTCTGTATTAATTCCTGCATGATGAAAAGCAATACAATCTGTCTGTTGTATTGTTTTTGTTAAAAACATGTATATTAGTTTACTTGATATATGTAGTTTTGCAAAAAGAGGAAAAAGTTAATGAATAAAAGTGAAAAAGTTAAAAAATTCATATCTCTGAAATAAGAAATAAAAAAAAAAAAAATAAAGAATGGAGTATATAAAATAAATAATCTGGCCAGAATCTGGTATAATTGTCTGCTAAATCAGATGTTTGGACCAGATTTCAACAAGTAATTAGTTCATGTTAATATAAAGTAACTTGCCCACAGTATATGTTCAGATAAATAATTATAGAAAAAGATGAAAGGATTAAAAAAAAAAAAAAAAACCTGTGTTATTGGCATTGTTTAACAAACTAACCATTTTCATTCTGAAATGCATTTTGCTTGCAGTGCATCCATTTTTAAAATTTTTTTTTTTTAACCAAAAGTAAGACATATATTTAGCTTAAATTAAATCTCTTGGTTGGATGCCACATTAGTAACGTTTATGTGCACAACTGAGACTTGTCTGAACTTTCCAAAATCTGCTATGATAAATCTTTTTAAAGATAAGATGACCATGGGTAATAGATACCCCAATGCAAAAAAATTGTCTAGACATCCTAACAAATTTACAGAATATGTTTAGCAAACATAAAGAACGTAGTTCATCCCTCATGCATGTTGTATGTGGAAAGCATCATAGAGCAGGGGCACAAACATCTCTCAGTACATCAGTTGTCTGTAGCATTTTGCATTGCCTTGGATTCGGTGGTTGGACATCAGCTGCATCTAAGCTGCTGTTATGATTGCTATTATGAAAATGTGTTTGAAGTGGTCTGATGGCAGATGTTAGTAGCCCCATAGTATTGGCAGAGATGTGTAAATGTAGCTGAGTGGTCAGGAGTATGAGTGCAGCAGCACGCAATCTCTGAGTGGACTTGGATTAAAGCCATGACTGATAAATACGATTAACATTTGTATCGATTGATTTATTGTAAACTCCACTGACCTGGTAGTTGTGCCGGAGTATAAATAAGAACATTAGTAACTCCATAGCATAGGGGTCGGCAGCCTTTTTTGAGTGAAGAGCCATTTTTGATCTAATTTAAAAACCAAAAGAATCTGAAGAGCTGCATCTCAGCTGAAGCTGGGGGGAGGGGGGGGGAGTTTTTTAAGAAATGGAATAGAGTGGAAAGGTATTTTATTTAAAAAAAATTTTTTTTTTAAATATTATTTATTGATACATTGTACTGAAAAATATAAATATCCAATTAGGTACGAATTAATGTGACTTCTGCTGCTGAACTTCTTGAGTCTCTTGACATCTTTTTTTTTTTTTTATGAAAACCCCAAACACGAAAGGTATCAAAACCTATAGTACTTAGTACCGTGCATGGGTTGAAGGAGAAATATGGGGGGAGGGGGATGCTGGAAACTTTGCTCTAGAGACTAAACATGGGTTTCACCACTTCAAGCCTCCAATAAGCATGCAAGCATGCCGTAATTTTCATCTTTAAACATGCTGAGAAACGTGCATTGTTCAGATGGTTTCTTGATTTATTTTTAATATATAAGTAGTTTTTGTTCCTGTTTTAATTATTTTATATTATTTTTTATTTGCCACTGCTGCAATGATTAATCTTCGACACCTTGCAGTACATGTGCTCTGCTCGCAATGCACAGGCAAACTAAACTGAGAAGTGTTTGGCTTGCATTGAAACTAATGCTATATTCATGTCGCTGCACTTGTACATGTGGGCTAAAAGTTAGAGCTGCAGTTACATGTTCAAAGAGTCTCCACAAGCCGTATGTTGCCGATCCCTGCCATAGCACCTTCTGCCACTGCTAAAGTGTCAGAAGGTTCTATGGAGTTACTAATTTCTCTCTCTCTCTCTCTCTCTCTCTCTCTCTCTCTCTCTCTCTCTCTCTCTCTCTCTCTCTCTCTCTCTGAACAAGCACTTTGTTCCAATGATTGTTTGAGTGTAGAGATTGGCTGGAAGATGCTTCCTTTCAGTTTGTTTGATGGCAAGTCTGATGATATGGTGCCTTTTCAGCTGGTCCATTGGTGGTAGTGTCTAAAACCATAGTCTATGATCTCTTTAGATTTTGGACAATTATGTGCTATTTATTCTGTAGCAACACTATGCAAAGAGATCCTGTTATTTCCAGCACAACAGTGCTCCATATCATACAACAAGGGTTATATAAAACTTATATTTTGACACCAAAGTTACACTGGCTGGCTTAAACCTCAACCCCATTGAACATGTTAATGTGCCATAAAATCCTTAAACCAACCAACACTACCAAATATCTGGGATGAACTGAATTCCCAGATTAGGCTGTGTGGGGTTAATTGGAGAACCAGATTAGGCTGTATCCTTCTAGACCGGCTTTAGCAGCTGCTTTGCGGGAAGAATGGGGGCCAATTCTGGCCAGTATAACAGAAGTTGGTAGAAAATATTCTCTGGAGGGGGTATGAGGCTGTCATATTGACCAAAGGTGGTCCTACTGTGTATTAAGTTTTTTTGACTTAAAAGACCTTTTTGCATCTTTCTGTGTTTACTTTGTACTGTTTCTTTGTGGTATTCATGCCATTCTAATTGTCATGCTGACCAATCAAATAGTACTTTACTGATGTTAAAAAAAATATAGTTTTTACTTTTATAAATAAAATATTAGACTTTTAAATTATTAAAATAAAATATTTTAATTCAATTAATTTTTTTATTTTAGGTATCTTTGTCACAACTTTGTTTCTGTAGTAGATTTATTAGGTCGTAATATTTTGCATTTATTGGCATCTTGTGGGAGATGGGAAGTAATTGAATGGTTATTGGAACATTGTCATGCTGAAATTGATGTTAGAGATGCCGAATCTGGTTGGACAGCTTTACATCGTTCCCTTTTTTATGGTGAAGTTACTTCTGCAAGGACTCTACTTATGGTATGTATGATATTTAAGGTAATTTCTAGAGGAGCACAGAAAAATTATGTATTCATATGTATTCCAGAATGTAGCCAATATACAGGGCAAGTCAAAATTGTGTATAAACATTTTGTTATGCTGTATCTCAAAGTTTATTGAATAAACATGAACCAAAAAGGTTTAAGCACATCAGGTACACAGAAATGGGATTCATCACATCTGCCACCAGCATGCTTTTGTGGATAGCATTGTTTCTCAACAGTCTGATATACCATTGTGCACTTGCTAGCTGTAAGTTAACTGCTTCCTGTTGTATCATCGTGTACAAATCCTACAATATTTGTGGTTTGAGTGTATATCTTTCAGGAGTGAGGTCTTGTGAATGGCATATTCAAAAACAAATCCCCCCTCCCCACTCAAACCCATCCATCTTTTTGAAAATTCACTGTCCTTTAGGTATGGATATCAGAGTGAAAATGTGGGGGCATATCATTCTTTTGCAAGTACAACAGTGTATCCAGAAACACGTTTCTTATTGCAGGAACTACTTTATGATTCATTAACAACTGAATAACTCTGCCCAGCAACAGTATAGAATTTGTAAAGTCTGATTATCCCACAAGAGAAGGGGGGGATGCCTATCCACACACTCATCCCTCACAGATTATTGTCTTTCTGTAGAATGAGATAAGGATTGGTGCTGTAAACACATTTGTGATGACAATTCAGTTGACCGTTTAATATGAATGGCATTTCATCTGAACATATGATTACATCATGAAAACAGCTAACCACTGTTCTTCTGGTAGTACCACTCACAAAATTGTGCTCATTGATCAGGAATATCTTCCTGAATTGCATGTGATTATCAAGAAAAAAAGTTTAAACTTTGTCTTTTAAGATCCACATAACACTTAATTGGTTAATGAATTGGTCATTCAAACACAGATCTAAGGAACATCTTGTTAACTTCTTTGTTGACTGTTAGTATAAGCCATATAATGCAACGAAGCTATAGGCTTTTACTACACTGGCCAAAAACTAAAAAAAATAATTAAAAAATAATAATGGCTTGGATTGTTTTCAGCACTTCTTGGGGTTCTTTTCCTCCTACTGATTTCCTTTTTAATAATGTTGTGAACAGTTTCATACTCTTCAAATACAGAAGCAGAGTATTGTTAGTTATTTTCATGCTTCCATTACCATTTGACATTGCGGTTCCTTTCTTCAAATGTTAGTTGATTGGTCTCATTTCTTCAAATGAAAACTTATTAAAATCCTAATTGTTTATTTTAGTGATGTTGTAGCTGTCAAAAAGATATGACTATTTAAAATGTTTATGCAGAATTTTTACTCTCCCTATATATTACATATAAGATGACTGCAAATTAATGAGTTTTTCTTTTAATAAATATACCATATGTCCACATTGTTTTTCCCCTCTTCAAAGTTGCTCAGGGTGGCTACACATTTACTCCAGCAATGCTGCCATTGCTTTAAGCATTTCTGAAACTTCTCTTTTGAATATCCTCAGTGGTGCCAGTTTTTTTTTTTTTTTTTAATTTTGTAGGTGGATTTTGAGAAGCATCTGAAGTTATTTGGAAACTAGTCTGGTGAATAAGTTTAGTGATTAAGTCGTTAATGCTCATTTTGATCAGATGTGTAACAGTAAGTGACTTTTTCCCTGAGACAACATCAGGGCTACAGTTTGCTCTGTTTTGAATTGCACAGAATTTTTACATAATAAGCCTGATAAACATTTGACCTTGTTGGATAAATTCATTGTTCTTTCAGAACAAACCAAGTCCAAGTTTGACTATTCATTGTGTGTGTGTGTGTGTGTGTGTGTGTGTGTGTGTGTGTGTGTGTGTGTGTGTGTGTGTGTGTGTGTGTGTGTTGTGGCTGATCAAATGGTTGCTTTGTGCATCATTGTGGACTTTTTCTCTACTTTCTTTTAACCTTTTCCCCTTGATATTACTTCATATCATAAACTTATTTTAACATCTAGAATACTTCTGTTTCAGATTTAATTTCATACAAAAATTGATATTACATGCTTGGTCTGAATAATTAACCGTTATTTTTATGCCAGTATGAAGCAGTATGCAGTTTTGTTTCTCCTGGTTGCTAGCGTGAGACAGGGCGCCTCCATAGCCAGGTGGGAAGGAGCAACAGTGTGTAGCACACGCTTATTGATTAGACCGGGATTCGAGCCCATGACCACCAAATACGGAGGATGCGGAAAGGTCAGGGAATGACCACCGCATATTCCCGGAGCAATATGGCCTTAGTTGCTAATGCTCCTAAAAACCAAACAACAAACAAACAGCGTGAGACAGTACTGTAGCTGCAAGTCAAAATGCTATCATGATCCTGCGACAAAGAAGGGAAAAAATTACATCTTCTCTTATATAATATCGGTGTAAATACACCATAGTTAACCCATAGATTTGAGCTACGATTGTAGCGTAGAAGGCATCGTTTTAATTGTATCTCATAATGTGGTTGCCTTCACAACAAGATAGCTACTATTGAATTACTTCAAATAAATAACAGTAGTCTTCTCTACTAGAGAAGCGTTATTTATTTGAAGTAATTCAATAGTAGCTATCTTGTTGTGAAGGCAACCACATTATGAGATACAATTAAAACGATGCCTTCTACGCTACAATCGTAGCTCAAATCTATGGGTTAACTGTGGTGTATTTACACCGATATTATATAGTTAATTATCAAAACCCATAAGGATTATGCCTAGTGCATTTAATTTTCCAAATACATTACCACCACACCCTTCTGGCATCTCTCATAATGTGGATATAATTTCGCAACTGAGATGGCTTGTTGTATTACCTACCCGCCCACTGATGACGAAGCCAAAAAGCTTTGAAACGATCGTCTGGGTGGTGGTACGCTGAAAATAAATAACAGTAGTCTTCTCTACTAGAGAAGCGTTATTTATTTGAAGTAATTCAATAGTAGCTATCTTGTTGTGAAGGCAACCACATTATGAGATACAATTAAAATGATGCCTTCTACGCTACAATCGTAGCTCAAATCTATGGGTTAACTATGGAGTATTTACACCGATATTATATAGTTAATTATCAAAACCCATAAGGATTATGCCTAGTGCATTTAATTTTCCAAAAAAATCTCTTATGTACATCCTTTTGACAGACAGTACTAATTTGGCTTTCCTTTAAATTTCTCCAGAATTCAACCTTACCTTAATCACTCAGCAGCATATTCCAGTGGTTGATAACACTGATGAAATGGAAATCCAGTGTTACATTTCCCAGTAGTCTGCATTAATGTCCCATTGTGAAAATTTGTCATTCATCCCCCCCCCAGTGCTTTACTACTCAGTCAGACATTCCCCCCCCCCCCTTCCAAGATGCCTAGTTTAAGGAATACATCACCCTGGTATATTCCTTGCAGTTTTGTGCAAGATCTTTTGCCAGGCCATAGACAAAAACAAGTAGATTTTAGCATATTTCATTTCCTCTTTCTGTTTCCAGAGGTATGTTTAATTCCTTGTTTTACAAAAGGGATAATTGAAAGTTAAGCAAATTCATTAAAAAAAATGAATTACCCATTAATTTAAAGGTATGGTGACTTCAGACAGTGTACACACAAGGTGTGGCTATTAAATGAGACTGCACATCCACTGTAGGCTCAAGTACCATCTCTGAAACAAAGGCACAGCAGATGACCTTGAACCTTTCCCTAGTTGTCTTCCAAGTCATGTTCCAACGCTCTCATTTGCCTTAGAGTGAGACAGGTTTTCATTACCTTGTGTTTTTGCAGCTTACCAGAAAAATGGCAGACAAAGGAATTGAACAACGAATCAATCTCAGATTTTTAAAAAACCTAAAGAAAACACCAGCTGAAAGTTGTTGTTACATCAGGTTTATGGGGAAGATACTGTGTCAAGAGCTTGCGTGTTTGAATGGCATAAAAGATTTTTAGAAGGAAGAGAGAGAGAGAGAGTGTGGAAGACTGAGTGACCAGGCTGTCCGGTATCCATGAAAACTAATGAAAATGAGGACTGGGTAAGGACATTGATTAGAAGTGATTGTTTGTTTAAGTATTAGAATGACGGCATCAGAACTCAATGTGAACAAAGAAACAGTTAGACAAATTTTAAACTGAAAATTTGATGCCAAGATGGTGCCAAAAATTTTGAATGAAGATCAAACATTGAGAAGACTGAATTTGTGAAGATTTTTTGGAAAAAAATTAAGATACAGACTTTCCACTTACAGTCTACCAAACCCTATGTACTTTATCTGACAGAATCTCAGTTATTGGTTGACTCAACTACAGCTCATCTCAGTTGCCCAAATGATTCGCTGTATGATTCCTTTCGCCTCAAAGGTGGTACTTCTGCATACATCCGTTCCGATATTCCTTGTCAGAGACTTGGTAATTTGGAATCTCCACTTTTCGATTTTCTCTGGCTTAAAATCTCTCTACCTCATTGCGTCAAATTCATCTGTTGTCTCTACTGTTCTCCCAACTCCACTAATCACTTGGAGCTCTTTGACTTCCTTGCTTTGCAACTTGACTTTCTCCAGTCCAACTTTCCTAACAGTGAGGTCATTTTCCTTGATGATTTTAATGTTCACAACTCCAGCTGGCTTCCGTTTTCTAGTCACACCGACCCAACTGGTCAAGATGCTGAGGCTTTTGCAATTACTAATGACCTTGCACAGATTGTTCATTTACCTACAAGAATACTGGACAATCCTAACCATACAGCCAACACGCTTGATCTTTTTCTAACAAACAACCTTTCTAAGTACACAGTCAAAGTGAGTAGTCCTTTAGGCACCTCAGATCACAACTTGGTGATTGTCTCTTTTCCAATGGAGCCTTTATCTCATAGCTATTCCCAACCTCGTATTGTTTGGCATTACAAGAATGCAAAATGGCATGACCTGCAAGATTTTCTTTTCTTCTCTTCTCTTTTCTTCTTCTCCTCGGTCGGATTACTGTTTCAAAACTTCTGATGTCAACGTTTGCTCAGATCGTGTCAGTGAAATTATTCTTGTAAGAATGGAATCCTTTATTTCACACTCCACTTTAAAATCTCGTCCTTTATCTAAACTCTGGTTTTCCAATAAATGCGCTAAGGCTGTTCAAGAGAATAACGTTGCATTTTGTAATTGGCTTGTTTCTAATTCTGTAGTTTCATTTTCTGCCTACACCAAAGCTCGCAACAATTGTAAAGCAGTTATTAATCAGTCCAAACTAGAGTTTGAACAGGCTAAGAGTAGAAAACTTGCTTCTAATGGTAGCCGAGCATTCTGGTCTCTTGCCAAAGCTATTGGCCACAACTTTTGCCCATCTCTGCTCTCACCTCTGTCCAAACCAGATGGTTCTGTTGTCACTTCAGCCAAGGATAAAGCTGACCTGCTAGCATCCCATTTTTCTTCCAGCTCATGTATTAATGATCTCGGTAAAACACCTCCCACAATTCACAACATCCTCCATTCAATGCCTCCTGTGGTCTTGCGTCAAAAGGATGTGATAAGGATTTTGACGAATCTTGATGATCCTGAATTTACTCCTGTTCTTTGCTGCTTTTTTTTTCACTTCATTATTCCAAAGGTGTTTTTCCTTCTGCTTGTAAATTTGCTCATATCCAGTCAGTTGCTAAAAAAGGTAACAAATCCTTCCCATCCAATTATCATCCCATTGCAATTACTTTTACTCTTTCTAAAGTAATGGAGAAATCAATTAACTGCCAACTACTTAGAAACCTTCCATCTGATCAACGGCCGCCGCCTCCATAGCCAGGTGGGAAGGAGCAGCAGTGCATAGCACACGCTTCTTGATTAGACCGGGGTTCGAGCCTGTCACCACTAAATACGGAGGATGCAGAAAGGTCAGGGAATGACCACTGCATATCCCAGAGCAATATGGCCTTAGTTGCTAATGCTCCTAAAAACCAAATAACAAACATCTGATCAAAGAGTATGGATTCCGTCAGTGTCGATCCACTGGTGATATTCTGGCTTATGTTATCCATTTATGGACAAATTCAATGGAAAAGTTTGGTGAAACACAAGCAGTAGCTCTTGACATCTCAAAGACTTTCAATCGTGTTTGGCATAAAGGTCTTCTAAACAAGCTTCCATCTTATAGTTTGCCAACTGTTTTTTGGATTATCCAGTTTTCTCTGATAGCTCACTTTGAGGGTGATGGTAGATTGCTCTCTGTCTTTTAACTTCTCCACTAATGCTGGTGTTCCCCAAGGTTCAGTTTTCTCCCCTGCTCTTTTCCTCTTGTATATTAATGACCTTCATTGACTGGAAATCCTATCCATAGTTTTGCTGATGATAGCACATTGCATTCCACTTTCCATTTTGAGAAACCTTGCCCTGCTAAATCAGCTTCAACTTCTCGAAAATCTGCTACCAATTCCTTAAATGCCAATCTCCAGGTAATTCTCCAGTGGGTCAAAGACAACTCAGTGATTTCAATCTAATCTAAAACTCAGTCTTGTCTTGTCTTATATCTCGCAAAAAGGATTCTTCTGCTCCTATGCTTATCTTTGGTGACACTCAGATTTCTATGCAAAATGATATCTCTTTTGGGTATTACCCTGACTTCTAATCTCTTTTGGCACAAGTGCATTACAAATATTGCTTCCTCTGCATCTAAAAAACTAGATTTTCTCTTTCGCTTTCAGCATTACTTTTCTTCCAAACAGCTGTTCATTCTGTACAAATCACAAATCTGCCCTACCATGGAATATTGTTCCCATATCTGGAGTGGTGCTCCCAAAAATCTCTCTCAGGCTTCTAGATTCCATTGAGAAGAAGGCAGTTAGGTTAATTAATGACTCATCTCTAACAGTCTTTCCACATCCCTGTCTCATCGATGTACTTTCTGCTGCATGCCTTTTCTACAGATACTCATGGGCACTGTTCTTCCGAATTGGGTTTTTTAATTCCTGCTCTCTCTTTCAAAACAGTCTGAACACGTGCCGCCACCAGCCAACATCCATTTACTGTCCAATTAAAAGTCGCAGAACCAATTTTTCATCTTCCTTGTTTATTCATTCAACTGCCATTTTCTGGAACAGCCTTCCTTCATATGTATTTCCTGAAAATTATAGTCTACAGAAGTTCAAGTCTAATGTCAACAAATATCTTCTTTCATCTTCTCAACCTCCAACCCAAGCACGGTACTAAGTACTATAGGTTTTAATACCTCTCGTGTTTGGGGTTTTTATAAAAAAAAATCATCCTTCAGACAAAAAAAAGCAAGAATATCAAAAATGAAAACCATGCTTCTTGTTTTCTTTGATATTAAAGGAATTATTATTTAAATGTTTAAGCTGTAATATTTTTAATGCCCAATATCTTTCAAGTCATTAATGCCATTGCCTTTTGCAGTTGTGCTCTAACAGAGATTGGTTATTGGCCTAATTAGATGCTGGCTTTGTCTATAAAAAATGAATGAATAAATCGGTATTAGATAGTATGAACCAGAGCTATAATGCTCAATATGTTCTACATATTGAGCATTATATTATAACTCTGGTTGGAAATGTTCTACATATCATATTGAGGTAAACTTTTTATTCTTTTACAAATATAAATCAGCATATATATATACAGGGTGTTTCAAAATTATGTATACACACTTTAAAAATTTATATTTAATGAACAATATATACAAATGTACAAATGATGAACCAAAGATGACAAATGAAGAGCAAGAAAAACACTGACAGGGAGAAAATTGAGTATACTGAGTTATGCAAAGCCATTAGAAAGAGACTCAGAGAGGACATAAGAAGATTTAACACAAGAAAAGTAGAACAAGCATTAAGGGAAAACAAAGGATTTAAATCAGCAGCCACGAGCAGTAATATAGAAAGACAAATGATACTGAAACTGAAGAATAGCGATGGTGTACTTATAAACAGCAGAGAAGGCATAATTCAAATAGCAGAAGACTACTATAGAGAATTATACAAGGAGCGAGGGAATGATACCAGCAGTGGGGAAGATGGATTGCAAAGTAGCAACACATACGACATACCCGATATTCTTCCTGATGAGGTAGAACATGCATTGAAGAAAATGAAAAATCGGAAAGCCCCGGGGGAAGATGAAGTTACTGTAGAGTTGTTAAAATTGGGAGGAAGAGACATAACACAAAAACTGGCAAGGCTCTTCACAAAGTGCATTAGAAAAGGTGTGACGCATAAGCAGTGGAATAATGCAATCATAGTTTTGCTGCATAAGAAAGGAGATAAATCAGAAATTGGAAATCATAGACCAATTAGCTTGTTATCCCACATCTACAAGTTGTTCACAAGGGTCATTACTAACAGATTAGAAAGAATACTTGATGAGAATCAACCGAAAGAGCAAGCTGGCTTTAGGACAGGATTCTCAACTATGGATCACCTTCATGTAATATCACAGCTAATGGAGAAAGCAAATGAATATAAAATACCATTATGCCTGGCATTTGTGGATTATGAAAAGGCATTTGACTCCATACAGCATAAGGCAATGTTTCGGGCACTGGAAAGACAAGGCATTGATACCCCATATATTATGATTTTGAAGAAAATATACGAGAGTGCTACCTCCTTTATTAGACTAGACAAAGACAGTAGGAAATTTAAAATTGAGAAAGGAGTTCGACAAGGAGACACAATATCTCCGAAGCTGTTTACTGCTGCCCTTGAGGAAGCTTTCAGAAGATTAGACTGGTTGCAGAAAGGAGTCATTGTGAACGGAGAGTACCTAAACCATTTAAGATTTGTAGATGACATTGTGGTCATAAGCCATGATCCCAAAGAATTAGAGGAAAATCTTAATCAGTTATGCACAGCTAGTAAGGATTTTGTACTAAAGATGAATATGGCTAAAACAAAAGTAATGATGAACAAGTATGCCACAGAAAGGGAAATAATGATTGAAGGAGCAGTAATTGAAAAGTGGAGTCATGTACTTATCCGGGACAAGTTATTACCTGTAATAATGATAAATGGCTGGAAGTCAAGAGAAGAATAAATTTTGGATGGATAGCATTCAGGAAATATAGTCACATACTGAAGAGCAATATCCCAGTTTGTCTGAAACGTAAAATAATGAATCAATGTATACTCCCCACCATGACTTATGGAAGTGAAACTTGGGCACTCACCAAAAGAATGGAAGAGAAGCTAAGAACTACACAGCGAAGAATGGAACGAATTATATTGGGAATCAGACTGTTAGATAAGAAGAGAAACACATGGATTAGGCAGCAAACTCAAGTAAAGGACATTCTTATCAAAACTAAAGAACTAAAATGGTCTTGGGCAGGACACATAGCTCGAAGACATGATGACAGATGGACTAAGAAAATAACAGAATGGTACCCAAGAGGAGCTAGAAGAAAACCTGGAAGACAAAGGCGGAGATGGATAGATGAAATTCATGAGTTTTTGAGTAGTAAATGGATGGTCAGTGCTCAAAACAGAAGGAACTGGAAAGTTGCTGGAGAGGCCTTCATCCTGCAGTGGATTGAAAATGGCTGATGATGATGATGTCATATACAAATGTTAATTTTTTTTTGATACTTTGAAAACAAAAAATTTTTTTTTTTATAACAAAAGTTTTTAATTGTTCAAAATGCCCTTCATTAGCATTAATGCATGAGCGGCATCTATCTTCAACAGATCTACGTACTGAAATGCACAAATCAGGTGAAATGTTTTCTGCTTCTCATTGAATTTTCACCCACAGTTTCTCCAATGTTTGCAGTTTGTGACTGTAAACCCGATTTTTCAAGTATCTCCAAGCCAAAAAAATCTGAAGGGATGAGATCTGGCAACCTTGGAGTATATTCAAAAGCACTCCCTCGACGACCTGTCCATTGATCATGAAATTCATTGTCAAGATAATCGTGCACAGCTGTATGATAATAAAATAAAACAAAAATTAAATTATTGTAAAAAAATTGTCTATTTTTAAGCTACAAAATGAATTTAAGAATATTAAATTGGTGCATATTGTTCATTAAATATAAATTTTTAAAGTGTGCGTACATAATTTTGATGAAATGTCCTGTATATAAACAACCTCTTTTTTTTTATACCTCAACTCATCAAATAATTTGTTAGATATCAACTTTGCATTCTCTGTGAATGAGCAAAATTCAGCTGGTAAATAGTGACATTAGGAAGTAAAAAGAAACTGAAGAATTGGAGAAGGATTACCCATTCTAGCTATTATATTTAGTCTAGTTTTTTGCTATTTGACACTAAATGTGTCAGGTTTTTTTCTGACACATTTATTGCTATTTAATCTCCATAATTTTGAAAAACATATAAAAGCCTTTTTTACAGTGCTTCCTTACAGATTACACGGATGAGATTTTCCATTTGTCACTTTTACTCAGTCTTTCTCAGTCCTTTATCCACTATTTAACCAATATACCTCTGTTCATTATCCATTATATACATAATGCATTCTTTACTTAAATAAATAATGCATTTTGGAATCATAATAATGGAAAATTATCTAATTTCTCATAATTTATTGCTTGGTACTGTTGGATGGAAATTCTTTATAGTTTTGGATGTCCTTTACCATTCGGAATTTTGATTGATGCGAAAACAGTTTTTGCCTACCTATTCATATGCTAATTTGTCAATATCTATTCATACAGTTTGTCCTCAGGAAGTTTAGCAAGATTCAGAAACTTGCAGTTAAGGGATTTCTCCCTCTTCCTCCATCCCCTCCTTTTTTTTTTTTTTAAAGTAGTAGTTCTTCACAAACTAGGCTGTGTCAATGATTTGTCAGTAGGATTTGGGTTGTCAGGAGGGCTCCTCCAACACTTGGGACAGTTTTTGACAGTTGTCGAGTTGTGGCTTTTGACAAGATATGTAGTTTCCTTTGAATTTAGCAGGTTAATGATCACAGAAGGGATTATCAAGTTTTCCAAAATTTATTTTTTTAAAATATTGAGAAAAATTTAGTTTTATTTATAAAGGTCAGCCAAGACAATCTTTGAGCTGATTTTTATCTTGGCTGACATTTCAAAGCTTGAGAAAAGCAGATGGGTGAAAGACAAGCTCAGCTGACCTTTCAAAACTGGACTGTGGACTCAGGCCAGGTCCTTGTTAATTTTTTTAGTGGCATGGTTCAGCATAGTGTTCTGTAGCTTTGTCTGTTTAATTTTGAACTGTAGTACTCTGTTTCATTTATGTTTTAATTATTTACTGACTTGCTTGCATGAAAAAGATCAACATGCTGCAGCAATTTCACTTAATTTTAGTCTTGACAGCTAGTAGTGAAGTGCCACGGTATGGGAGATTTTTTCATATTTACTGCATTCAGACTGGACCATTTCTTTTAAATGGAGTTGGGTGGCCTAGTTCATCCAGTAAGTTTCAGTACATTGGTCACATGTAAGGTGCTTTGTTTTTTCCCCTTGTCTAGCACATTTAATTTTGCACTATGTGTACAGTAACACATCCAACAAGGTAATGCACGCATTTCAGAGTGAATTGGGTGATGTACCATTCATTTTTATGCAAAAGCTTGCTCTTATACTTCAAAATAATCTCAGGTATGAGAGATTACTGTTAAGTTTAAGTACTGATTACTGTTAAGTTTAAGGATAACATATCAATTTTTCTAACTTTTTAAATGTTAGTTTAAAATTGACTAATTGATATACCAATTGAGGGGTGTGGTGCCATGTTAAAAACTATTTGTGTAGTATAGCTTTAATTATCCTTCGATTCTAAAATTCTTCGATTTTAGTACTAACAACTCCAGATTTAAATTTATATATTATGCACAAGAAAATTAATTGAATTTTATGCGGGAAGTATGACTTTTACTTAAATTATATAAAAAATATTGTTACATAAAAAATGTAATGTATATTGACTCCACATTCCAGTAACTGTTGTAGCATTTAAAAAAAATAATAATAAATAAATAACCTTGAGTAAACTTTATTTCAGCATGGAGCTAGTCTTCGTATAACAGATCATGATGGTTTTGCTCCTTTAGACTTGCTTCTTAAAGATAGACTGCCACATATTGATTATCAGCTCTCTGGTAAGTACTGATGTCTATTTATCAGTATTTTTTAATTTTTTTTTTTTCTTTTTTGTATATTTTGTTGAGTGAATAATATTTTGATACTCTGTAATTCAGAACTTGTTGTCGTTAGCAAAACTTAACAAATTATATTAAATATGCCTTATACTTAACCATTATTCATAGTTTTAATCTTAGAAACCATCCTTATACTGAACTATTGTAGTAGTAATAGTAGCATGTGATGCAAGAAAGCAAGTGTATGAGCTTATGTAGCATCAGCCAAAAAAAAAAAAAAAAAACAACAATTTTACACATCCATTCCCTCTAAAAGTTTCCTCAATTTGAATTTGTGCCACCTCAGGTTTGTAATCTGAGCAGGCGGAAGAATCCCATCAGATTTCAATGTGCTAAACCCATTCAAGTTCTTATACCCCTAAATCAGATCACCTCACAGGTGCCTAGTCTCCAGCTGCAGCAATTTGCAGAACTTAAGCCTTTTTTTGTAAGAGGACCCCTTTGTTCTCCTCGCTAGTCTTCTTGCCCTTCTCTGTACATGCTTAAGCAACTCAACATCCTTCCTAAAATGAAGCCTCCAGACCAGTACGCAGTACTCAAGACGTGGCCCGACCATTGCCTTATACAAAGTGATAATCGCCTCCTTTTCCCTACTAGCAAAATTCCTGTATATCATTGACAATATCCCATGACCTGCTCTGGCAGCCTGTCTGCATTGCTCAGAAAACTTCATATCTGATTGCACAAATTACTCCCAGATCGTTTTCATTTTTTACCACCATAAATGTAGGTGCCTCCGTAGCCAGGTGGGAAGGAGCAGCAGTGCATAGCACATGCTTCTTGATTAGACCGGGGTTCGAGCCCGTCACCACCAAATACGGAGGATGCGGAAAGGTCAGGGAATGACCACCGCATATCCTGGAGCAATATGGCCATAGTTGCTAATGCTCCTAAAAACCAAATAACAAACAAACAAACCATAAATGTAGTACCACACAGTTGGTACGTTTCTCTGGGGTTATTTCTACTCATATGCAGTACTTTGCATTTGTCAATGTTAAACTTCAGTTGCCACTTCTCAGCCCATCTGCCCAAATTTTCTAGATCCTGTTGCAGTAGCACACTGCCGTTACTGTCATTAACAACCCTGCCAACCTTTGTATCATCTGCAAACTTCGACACTAAGCCTGATATACCTTCATCAATATCATTGATAAATATACAAAACAACAGTGGACCTAACACCGAACCCTGTGGGACTCCACTAATAACATTAGTCCACGAAGAGCAGCACCCACTGATTACCACCCTCTGTCTTCTCCCACTCAACCATCCCTTTATCCATTGTAGCAACTTACCCTTAATACCATTCTGCTCCAATTTGTACAATAGTCTTCCATGCTCAATAGTGTCAAAAGCTTTCCTGAAATCCAAATATATGATACCAAATTATTTTTTGCATCCAGTTCCTTTGTAACCACATCATAATATCCTATCAAATTTGTCAGACAAGACTTTCCCTTAACAAACCCATGCTGTGTCTGAATTATTGCTGCAGTCTTGTCTAGATGATCCTCCAATGCATATTTAACCAGTGACTCCATTATTTTACCCGGAACAGAAGTTAAACTAACTGGTCTGTAATTACTCGTGTCACCCTTCGATCCCCCTTTGTGAATTGGGGATACATTTGCACATCTCCAGTCCGTGGGGACCTCCACTGAATCAAAGGATGCTTTCATAATTATGGCTAAGGGTTTGCTTAGTTCCTTTGCTGCCTCCTTTAATATAACTGGATAGATCCCATCCACCCCAGGTGACTTTCTTATGTTTAACTTCAACAATTTCTCCTCCACTTTGTTCTCAGTTATAACAAAATCATTAAGCACCCTGTTACAGTTTGATAAACTTCTGGCATTTTCTTCCTTTAATAACTCCTCGTGTGAATGTAGATGCAAAATACTCATTCAGATTATCATCTATCTGAACAGGATCATCTACAGTTGAACCATTGATATCAATTGGACCAATCTGATTCATCCCCTTCCTTCTAGAGTTTATATAAATAAAGAAGTCCTTGCTGGTTTTCTTAGTATCCTTTGCCCAAGATTTCTCATAATTTGTCTGTTTGTCTAATCTCCTTTGTGACTTGATTACAGACTAGCTTATATCTGCCCTAGGCTTCTGTGTTGCCTGATAATTTTTATGCATCCCATGCATTTTTCTTCTCTGCCATGAGCCTCATTAGTTCATCTGACCTCCATTTAGGCCTGAACCATGAACAATATTTCTTAATCAGTATGAAAACCCTAGTAGCTTCCATGATTAGTTCCTTGAATGTTTCCCAATTAGAATTAGCTGTTGGTAACATCATCAGTTGGTTCCACTGTACCGATTTAAACACTGTCTGAGACCACTGTAGTCACCTTTACGGAAGTAAAAACTCTTCCCTTAGTCCATGATGTTAATTATATCTATAAGTAAATCCCACATCAGTATACTGCAATCACTGCCACTTTGTGGTCCCATTATCTGCAAATTCTTTATACATGAATAATTGCTGCTGATAACCAGATCAAGAGTATTACCCTCTCTGGTTGCCTCTTGAACGTGCTGCTGCAGAAAACAATCATCCAATAAATCCAAAAAAGTCTTGCTAGTGTGCAAGTGATCAACCCACAAATTCCAGTCAATATTTGGGAAGTTAAAATCCCCCATTATAACACAATCTGATTTACTGGCCCGTTCTATTTCTTTCTACAATTGTTCATTGTACTCATTAGAGTCATTAGGCCTATAACATAACTGCCAAACTAAATGAGTATTTTGCATCTACATTTACACATGAGGAGTTATTCAAGGAGGAGTAGGCCAGATGTTTATCAGACTCTAACAGGGAGGTAAATGATTTTGTAATAACGGAGAGCAAAGTCAAGGGGAAATTGTTGAAGTTAAACATAAGAAAGGCACCTGGAGTGGATGGGATCTATCCAGTTATATTAAAGGAGATTGCAAAGGAAGTAAGTAAACCCTTAGCCATAATTATGAGAGCATCTTTGGACTCGGGAATTGCAAACTTGAAGTCCCCACGGACTGGAGATTTGCAAATTAGGAATTTAGAGTTACTAGAATGAGTACGGAGAAGGGTAACAAGATTGGTGAAGAGAACAAAGGGGTGCTTCTTATGAAGAAAGGTTTAAATTATTTTGGCTTCTGTTCCAGGGAAAATAATATAATGGAGTCACTGGTTAAAGATGTATTGCAGGTCCATTTAGAGAAGACTGCAGTAATAATCAGGCACAGCATGGGCTTCTTAAGGGGAGGTCTTGTCTGACCAATTTGATTGGATATTAACGATGTGGTCACAAAGGAATTGGATGAAAAAAATAATTTTGATATCATATACTTGGATTTCAGGAAAGCTTTTGATACTGTTGCACATGGAGGACTACTGTACAAATTGGAGCAGTATGGCATTAAGGGCAAGTTGCTACAATGGATAAAAGGATGGTTGAGGAAGAAAGTGGTCAATGGGTACTGCTCTGCGTGGACTAATGTTATTAGTGGTGTCCCTCAGGGTTTGGTGTTGGGCCCATTGTTATTTTGTATATTTGTCAATGATATTGATGAAGGTATATCAAGCTTAATGTCAAAGTTTGCAGGTGATACAAAGGTTGATAGGGTTGTTAATAACAGTAATGATAGTATGTTGATGCAACAGGATCTGGAAATGTTGGTAGATTGGTTGAGAAGTGGCAACTGAAGTTTGACATTGACAAATGCAAAGTACTGCATATGGGTAGCAGTAACCACAGAGAAATGTACTGACTATGTGGTGTTTCCCTCAGGGTAGTTTAGAATGAGAGACCTGGGGTAATTATGCAGTCGGATATGAAGTTTTCTGAGTAGTGCAGACAGGCTGCCAGAGTAGGTCATGGGATCTTGTCAATGACATACAGAAATTTTTGCAGGCAAGGATAAGGAAGTGATTATTCCCCTTGTATAAGGTAATTGTCAGGCCACACCTTGAGTATGCATACAGGTCTGGAAGCTTCATTTTAGGAATTTAGAGTTACTAGAACAAGTACAGAGAAGGGTAACAAGATTGGTGAAGAGAACAAAAGGGTGCTTCTTATGAAGAAAGGTTTAAATTCTGCAAATTGCAACTTCTGGAGACTAGGCACCAGCGAGGGGACCTGATTGAGGTGTATAAGGCCTTTAATGGATTGAGCAGGCTCAGTGGTGATGAGATTCTTCCTCTTGCGCAGATTACAAACCTGAGATGGCATGGATTCAAACTGAGGAAAGGCAGTTGTAGAATAGATGTGTGGAGTTTGCCTTTTAACCAGTGGGTAGTTGATTGCTGGAACAAACTTCCATCTGTTGTTGTGGAAGTTGATATCTTAAATCAATTCAAGGCAGAACTAGACAAACATTTGGAATGAATGGATCAGTGAAATGGGAATATTTTTTTTTTTTTTTTTTTTGGCTGATGCTGTATAAGCTTGCTTTCTTGCATCACGTGCCTCTACTAATTCTAACACACCCTCCTCTTCTCATTTTTGTTTTCCCATTGCTTATGGCACACCAAACTGACTCAACATTGCACTCTCCATTTATGTCAACTAGATGCACTTCCTTAGATTTTATATTAGCTCTTGACAAGGTGTGCTTTTTTGGGCTGTGGCCCTAGGACAATGTATATTATTATTATTCGTAGTAGTACTGGCAAATGATACAAGAAAGCAAGTTTATACAGCATGAAAAAAAAAAAAAAAAACTCCTTTTATTTCACCTGTCCATTCCCATCTAACAGTTTAGCTAGTTCTTCCTTGAATTTATTCATATTATGCACTTCTACAACACCAGATGAGAGTTTGTTCCAACAATCAATCACTCTCTGGCTGAAGTCAAATTTATGTATATCCAACCTGCAGCCATCTTTCCTCATTTGGAATTTAGCTTAGTCAATCCATTCAAGTATTTTATTTATTTATTTTTTTTATGAAAATCCCAAACACGAAAGGCATCAAAACCTATAGTACTCAGTACCATGCATGGGTTGAAGGAGAAGTATGGGGAGAGGGGGATGCCGGAAACTTTGCTCTAGAGACTAAACATGGGTTTCACCACTTCAAGCCTCCAATAAGCAATGTGGTGGTATTTCACCGGTTGATGAAAGTCATCTACCACCTGAATTTTTTTTAATTAAGATCTCCTCACAGTCATTTTGCAAATTGCTGATGCAATTTGCAAAACATCAATTTTCCTTTCCTTGTGAGAGTACCCTTTTGCTCTCCTTACCAATCTGGTTGCTCTTCACTGCAACCATTTCAACAGATTCACGTGCTTCCAGACCTGTATGCAGTACTGTCAAGATGTGGTCTAACCATTGTTTATATAGTGGGATAATCACTTCCTTAGACCCGTGGAAAAATTCCTGTATATCATTGACAAAACCCCACGAGCTGTCTCGGCAGCCTGTCTGCACACTGCTCAGAGAACCTCATATCTGACTGCATAATTACCAGGTCTTTTTTCATTCTCCACTGCCTGAGAATGTAAAAGCTGTGTGGTACCACACAGCTGTTACATTAATCTGGAATTGCTGCTCCCGGTATGAAGTATGTTGCATTTGTCAGTATTAAACATCAGTTGCCACTTATCAGCCCATCTATTTAATTTTTCTAGATATTGTTGCAGTAGCATACCATGATTATTGGTATGCTACTGCAAGCCTTCACGTTGTCTACAAACTTAGACATTAAGCCTTATGTGCCTTCAGTATCATTAATAAATATATGGAAAACAATGGGCCTAGCATTTGAACCCTGTGTGATTTCATTAATAATATTAGTCCAAGAAGAGTAGTGCCCATTGATAACCACTATCTTCTTTCACCAAAGCATCCCTTTATCCATAGCAGCAACTTGCCACACTCCTCCAATTTGTGTGGCACTCTTTTATGTGCAACAGTATCAAGATTTTTTTCTGAAATCTTGCACTCTTTTATGTGCAACAGTATCAAGATTTTTTTTCTGAAATCTTGCACTCTTTTATGTGCAACAGTATCAAGATTTTTTTCTGAAATCTTGCACTCTTTTATGTGCAACAGTATCAAGATTTTTTTCTGAAATCTAAGTATATGATGTTAAAGCTATTTTTTGCATCTAGTTTCTTTGTTACTGTGTCATGGTATACAATCAGACAAGATTGCCCCTTAAAAAAAATCCATGCTGTGACTGCAGTATAACTGCATTTGTATCTAAATGATCCCAAATCCTTTAACCAGTGAATCCATTATTTTCCCTGGAACAGAAATCAAGCTGATAGGTCTGCAATCATTTGTCTCCCCCTTTATGAATAAGAGGTAAATTACATTTGCACGTCTCCAGTCCCTAGAGACCTTCCCTGAATCCAGAGATGCTCTAATAATTGTAGCTAAAGGTTTGTGTACCTGTTTTGCTGCCTCCTTTAATATAACTGTGTAGATCCAATCAATCCAAGATGTGTTTTTTAACACTTTCTTCTCAACTTCCTCTCTGTTATCACAAAATCATTTAGCTCCCCACTAGAATTTCTCACTTCTGGCATCCCCATCCCCAAAAAATTCCGCGTGTGAATGTAGATGCAAAATACCCATTGTTTGTCTGCAACCTGAGCAGAATCATCAACATTTAATCCATATCGGTTGGATTAATATGTTTCAATTCCTTACTTCTGTGGTTTACATAAGTAAAGAAGTCTTTCTGCTTTTCTGTGCACTCTTTGCCAGAGACTTCTCATAATTAGCCTTAGTTTGCTTAACCTTTTCCTTTATAACTTGATTGCAGACTAGTTTGTAGTTACTGTAGGCATCTGTATCACCTGATAATTTGTATGCATCCCATGCATTTTTCTTTGCTGCTATGAGTCTTGTCAGTTCATCCGACATCCATTTAGGTCTGTGTCTTGAATTGTATCTCTTAGTTGATATAAAAACCATAGTAACTCCTATGATAACATCTCTAAATCTTTTCATTTAGAATTTGCTGTTGGTAACATCAGTTAGTCTCACTGTATAGAATTTTAAAAACTGTCTGAGATAACTAGTCATTATGAAAGCAAAATCAGTTTTTTTTGTTTTGACAGTAATTACATCTTTAAGTAAATCACACAACAATAAATTTTGAACGCTGCAACCTAGCAGTTCTTTTATCTGCAGATTCTGCCACTCTGCATGGTTTCATTGTTTGTAAACTAACGTTTACACTGATTTCAGAAATGTTATTCATTTTTTCTATCACTTACCACCTTCACAAATCACTTAAGTTGAAGTTGAGTTGTATTATTGAATGTATTAAGTTAGGAGTAAGTGCTGGGTTGAAGCTTTGAGATTGTGGAAAGATGGTAAAAAGAAGGCTATCCATTTGTGATTCCTATGATTTGTCAGGAACCTACAAACTACTGTAATAACTGCCATTTTGCTTAGTTAATGTAGAGCAGGGGTGGACAATCCCTGGTCTTCGGGTCAACTCCGGCCTGCGAAAATGAGTAATCCAGGCTGTGGTTGTTTTCAAAATATATAATAAACAGCCTGTTGTTTATTACTGGAATTTCTAATGTAAATTTAGAAAATACTCTGCACATTGCTATGACAAATATTGATTCAGATATTGATTCACTGATTTAAAAAAAAAAAAAAAAAGAAAAGTGTCAAATCTCTCATTAAATGTTATAAAAATAAAATATTACAATTTTTGTTACTGGAACTGTATTTGTATTTTGTTACTATAATTGTATTTTTAAAATTTTATCTTGAATGTGTATTTTTTTTTTCTAATTAATAAAATTAATTATATGTACATGAATGTATAAATATTACAATAAATAACATAAAACTGTTTATGACAATTTTTTCATTATACCATTTTAATCTTAAAAATCGTGGAAAGCTAAAAAAAATTTGGCCTGCATGTACCTCGCAGACATTTTATTTGATCCACCCTGATGTAGAGGAATACAATGCAAAGAATGAGAAGGGCATTGTGTATTCTAATATTCCATCTGCCATTAGACCAGTCCTGCATTGAGATAACCTGCTGATTCCATGCTCTCTACTTATATTAAAGAATGTAGCAGCAGGGAGTGCTGAAACTGATGTTTACATGCCTGGAGACATTGAGTTCAGCCCTCAGCTGTTTTCACAGCTTGACCTCATTGATCTAGTAAGAGATTTAAATTTATCAAAGGAATCTGCAGAACTCCTTGGTTCTAGACTTTTCAAAAAATCTTCTAGCACATGGGCTATTTTTTTCATGGTACAGACACAGAGAATGAGAACTAGTCCCCTACTTTTTTTGGGGACAATTCTATAGTGTTTTGCAGTAATATAAATGACTAACTATTTAGGAATTAGTTACAATCCTACCCAGTGGAGACTTTTTGATGTGTCAAAGAGGAGTCTCAAAGTTATGTTGCTCCACGATGGTAATAAATATGGGTCAATTCCAGTAGCTCACTCTGTGCATTTGAAAGAAACAACATGAGAACTTGAAGTTTTTCACAAATATTAAATATGAGCAACATGGTTGGTTGGTCTGTGCTGACTTTAAAGTGATAGGCATGTTACTTGGACAGTAATCTGGCTACACAACAATGCCTTGCTTTTTGTATGAGTGGGATGGGACAATCAGGCAAGGAGTATGCACTGGGATGTCAAGGTCTGGCCAAAGCGTGGCAGTTTGTTGCCTGGATAAAGAACATGGTTCATAAGCCACTGGTAAACCTCAAAACTTTCCTCTTTCCACGTCAAACTGGATTCAATGAAACAGTTTGTGAAAGCTTTACCTCAGAAAGGTTCCTACTTCAACTACCTTTGTACTAAATTCTCATTGATAACCCAAGAAACAAGGTATTTTTGTTGGACCTCAAATTTGCAAACTGATGGGGATCTAGATTTTGAGGGAACTATGAATAAAAGAGAAAAACAAGCACGGATTAACTTCAGGTCTGTATTGAGAACTATTTTGTGAACAACGAGGATCCAGACTACAAGAATATAGTTGAAAATACGTTGGCAAACTTCAAGAAGCTGGGCTACAGCAGTGCATGTCAAAGTACATTTTTTACACTCCCACATACTACCCCAGAAAATCTAAGAAGTGTTAGTGAAGAACAGGGTGAAAGGTTTCACCAAGACATTAAAGATATGGAGATGGAGGTACCAGGGGAAGTGGAATGTCAACATGATGGTTGACTATTGCTGAATGCTGAAGAGGCACTGTAAAGTAGAAGGATCTGCAAGAAAATCAAAATAAACAAAATTTTTACATATCGTAGATCAGTTTAAAATGAGAGGTGTTTGTTTAGTGGACTTTTTACCACACTGCCATTTTTTATTTAAATATAAAAGTCTGGTAAAAGTAGCATTTGTTAGGTATTTTTCAGTGTGCAGATTCTGCCAAAATTAAAAAAAAAAAAATTGTGAAAAATCTAATTTTCTTTTGTGATATTTGAAGAAACCTGACACGATGGAAACAATTGGTAGTTATTTTTGAAATCAGCATTAGAAAATGATTCAGAAACACCCTTTTCTGAGAAAACATTAGTGAATTTTTTTTCGAAATGCAGAGTAGCGTTCTTAATAACGTGAAGACTTGCTGCTGATAATGAAGCATATTGCTTTCTCTTGTTGCTTCTCTAACATGCTCATGTATGAAACAATTATCCAATAAATGCACAATTCTTGCTACTATGTGAGTGATCAATGCACAAAGTCCAGTCAATATCTGGAAAGTTAAAGCCTCCAAATTATAAGACATTGAGTTACTGGTGCATTCTATATGTCTGTAGAGTTGTTCATTATATTCATCACAGTTATTAATCCTATAGAATACTCCTAACTTCATTTTTGTTTTTCCAGTGCTTATGTCACACCAAACTGACTCAACATTGCACATGGCCACCCATGCCCACTAGATGCATTGCCTTAGATTGTGCTTCTTAAGTAAGAGCATAACCCTCCCCTCCTGTCCTTTCTGTCATCTTGGCTGAAAAGCCACAGTTTTTTTTTTTTTTTTTTTGCTCCATATTTCTTAAACATTAAGTAGGCGAGGTTATTTTTATTTGTTATACAGTTTTTGCTTACTTCTGACCAATTTTTGTTCCTACAGTATATTGTAGCGGCATGATCAGTGATTGCCAGTATTATCATGGTCAGAGTAGACATTGTGGTACTGTTCATATTTTTTCATTCAGTTTTCAGCTAAAACTACTAAATATTGTGCATGCATGCATGCATGAGCACTTCTAACTTAGATGAGGATTGTGTGCATGATTATAGTAATTTTCTTAGTTATAATTGTATCAGTAGTTACGATAGTTTTGTCTCCAATGCTTACCCCAAATGAATTAATTTTAATTTATTGCTCTTATATTTTTATTAGATATAACTGAAGTGTATATGTGGGGATCAAATGCTAATTATAACCTGGGTCTTGGTAATGAGCAGCCTAAAGAGCATCCAGAATTGCTTGAATATTTTAGAAGAGATTCTGTTAGCATAAAGCAGGTTTGTTGTAGAATTTACTTATTTTGTGTATTTTTACTTACCCTGATTATAAGAAACTTGGCTGCATTTATTTTAATAAACATAAAAGATTACTTTTATTTTAGTTTTATATTTTTGGTTTTGCAATTCATAGTGAGTAATTTAAAAAAATAAATAATAATGCTTATTGCCAGGCATGATTGGCAATATATTAATTTACTAAAATTGCAAAATTGTATACTGATGGTGGAGACAGTATCACTAATGTGATATCACTAACTTTATGATTCAGTAAAAAATAATTCTTATAAAAAGAAAATTGACACACCTTTTAATTTCAAATGAGTACAGTTGCTATTCGTAAAGATTTTTGTGTCTTACTAATGGTACAAATACTGCCATTACATGTTTATTTCATACAATGCATACTAATCAAAGTATGATGACTTCTTACTTTACACGTGTTTAAATTATGCGAATTTAAAATAACGTGAGGCAACCATATTTACAGAAAGCATCACAAGAGGCTAGCGTGATAGCCCACCATTTTCTTATTTTGTTTTGCTGAAGATGGTCGATTGGTCATCTGTTGGAAAGGCATAATTTTTGATTTTGTGCTTATTTTTACCTATTTTGTTTTTACTGTTAACCTTATGGTTAGTAAGCATCCTTGTAACTCTAGTGGAAGTGATGATGGTAAGCACTCAAGGAAATCAGTTTCGCTTGAAATGAAACTGGAAGTGCTTAAGCGCTTCCAGTTTCATTTCAGCCTCAATACTCCAGCCTATGAACCCACATGTGATTAAATCTTTTAAGGCTCAGTATTTAAAATGCATTCTGGCTGATCTAATTGACAAGATTGACCACGAAGATAAGTGTGCAGCAATATTGGCAAGCCTTCAGTATAAAAGATGCTTTAAAATTCATTGATGCTGCATGGTGTGAAGTTCCACATACCTGTATTCAAAGTTCATGGCATAAGTCATGTCCAGATCTTAGCAACTCCTTTAAAAGCTCAGATACCGATGAAGATTATGCACAAAGTAAAGAAAAATGCTTGAAACTCGCCAAAAAGATAGAGTTCACTGAAGTGGAAGTAACTTTTTTTTTTTCTTTTTTTTATGTGAACCCCAAACACGAGAGGTATTAGAACCTATAGTACTTAGTACCATGCTTGGGTTGGAGGTTGAGAAGATGAAAGAAGATATTTGTTGACATTGGACTTGAACTTCTGTAGATTGTAATTTTCAGGAAATACGTATGAAGGAAGGTTGTTCCAGAAAATGGCAGTTGAATGAATAAATGAGGAAGATGAAAAGTTGGTTCTGTGGGTTTGAAGTTGGACGGTGAATGGACGTTGGCTGATGGCGACACGTGTTCAGACTGTTTTGAAAGAGAGAGCAGGAATTATAGAAGCCAAATCAGAAGAACAGTGCCCATGGAAGTATCTGTACAAGAGGCATGCAGCAGAAATGGTACATCTATGAGAAAGCGAGTGGAGAGACTCTATTAGAGATGAATCATTAATTAACCTAACTGCCCTCTTCTGAATGGAATCAAAAAGCCTGAGAGAGGTTTTGGGGGCACCACCCCAGATGTGGGAACAATATTCCATGGCAGGGCGGATTTACGATTTATACAGAGTGAGCAGCTGTTTGGAAGAAAAGTAACGCCGAGAGTGAAAGAGAAAACCAAGTTTTTTAGATGCAGAGGAAGCAATATTTGTAATGTGCTTGTGCCAGGAGAGATTAGAAGTCAGGGTAATCCCCAAAAGAAATATATCATTTTGCCTAGAAATTGGAATGTCACTAAAGATAAGCATAGGAGCAGAAGAATCCTTTTTGCGAGATATAAGACAAGACTGAGTTTTAGAAGGGTTGAAATCAACTAAGTTGTCTTTGCCCCACTGGAGAATTACCTGAAGATCGGCATTTAAGGAATTGGTAGCAGATTTTCGAGAAGTTGAAGCTGATTGAGCAGGACAAGGTTTCTCAAAATGGAAAATGGAACGCAATGTGCTATCATCGGCAAAACTATGGATAAGATTTGTAGTCAGTGGAAGAAGGTCATTAATATACAAGAGGAAAAGAGTGGGGGAAAGAACTGAACCATGAGGGACACCGGCATTAGTGGAGAAGTTAGAAGACAGAGAGCCATCTACCATCACCCTCAGTGAGCGATCAGAGAGAAAACTGGATAACCAATTACTAAAAACTGTTGGCAAACCATAAGATGGAAGCTTGTTTAGAAGACCTTTATGCCAAACACGATAAAAAGCCTTTGAGATGTCAAGAGCAACTACTTGTGTTTCACCGAACCTTTCCATTGAATTAGTCCATAAATGGGTAACATAAGCCAGAATGTCACCAGTGGATCGACACTGACGGAATCCATATTGGCGATCGTTGATCAGACGGAAGGTTTCTAGGTAGTTTAAGAGTTGGCGGTTAATTGATTTCTCCATTACTTTAGAAAGAGTAGAAGTAATTGCAAGGGGACGATAATTGGATGGGAGGGATTTGTCACCCTTTTTAGGAACTGGCTGGATATGAGCAAATTTCCAAGCAGAAGGAAAAACACCTTTGGAATAAGAAAGTGAAAAAAAAAGGCAGCAAAGAATAGGAGTAAGTTCAGGAGCACAGGTTTTGAGAACAAGTGGAGAAATACCATCAGGACCTAGAGCTTTCTTAACATCAAGATTCATCAAAATCCTTCTGATATCCTTTTGACGGAAGACCACAGGAGGCATTGAATGGAGCGTGTTGGGATTGGTGGGAGGTGTTTTACCAAGATCATTAATACATGAGCTGGAAGAAAAATGGGATGCTAGCAGGTCAGCTTTATCCTTGGCTGAAGTGACAACAGAACCATCTGGTTTGGACAGAGGTGGGAGCAGAGATGGGCAAAAGTTGCGGCCAATAGCTTTGGCAAGAGACCAGAATGCTCAGCTACCATTAGGACAAGAAGCAAGTTTTCTACTCTTAGCCTGTTCATACTTTAGTTTGGACTGATTAATAACTGCTTTACAATTGTTGCGAGCTTTGGTGTAGGCAGAAAATGGAACTGAAGAATTAGAAACAAGCCAATTACGATATGCAACATTCTTCTTTTGAACAGCCTTAGCACATTTATTGGAAAACCAAGGTTTAGATAAAGGACGAGATTTTAAAGTGGAGTGTGGGATAAAGGATCCCATTCCTGCAAGAATAATTTCACTGACATGATCTGAGCAAACGTTGACATCAGAAGTTTTGAAACAGTAATCCGACCAAGGAAAAGAAGTCTCGCAGGTCATCCCATTTTGCATTCTTGTAAGGCCAAACAACACGAGGTTGGGAATAGCCATGAGATAAAGGTTCCATTGGAAAGAGACAATCACGAAGTTGTGATCTGAAGTGCCTAAAGGACCTCTCACTTGAACCGTGTACTTAGAAGGGTTGTTTGTGAGAAAAACATCAAGTGTATTGGCTGTATGATTAGGATTGTCCGGTATTCTTGTAGGTAAATGAACAATCTGTGCTAGGTCAAAAGCCTCAGCATCTTGACGTGCTGGGTCGGTGTGACTAGAAAACGGAAGCCAGCTGGAGTTGTGAACATTAAAATCACCAAGGAAAATGACCTCACTGTTAGGAAAGTTGGACTGGAGAAAGTGCAAAGAGAGGAAGTCAAAGAGCTCCAAGTGATTAGTGGAGTTGGGAGAACGGTAGAGACAACAGATGAATTTGACACAATGAGGTAGAGAGATTTTAAGCCAGAGAAGATCAAAGAGAGGAGATTCCAAATTGTCAAGTCTTCAACAGGGAATATCAGAACGGACATATGCACAAGTACCACCTTTGAGGCAAAAGGAATCATACAGCGAATAATTTGGGCATCTGAGATGAGCAGTAGTTGAATCAACCGATAACTGAGATTCTGTCAGAAAAAGTACATGGGGTTTGGCAGATTGCAAGTGGAAATGGACATCGTTGAGATTAGAATTGAGACCATGTATATGAAAGTAGGTAACTGATGTTGAAGATTTAATTGATTCGCATCATCAAGAATTATCAAATGAAGATGTTTGTACTGGAACAGCATTGCATTCAAGAGGAAGAGGCAGCAGCGAGCATAAGCCCAGAAGTTAAAGAAGAAGAATGGAGCCTGACAGTGAAAGGAATATCGAAAGTATTAAATCTTATAAACGAAGGCCTAAATCTGTTAGCTGATGAAGACCCTAATCTTGAATGAAGCCCCAAAATGCACCAAAGCCACCCTCCACCATAATATCTCTCTCTCTCTCTCTCTCTCTCTCTCTCTCTCTCTCTCTCTCTCTCTCTCTCTCTCTCTCTCTCTCTCTCTCTCTCTCAATTGTTTTTGTTCTATAGTATATGCTGGTTATAGTGAAAACTCTTTCTCTTACTGTACAAAAAAAAAAAAAAAAAAAAAGAAAGCAAATCAATAAAGATGAATAAATCTCTTTGGCTGCTTTTCATTTTCTTTAGAGTGCCCAGTCTTTCAACCAAAGGAAACGAATGGTATGTACCAGTAGGGCTAATTTAGCTTGACGTGACAGTTACTCTCATAGGCCTATTATCACATTTTTTTGGTGATTACTTACATTATGAGTGAATTTACATTGTGTGACATGTTCTGGAACATAAACCCTCATGTAAATTAAGAAGTCACTGTATATAAGACTTTGATTACTAGTAGGAAATAAACATATAATTATCTATATTCATATCATTAGCTGAAGATGGAAATTAATAAAATACTGCTACTGGTAAAAAAGGAATAAGTAAAAGTTAAGGGAATATGAATAATAAATTAAAATGAGCCTTGGGTAATTACAAGTGTGCTGTTTACTTTTGCTACTGTAAAAGATGGAAATGTCTTACAGTAGCAATTTTATAAAAGGATAAACATTTCAGCATTAGCTGAAAAGATTGATATTGGAAAACACAGGCATTAGACATTCTTAAAATGTGTGTAGATACAGTAATGCAAAAATCAATAAAACATTTTCAGAAAGTACAACAAGGGGATTCAAAAAAGATTTGTATTCACCCAGTAGTAGTGTGATAGAAAGAAATTTTTTTTTGTTTAATACTGTAATCTCTTTAACAACCACACAGATTTTGGTTTTGATCTGACAATTCTTTTTTTTTTCTTTTTTTTTCTTTTTTTTTTTTTCCCTTCTTTGCAGGGCTGAATGAAGTGAAGTGTCATAATGGATAGAGTGGAGTACAGATCAGTGAGTCACAGTTCCTCTTTCTGCTTAAATCAAAGGTGGTTTTCCCTTAACTGTGACCACGAAGAAATGGTCACTGTTAATGGAGAAGACTCGTCACAGGTCGCAGTGTTGTTGCACATTGGTATAAACTATTCAAGTGTGGAAGAACCTCAGTGCATGATAAATAAATCCCAGGACACCCAGCAACTGCTGTTAATAGGAGTGTTGCAAAAATCAAGGCATTAATCCTGGAAGATAGATGTATTAGTAAGGAACTAGCTGCAGAGCTTCTTAGTGTATGTTCTGTGGAGAACATCATCCATCAATGGTTGCTTATGAGTAAAATGTCTGCTAGATGGGTTCCAGACTTTTATTCCCTTACCAGAAGAAGGAAAGGGCACAATGTGAACATGAAACGTTGATGTGTCAGAAAAGGCAAGAGGAGTTTTTTCCTGGATCCATCACTATGATCCCAAAACTAAATAAATGTCAAAACAGTGGAAGTGTGCAAAATCACCATCCCTCAAAAAGGCAAAGGTGCAACCAAATGCTGGCAAGGTGATGCTGTCAGTTTTGTGGCATCAGCATAGTTCAATACTAACAGATTATATTCAAAGTGGCTGTTCTATGAAAGAGAAGTTTTATTCCAACCTCCTCACAAAGCTACTTGCTCTGGTGCCTCGGTGGGCAGGAGCAGCAGTGCATAGCACATGCTTCTTGATTAGACCGGGGTTCGAGCCGGTGCCCACCAAATATGGAGGATGTGGAAAGGTCAGGGAATAACCACCGCATATCCCTGGAGCAATATGGCCTTAGTTGCTAATGCTCCTAAAAAACAAATAACAAACAAACAGCTACTTGCTGCCATAAAAGAAAAAAGACTGGGAAAGCTACCAGAAGTTATGCTCTTTCTCCAGGATAATGCTGCTCTGCATTCCTTGCATGCTGCAGTGAGATTGTGCTCACAAATGTGGGTTTGAAATATTACCACATCCTGCTTATTCCCCTGACCATGCACCCTCGAATTTCTTCATCTTTCCTACCCTGAAGTCCTTCATGGAAAACCCTTTGCTGCTGATGAGATGATTTCTTCTGCCAAGTCATGATCTGAACGACAGTCAGAAGACTTATGCAGAAGTGTATTAAGAGGAGGCAGAAATGTGCCATTTTTGTGTGGTGACTGTTGAAAAGGTGTAATACATGGTGTTTGTTTCAAATCTGTTTTGAATATCCCCTATCCCCCCCCCCCTTTAGAGCATTGACATTTGAAATTGTTTGAAGATTAGGATTGACCACTTTCAAAGCATGAGTGACTCACTTGAGAAATTTTGCTAAAGGTGCAGTATTTCTTATGGATCAGCATGTGAAACTGCTTCAGTGCAAGAAGAAATTGCTACTGACTGGAAAGAAATTAAAAGCTGCAAAGCCAGCTGGGCTGGCCGGGTGGGTAAAGTGCCTGCCTTGCAACCCAAAGGTCGTGGGTTCGATTCCCGCCTAGGGCTTGGATCAAAGTACTGCAAAAACCTTGGGAGGTGCATTATGGCCACAGAAGCTGATGCGCCAACAACTACCAAAAAGAAAAAAAAAATAAAAGCTGCAAGATATTCATGACAGTTCCTAGGGAAAAAACATTTTCTTATATGATGAACCAGTGTAATAAGCAACATATTTACTAAACAGTATAATAATTGACTTATTATTGCTGATGATCTCATTCTTTAGGAAGAACTTAATTATTAGGCCTTAAAATATGGATTGTCAATAAGTATTTGCCCCACCTAGAAATACAGTGCAGTCTTGATATAACGTGTCTCCTCATACCATGGTTTCAGATATATTGTGGGTATGATCATGTCCCCCAAAACAAATTATGAAAAAAGTAGCGTCTTCAAGGAACTAGCAATTTCACATTGGAAACTGGAAAAAGTGAATACCGTATATACTCATATCTACTGTACATCCTACTGTCATATTTCCAAGAGGGGAAATTAGCTAAAAATTTGTATATTCAGTTTCCAAGTAATTTTGTAAACAGGACTCTTCAGAAACTAATTACTGTAGACACCCAGTTTCACCCCTCAGCTAGAGATGCAACAAAAGAGTATATTGGTGGAACACTACAAACAGTTACCTCTGGAAGGGGATATGACTGCCATTCATCAAGCACATTACGTTAGTTACAAAGTAAATTTTTGTAAACAACAGCACATGACATCCTTTCTTGGACTAGAATTTACACTTAGGATAGCAAAAATTGCTAAAGGCTAAACTAGACAAAAATAAACAAGAAGTGACGAGTGATTTATGGAGAAATCATGTGACTTCACTTTGAAACTATGATAGGTACTGGACAGTTTGGTTTTGATTTAGTTTTCTCAAAACAAATTCTAGGGCATCAGAAATAATTTGGCAAAATTAGTAAATCAGTATGACTGAAGTAATGGCCACCAAAAGAAAAACTTATATAGTTGAAGAAGGGTTAAGAGTAGTAAAACAAAATGCAGTGGAATTTCAGAAGGATTGGTCCATGGCTGGATGAAAGAGGAATTAAAATTGTATTCATTCGTGTACTCTGCAGAAGATGAAGTAGGGCTCCAAAGAAAGAAAGCTAGACTTTGTGAAAACAGTGATGTGGACCATTGCTTATACAAGTGGTTTCTACAGCAGTATAGTGAAGGTGTACTGATAAATGTGATAATTTTGAAAGCACAGGTACTTATTTACTTATTTATATATATATTTTTTTGTTAGTTGTTGGCGCATCGGCTTCTGTGGCCATAATGCACCTCCCAAGGTTTTTGCAGTACTCTGATCCAAGCCCGGGGTGGGATTTGAACCCGCGACCTTTGGGTGCCAGGCAGGCACTTTACCCACCTAGGTACTTATGAAATTATGAAGTGCTTATGAAATTTAAGTGGTACTTAAATTTCATAAGCTACTTGGTGGAGAGGACACATTTAAAGCTTCTGGATTACCTTTGGAGATGGAAGGCTCATCATGGGATAACCCAGGCTAGTCTTATAGGCTAATCTGTACTTGATGACATTGCAGCAGCAGAAGCATTTCATGAGTTTCTGCATAATGTGATTCAAAATGGAGAATTCACAGATGAACAATGGTGCAACTGTGATGAAACAGCATCATATTATAAACTTCTCCCTGACAAGTCACTGGATATTAAAAAGGCACCCAATGAAGTGGGCATGAAAACTAAAAGAGAGAATTACTGTATTACTGTGCACAAACAAGACTGGGAATCATAAGCTAAAGTCATTGTGCATTGGTAAAAGTTGGTCTCTAGTGTTTTAAGCATGTCAATGTGAAATCTCTACCTTTGATTTATAAGAATAGCATCCAGTGCTTGGATGAAGAGTAATATTTTTGCTTCATGGCTTGAAAGTCATGAAGCAAAGCCTCTGTTACTGTTGGATCACTGTCCAGCTCATCCTTTGGCTGATGTTCTGAAATCGAAAGATGGCAAGATAAGAGTTGCATTTCTGCCAAGGAGTGCAAGTGCACTAATTCAGCCCAATGATCAAGGCATGCATTATTTTGAACCTTCAAAGCCTACTATTGTGGTGAACTACTTTCTGGTGTTGTGAACTCAGAAATTTAAGTTCTAGAATTTCTGAAAACATTAACACTGAAAGAAGTTGCATAAAATATTGAATTAGCACAGGAGAAAGTAAGCTGAACAACAGTTGAAAACATTCTGTAAAGAATGTATTGGAAAAGAAGAGATCACTAATAATAACCTTGAATTAGCAGAATTTTCTGAACAAGAAACAAAGGCTGCTTGTAATGTACTTGGTGGCAGTCTTGGAGCAAATGATCTGGCTGCTTGGATAGAGGTGGATGCAGAAGCTCCAGTTGTTACCCGAGTTTCATGAGTTTCTGAAAACATGCTAGAAAGAAATCACATCCCCTGAACAGTTAAGTGTAAAGTGTATTCGTGTCAAACGGCACCAGGGGTTCCCCCCATCTCCACGTAGTATACATTGTCATGTGAAACAGAACACTGTTGAGGCCAGAGATTTAAACATCCCTCGAACAGTGAGAAGACAGTTGTCAAACAGAAGGCCAGTGACATAGGGAATGACTCAGAAAATAATATAGATGGCTTGTGTAAAGAAAAAGCACCAGAAATTACAAAAGTACTTGACAACATTAGCATTAGTAGAGGCATTTGATGCAAGAAAGCAAGCTTATGCAGCATCAGCCAAAAAAAAAAAAAAATAAAGTAAAATAAATAAATAAAAAATAACCACTTCCACTTCACCCCTCTGTTCGTTCGAAATACCTGTCCAGCTGAGCCTTAAACTTATTTAGGCTATCAACTTCCACGAAAAGGGATGGAAATCTGTTCCACCTACCAACCACCCGCTGGCTAAAGGCAAATTTCCGCACATCTATCCTACATCTGTCTTTCCTCAATTTGAACTTATGCCCTCTCAGGTGATTATTCTGAGCAAGAGGAAGAATCCCATCAGCATTGAGCATGCTCAAACCATTCAAGGCTTTGTACACCTCTATCAGATCACCTCGCTGGTGCCTAGTCTCCAGACACTGTAATTTGCAAAACTTAAGCCTTTCTTCGTAAGAGCACCCCTTTGTTCCATTCACTAATCTTGTTGCTCTTCTCTGTACTCGTTCCAGCAGCTCTACATCCTTCTTGAAATGAAGCCTCCAGGCCTGTATACAGTACTCTAGGTGTGGCCTGACCATTGCCTTATACAAGGGAATAATCACCTCCTTATCCCTGCTAGAAAAATTCCTATATATCATTGACAATACACCATGAGCTACTCTTGCAGCCCGTCTGCACTGCTCAGAGAACTTCATATCTGCCTGCACAACCCCCCCCCCCCCCAGGTCCCTTTCATTCTCTACCACTGTCAGTGTAGTACCACAGAGTTGATACGTTGCTCTGGGGTTGCTGTTTCCCATATGTAGTACTTTACATTTGTCAATGTTAAACTTCATTTGCCACCTCTCAGCCCATCTGCTCAACCTTTCCAGATCCTGTTGCAGCAGCATAGTGTCAGTAGTAGTGTCCTTGACAACCCTGCCAACCTTCGTATCGTCTGCAAACTTGGACATTAAGCTTGATATACCATCATCAATATCATTTATAAATACAGAGAACAATAAAGGACCCAATACTGAACCCTGAGGGACTCCACTAATAACATTAGTCCACGATGAACAGTGTCCATTGATTACCACTCTCTGTCTTCTCCCCCTCAACCACCCCTTTATCCATAGCAGCAATTTGCCTCCAATGCCACACTGCTCCGATTTGTGCAGCAGTCTTCCATGTGCAACAGTATCAAAAGTCTTTCTAAGATCCAAATATATAATATCAAAGTTATTCCCTGCATCCAGTTCTTTTGTGACTGCATCATAGTATCCAATCAAATTGGTCAGGCAAGACTTCCCCTTAACAAAACCATACTGTGTCCGAGCTATAACTGAAGTCTTGTCTAGATGATCCTGCAGTGCTTCTTTAACCAGTGCCTCCATTAATTTTCCGGGAACAGAAGTTAAACTCACATGTCTATAATTACTTGTGTCAGCCTTTGATCCTCCCTTGTGAATTGGGGTCACATTTGCACATCTCCAGTCCATGGGTACCTCCCCTGAGTCCAAGGAAGCTCTCATAATTATGGCTAAGAGTTTGCTTACTTCCTTTGCTGCCTCCTTTAATATAACTGGATAGATCCCATCCACCCCAGGTGCCTTTCTTGTGTTTATCTTCAACAATTTCTCCTCCAATTTACTCTCAGTTATTACAAGATTCTCTAGCTTACTGCTAGAGTTGAATACACCTCTGGCATTCCCCTCGCTGAATAACTCCTCATGTGCGAATGTCGATGCAAAATATTCATAGTTTGTTAGCTACCTGAGCAGGGTCATCAACAGTTGACCCATCGATATCAAGTGGACCAATCTGATTCATCCCCTTCCTTCTAGAGTTTACATAAGTAAAGAACTCTTTGCTGCTTTTCTTCGCATCCCTTGCCAAGGATCTCTCGTAATCTGCCTTCGCCTGCCTAACCTCCTTTGTAACTTGGTTACAGATCAACTTGTATCTATCATAGGCTTCTGTGTCACGTGTTAATTTTGTATGTACTTCAAACAGGCCTCTGAGGTTGGGTATATCCATACTGTGATTTTAGTGTTTTGCACCAACCTTGCGTAGAAGTAGAAATAAAAACACCAGGGAAACTAAACTTTTGATAACTGTATTTATAATAAATCAAAATACCCGCATCTACAATAAATTTAACTTTATAATAAACACTACATATAAATCATTAAAATCTGCTACATTACAATCAATAAAATGCATAAAATATAGATTAAAACGATAAAAACCCGTAGCTTTCAAAGGCTCAGCCTTCTTCTTCAGCGGTAAATCTTGCTATGCAGTACAACTTTAAATATCAGCAGGCTAACGGTACTCCTCACGTGTTTCCATTCTCGTGTGCTTCGTTCTCTCGCGTTGTGGAACTGGAAGTGGCTCGAGTGGAAGCCACACGGAATCGTTCATCCCTTTTGAGGATAGTGGTCTCAAAGATGGGATGAATCCGCGTACCTCTATCCCTATTTATGTTAATGGTAGAACAAATCCGCAAACTCTCGAGCCACTTACGGTCCCAGAACTTATGCGCCCGATCGGTGATGATAGCATCGTCCGGAGAGATCTGGTGTTGTTTCTCCCAAAAATGCTCGGCCACGGCGGACTTGCCATATTCCGCATTTCTTATTGCCTTAGTGTGTTCCCCCAGACGATCTTTAAGACGGCGTTTCGTTTCCCCTACATAACACTCCCCACAATCCGGGCATCTAATGCTATATACCACCCCACTAGTGTTCTCTTTTTCAATGGGGTCTTTAACCTGAGACACGATTGTGCGCAGCCTCCGTCCTGGAAGCTGCACACACCGCGTCTGGTACTTTCTTAGTATTCTAGCTATATGATCAGTCAAACCCGGACAGTAGGGAATGTATGCAGTGGCTATCGGTGTAAATGGCTCGCCTCTCCTCTGATTTCCTTTAACATATTTCTCTATAATCCTCCGGGGGTAACCACATTTTGCAAGATCCGTCGCGACCCGTTCATACTCTAATTTTCTATCATCGGAGGCACTGCAATGTGATTTTGCTCTCTCAACTAAAGCTCTTACCACACTGTTCCTATGATGGTTGGATTGGGCTGAGCTGTAATGCGAATACTGCCCTTTACACATGGACTTCCTATATACCCTAGTCCTCAGCTGTCGACCTTCTCTACAGACCAACACATCTAGGAACGGCAAAACTCCTCCTTCTTCCACCTCCGATGTAAATTGTATGAATGGGGAGAAGCCATTTAAGCTGATCAACACTTGATCCTCACTCCCCTTTCGAATGATTGAAAACGTATCATCCACATACCTTTTCCAGGGGCGCATAGGGAGAACACTAGCATTAAATATTCTGGCCTCGAGCTCCTCCATAGCTAAATTAGCTATAATTGCGCTGATGGGGGAGCCCATGGCTGCACCATTAACCTGTTTATACATAGTATTACCAAACACCATAGTGGTACTTGAGAGGCATAACTCTATTCCTTTCTCAATATCCTCTAGCTTTAGCTGTGTTCTAGTACTTAGGGTGGTGTCCCTCTGTAATGCCAAGCGTGCACACCACACCCCATGATCAATCGGAATACATGTAAATAGCGATTTCACGTCGAAAGAAATCATGATCTCATTTTCTTCTATGGGTTGTCTTCTAATAAACTGCACAAAGTCTTTACTATCTTTAATACTGTATTCTGAAAGTCCCACTAGTGGGGATAATAATTTGGCTAAGAAACCAGAAAGTGCATAGGTTGGACTGCCTATAAATGAGACTATGGGTCTAAGCGTAAGCGGCACATCTACTTTGTGAATTTTAGGCAAGCCATAAAATCTTGGCATTTGGCTACCTGTAGCGCGCAACGTCCAATACTGTTCCTTAGAAATTTTGTTGGACTTGAGCCAACCCTGTACCATACCGTTCACTTGGCGTTCCAGACTAAGAAGAGGACTTTTCTGAATAACTTTATAAGTCATCTGATCTTCCAATAAACACAACGCTTTACTTCTATATGCTTCCTTATCAAGAACCACAGTTGCTCTACCCTTGTCCGCGGGTAGGACTACGATGCTATCATCCTGTTTAAGGCTTCTTAGCGCAATTCTTTGCTTCACATTAAGATTGGAGGGGGCATCCTTAGCTTGACTCAGGATCGCTGCTACTTTTACTCGAACTTCATTAGCTGTAGCTTCGGGAAGTCTGCTTATAGCCCTTTCCACGCCCATAGCTACTTCTGCAACGGGTAATCTGGGCGGCACCATGGCAAATTCCGGTCCTAAATTTAGAACCTCCAACTGCTCCTTAGTAATTGTTTATTGCTCATATTCACCACAAAATTCTTGGCGGTGCTATCACTACTGCCCCTAGGCTTGGTTCGTTCTTTAAGCTTGTCAAACTTCCCCATTTGTCTCCGTCTATAACTGTCCGAAATTCGTTTTGCTTTAGCTGTTACTACACTAACCACTCCTGCTAAGTGTATCGGAGACAACTTATCACTTAACTTACCCAAGCACTGCCTTTTACCTCTCCTAATGTGGTATAAATCATTATGTAATTTTCCGATCCATATGTTAAGGATCTTCCTTTGATACCACTTGGTAATGTTAAATACTCGTTCATCCTCAAAGGGTAGCTTTGTTTGAAAGCCTCGTGGAATGAGATTATGCGTCTTGCATCGATGGGCAAACCTCAAGTGCTGTTCATGTTTCGCCTCCCTAACACTATGCCTCTGAAATTCTCTAACGCACTGCACAATTGGACGGCCATAACATCGAAACAATTCTTCAAACAGGCCTCTGAGGTTGGGTATATCCATACTGTGATTTTAGTGTTTTGCACCAACCTTGCGTAGAAGTAGAAATAAAAACACCAGGGAATAGCACCGCCAAGAATTTTGTGGTGAATATGAGCAATAAACAATTAACTAAGGAGCAGTTGGAGGTTCTAAATTTAGGACCGGAATTTGCCATGGTGCCGCCCAGATTACCCGTTGCAGAAGTAGCTATGGGCGTGGAAAGGGCTATAAGCAGACTTCCCGAAGCTACAGCTAATGAAGTTCGAGTAAAAGTAGCAGCGATCCTGAGTCAAGCTAAGGATGCCCCCTCCAATCTTAATGTGAAGCAAAGAATTGCGCTAAGAAGCCTTAAACAGGATGATAGCATCGTAGTCCTACCCGCGGACAAGGGTAGAGCAACTGTGGTTCTTGATAAGGAAGCATATAGAAGTAAAGCGTTGTGTTTATTGGAAGATCAGATGACTTATAAAGTTATTCAGAAAAGTCCTCTTCTTAGTCTGGAACGCCAAGTGAACGGTATGGTACAGGGTTGGCTTAAGTCCAACAAAATTTCTAAGGAACAGTATTGGACGTTGCGCGCTACAGGTAGCCAAATGCCAAGATTTTATGGCTTGCCTAAAATTCACAAAGTAGATGTGCCGCTTACGCTTAGACCCATAGTCTCATTTATAGGCAGTCCAACCTATGCACTTTCTGGTTTCTTAGCCAAATTATTATCCCCACTAGTGGGACTTTCAGAATACAGTATTAAAGATAGTAAAGACTTTGTGCAGTTTATTAGAAGACAACCCATAGAAGAAAATGAGATCATGATTTCTTTCGACGTGAAATCGCTATTTACATGTATTCCGATTGATCATGGGGTGTGGTGTGCACGCTTGGCATTACAGAGGGACACCACCCTAAGTACTAGAACACAGCTAAAGCTAGAGGATATTGAGAAAGGAATAGAGTTATGCCTCTCAAGTACCACTATGGTGTTTGGTAATACTATGTATAAACAGGTTAATGGTGCAGCCATGGGCTCCCCCATCAGCGCAATTATAGCTAATTTAGCTATGGAGGAGCTCGAGGCCAGAATATTTAATGCTAGTGTTCTCCCTATGCGCCCCTGGAAAAGGTATGTGGATGATACGTTTTCAATCATTCGAAAGGGGAGTGAGGATCAAGTGTTGATCAGCTTAAATGGCTTCTCCCCATTCATACAATTTACATCGGAGGTGGAAGAAGGAGGAGTTTTGCCGTTCCTAGATGTGTTGGTCTGTAGAGAAGGTCGACAGCTGAGGACTAGGGTATATAGGAAGTCCATGTGTAAAGGGCAGTATTCGCATTACAGCTCAGCCCAATCCAACCATCATAGGAACAGTGTGGTAAGAGCTTTAGTTGAGAGAGCAAAATCACATTGCAGTGCCTCCGATGATAGAAAATTAGAGTATGAACGGGTCGCGACGGATCTTGCAAAATGTGGTTACCCCCGGAGGATTATAGAGAAATATGTTAAAGGAAATCAGAGGAGAGGCGAGCCATTTACACCGATAGCCACTGCATACATTCCCTACTGTCCGGGTTTGACTGATCATATAGCTAGAATACTAAGAAAGTACCAGACGCGGTGTGTGCAGCTTCCAGGACGGAGGCTGCGCACAATCGTGTCTCAGGTTAAAGACCCCATTGAAAAAGAGAACACTAGTGGGGTCGTATATAGCATTAGATGCCCGGATTGTGGGGAGTGTTATGTAGGGGAAACGAAACGCCGTCTTAAAGATCGTCTGGGGGAACACACTAAGGCAATAAGAAATGCGGAATATGGCAAGTCCGCCGTGGCCGAGCATTTTTGGGAGAAACAACACCAGATCTCTCCGGACGATGCTATCATCACCGATCGGGCGCATAAGTTCTGGGACCGTAAGTGGCTCGAGAGTTTGCGGATTTGTTCTACCATTAACATAAATAGGGATAGAGGTACGCGGATTCATCCCATCTTTGAGACCACTATCCTCAAAAGGGATGAACGATTCCGTGTGGCTTCCACTCGAGCCACTTCCAGTTCCACAACGCGAGAGAACGAAGCACACGAGAATGGAAACACGTGAGGAGTACCGTTAGCCTGCTGATATTTAAAGTTGTACTGCATAGCAAGATTTACCGCTGAAGAAGAAGGCTGAGCCTTTGAAAGCTACGGGTTTTTATCGTTTTAATCTATATTTTATGCATTTTATTGATTGTAATGTAGCAGATTTTAATGATTTATATGTAGTGTTTATTATAAAGTTAAATTTATTGTAGATGCGGGTATTTTGATTTATTATAAATACAGTTATCAAAAGTTTAGTTTCCCTGGTGTTTTTATTTCTACTTCTACGCAAGGTTGGTGCAAAACACTAAAATCACAGTAATTTTGTATGTATCCCATGCATTTTTCTTCTCTGCCATATGCCTCATTAGTTCATCTGACATCCATTTAGGCCTAAACCTTGAACAATATTTCTTAGTTGGTATGTAAAGCCTAGTAGCTTCCAAGATAAGTTCTTTGAATGCTTCCCATTTTGAATTTGCTGTTGGTAACATCATCAGTTGATCCCACTGTATAGAATTTAAAAACTGTCTCAGTCCATCGTAGTCGCCTTTACGAAAGCCCTAATGGTAGTTACCTCTTTGAGTAACTCCCACTTCAGAACACTGTGATCACTGCCACCTAGTGGTTCATTTATTTGCAGATTCTTAATGCATGAAGAATCACTACTGATAATCAAATCACGAGTATTACTCCCTCTATTTGCCTCCCGAACATGCTGATGTAGAAAACAATCATCCAATAAATCCACAAAAGCCTTGCTAGTGTGTGAGTGACCAGCCCCCAAATTCCAGTCAATATCTGGGAAATTAAAATCCCCCATTATAAGACTCTGATTTACTGGCCCACTATTTCTCTGTACAGTTTCTTATTATACTCATCAGAGTCATTAGGCCTATAGCACACTCCTACTCTCAATTTTGATCTCCCAATGCTTATATCACACCAAACTGACTCGACACTGCACTGTCCAGTGATGGCAACTCGCTTCACTTCCTTGGATTTTATGTGTTTCTTAACTAATAGCATAACCCCTCCTCCCTTCCTATCCTGTCTATCCTTTCTGTAGACATTGTACTCCCCAAATTCCAGTTCTGCATTCCTTATATCTATGTGACACCACGTCTCTGAAATCCCAACAATATCTGCCTTTGATGTTTTGAGCAATAACTCAAATTCATCAAATTTATTTACTAATACTTTACTAATGTTTACTTGTAACATTAGTGATAGTGAACATCTTCATTTATTGCATCTAATTACTTTTAAGAATTATGTACTGAAAAAATGCTGTCAAAATGTTGTGCAAACTAAATTACACAACTATTTCAGAACAGGTGCATAAAATGCAAGTCCATAACAGCATTGTGTATTAATAGAATGTAAAGCAAATGATATAACCTTTAATACTTTGTATTTTATTCTGTATATGCACAAAACATTAGTAAAAAAATAAAGTATTTATTTAATTAGTGTATTTACGTTAAAAAAAAAAAAAAACTGGGGAAAAAATATTAAAAATTTTTTTGGTGTAATGAGTTTCACATAATGCAGGTATTAAAGTTGTCACCTGCATTATATTGAGGTTTCACTGTATTTGAGTAATGTTATGTTTATTACTAAGCCTCATAAGTTAAATGTATATTTATTTATTTTTATAGATCCATTGCTTATGAAACTAGTTCCATGAATACAGTGAAGCAATATGAAGAGAAAGTTCAGGTCCAATCCATTATAAAATTTTATTAATTTGCAAGGTAAAAAAGCAAAACAAATCCATGAATAGATGAGTGCTTTGTATGGGAAGGATTGTCCATCATATGAGACTGAAAAATTGGAAAAGACAGTTCAAGTGTGTTAGGCAAAGCAGTTTGTATGATGACCCAACAGGAGGAAGACCTGTTTCAGAAACCATAGACCCTGCCACTGTAGTTAAAGTGGAACTGCTAGCCCTTGAAGATAGGCATATGATTATAAATTTTATAGCAAATGAAGTGAATATTAGTCCTGGTTTGTTTGCACTATAATACATGTATTCCTACACATGTCTATGGTGTGACAGCCTGGTGGGTTCCAAGATTATTGACATCTCTTCAAAAGTTGCAGAGGAAAGGGTTCACATAATTGTTGGAGCTTTGTAGAGAGAATATTGGTGATATATATATATTTTTTTTGACTGAATTGTTGATGATGCCTGAATACTGGGTACAGCTCTATGATCCAGAAATGAAACAGAAGAGCAAACAATGCAAACAGAAGAGCAAAACATTCATCTTCACCAATCCCCCCCAAAAAAAGCCAAGGTTGATTTGTCTGCCAAGATCATGTTTTCAGTCTTCTGGGAATCTAAAGGTATCATCCTTATAGTTCCCAGAAGGCAACGACAACATCACTAGGGAGGTACTACAGAAACATGCCATTTTATGTACACACACACACACACACACACACACACACACACACACACACAAAATTAAAATTACTGTTTAACGTGGTTTAGTGAACATAGCTGCTAGGCACTGCTCATACTACCACCTGGTTGATTTTACATTTTATTTCCTTATTTGTACTTTATTTTCCAGTTTAGCAGCTTGTCTTTGTATTGTGACGGTGCTTAAACTATCTTGATTTAATTTTTTTAAGCATAAGGACTACCATTGTCAAATCCAACATATCAGCAGGCTGATAGTATGTTGTCAGCTGCTGTTCGGTGCATTGATTTGTGCAACATTCAAAACACAGTAATTCCCCAATTATTGTGGTCTTGTGGCCCTACTATGAAATGAAGGATTCACTGGTCATACTATTTTTAAGTTATTTCATTTATTGGTCATGTTGTGGTTGGTTTACAATATCAGTCGTGTTTCACATTATTTGACTTTGGTATTTTTGGGGGATGCTGGTCTGAATTTGTTTGCAATTGGCTTGTAAATTATGCTGTATTGACTTTCTGTTTAAATTATACAAAATATGTATGTTTGTACTCTTTTCACAACACTCTTCTTAGTTTACCCTCCATTTTTTTCAATATTTCTATATGTGTGTATATGTATGTATGTATGTATGTATGTATTGATTTTCATCATAATCACTTCTTGCAAAGCTTATCCATTCTGCTGACCTATTCAGGCCCCTCTGTAGCCAGGTGGGCAGGAGCAGCAGTGCAGTTAGCTCTAGCATTGAGTTGGTCAGCTGAGAGTGTGATGGGCCCCCATTTTAATTCCTTCCAGAGCATCTAACCTACGCCTGAAAGTGTCAGATGCCTATCAGAATGCTGAGCTGGCACCTAATTTTTTCACACTCTGCACCTAGCGCACACAAAGCTATCCTCCTAGATCATGTCCTGTTCCAGAAAGGACAGCTAACATTTCACATTTTGCACATATTTTTTAGACTGATGTGTTGGCGAATCGTCACCTTCAGTTCTCCCCCCAGCCACAGCATTTCTGCTACTTTGTGCTGGTTGCTTTGCTGCTCTAGTCTGTGGCCTGATTTCTGTTTAAATACAATTTAATTAACAATTAAAATTAATAAAATTAATTTAATTGATAATACTATACTAAGGTAACAGATTCCTAATGCAGTGCTACGTATTATACCATTTAATTTTACATTATACCTTACTCTATCAAGTTCAAAGTATACATTTCACCATTCTGTATTGGTCTAATATATTACAACAATAGCAGCAAGTTTCGAATGGCACAAGATTCTATAGATACTAATTAGTAACATACAAAATGCCTATCTAAATTCAAAATAAACTAAGAAGCATGACCAGGATTATAAAGCTACTTCTAGAAAGTAGATTAATATGACAATTAAGGCAATAAAGCAGAAAAAATTTATCAAAAACTGTGTTTGCTGGAGCAATAAAATCATTGCCTTCACGTCGATATCCTCGTTGATATAAGTACTCATAAGAATTGTTCATGCAACAGCATCAAAAGATCTTCTTGGACTAATGTTATTACTGGAGTCCCTCAGGATTCAGTGCTAGGCTCCTCTAGCTAACTACAGCTTTGTTTGGAAAATCCTCTAGTCATAGATGGGAATTAAACACTGACTTCATGTGAGTGGTAAAACCACTATTCCATCATGGAGGACCTGGAAACTAGCACATTGAAGTGGTGGCAAAAATAGTTATACATTGTCATGCTGGAGCTGGTGGGTGCTTTACACATTTAATTCCTGTCTTCCTGATGCTTTTCACAGACACTTTTCTGATATGACAGGCTAATGCTTGCTACCTAGCAGTCGAAAACACCAATGGAACTGGTATTTGGATCCCACTTTTGAGTTAATTGGATTGTATTTCAGCAAACTCCAATTATTCTGTGACAACTATATCCTCCTCTTATGCTTTCACAATGGTAGTACTGCTAGTAACCTTGAGTATGCTCCCAAATGTATGGCCTGAAACATTGCACCTAGTATACTAGAGGTGGCCACCCAGGTGTGAACCAGAGTAAGGGAGTTGGTGTGCCATCCACATCACACAGAGGAATCATACACCTCTGCACCAAGAAATACTAAGTGGTAAATGAATCATTATCTGGGAAGTACTGTCACTTTCCGTATTAGAAACTTGAGGTAGTGAAACCCTTGTTTAGTCTCCAGAGTAAAGCTCTCTGCCAATCCTCATCTCTTCCATTATGTACTATGAGTGGTGTCTTTTAAGGTTATGATGGATATCATGGCAAGATCCAATATTAATTATGCTTAAAGAGTACAGCTCTGAAATGATTTTTGCAGGCCAGCCACTGAATAGTCCATTGGAACAAACCTCTTGGTAACTTTCTAGGAGGCATCCAGATTAGCTAGAGTATAATTTGCAGTAAAAATTTCAGTTATTTTCAACAGTTTCATTACTGTTTTGGTAAAATATTTGGCACCAGTACACTAGAATAACCGTAATTTTGTCTGTGCAATAATTTTAATTTTTTTAAAGGATGATATAGTCATACAAAAAAACACACAAATAGCATTTTTAATCCTTTTTTTTATATATATATATATATATATATATTATTACCAGAGTCCAATCCCACTGACACCTTAGCTAGCAGCAAAGGAAGCCAAGGGAGAGGTTTTTGCAGTTATTTCAATATTAAACTTTACTTCTCTGAAACAGTTTTGGTGAAATATTTGCCACAGATACTAGAGTGTTAATATAAATTTGTACCGGAGCTGTGATCCATTTCAAAATTAAAACCAACATGACTTTCACCTCAGGGATCATTCGTGTATTAAGCATTTGCAGATAAAGGAACCACTAGGTGGCAGTGATCACAGTGTACTGATGTGGGATTTTCTTAAAGATATAATTACCATCAGGGGTAAAGGAAAGGGTTTTTGCTTCCGTAAAGGTGAGTACAGTGGTCTCAGACAGTTTTTAAATTGTGTACAGTGGGATCAACTGACAATGTTACCAACAGTAAATTCTAAGTGGGAAGCATTCAAGGAATTAATCATGGATACTACTAAAAGTTTCATACCTATTAAGAAATATTATTCAAGGTTTAAGCCTAAATGGTTATCAAATGAACTAATGAGACTCGTGACAGTGAAGAAAAATGCATGGGATGCATATAAATTATCAAGCGACTCAGAAGCCTATGGCAGATATAAGTTAGTCTGTAATCAGGTCACAAAGGAGGTTAGGCAGGCGAAGGCAGATTACGAGAAATCCTTGGCAAAATATGCTAAGGAAAACAGCAAGGATTTCTTTACGTATATAAACTCTAAAAGGAAGGGGATGAATCTGATTGGTCCACTTGACATCGATGGTTTGACTGTTGATGATCCTGCTCAGATGGCAAACAAACTGAATGAGTATTTTGCATCTATTATTCACACATGAGGAATTATTAAGTTTTGAAAATGGCAGAAAGTTATCAAATTGTAGCAGGGTACTTAATGATTTTGTAATAACTGAGAGCAAAGTGGAGAAATTGTTGAAGTTAAACATAAGAAAAGCACCTGGGATGGATGGGATCTATCCAGTTATATTAAAGGAGGCAGCAAAGCAACTAAGCAAACCCTTAGCCGTAATTATGAGAGCATCCTCGGACTCAGTATAAGTCCAAGGATGCTCTCATCTAGGGGAACAGAAGATGCTCTCATCTTCTGTTCCGGGTAAAATAATGGAGTCACTGGTTAAAGATGTATTGCAGGATCATCTAGACAAGACTGCAGCAATAATTCAGACACAGCATGGGTTTGTTAAGGGAAAGTCTTGTCTGACAAATTTGATTGGTTATTATGTGGTTACAAAGGAACTAGATACAAAACATAATTTTGATATCATATATTTGGATTTCAGGAAAGCTTTTGACACTGTTGCGCATGGAAAACTATTGTACAAATTGGAGCAGAATGGTATTAAGGGTAAGTTGCTACAATGGATAAAAGGATGGTTAAGTGGGAGAAGACAGAGGGTGGTAATCAATGGGTGCTGCTCTTCGTGGACTAATGTTATTAGTGGAGTCCCACAGGGTTCGGTGTTGGGTCCACTGTTTTATATATTTATCAATGATATTGATGAAGGTATATCAGGCTTAGTGTCGAAGTTTGCAGTGATATAAAGGTTTGCAGGGTTGTTAATGACAGTAATGGCAGTGTGCTACTGCAACAGGATCTAGATAATTTGGGCAGATGGGCTAAGAAGTGGCAACTGAAGTTTAACCTTGACAAATGCAAAGTACTGCATATGGAAAGTATCAACTGTGTGGTACTACACTTAAGGTGGTAGAAAATGAAAAAGACCTGGGAGTAATTGTGCAGTCAGGTATGAAGTTTTCTGAGCAATGCAGACAGGCTGCCAGGGCAGTTCATGGGCTTTTGTCAATGATATATAGGAATTTTGCTAGCAGGGAAAAGGAGGCGATTGTCCCTCTGTATAAGGCCACGCCTTGAGTACTGCGTTCAGGTCTGGAGGCCTCATTTTAGGAAGGATGTCGATTTGCTTGAGCATGTACAGAGAAGGGCAACAAGATTGGTGAGGGGAATGAAGGAATCCTCTTGCCAAGAGAGGCTTAAGTTCTGCAAATTGCAGTGGCTGGAGACTAGGTACCTAGGTGATCTGATTGAGGTGTATAAGGCCTTGAATGGGTTGAGCATGCTGAATTCTGATATGATTCTTCCACTTGTTCAGATTACAAACCTAAGGGGGCATAAATTCAAATTGAGAAAAGACAGATAAAGAATAGATGTACAGAAATTTGCCTTTAGCTAGTGGGTGGTTAATTGCTGGAACAAACTTCCATCTGTCATTGTGGCAGTTGATAGGTTAAATAAATTTAAGGAGGAACTGGAGATTTAGAGGGAATGGTTGTGTAAAAATTTTTTTTTGGCTGATGCTGCAGAAGCCCATACACTTGCTTTCTTGCATCATATGCCACTACTACTATATCATCAAAATAGTGTTTCACGGTATTGGAAGTAGTGGATTTCATTTTTATTTATTCACTAATTAATTTTACATTAGTATTCTACATTAGTATTCAACTAGTATAAGATCAAGGCCAAATTTTCAGACTACATTCTGTTAGTCCATGGAAAAATTTCATGTCCGGCTACAATTTCACTGCCTTAATTCACCCCCCCCCCCTCACAAAATTCAGCGTACGTGTTTTTGCGTTAACAACAAGAAAAATGCTGACTTATACCCAATTTTCAACATATTCTATTCACCTCTGGGTTGGTTCTAAGTTCAGTTGAGATTTTGGGATTTCATAGCATTCCTTCCCCAGTTTCCCCTAGAGCAGCAGTTCCCAACTTATTTTAATCGTGGAACCCTTTTCATCTTGATAAAAAAATTTTGGAACCCCGACAGTTTTTACTGATTGTAAATGAAATAACAAATCAAAAAATCAAAAATAATGTATTGAAAATACAAAAAAACCCCAGATTAATAGTGAATCTGAGTAATAAATAACTCTAGTTGTATTTGTTTTTTATGACTTAGCAGTGTTTTAGTATTGACAAACAACACCTTTTTCTTCCATTCATCTGCTACACAAGTAATGCTAGTGCCTTGATCTGTATTTTCGTCAGTATCTGCTTTACCAGTCTCCTTGTTACTAGAAACATGAACTGCTTGCTACACTTTTTTTTAAAACTCCTCAAACAACACTCCATGACATTTTAATTTGGGGTATACACAATCATAATATTATAAATTAATATGATGCCCACTTCCTTTTTATATAAAAAGGACACAAGACAATCACAAAATGATTGCAGTGCAAAATACCACCAATCTATGATATGCCCGCTCATATGCTGTACCGTTGTGCCCAACCTCACTACAGATGATTTCGTCAGGGGATATGACTCTTCTAGTGGTGGGAGAATCAAATGCAAGTATTCGATTCATTCATCCACCATTAGACTAAATGGATTTTATTTTCCACAAATGCAAGCCGTGCAGAGTCTGTGCACAGCTCCCCTCTTCCAATGGAATATTAATAATTTTTGAAACTTTATTTAAATAAATTTTTCATGCATATTTTAAACAATTAATTAGAGCTCAAAAACTAATTTTATTGTGGAACCCCAAGTGTTATCGGCGGAACCATAGGGTTCTGCGGAACACAAGTTGGGAACCCGTTCCCTAGAGAAATCTATATAATAATTTATAGACTAAACAAGCTTTTCACCTGATTCCTTTTGCAATACTTTTTATTTAATCTTAAAATTGAGGAAAAAAAAAAAACAACTTGCAGTAAAATTTTCCAAAAAAAATTTCAATAGTTTTGTTGAAATATTCGCCACTGGTATACTAGATTTAAAAAAAAAAAATTTAAAGAATTACATAGTCATACATGTATAAATAAAATTAACAAATTGCATTTTTAGTTTAAGTTAAAGTAAGCCAACATGAGAACCATGGCTAGCTTACTCGGCAAACTCGTTTTCCTGCTACCACAGTTTCTCCCTGCATTCTCAGTATACAGATGTTGCGTGTTATCGGTAGTGGCAGTTCAATCAATACATCGTTATCGCAGTAGAAGTCAATAACAATGTAGTGATTAGTTTTTTTTTCTCATTATTAAAGCAGTTTATTGGAGTTCATGAATGGGCTGAAATTTACTGATGGGTATACCCTCCAGACTACCTCAGTCTTAGGGTGTTTATCCTCCCTTTTCCACTGTTTTAAAATAGGAAAACAACTTCTACAGATGGTGCGTGTTATCGGTAGTGGCAGCAGAAGTCGTTTACCTATTTTAAAACAGTGTTGGGGGGAGGATAATCACCCTAAGACTGAGGCAGTCTGTAGGGTGTATCTGTAAGTAAGTTTCGGCTGTTACACTTATGAACTCAAATAATCTGCTTTTAATAATGAGTAAAAAACTAATCAATACATCGTTATCGACATCTACTGACACTACCGATAACGCATACCATCTGTTTACTGAGAATGCAGGGAAAAACTGCAGTAGTGGGAAACGAGTTTGCCCAGTAAGTTTCCCGAAGTTTGCTGTTTGTTCTCGTGTTGGCTTTCAAAGGGAAAAAAAAAAAAAGACAAAGGCTTTGCCTGTTAGTCTTTTTTTTTTTTTAAATATATTTCATTGCCTGAGTCCGTCTCACTTGACACTTTAGCTAACAGCGAAGGCAGTTGAGGGTGAGGTTTTTTTAATTGCTTCGATATTAATCCTTACTTCTCTGAAACAGTTTTGGCAAAATATGCCATGGGTACTCTAGTATTACTATAAATTTAGAACTGGAGCCCTGATCCATTTCAAAATTTCATTGCTTACTTAAAATATTTTAGGAATCTTTAACAAAGTTTCATGTTAATGGGTTGACCATTGTTATAAATCATGAATTATTATTAATTGCTAATGCATCTGTGTACATTAAGTCAGAGGTTCCAAACTGGCGTGCCACGAGATTAGGAAAAATTCCATTAAGTTCAATGGCAATCACTGTTTCGGTGTGCCATTAATTTTCATCTTTTAACTTAGAAAGTGTGACTTGAGGGACAAAAGATTGGGAACCATTGCATTAAGTGACTTGTTTGTTACAAGCTTGTCAAGATTACATTTCTGCGGGTTGTATTTGCAGATGTTGCATATCTGCCCACCATCAATATAGGAAACAAAAGGAAATAAAAGTAGGGAATATAAATTAAAATGATTTTTTTTTTTCACTAATGTAGAATATTGCATTAGACAAGTACTTTGGTTTCAAAGGCAGAATTTTCTTTGTGTAATTTTGTGTAATCCTCAAAAGCCAGAAAAGTGGCTTTAGTGTATTTATTTTAACCAACCCAGAATCAGATTGTGTTAGTTATTGGTCCATATTCTGAAAAGCCTGCTACTTGGCATCTTGATAAGACCATCATGACTTTTACCTCAAGGAACATGCTTCATCTCGTCCAAATACTGCTTCACAGTATTGAAGTAGTGGATTTCATTTTCATTTATTCACTGACTGATTTTACATTAGTATTCAGCTAGTAGAAGAACTTCCTAAAGTAAATAAATAATAATAAATAATATATAATAAAGCACAATTATGAGAACCAGGAATGGTTTACCATTGGAGATAAGACCACAAAGAAAATTGAAAAATGTAGGATTGGTGGAACTTTACCATATTTCAGGCTCTGAAAAGGTGGCAAATTTCCAACCATGTTAGCATGGTTTTCTGCTTTCTGTAATATTGAAACTGAATTAACAACAGAAAAAATCAAAATAAATGGGGAGATTTTCAAATTGAAAGTCGGTCACTATATTTGTGGAATTCACTAGAAATTGAGCAAGCAATAGTTAGTTCTGCAGGCAGAACTGACCATTACTGTTCTAATTATTAATTCAGTCAAAAATCAGTGTAAAGAAGACAAGTTTATCTCTAAGAATTTCTTATAGAACAATATTTTTATAGAATATTGTTCTGAATAGCTATTGCTTAATTGGTTGAAATTAATTATTGGTTAATTTATATTGTGTGCAATTTTATGATGATTATTATTATTTTATGCCCCATTCCAGGTGGTTATTTGCAAGTACCATTCAGTATTTCTGTCTCATAATGGCCAAGTATACACATGTGGACATGGACATGGTTGTCGGCTGGGACAAGGTACAGAACAGACTAGTTTAGTTCCTGCAGCAGTGAAAGGACTAGGCTCATCACCATGTGAGCAAGTAGCAGCTGGACAAGACCATTTGGTTCTATTAATGGAAGGTGGTCAGGTATAAATAAGCTCTGGAACACAGTAAATTATTAATAACTTTCCTTTCAAATAATGAAAGCATAATTCCTTTAATTTGTAATTTAATCTAAAAGTAGGATATGCTTCAAGAGACATACTGTTATGATGTTGATATTATATGACAATATTTTAAGACTTCGAGATGCTAGTAGTCTGTTTGTCTGCATGGTTTGTGATAATATCCTAAATTGATCTGATATAGTTTTTATTTAACACAAGATGATCCCAGGTTGGAAGAAACTTTTTGCCTTTGGGAAAGTCTCCATTAAAAAAGTAAAGACTAATCTAGAATGTAATCCAGGTTTATTATGTCACTTTCTGTCAGAAAATGATTTTCAAGATATGTTTTTTGTCTTGCACAGTAATTTTCAGTTACACATTAATCTGTAACTGAGGGATATATGCATTCTTTTTCTGATACTTGGAACCAGGTGACAGTTTGGAATATTGGTACCTGTTTCAAATATTTGAAAAAGGAATATCTGACTGGAAGGGAAGGTCAAGAGGGCTTAACCATCAACTAGCAAGTTTCTCTAACTACACTTATGAAAACATTTGTGATTACTGCACAGTCTATTGGACAATCTACTGTATTGATTCCATTGCACAATTCGTGAACAGATGTTCAGATGTAATTACAAAGTTCTGCAACAAGTGCAGTTAGAGAATGTTGACTGTTTGATAACCTGATACATTAATTTATTATTTTTGTAATTTTGCTTTATTTATGTTACATTTGGAAGTCCCTATTCTGATCCAGTCATGATATGTCATATTTGATAATAATTGAGATTTTCCCTTTCCTGTAGCATGGTTGGAGGACAGAGTTGCCTACCAAATCCATACTGTTTTATGCTTTCTAAGACTTTCTTTCTAGTGCATTATAATGATATAATATTTGTAGAAGAATAAGAGAAATTTACCTCAATATGATACGTAGAACACTTCCGTATGATACTCTCCAGAAATTAAAACAAATTGTGTTTTATTCTTTTTAATTTCTGGCGAGTATCATATGGAAGTGTTCTACGTATCGTATTGAGGTAAATTTCTCTTATTCTTCTACAAATATTGGTCAATGTAAAACGTATTGAGCACCATAACTCTGTTATATACTATAAAATGATATGATATACAAACTTAAAGTATCTTTCTGTAGGTATGGACATGTGGATTGAATACCTATCATCAGCTTGGGCATTTACCACCACCAGAGCGTTTATTGATACCACGACCACTTTCTCAAAAGTTCATGAAGGGAAAAGTCATAATTGGTGTTTGTGCAGCACGTTTCCATTCAGTTCTTTATACAAAAGATGCTGTTTTTACCTGTGGTTTGAATGCTGGACAACTTGGTAATTTTAAACTTTTTTATGCTTTCTAAAGTTTAAATTATAATAATTTAAAATTATTATAATTTTAAATTTCACTGATATCAGTTTAATAGTTCCTCAAAGATTAATGATTTAGACTCTAAAAATCATTATTATTTGATTTTCTTTATTTCTGTCATTTTAAGTAAATATTTTATTAAACTTTTTTTTAATACTGACCATACTTACGTTTATTTTATGTTTTTTCTTCCTCCTGTTCACAGATGGTGATTTATTTAAATGTAATTTCTGATGTTTTACATTGCTTAATGACTTAAGCTGTTTTAACGTGCTTTATGTACAGATCTGCATGGTTTTATTCTGAATGGGTATTAGCACAAAAATTAAGTTAAATAGAAGTTCAGAATAAGTTCGTCCCAGCAATGTTGATCACAAAAGTGCACCTAGATCTTTTTTGCATCTTATATCTTGGACATGAATTTTCTGTTTTTGAGGCTAGAGTATTTCCAAGGAGTGCCTTCCAGTTAAGACCAATCTCATTGCAGTTGTACACTTGATCTCTCTCTCTAATCAGACATCGTTCAGCTATTTTTGTAATTCATCATGAAAGGCAGAAATTGCGGCACTATCTACACTTAGCTTTTCTCTCTGTATTGACAATTGTCGTATAGCATGACTGAACAGTCCCACCATCGTGAAGGCTTGCACCTTCACGATGGTGGGACTGTTAGTAATCCTGGGTATAACCTCCATGCACAAGTACATGGTGGGTGACCACCCAGGTGTGAACCAACGTAAGCAGGGGCCGAGGTGTGGCACCCACACCACATGGAGGAATGCCACCCCCTCTGTTACCAGGCAGTACTAGGCGGTAGATGACTCTCATCAACCGGTGAAATACTACCACTTTGCTTATTGGAGGCTTGAAGTGGCGGAACCCATGTTTAGTCTCTAGAGCTAAGTTCCGGTCAACCATTCCCTATCTCTTCCATCATGCAGTATAACTGACTTTTGAGGTTATGATGAACGTCGTGGCGAGATCCAATATTCCTTACATTTCGAGGGTACAGCTCTAAAACGGTGTTCACAGGCCGGCCGCTAGTTAGTACACCGGACTGAACCTATTGGTAACTCTCTAGGAGGCTTCCGGATCAGTTAGTGTATAATCTTGCTACCTCTACTCTGCCAGATAGTGACTGGAGGGAGTCAGAGTAGTGTGTATGCGGGGAGCATTGTCGAGGCCACGTTATGTCAAGGATCTGGGTATATTCTTACCATGTGTACGCCATATCCAAAAATTTCATTACTTCATACAGCATGTCCCATCACTTTTTCTTACTATTGAATACACCATGAATTGTCAAACTAATAGAGCAAGCTTATCTGCGAAAAGATCTAAACCTCCCAAGCACTTCCTAATTCATTTCACAAATATACGTGGTCTCAATTCTAATCTCAACGATGTTGATTTCCACTTGCAGTCTGCCAAACCCCATGTACTTTTTCTGACAGAATCTGTTATCGGTTGATTCAACTACTGCTCATCTCAGTGCCCAAATTATTCGCTGTATGATTCCTTTCGCTTCAAAGGTAGTACTTGTGCATATGTCTGTTCTGATATTCCCTGTCAGAGACTTGGCAATTTGGAATCTCCTCTCTTTGATCTTCTCTGACTTAAAATCTCTCTACCTCATTGTGTCAAATTCATCTGTTGTCTCTACCGTTCTCCCAACTTCACTAATCACTTGGAACTCTTTGACTTCCTCACTTTGCAACTTGACTTTCTCCAGTCCAACTTTCCTAACAGTGAGGTAATTTTCCTTGATGATTTTAATGTTCACAACTCCAGCTGGCTTCCGTTTTCTAGTCACACTGACTCAGCAGGTCGAGATGCTGAGGCTTTTGCAATTACTAATGACCTAGCACAGATTGTTCATTTACCCACAAGAATACCTGGCAATCCTAATCATACAGCCAATACGCTTGATCTTTTTCTCACAAACAACCCTTCTAAGTACACGGTCGAAGTGAGAGGTCCTTTAGGCACTTCAGATCACAACTTGGTGATTCTCTTCTCCAATGGAACCTTTATCTCATGGCTATTCCCAACCTCGTGTTGTTTGGCATTACAAGAATGCAAAAAGGGATGACCTGTGAGACTTCTTTTCTTCTTTTCCATTGTCGAATTACTGTTTCAAAACTTCTGATGTCAACGTTTGCTCAGATCGTGTCAGTGAAATTATTCTTGCAGGAATGGAATCCTTTATCCCACAGTCCACTTTAAAATCTTGTCCTTTATCTAAACCTTGGTTTTCCAATAAATGTGCCAAGGCTGTTCAAGAGAATAACGTTGCATATTGTAATTGGCTTGTTTCTAATTCTGCAGTTTCATTTTCTGCCTACACCAAAGCTTGCAACAATTGTAAAGCAGTTATTAATCAGTCCAAACTAGAGTTTGAACAGGCTAAGAGTAGAAAACTTGCTTCTTGCTTCTAATGGTAGCCGAGCATTCTGGTCTCTTGCCAAAGCTATTGGCCACAACTTTTGCCCATCTCTGCTCCCACCTCTGTCCAAACCAGATAGTTCTGTTGTCACTTCAGCCAAGGATAAAGCTGACCTGCTAGCATCCCATTTTTCTTCCAGCTCATGTATTAATGATCTCGGTAAAACACCTCCCACCAGTCCTAACACCCTCCATTCAATGCCTCCTGTGGTCTTCTGTCAAAAGGATATCAGAAGGATTTTACTGCAAACAGGTTTGAAAACTCAATTTTTCCAAGGAAATGGTTGGAATAGAGTGCAGAGAAAAACAAGATGAGTTAGGGTGCCAAAGGATATTCCTACTAGGAAAGACTGGACTTCTGGAAATTGGGCATATGCATAGTAAACTAATTCAAGGGTGTGAAGTTTAAAAAAAAAAAAAAAAAAAACTGTCCAGCAATCCAATTCTTGCCTTGAAAGAAGGCTCTCTACCAAGCTTTTTATTTATCTTGATGGTTTTCTCAATTATCATAGGTCCAGACAGTGGAATTCTCTGGTTGCATTTTTTAAACAAACCACTGAAACATTTCGGTATCCAATTGGGCATTTTTAGTGGGCTTCATGGTTTTGTATTCTTTCACATTACTACCATTCTCAAGGCCACGTTATGTCAAGGATCTGAGTATATTCTTACCATGTGTACGCCCTATCCAAAAATTTCATTACTTCATACATCGGCGCATTATGGCCAAAGTAGCCTATGCGCCATCAAACCTCCATATCAACAACAACAACAACTTCATACATCATGCCCCCCCCGCATCTTTTCTTACTATTGAATACACCATGAATTGTCAAACTAAGAGAGTAAGCTTATCTGTGAAAAGATCTAAACCTCCCGCACACTTCCTAGTCCATTTCACAAATATACATGGTCTCAGTTCTAATCTCAACGATGTCCATTTCCACTTGCAGTCTGCCAAATCCCATGTACTTTTTCTGACAGAATCTCAGTTATCGGTTGATTCAACTACTGCTCAACTCAGTTGCCCAAATTATTCGCTGTATGGTTCTTTTTGCCTTAAAGGTGATACTTGTGCATATGTCTGTTCCGATATTCCCTGTCAGAGACTTGGTAATTTGCAATCTCATCTTTTCGATCTTCTCTGGCTTAAAATCTCTCTACCTCATTGTGTCAAATTCATCTGTTGTCTCTACTGTTCCCCCAACTCCACTAATCACTTGGAGCTCTGACTTCCTCTCTTTGCAACTTTACTTTCTCTAGTCCAACTTTGCTAACAGTGAGGTAATTTTCCTTGGTGATTTTAATGTTCACAACTCCAGCTGGCTTCCATTTTCTAGTCACACCGACTCAGCTGGTCGAGATGCTGAGGCTTTTGTTATTACTAATGACCTCACACAGATTGTTCATATATCTACCAGAATACCGGACAATCCTAACCATACAGCCAACACGCTTGATCTTTTTCTCACAAACAATCCTAAGTATATTGTTGAGATGAATGGGTCTCTTGGCACCTCAGATCATAATTCGGTGATGGTCCTTCTCCAATTGAGTCTTTATCTCATGGCTATTCCTTTCCCAACCTTGTGTTTGGCATTACAAGAATGCAAAATGGGATGACCTGTGAGATTTATTTTCTTCTTTTCCTTGTCTGATTATTCATTCAACTGCTGTTTTCTGGAACAACCTTCCTTCATACATATTTCCTGAAAATTGCAGTCTACAGAAGTTCAAGTCTAATGTCAACAAATATCTTCTTTCATCTTCTAAACCTCCAATCTAAGCATGGTACTAAGTACTATAGGTTCTAATACCTCTCGTGTTTGGGGTTTTCATAAAGAAATAAAAAAATACCTGGTATCTCGTTGTGAAGGTAGCCACAAATGAGATATAATTAAAAATGATGCCTTTTTAATTTTAAGGTTTAATTTTATGGTGTATCTACATTGATATTATATAGTTAATTTAAACCCATATGAATTATGCCTTGTGCATTTAGCCTTTAAATTCAGAAAGTTATATTTTAAGAACATAATTGGCTACTTTGTTTGCTGTTGGGTCACCAGTCCTGTTATACAAAATTGTCATGTCCCATAATTGAATGGGACAGCAGAGCAGAAAGTCAACATTGAACAAGTAAGCAGTGACATGCCAAATAGCCCTGTACACCTTAAAGGGTGAGCCTTTAAGAAAGCCCTCCACTTATGAGTATAATTTCTGCAGACTGGAGATTGGTGTCCATTTGCTCATGGGCCAACACGAACTCCCAAGTTTTGGAGAGTTTAGTTCTGCAAATGATGCAATATCCTCGGTTATTGTAAAGACTCTAGACAAGGATGGTAATTGCTTTTATGTATTATGCTAGATAGTTCCCATTTCAAAGAGTAGAGAGTTACTCAAAGTTCAAAGAGTTACCTGCCGATATGATTACATTCCACCCTTTCTGATAACATGCTTCCATTGCTAAAATTCATTGGTTTCATCAGTGAGGGGTGAAGTGCAATTACATCACTTGATGTAACCAAGGAATTTTTCAGCAATGTTATAAGAGAGGATGGTATGTAAATGTAATAGTAGGTAACTGTGCTACTCTTTGAAAAGGAAAATGTCTAGCATAATATATAAGAAAAATTACATAACATTCCTTTGAGACTAAAAGGAAGATTTATTCCAGGGAATCTGCTGATATGTTCACTTTTCAAATTAATATTAGCACTTTTTTTTTTGAGTGTTGTTCATTTTACTGTTTTACCATTATTATAAAAAGTATCATTTGGATGAGTTAAATTTTTTCCCCCTTCTCTCCCCAATTTGTGGAAAATTTTGTGCAAGTGTTGCAAAAAAAAAAAAAAAAATCAAATCCTAATTTTGAAATCAGTGTAGCAAACTTAGAGAAGGTAACAAATTAAAATGGAAACCCCATTGTACAAGTTTTGATTTTATGACTTGTTTTATTAATGTAATCTGTAATATGCAGATTTTAAAATTAAAACCTAAACAGGACATTTAAAACAACGAGTTCAGCATGCAAGCTGAGATAATTGGCATTGCAGCTCACCAGTTAAATAAAATTAATAATCTTTCATCGTAATTTGAAGTGATAATTAATGTTCATTATGCACAGGTTATTGTATTACTGATTTTCTAAAAGAAACTTTCAAATTGAGAAGCAATAGTAGAACTAATATAAACAGTTGCAGTAGCAGCAGTATTAGTAATTTTTTCACTTTTCATGTCTGTTTGAAACATAAATGAAATTCCTTTTACAGTCTCCTCTCTTCTAACCAAGGGGAGGCTTCCTACATTTTCTATGTTTGGTTCTGGACCTCAGACAGTTGCCCATAAACCTATGTACACCTCTTGCCTTCTTTTGTTTTAACCTGATAGTAAGGAGTTGGTGACCAAACTTCTCTCCAGAAATTGTCTGAATATCCCTGTTTCCATAGCCCATTGATCTTCCCAGATAAACAAACAATTCAGACTGGTATATGAGCAAGTTGTAACTACACAAGTTAGTTCTTGCTATGGCACATAGAGCCGTGGGGGGGGAAACATCGTCAGATGTCACATTGTTGGCTTGTTCATATATGCAATTGCCAAAAACCCATTCCATCAAAAGTCAACTGCTGATTATTATGAAATGTGACATTACCACCACCATCCATGATCAGAGCATGAAAGTCTCATCAGACATCCATTCAAAACATCAACTAGGAGGTTAAGTCATCAACTGGTATTGAAATGTGCATGGACATATTATGCACAGTGCTGTACAGTCTCCTTTTTATTCACAGGAGCAGTGATACAGAAAGCAAACATCACTTACAAACATCAGTGTATTCTCCTTGCATGGTACAACAAATGCCATAGTTGGTCCATAGAACAGTGTAAATTGGTTCTTGGAGTGATGGATCTCATCACACCATATTCCAATCAGATGGGCAAGTGGGGAGGATGCTTGGAGAACATATCCCAGACTTAGTTTCCCACAGTGGAATTCAGAGGAGGTGGGGTTATGGTGTGAAGCTGTTTACCATTTTGCAGGAAGAATGGAGGATTATACCTGTAGTCTTATCTTTCATTTATCAGCAGAAAGCTTATCCAGGAAGATCTTATATGATAGGAATAAGCAGTTGATTCATACCAGCTAGAATGTTGTCCAGACTTACAAGATTGATTCTAATTGTGCTTGTCAGTGAAGCAGGACAGTGCTAAATGTACTGTTTGAATAACCAAGTAGCATATTTAGCATTATCACCCATTAGAATCTTAATAACCAAAAAAGTGGAATTAACAGAGCTATCTTAATATGATATCAGAATAACATGTATCACAGAAATCAAGAGAATGAATGCTGAGAAGCTGCAGCAAAACAATAATATAAATTTATTTATTCCAGAAGTAAGATACATTGCAAGAAGGTGCAACAATAGCTTTTAGAATTAGTCTGTGGGGGTTGGGGAGGAAGCTTAATTGGCTGGGAAGCATTAACCAGTAGACTTATAGGCAATTTTAACGTGGAGAATTGGGTGAAGTTGCCCATGATTCATTTGCTCAAAAAAAATAAAGGTGAAATAAAATAGTTAATTAGTTTCTGTTGTCCTGTATTAGAGAGATTAATGACAAAGAAATTGCAGTGCTGGAGTTTTAAATATCAGGTAGGAAATCAGAGTTAAATCTAGAGATGTTTAAAACAAATATGAGAAGTAACAATGGTAAAAGGTTGGTAGAATTTTATGCAATTCATGCATCCTTCATTACAACAGTGTTTCATCACATAGTCACAAGTACTGTTCCAGAAAAGGAAAATATAATTGACTATATTATAAATAATTGTAAGCAACTAGTTAATATACAAGGGTATATAGAGGGTTTGAGAATAGAAATGACTATCATTTATTTATCAAACGAGAAAGAAAAATATGTCAAAAAGATATAGATATACAGTAAACTCTCGCTAATCCGGTTACAATTAATCTGGATTGAAATATGAAAAATTCTATTTGTAGTTGAAAGACACAGGGTTGGTTTAAGAAGGCAGATGAGTCACTCTGACTGCGCATATAGAGATGGAACATACATCACATTGTCTTATGTGTTGTTCAGTATCATTGTTGACTCTGAGTCGGACGGATATTATTGCTTCATTTGCGTACATCTTTATACGTATACATGTACATAAGCTAATATATTTTACATAACTATGGGTTTTCGAAGCAATATGGCCTTAGTTGCTAATGCTCCTAAAAACCAAAACAACATAACTATGGGTTCTAAAGAATAAGAAAGTGGAATAAAAAGAAAACACATTACTTTAACTATCATTAACAAGTTCAAAGTGATAGAACAACTTGAAAAATGGTGTTCCTGGGGAAAAAATTGTTGAAGAATTTGGTATTGGCCAACAGACTGTCAGATATTAAAAAACAAAAAGAATTTATAAAGGCATTTGCTTTAAAATTCAGTGTGAGAAGTGATAAAAACAGTGTATCAAATAGACAGACATTAAAAAAGCCAATAGAAGTGTTGCTGGAACATGCTGTATTTAAGTGGTATTCATAAATTGAACAAGTTAGTGCATAGCATCATGTTAGTTCATAGTAAATCACCGAAGTGGGTGAAATGGCATCATTTTTGTTGTATATCATATTGCGAATGCCTTCGCAATGAGTTGCCCTGATATTGCACTACCTCAAATAAGTAATGCTTCCTCAGTGGAGAAGACTAATGTTACTTATTTTCAGCAGATGCCACCACTCGTGGGTGCTCTCTGCTGAGGTAGTGCAATATCAGGGTAATTTTTTGTGAAGGCATTCACAATATGAGATATAACAAAAACAATGCCATTTCACCCACTTTAGTGATTTGCTACAAACTAACATAATGCTATGCACTAAAGTTGTTCAATTAGTGAGTTTTCCATAGTTTGAGGCTTTCAACCCTAAAACCTTTTTAGCGGTTTTCACAGTAACTATCAAGTGGCGTTGACGTGCATGATAAAATAAATTTTCTGTTTATACTCCGGGACGACCAAACGGTCAGAGGAGTTCACAAGATAGATAGAATACAAGAAACAGCACCGTATTCAGCAGTCACGGGTTTGAACCTCGGTCACTCAAGGCACGTGTACTTATGCACTCGCGCGCCTGACCACTAGGCTATGGCGGCTTGAGCTAAAGGCAGCAGAAGAAAAGTTTGCAAAGCATTTGAAGTTGCACAATTTTACTTGCTGTTCAGGATGGCTGTGGCGATTTAGACAAAGGCAAAATATCACTAATTGAAAAATTTGTGGTGAAGCCCTAAGTGGTTGATGTTGGTGTTGAGCCATTTAGAAAAAAATTAAATGAAATAGTAATACAATCAAGACAAAACTTGACTGTTTCTTCAAACCTGTGTTATTACATTCGAAAACAAGTACAACTTCTCAGTCTTCTCTTGATGGTTAGATTAATGTATTGTCTTTATAATTTTTAAATAAAGGCTCTACAGTGATATTTTTTTTTTATTTATTTTCATCAGTACTACCTATATTATTTAATTTTCCATTTATTTGTGTTTTAAGTTTTTTGTATTATAAGGCTATCTTTTGCTTCGCTAATCTGGATTATTGCTTGATCTCGATGACCTTTTCCCCCAATTAATCCAGATTAGCGATGGTTTACTGTATAGAGATATAAATGGGTTAAATGAACAATAATCAAATTTCTCATTTTCCAAAAACCATTAACAGAGACCACCTTGCTCAAAGGATGAATGGCATACATAATTCTAAAATGTTTTCCCTTCTGTGTTTAAATAACTGTCATGATAACTTCAGTGTAAGACGTGTGGAGGAAAAAAAGTTATGTAAGGAATGCCGTGGTATTTACAAACAGTTAAATAAAATATATAAGCAATTTCTGGCAAATAAAATAATAAATCCTTATTAGAATATAAAGGGAAAAAAATGAAAAACAAATATAAGAAAGATGGAAAAATGTGTCATATTTAGTTAAAAATCTCAGAACTTGGCTAAAACTATAAAGAATGATATTTTAGAAATATATAGTTCAGAGTTGGTACTTTTATTTTTCCTTTATTTCAATCTGAAAAAGAATGAAATAAAGGAAAATTTTAGTTACTATCTCTATTTTTGAGATAGAAAAGATAATAGAAAATATCAAGTGCATAAAGGCAGCAGCTGTAGATGAAATTAGTCCAGAAATATCAAATAGTGTCATAGTTGAATGTGGAAAATTATAGAGAAATTTCACTGCTTAACACTTTAGCTACTGCTGTTACATATAAGCAGTAAATGGCATCAACTAATGCTTATATATGTCAAGCACTACCAAAGTGATGCTGTGATGTGGTCATTTTTAAGTAGTCAAAGCATAAAGGCACATGAAATTGACAACTGCTTGGTATTGCCATGCTGAATTCTGTTATTTGCAGTAGTGCTTGGTTTTTGTTTATAGACTTGGTAAACAATTTTATTTGTTCTTTGTTTATGTTGAGGTTAGTTTATGTATATGGAAAAAACTTTTGATAAAACTGAGGTCTGCTGTGATTTACTGCAAAGCCCAAAAGTAAGTGTTCACCTTTTGCTATGAATTCCAAACTTTTGCTTTTCAGCCGTTATTTATTTTTAGGTGGGCATTAAAGGAGTTCCTTCTCAACATTCCAAAAATTATGGCACATTGGATATGCTATTTTCCTTTTTTATGTTTATATACTAAACATGTTTGTTTTTTTATGTTTACATATTGCAGGATGTTTGTTTATTTATGTGCAGTTAATAAAATTGCATTCTTAATTTCTCTATTTCTTATTTAGCCTCATTATTTCTGCATTAAATATATTAAAAATAAAACTTTCTAGATAACAGAAAAATTTAAATAACGGCATCTTCAATCATCGAAGATGCTGTTATTCTGAAAGTCTAATGTATTGCTAGTGTGTAATATATAACATACATTATGTAATACTGAGAATTTGATTACTATTCATTTTGTAATGAATCAGAAATCATTTCATAATGAATACTCTATGATGAATTTTATCTGAATCTTAACTATAAACAAAGCTTATAAGACATTTCGGGATCAAAAAGAAAATACCTATATCCATGCATTAGTTTTTATTACATAAAATTTTCTATTCTGGCTGATTCCCTTTGAATATGTTTGCTTTAGATGTAGAGGGTGACATTTCTTCTAATGCTTCATCTGTAGTAGAGGATACATTTTGTTGAAGGTTTCTTTAGGAATAGCAACTGCTTTTTTCAAATATTTTCTTATATCACTTTGTTTCATTGATGCTTGTTTTTTTGTTATCGGATGTAAAATTGTTGATCAAGACAAACCTTGGGCACCTCAAGTGTTGTGTTACCTGTATGACAAACCTTGGGAAGTGGTTACATGGTGAACTCAAAGCATTACCTTTTGCAGTCCTTATGGTTTGGCAAGAACCATCTAACCACATTAATGATTGCTACTTCTGTATGACAGATATCTGGTATGTCTAAAAAAAGCAAACACTCTATAATATATCCAAATATACCTTCTACATTTCAGCCCGTTCCACACAGTGATAATTTGCCAGTACCAGTGTCCCCCAGAACTTGGGATAACAGTAGTGGAGATGATAAGGGTGTTGTGTACAACAGTGTGTCTTCTGTATACAATAAACAGTTTTTCTTCAAAATAGTGATCAAGTTCAAGTTGATGATTTCCTGGAAGCCTCCACTTCACAAGATGTCAACTATCAGCCAGGTAAGTTCAGGTAGTGAGGTACATTTAATCAAACAAGATGAGTTGAATGATTTGGTTTGAGACTTAAATTTGCTGAAAGAACAAGGTGAACTGTTAGGTTCTAGGTTACAGCAGTGGAATATACCCACAGGAGGAACAAATATTTCAGTGTTTCGAAAAAGACAGTTTTTGAAATATTTTGCTAGGGAGGACAGTGTGTTTTTATAAAGACATTATTGGACTTCTGAAAGAACTAGGTATTGTGCATAAGTCATATGGATGACGTTTATTTAGATACCTCAAAATTAAGTTTAAAAGCAGTTTTGCTTTATAATGGCAACTGATTTCCATCAGTTCCTGTGTTTCATTCAGTTGGACTTAAAGAACGTCATGAAAGCATGTCTAAGTTTCTACATGTTATTAAATTCTAGGATTATGGTTGGCACCCATGCAGTGATCTTAAGGTTATTGGATTAAGAGCGTAAAAAGATACAACAGGAACAAGCTCAGGAAGCACAGTTTTTGAGAACAAATGGAAAAATACCATCAACCTGAAACTTTATTGGGATCAAGTTTATTCAAAATTCTAACATCCTTATGTTAGAAGATCATAGGAGGCACTGAATGGAGGGTATTTTTTATAATTTTTTTTATTGGTATGAGAGGAGATGCATTGAAAGGAGAGTATATTTTTATTGGGTATGACAAGAGGTGGCTTATACCAAGATTGTCAATACAAGAGTTGTAAGAAAATTGGGATACTAATAAATCGCATTTATCTGTAGATGAAGATTTAATAGAAACAGTAGATTGCAGCAGAGGTGGGAGTATTAATGGCAAGAAGTTATACTTTTGAAAAGAGACCAGAATGCTACCATTTGGACAAGAAGAAAGCTTCCTGCTTTTAGTCTATTCTTTGCTATCATTAGCAAAACTATGGATATGATTTCCAGCCAGTGCGAGAAGGTTTTGTTAATATACAAAAGAAAAAGATCAGGATAAGGACAGAATTTGGGGAATGCCAGCATTAGTGGAGAAGTCAGAAGCCAAACAGCTATCAGCATCACCTAAAATGAGCATTAGATGAAAAACTGGATACCCATTTACAAAAAAATATCACCAATCAATAAGATAGGAGCGTGTTTAGAAGACCTTTATGACAAGCATGATCAAAAGCCTCAGAAATGTCAAGAGCAATGGCTTGAGTTTCACCAGACTTTTCCATTGAATATGTCCACAGATGGGTAATATAAGCCATTATATCACCAGTGGATCAACACTGATGTAATCCATATTGGAGATCATTGATCAGATAGAACGTTTTGAGATAGTTTAAGAGTTGGCAGTTGGTGAATTTCTTCATTACTTTGGAAAGAGTAGAGATAAGTGTGTGGTGAGGTGATTTAACAAAATCATCAAAATCAAATTCTGTTAGGTCAACTTTATTTGAAGATGCAGTAGGGACCATTGGATTGTAGCAGAGATTGGAGTATAGGATGATCAGACATTGTGGAAAATAGTTTTGGCAAAAGACCAGACTGCTTGACTGATTTTACAAGTAGCAAGTTTTCTGTTCTTAGTCTGTTCAAATTCACGTTTAGATTAATTAGCAATTTCTGCAAGCTTTAGTCTAGGCAGAAAACAAAGCTGGAGATTTCAATACAAGCCAATTGCAATGTGTTACGTTATTATCTTGACCAGCCTTAGCACATTTATTGCAGAGTGACGGTTGATATAGTGAATAAGATCTTAGTGTGGAATGTAGAATAAAGGAATTCATCTCTACAAGAGTAATTTCACTATCATGATCTAAGCAAACATTGGTGTCACAAGAATAATTTCACTAACATGATCTAAGCAAACATTGGTGTCAGAAGATTTAAAACAGCAGTGCAAACCAAGGAAAAAGAAATCACAGGCCATCCCATTCTATAGCTTTGTAATGCCTAACAAAACTATAGAATGGGATGGCCTGTGTAGTTTTGTAATGCCTAACAACACAATGTTGAATGTTAATGAGAGAGGCACCATTGGAGAAGAGGCCATCACCAAGTTGTGATCTGAGGTGCATAGAGGACTGCTGACATTGATCACATACTTTGAAAGTTTTTTGGTGAGAAAAAGATCAAGGATGTTGTATGTGTGGTTGAGATTGTGGTATTTTGATAGGTAAATTAACAAGCTGTGTGAGGTTATTAGCAATTGCAAAAGGATCACTTTTTGATCCACTGACTGTGTAACTGAAAAACTGGAGCCATCTGGAATTGTGAACCTTAAAATTACCTTGCTGTTAGGAAGTATAGTTTCAAAGAAAGGAAGGAAAGGTCAGAGTGATTAGTTTGGAGAACATTAGAAGCAACAGATGAATTTGGAAAAGTGGTGCAGAGACATTTTAAGCCAAAAGAGATCAAAAGGATCTCATCTAGCAGAAAAGAGCCCATCAAGATAATATAAAAAGGCTACACAGAATAGGAGCAAGCTCAGATGCAGAAGTAATTACCTTCAATGAGATTAGAACTGAGACCATAGATATTTCATGAAATGAATCAGGAAGTTTTTCATAAGCTTTAGATATTTTTGCAGATAAGCTTGAATAATAAGTTAATTCATGATGCATTCAGCAGGTAAATAGTGGGGACAGATATGAATTAATGAAATTTTAGGATATGGAATATATATACAGAAAGAATATACCATACCCAACTTCTTGACATAATGCCCTACACCCAACCATATATGCACTATTTGGACCTCCCTAACTCATTGGTTGGTGCTATAGAGGAAGCAAGATTATATACTAGCTGATTTAGCTGCTGCTTAGAGAGTTACTAATAGGTTTGGTCTAGTGGACTATCTAGCAGCTGGCTTGAAAATTCTGTTTTTAATCATTGCTGTTTAAAAACAGAATTTTTAAGCCAGCTGCTAGAAAATTCTGTTTTTAATCATTGCTGTTTGTTTCTCATTTGGGGAGGTCTGGGTCTGCATTTGGTCAGAGAATGAAGAAATTCCCTTCCCTTTAGTTTATAGTTAGCCAATCTGAAGTTGAAGTAGGGTTTGTACTGTGAGTTATTTCAACTTTTTCAGGCTTGCATACGATGTCAATCAGCATGTGAGCACTGACTTGTGTACACAATTCATGACAAATCAGGATGAAGCAGAATGCTTTAAGAACTGGCACACTGTCATCTGAGTAGTTGACATGCTAAGACAATAAATCCGAAAAGCAAAAATAACGAGCTTTTTTATTTGAGATTCAAGTTCCTAAATTATGAATTACTTATTAAGAAAAAATATAAATTCTAAAAGCAAACCTAAAATTAGCAAAAAGTTTCCAATTTAAAACTTAGTAAATAATCCTATAACATAAAAATATTGGAATATCTGGCCTAAATCAAAGCATAATTAAAATATAAAACTAATAGTAACCTGAATTATAAACTGAAAAACAGTAAAAATATTCCCTGATAATGCTAAATTGCTCTAAAAATTAAATGTAAATAAAATTACAGTAATAGCTGCATGAGATACAAACCATCTGAAATTTGCTTTCTAGTAATGTTGCATAAGGTTCGGCTTGTGAAGTAATTCTGTAGCTGCATCTGTTAATCTATTCAATTCAAAAGTTTTGTCCAGCAGTTCCCAAACTACTGAGATTTACAAACCCCTTCAAAAGTCAAAACAAGTTTGCAGACCCCCCCCCCCCCCACACACACACAGTATGACCTCTATATAACAAAATCGATGGTTCCCTTGAAAAAATTCATTAAACAGAAATTTCGTTATAAAGAAATATGACCTTTTAAACAGTGAAAAATACTCTAAATTCAGAAATGTAGTAAAGATGGAAAATAAATCAGAAACAAGTGGTAATGAATAAATTTCTAACATTTTAAAACAATTAATTTATTAATACACACATTAAGAAATGACTACTTGCATGATGTGCACGATGTATTAGTACATTTTTAACATTCATGTCGTAAAATATTTGGTTAATTTTTGATGTACACTGGATTATACTGTTCCAGTGTTCTTAAAGATGTTTGCATTTGTTTAAACACAAATTATTTTTTGGCACATTTTCTTCACACTTGAAGGCCTTGACGCAAAGTTTCCAATACTGCCAACATTTGTTGTTTGGAAGGTTTGATGTTGTTACTGCCCTCATTAACTTTGTTGCCCCCATTTTCATCCCCCTCATTGCTGTTAATTGGCATTTTAGCAAAACCTGCTTTTGTGAAACAATTCTTAATCATTTCTGTCACATCTTGACCCCACACTTTTGCCAACTCTTAGATGCACAGCTGCAAACGAATAACAGAATCTATAGGCTGGCTGGTTTCTATTCTCAGTATAATTTTTTTCAGTATGTGCCTTCGGTAGTGAATTTTCAAATTCTTGACCCATTGGCTACAGTCTAGAGGAGATATTTGGAGGGTAGAAAATAAGCTTCACACTTGTAAGTTTCAAAATTACCGAGTGAAGGTGGGCTTGGCAGCTGTCGACAATCAACACGATTTTACTGTTTTCTTTCGTTATCTTTCTATTGAAATTTAAAATCCACTGTTCAAAATTTTTTTTTTCAAACTGTTTCTTTCCAATGGATACAATCTTCTTCAATTGTAACTCCACTTTCATCAAAATAACTTTTTTGAGTAAGCCACAGTGCTTTTTAAATTTGTCCAGCCAACCAGAACTGGCTTGGAATATTTTATGCCCCAGAAAAGATGTATACTCCATAGCCTTTATTTAATTTTTTTATTAATGGCCCTGATATCGGCATGTTTTTGTCTCAAATCAACTTCATCCACTTAAAAAAGGCTTCATCTACATCTTCATACAGGCATAATTTCGCACGCTTCGACTGGATCCCATTTTCTCAAACAGTTTGAGAATTGAAACATGGTTTTTCAGAATGGTTAACACGCTACTGGCATGAATACCAAATTTTAAAGCAATTTATTTATTTATTTATTTTTTTTAATGTCCTGATCTACACTATTAAGCACTTCCAGCACTGGGCCCAGCACTGAACCCTGGGGAGCTCCACTAATAACATTTGTATATAAAGAGCGGTGTCTATTGATTACCTCTCTCTTTCTCTCTGTTGTCTTCCACTCAACCATCCCTTTATCCAATGTAGCAACTTGCCCTTAATGCCATACCTCTCCAATTTGTACAGCAGTCTTCCATGTGCAACAGTATCAAAAGCTTTCCTGAAATCCAAGTATATGATATCAAAATTATTTTTGCCATTCAGTTCCTTTGTCACCACATCATGGTATCCAATCAAATTGGTCAGACAAGACCTCCCTTTAACAAACCATGGATGCCTCCGTAGCCAGGTGGGCAAGAGCAGCAGTGCCTACCACACGCTTCTTGATTAAACCGGGGTTCAAGCCTGTGACCACGAAACATGGAGGATACAGAAAAGTCAGGGAATGACCACCGCATATCCCCGGAGCAATATGGCCTTAGTTACTAATGCTCCTAAAAACCAAAACAACAACAACAAACAAACCATGCTGTGTCTAACTATTACTGCAATCTTGTCTTGATGATCCTGCAGTGCTTCTTTAACCAGTGACTCCATTGTTTTCCCCGAAACACAAGTTAAACTAACATGTCTATAGTTATTTGTGTCACCTTTTGAATTGGTGATACATTTGCATACCTCCAATCCATGGGGACCTCCCCCCCCCAAGTCCAAGGGAGGTCTCATAATTATAGCTAAGGGTTTGATTACTTCCTTTGCTGCCTCCTTTAATATAACTGGATAGATCCTGTCCACCCCAGGTGCCTTCCTTATGTTTATCTTCAACAATTCCTCCACTTTGCTTTCAGTTATTACAATAGTACTTAGCTCCCTGTTATTTTGGTAAACTTCTGACATTCCATTCATTGAATTACTCATGTTAAGTGGTCCAATCTGGTTCATCCCTTTCCTTCTAGAGTTTACATAAGCAAAGAACTCTTTGCTGTTTTTATTTGCATCCTTTTGCCAAAGATTTCTCATAATCTGCCTTCACCTGCCTAACCTCCTTTGTGACTTGATTACAGACAAGCTGATATCTGCCATAGGTTTCTGTGTCAATTGATAATTTATATGCATCCCATACATTTTTCTTCTCTGCCATGAGCCTCATTAATTCATCTGACGTCCATTTAGGCCTGAACCCTGAACAGTATTTTTTAGTTGAAATGAAAAGCCTAGTAGCCTCCAAGATTAAATCCCCGAAGGCTTCCCATTTAGAATTCAACATTGGTAACATCATCAGTTGATCTCATTGTACAGAATTTAAAAACTGTCTGAGACCCCTGTAGTCACCTATATGAAAGCAAAAGATCTTCCCTTTAGCCTTGATGGTAGTTACATCTTTAAGTAATTCCCACATCAGTACATTGTGGTCACTGTCACCCAGTGGTTCCTTTATCTGCAAATTCTTAAGTCATTAACAATCTCTGCTGATAATTAGATCAAGAGTATTACTCCCTCTGGTTGCCTCCTGAACTTGCTGCTGTAGAAAACAATGATCCAGTTAATCCAGAAAAGCCTTGCTAGTGTGTAAGTGACCAATACACAAATTCCAGTCAATATCTGGGAAATTAAAATCCCCTATTATAAGACACTCATTTACTGGCCAATTCTATTTCTCTGTGCAGTTGTTTATTATACTTATCAGATTCATTAGGCCTATAACACACACCTACTCTAATTTTTCATTTCCCAGTGCCTGCGTCACGCCAAACAGACTCAACATTGCATTGTCCACCAACATCAATTGGATGCACTACCTTAGATTTTGTTTCTTATCTAACAACATAACCCCCTCCTCCCTTCCTGGAATTCCAATTCTGCATTGCTTATATCTGTGTGACACCTCATCTCTGATATCCCAATAATATCTGCCTTTGATGTCTCATCAAATTTATTAACTATACTCCTAGCATTGATGTACATGCATGTATACATGTACCTGTTTCTACTCTTAGTTACCCTAACACGGCCCATGTATTTATTTGTTCCACTACGACTCCCAACAGTCCTGGAAATCTCCATTCACTTGCTTTCTATGCTGCTGCTCATTCCAATAGAAGCAGTGCAAGAATCACTTTTACCTCTGCCTGCGGCCATTTTTAACCTTTTAGTCTCTGTATCCTCCCCAATCTAGTACAGTTTTCCGACCCACCTAACACTCAATATTTTTGCACCCTTATTCTTGCACCCATATATATATATACACAAATATTCTTGCACCCTTTTTATTTAAGTGTACCCCATCCCTGTAGAAGCAGTCTCTCCTGTCAACAAGCATAGACCAGGCTGAAAAAAAATTGTAACCCTTGAGCCTTGCACAATCTCTCCAGGGCTGAATTGATCAACTAGGCTGTCATCATATACTCCCTCCTATCGTGTCTGGGCAGAATTGCACACACTTTCACATTCAACCCTAACTCGCAACTTTTTTCCAACATTGACCTGTATTTAATTTACTTGTTAAGTAAATCTTCAGATTTCTTAATGTCATTAGTTCCAACGTGTACAACAGTATCACCTTTTGTGCCCTTAAAAGATGATATCTGCTCTACAGCATCATCAACTTTTGCCCCTGGCAGACATACACTGGTCCTGTTCCACCTATCCTCTTTGTCCTCTTTGTATAGTATATTCCCCATGTCCCTGACAATAGAGTCGCCAACAATAACTAGTTCCTTTGGGACCAGTGCATTCTGCCTTGGAGATTGCCTCTGTGTTGCATGATGTACAGAAGTTGGTTCTGCCATTGATCTGGGCAGCTAACAGCTTGATTGTCCCCTCATGTTCTTTGGGATGATTTACCCTACACCTCAAGCTCTCATAGCTCATCAGAACGCTGAGTTATTCTTAATGTTTGTTGAATTAAGCATAATTTCCCGGATAAAGGAAAATCAATCTCTCCTAAATCCTCTCATAGGATGCTTACAGTAGAAAGCAAGTTGATCAGACCCAATGTCTGCATCGGGAATATGCCTTAGTTAGAATTCGACAAAATATGAATATTTTGTCAAATTCATATATCCTAAACAAAGTTCCCCTAAATTTTCTAGGGTGTATAGGATGTATAGGTTTCACTTCTTAGCCATTGCTGGGCAAAGACCTCCCCAAAACCTTCCATCTTATTCTATCCCACACCGTGGTTGGCCAGTTTCCTCCTGCAGGGTTTTACGGGTACCACTAAATTGTAAAATGTTTTAGCTCTTTATTTGTGGAATTAATCCCTTAGCTCTTAAAAGTTAAAGGGATTAATCTTAATCCTTTTTGCTCATAATTCGTGCTTTCTACAGCATCAGTTCCTTTTCCTAAAGGCCACAGGTGTGAACAATGCAACCTGGACCCTCAAAATCAGTTCGTTATATGGAAATTTTCTTCGTTATACAGAAACTGTTTTCAATGTAATGACGAAGGGGAAATTAAAAAAGTTTGCCCACATAGAAAGATTTGCTATATGGAAGTTTGCTAAAGAGAGGGCTTACTGTGTGTGTGTGTGTGTGTATACAAATATATATATATACACACACACACACACACACACACACACACACACACACACACACACACACACACACACACACACACACACACATATAATCCAAAAATTAGAGGGGTAAAAAGTAAAAGTAATAAAAATAAGAAAAAATATTAGAAAAGCTAACATCAGCGGCAGCATAAAAGCACAAACCACTACATGTTGCATATAATAAACTTAAAATAAATATAAAATATATAAAATATAATACAATAGAATTTAAATAAAATAAAATATAATGTATTTTCTGAATTATATTAGGAACATTGGTTCAAAGTACCCTCTTAATTTTTTTCTCTCCGTCCTCACCTATTTTACTTTTAGTTGTTATTTTTATTGGTTACGTTCATTTTAACTCTACTGGTTTGTCATGCTACTGGCATATATTTTATTTAAGTTTATATAGACAAATATATTAGGTAAGTATATGAGTAGGGATGCTGACCTGTCAGGTGTAGTTACAATGAAAAAAATTATTAAAAAGCGCCTGAAAAATAAAAGCAGATTACATAAAATTAAATAAAATAAATGAAAATGTACAAATAGTATTTAATGTTATAAATCCTAAGATTTTAACTACATCATCAAGGGCAGGCACCTGGACAAGATTGTTGGCAGAAGGCAGGCTGGTGGGGGCAGCATTATAGTGTGTTTGTGTCCAACGGCACCAGGGGTTCCCCCCATCTCTGCATTGCTTTCATTGTGGGTGAAACAGTTCACTGTAAAGACCAGCGATTTAAAAGTGTATTGAGATGTGTAATGTCATGTACTGTTGTTCTTCTGCCATTTAGCCGCTAGACCCCTGCTGGGGCCCAACGTTGTCTACACTATGCTGCGTGGAGGCAGACCAGGTACACCAGTAGATATTTATTTAGATATTTACTCTGGTGGGTCCTGCCACCTAATTTCTTGAGATTTTAGTGGCTAGGACCTATTTGTTAAAAAAAAAAAAAAAAAAAAAAAGGGATGAGACACTATTAGGGTTGAGAGGCTGAGAGAGTTTGCTCATTAATTTGGATGCTTTAAATTTTGGTTGTGTGGGACATTTGCTGTTGACTTAGACAAAGTAGGGGGGACTGAAGACTGGGGGTGAAAATCAGAGTAGGAGGTCGATAGGGAAGGTGACCCCGGGAAGATCAGTGGGGCAGGCCCAGGCCCCACCAGGAGGAAGAAAATAGGGGGAAGAAGACAGTTTGTTCCCCCTCCCCAAGCAGTGGAAAGAAAGTACCATGCAAGGGAGCATTGGTATTGGATTGCCAGTGGGTGCCTTGGCAGCATAGCTGCAAGAGGAAGTCATATCAAGTAGTCCAGATTCTTCTAGTCCAATTTGGTGAGTTGGAAGGTAGTCCAATCCAGTGGGTCATATCAGGCAGTCCAATCTAGTGTAAGTCTGATCTGATGTCTTTTTATTGGTTTGTTGGTCACGTTTCATGGTTTCAGTTCAGTGTCATGTTGAAGACAGGGGGCCCACTCCTTTAAGAATCCCTGTTCTGTTAAGTTTGTTGGAGTCCATTGACAGTTCCAGTTTGCATGTCGATGTTCAGTGGTTGAGTTTGCAGTTAGTCAGTATCTGGTACAGGGACTGACAATCAGGTGTGAATGTTGCAGTTGTCTTGTCCAGTTCTGTTTGTGAGTCATGGGACAGAGTCTTCCAGGAGTTTTGAGTTTGGAATATTTTGGCTTGGAGCACCATGGTTATCTGTTCCTGATATTGTCTTTGTAGGGTACTGTTGTAGGGTCTTTTAGGGAAAAATGGCGACGGAATTGCACGGCTGTGCAATTCCGTCGCCATTTAGTGTTGGGGTGTCAACCAGAATTGGGAGATCACTAGTTGTTATGGAGGTGGCAGGGATCTTTGTCGTGAAAAGAGGTCCTGAGCAAATTGGGTGAATGCCCTGTAGTATGTAGTATTCATCTTTCTGTATTATTAGGTGTTCCTGGTTTTGGAGTAGGGATTGGATCCTTGTGACCAGCTGGCATTGCAGGTCCTCATAGATTTCACATTCGTGTATGAGGAATCGCTCCCATAATTCCTCTTGCCTGCAGGAACATTGTGGTGTTTCTGAGATTCTAAAGTCAGAGTTTTTCCCCAAAAGAGCCATGTCCAGTCAAAAGATATGTAGTGTGTAGTCCAGGTGAAAACCAGGCCGGAAGATGCGGATATACCAGATTAATCTCAGGGATGAATTTTTTGGTAACTGTACCTTTTGTCGAGGCTGACCATCTGTCCTGCCAGGATTGTTTCAGGAATGTCATGAGTCATGCCTGTTCCAGGTTCTTGTTGGGTCTGTAGTGAAGCCAATGCAAGTCATTCTCCCTTTTGACAGTTGAAAAAGCAGCCCACAGTGGACACTTTCCAGGTTCAGGGGAAGACTACCTGTGAGGACCTGGAGTGCGTAGATGCTGACTGTACAACATGCTCTAGTGATCGTTAACAGAATTGAGCGGTGAATTGTTTCCAGCTTGTCTATTTGCTACTGTAGTTGCCTTTTTATACCATACACCTGCTGCATAGGCCAGTACCGGGATGAAGACAGCCTTGTAAAAGAGGGAGAGCATTTTTCCTTTTTAGACCCCAGTCCCTATGGGTAACCCTAGCAATGAGTGCAGAAAATTTTTTCTTGGTTCGTAGATAGCAGAGGTATGGTGTGTAGGAGAGATTCTTGTCCAGAACCAAACCAAGATATTTGAGTTCAGTTTTGAGCTTTATGGTTTTCCCTCCGACCTTGCTTTGTGGGCCTTCTTAGGTCAAGAGAGCCTTTTAGGAGAATTGAGCTTGTCTTCTCTGGTGAGATGTTGAGGAAATTTTGGCTGGCCCATTCTTGTAGCCTGTAGTGTAAAAATAGCTTGGTTTGCCGTGGTTTCCATTTGGGCCCTGCTGTCAGATGCAAGCATCGGGACCAGGCCATCTGCATATGCCTGAGTTCTGAAGGTCAAGGTTAAGAAAATCATTGAGGACCAGGTTCTAGAAGAGTGGCTCTAGGACAGACCCCTGGGGACAACCCCCTGCAGACCGGCTTGGAAAGATGGCAGTATGAGGCACTAACAGCGATTTCTCTGTCCTTAAGATAGGATTTGATGCATTGATAGAGGTTACCAGGTATGAGCTCTCCGGAGCCTTCCCAGGATGCTGGGTTACCATAGGGAGTCAAAGGCACCAGCGAAGTCGATGGATATAACTAGGAAGTATTTGTGGTCACAGTTTTTGGCCGCTTTGGTGATATTTTCGAGTGCATCCATAGTGGAGTGCCCTTTCCAGAATCCATATTGGTTTGGCGATGGGAGTCCAGCTTCCTGATAGTGTGTTTCTATTTTGTACTGAAGAAGTCGCTTGAGTAGTTTACTTAGCATTGAAAGCAGAGCAGTGGGGGGCTTGAGGTTTGGTCAGAATTTTTGGTATGAGTCAAACATTGGCAGATTTCCAATCAGAGGGGAAGGTGCCCTCTGAGAGGCAGTGATTGAAGAGATCAAGGATTTTGTGGTATGATTTCAACAGATTTTTGACTAATTCGGGTTTGATTTTATCTTCATCTGGTGTTTTCTTGTTTTGCATTTTGGATGCTGCTGTGTAGAGGTCCTCCAGGGTAAATGAATCTTCTATGGTTTACGTTTGGTAAGTTTCATTCTCTTCACAGAATTTTAGCTGTTCCAGTGTGGGGGGGTCAACCGGTGGAAGAAAGACAGTGTCCAGGATATTATTGATCGACTCTTTCCATGTTCTTGTATACGATCCTTGTGGCAGTTTAGTGGCTGAGACCACTTCTCCCCTGGGGAGTTTGTTGGTGGTGACTTTGTACACCACTCCCCAAGGGTCAGTATTTCCTTCCGTGGAGACGAGAGTTTCCCAGGAGCACCTTTTGCAGAGCTTGATTTTAGCTGTGTACTCATTCCTGACCTCAGGGGACAGCTTTATAAGCAGGCTTTTTCTTTTCAATGGCTGCATTTGCAGCTTCCATTATAATTTTTACTATCTGTTGCTGGTGTTGATTTGGGCTAAGGCAGTTGAAGTTGTCAGCTGATCTGGTCAGTACCTCTTTGAAGAGATTCCAGTCAGCCTTTTTGATAGCATATCTATGGGGCATGTGCCTTGTGATTGGTTGAGTGACTAGGTAGCAGTGAAGCTGGAAGGTCAGCACCCTGTGGTCTGAAGTAGTCCAGTGGTCTTGAACTGTCCAAGAAGAGTTGTCCAGCGATGGAGCAGCTGGCAAGGCTGACATCAATGGTTGACTCCCACATGGTGCTGGAGAAGGTATGGAGATGGTTATGTCTATTTAAATTCACAAGGTTTCTGCTGGAGATGTAGTCCTCAAGTCGCTGGCCGTTTGTAGTGCCTCTGTGATCTGGTGCACCGTTGTGCCAGACTGGGGACCTGCAGTTCGCATCAGTGCTGATGGATCAGTCTGGCATTGGAGAGATGAAGCCGGATGTTCTCCAGGTACCTGATGGCTGAGAGGATGCCCTCACCTGGCCTGTGCAGTACAGAGAGATTGCGTAGAATTCCCCCAGCAGTTAGATTACGCGTGCACACACAGCCCAGTTTGTGCGGAAGTCTGAAATCTTTGTCACTGTGAGGTCTGGGTTTCGGATATTGATGGTAGCCCATGCCCATGGAATGTCTCCGTTCACTTGGACAATCTTATACTGTAGGGGGTATCCCCTGACTTCTCTCTTGTGGGTATATGGTTCTTGTAAAAGGAGTAGATCAAGATTCTCTTCATTTGCTTTCTTGGCTCTTTGCACATTGTTGCACAAACTTTACTATTGTTGTGTTGAAATATTTCCAGTTACTCCCCATAGTTAGTTTTTTGTTGTTGGGTGCTTTTGTCTTTGAGGTAGACCGGGCATTTGTTGTCCCGGATGGAGTGATCTGAGGGCAGCTTCAGAGCTTTGCAGTTTGCACATTTTGGAGGCTCAGCTTTAGTTGGACAGGAATTAAAATTGTGCCCTGTATTGGCACAATAGCCACAAGTTGGTTGGGTTTGTTTACAGGTGTGTATATTGTATGATCAAAGCGACAACACCTGTAGCATTTGGTTATGACCACATGTTCTTTATAACAGTGGCTGCTCCAATTTATGTAGATTCTGGATTGTTGGTTTATTATTTTCCATGCGGTCATAGATAGCTCAAAGACTCAGTTAATGGCACTGCCAACTCTGGCTTTTGCTTTGTACTTTGGAGTTGTCTGTCTGGTTCATCGTCTGGGAGTTCTCTCTGGAGATTTTTATGGTATATCTCATCCCGAAGCTCCTCAGGGGAGATGTCATATCAGGATACAAGACTCTTTTTTTCCCTGGGGGGGTTCAGCTAGGAGCCTCAGAGTTAGGGTTTTTGGATTTTGGATTATTTTGTCAATCTCCTCCTTTGTTTCGGTTTCAGATAACGCAGATATTACTCATTTTCCTGATGGACTTAATTTTGGTATGTCTGAAGTCTTCCGTTAGTGAGTCGATTACTGTCTTTTTGACCTCTTCACTACTTTTGTGACCATCTGATGTTGAAGGCTTGAGTACCACTAGGTGTGGCTTTGGCAAGAGTGTTCCTCAGGAGTGGTCTGGTCTTGTTGGTGTCGGCAGTCACTTGTGGTTCCTGCCTGTGGATCCTCAGCGTTTGGGCGTAAGTTTGGGCACGCTGTTGCATTTGATTTACCCCACTTGCTAGGTAGGCTTCTAGTTTTGCCAGAGCCCTTTCTTTCTCTGTGTTTGTTTCAATTAGTATCGTCTCTAGTTTTGTTCACATGGCCACAATTTATACCCTGAGGACAGTAGTTACCCTGTTTGTTTGCTCTTTAAATAGGTTCTTGAGTGCTGTTTTTAGGATAAAAGATTGCTGGATGACTGTACCCTCAGGGAGCATGGGGTACAGCAGATCCTGTTGTTTCTCTTCTGTGTGATCGTTTTGAGATAGTTATTGGTCTTGTGACTCCTTTTGTGCTGACTTGGAGCATGTCGCCCTTTCTGACTTTGGAACTGCAAGGTTTTTATTCTTTCTCTTTGTTTGGGGGAAATCCCATTGGGATTTCCTCTGTCTTCGTGGTGTTCAAGTAACACCGAATCGTCATTTTGTTGTGATGGAGCTGTGGTGTTGTTTTACAGTTTTCCCTCCATATTGTCAAAATCCGGAAAATCAGTCCGATTTCAGATTACCGGGAATCCATTGTAATTGTTGTAGAGTGCTGTTTTAGGGAAGTTTTTGACACTTGCTACAAGTTTAATAGAGGGATCTCCCTCTTTGGATAGGCAAGTTTAATTTTTCCAGTCTGCTACCCGAGTCGTGAATTAACAATGTCCATAATTTGCTCAGGTTTGCCGGCATATAGTGAGAGTTCCGGCCACGTGGTGCATGGCATTGTTGAAAAACATTTGAGTGCATAGTGTGACACATTATTGTTTTGTAGTGCTTAATGACAGGTAGGATAGGCAAGTATTAATTAATTTCACTCTTAGATTGATCATAGGAGCACAAATGACCTAAGTATTTTCTCTTATGTCGAGGTAAAATTCAAAATGGTGTCGCTATTGTTAAGGCAACGCGTTCGTTCAACCACATGGCGTGGGGAAGAGACAGATAGGTAAATAGGTACATAAATATAGAATCATTGTATTAATTTCAATCACTATACACTGCATAAGTTTCTACTCTTTCTTACAGTTAATGCTCTGCTCTGTGAAGAATACGGAGGGCAGTACTATTTCTCGGGACGCTGATGTCTGAGATTTCTTAAAAGTCATATACATTGGGTGACCGTTACATACAAAAATTTAAAATTTCAATTATTATTGTTAAAACTGGTCATTTCTATCATAAAAGTCACCTGAATGTCCAGAGTCCTTAACAGTTTCACCTGACATCGTCGGCGAACGAAAAATCCAATTGTACACACTTTATAAAACTGATTTACACAGAGCTCAAAAATGCATCGCTGCATGCTCGATTTATGGTCTGGGGAATGTTTTCGTGGCATGGCTTGGGTCTGCTGATACCTCTGGAGGGCACCCTGAATGCAAATGGTTACCTATCAATCGTTGCCGATCAGGTACACCCATACATGTTGACCGTGTTCTCTGGGGGGCAATGGTATCTATCAGCAAGACAATGTGCCATGCCATGTTGCCAGAATTGTCCATGAGTGGGTTGAGGAGCATGATGAAGACTTCAAGCTTACTTCCTTGGCCACTAAATTCCCTGGATCTTAACCCAATTGAAAATCTGAGACCACCTCGATCGACACATCAGACGGATGGATCCTACAGGAACTCCGGGGTGCACTGCAGTCTGCACAGTCACAGATACCCATAGTAACCTTCTGCAGACATATTGAGTCCCTCTCACGGCAGCTGGCTGCAGTGCATGCTGCAAAAGGCACATATTCTGGATACTAGGTAGGTGGTCATAATAATGTGACGGTACTCTGTCTGTCTGTCTGGAAAATTCAATTTATGTGTGAAACAACTCAACTTTATTCTTATTTTTATACAGATATATAATAATAACATTATTTATCATCAATTTGCTATACATAGAACAAATAATTTGAAATATGTATACAATTATATATACCAATCATATCGAAAATAAGTAATGTTCTATAGTAAAATTGACGAAATTTCTTTTAGGGCATCCAAAAGGTGATAGAACACAAATACTTCCTCGACAAGTATCTGGCCTAAATCACAAAGACTGGAAAATTAGTCATATTGCCACTAGTGATGGAGCTATTGTTTGTGCTACCAACAAAGGGGATGTTTTTGTGCTTCATGAATACCAGTGTCGCAAAATTGCATCAAAGTAGGCCATATGTACACTTAATTTTTTGATAAAATTTTAGTTTTTCTTTCTTGCTTAAATTTGATAACAAGAAAAATTTCCATAAATGTGATGAGGTTTTTAGGTTGTGTGTGTCAGAGAGAGAGAGACTACCAGTATATTGTTTATAATTCAAATTATGGACCAAAAGTTTGAACTATTTCCTTGCTTCACTCCTGCTTAAAAAATTATTTTGTTGTGAAACCTGGTTGTGTTTTAGGGGAGTAATAGAAATTATTTACCCTAAAACAGGCAGATTGAAACTGACTACAGATGTGATGTCTTATTTGGGACTTAGCTGTTTTGACATTCATTGCTTAATATTCGAATACATATAACAGTATTATTTCGATTGAATTTTTAGAGTAACAAATGCATTTAAAGTAGTCCTGATGCTATATGTAAATGTTTGACTGAGTTATATAGATTAAATGGATAATTAAAAAAAATAGTGAAAACAATTAAAATATGTATTATTGTTTATGAAACATACTATGTAGGGTTGTGCATGTGACATTTGCTTGAGCATGTACAGAGAAGGGCAACAAGATTGGTGAGGGGAATGAAGGGATCCTCTTGCCAAGAGAGGCTTAAGTTCTATAAATTGCAGCAACTGGTGACTAGGCACCTGTGAGGTGATCTGATTGAGGTGTATAAGGCCTTGAATGGGGTGAGCATGCTGAATTCTGATATGATTCTTCCACTTGTTCAGATTACAAACCTAAGGGACCATAAATTCAAATTGAGGAAAGACAGATGTAGAATAGATGTGCAGAAATTTGCCTTTAGCTAGTGTGTGGTTAATTGCTGGAACAAACTTCCATCTGTCATTGTTGCAGTTGATAGGTTAAATGAATTTAAGGAGGAACTGGAGATTTAGAGGGAATGGTTGTGTAAAAATTTTTTTTTTTTTTTGGCTGATGCTGCATAAGCCCATACACTTGCTTTCTTGCATCACATGCCACTATTACTACTACTACTACATGTTTATGCAGGTGTTATCAGGCATAATTTAGTCAATCTCAGGTGGAGTTTAGCATTTTTTACCCATGGGCTATCCTGGGTTCTTCAGCCTACATAACATGCAGATCAGCCTGTGAAAATGCTCTTGTACAGAAAATACACAGTGGTGCAGTTTGGTCTAAGTTAACGTACCTAAAACCTGACAACAACCAATATGCTTTCCCCTCTGGTAGGCAAGACCGTTCACACGATTTCCAACAACGGAGAGTTCCTAAACCTGGTTTCTGGTCTAACCATTTCAGAAGATCAGGTTATAGCCTTGTTTGACATAGTATCCCTCTTCACTTCAGTTCCCATCTAACTGGCTATTACATGTGCCAAACAACTCCTGGACAACGACCAAACCCTGGGCAGCAGAACTTTACTACCTGCCAGTGACGTTTGCACTGTCCTCAGGTTGTGCCTGACTGGTGGTGTTGTTATGTACAGTGAATCCCTTTGCCTTCAAATTCGTGGTACAGCCATAGGTGTACCTGCCAGCTCTGTCACAGCAAACATCGCTATGGAGGAACTGGAGGACTGCGCATTTGTGGGTTTGCCAGAGCCTAACCTTTTGGTGTCGCAATGTCGACAATGTGTTTTGTCATTATTCCCCTGCAAGTCAGGAGACAGACTTTTTGCAACACCTCAACTCTGTCGTCCTTTATTCAGTTCACCATTGAACTGGAGTTGGACAGTGCTCTGCCTTTTTTTGGATACTCTTGTTTGGTGCGGGGGCACGCATTTAAAGACCTCAGTCCATCACAAACCGATGTGTGCTGGCCAATTCAACTACTGGTCAGCATATGCTCACAGTCAGCTTCTTGGTACTGTGCGAGTCCTAACTGCACCTGAACCCGCTCCAGTTCTATGGATGAGAGGCAACCTGAGATTGTTGACCGTGAAAGCAGACCTGACTAAATGTGGCTACCCTGCCAGTGCCTTAGAGAGATGACTTACAGACCAATGACCATGCAGCAAACTCCAGAACCACATATAACAACGACCTCGCCTTGACTGCCTTTATCCCCCAATACCCGAACCTGTTATAACAACTCTCTAAAGTCTTACAGACCTACGGGATAAAGTGCTTACAGCTTCCAGGCAGGAAATTGCTGTCCCTCGTCTTGAAGGTAAAGATACTGATCTCCCCCCCCCCCCGGTTTGGTGTACCATTTTTCCTGCTGTAACTGCACTGGCTGCTATGTTGATGAATCTGGCAGGAGACTCAAAAAGTGAGTCTCCGAGCATGAGAAAGCAGTCTGTTCCACGGATTTAGAACACTCAGCGATCATGGAGCACTTCTGGTCTGCCCAGTATGACATCGACCCATGCCGCAACATTAAAATTATTGTCCGATCCAGCCACTACTGTCGTCACTTCTTGTTGGAATTGCTCCACATTTTGTGTTGTCACGATTCCTTTAACCGGAACAAAGGGGGTCGCAGCCATCCCCCTGAATGATAAATGTTAGCACATGCAGCACACTCAAGCTTTGCAGTTACAACCAAGCCTCTACTTCCAACTGCTGATTGTTATCTGCACCTGTGTACACATTTCACCTCACATGACCACCATGGCCAGGCACATGACATTCTTTATTATTTTTGTAATACCACTCCTACCCAACTGAGAAAGGACAACTTAAGTCTGAAAGCTTTGGTGATTTATTTACTTTATTTTTATCCTATTTTAATTTGTGTTTTTAACTTGTTTCTGATATTAAAGAGTTTTTATCCAAAAAAGCCTGGGTTTTATCCGTCTTCTCAATATAGGTATATAAATTCAGTAAAGCTGAATTTATATACCTATAATGAATCCTGAGAACAGAGGCCTCTTTCAGTGGGCAGTTATAATATTAAAGCACAGTTTATTTTTGTGTGGCATAAATGTAAATTTGAATTGACAGTTCATATTTAGATTCATAATCCTATAGCGAGATGCCAAATAAATGTGATGTAGTGTTTAAGAAAATGTATATCCAAGATTTCTGTGTTATACAATCTTGAAAAGATAACACATTTGCTTTGTGGACTATATAAATGTGACAGCACAGTTTACGTGATGGGACAGTATGTAATCAGACAGGACTGATGTGGCTGAGGTAACCAATGAGAAAGGGGGTAGAAGTACATGAATTTGAATTGACCATGGTTTGAGCCCACATTTTTATTTTTTTATGAAAAGCCCCAAACGTGACGTATTAGAACCTATAGTACTTAGTACAGTGCATGGATTGGAGGTTGAGAAGACGAAAGATGAGCCCACATGATTGGTAAATATAGTAATCTTCTTGTATTGTCTATCTAGTAAACTCCTCTGACTCTGTAGGTACCCTGGAGTATAAACAGAAAATTTATTTTATTTGTGAGCACATAAACATAAGAACAATGTGCATTGTTTAAAAAAAATATAAAAATAGATTTAATATTTTAAAGTGAAGGTGATAGTGCAATATGTGCTGAATGCTTATTCACATTGTTTATTATAGTACATTTCTCAGAGTTGTGCTGATCGTGAAGACATTGTTCAGAAATATGTTCCTTGATAGTGAATTGGCAAAAAATTGATGTGGAAGAGAAAAAAAACAGTATGTATTGTTAGTGAAATTGAACAGAAAAGAAAACAAAAGGTAGTGATGGCTTTGAAATTGTGCCATTTTTGATTACTGCCATAGATGGCAGTAATCAAAGCAATTTCAGTCTGTATTCCTTTATGGTAACCCTTCCTAATAATAAAAATCATCAGATCAAAAACAGCTTGCTCTGAGTACAAGTGTCAGAAGATTATTCTACTGAGTTTAATATTAAGCACCAGCCTGAAAACATCAGGGATTCCTTTAGAAAACTGTCTGGCACTTGCTGTTGATAATGCTTCTGTTATTATGGTATATCTAGAAATTATAGTAGAAACAGTATTAAAAGAGATGGGTGCCTCCGTAGCCAGGTGGGCAGGAGCAGCAGTGCATAGCACACGCTTCTTGATTAGACCGGGGTTTGAGCCTGTGACAACCAAACACAGAGGATGCGGAAAGGTCAGGGAATGACCACTGCATATCCCTGGAGCAATATGGCCTTAGTTGCTAATGCTCCTAAAAACCAAATAACAAACAATTAAAAGAGATTGGGAACTTGGTGGCAATAGGCTGTCCTTGTCATCTGATTGTGTGCTGAAAGGCAGCAGGCATACCACTTTTCTGAAAGTGGATGAATATTTCGTTACATTTTCTTATTTATTATTGCAACTTACTATGTTGTTAAATCTTCCACTTCCCTTCTGAAGTTGATTACTAGAACATATTAAGTAGAAGGATGATTCTGCCTTTGTCATATGTAGCTCCACTGATAAGGTCACAAAGAGTAAAACGAGGTAATTCTGTTCTTTTGTTTGATGAGGAAGTACTTTATTTCTGCATGTGAAAACGTGTACGAATTCTCACTGAAAGATTTTCTTGTATATGTTGAAGTACTATGAATTTCATCAACTGCTGTGTATCGTTTAGAAATTTGAAATTTTTTGTGGACAAGTTTTGAGTACTTGGTGTCATTAACCCAGCAACAGCAGTGATGGTTCCCCTTTTAATGACAAATGTGGTGGCTTATCACCTGACAGATGACTAAATTTCTTTTCAATTTCTAAAAAAGTTTTGAATTTAGCTTATTATACCACTATTTCATTCTTTTCATAATAGATTGCAATACTTTTAATTTTTTTAATTAAAAAAATCAGTGCCATATTTTACACCTTTTATTTTCAGAAAAATAAAATAATTTTGCTGAAAATTACAAAAATACTTTTAGACATAATATAAATGTCTAAGTTTCTTTCATTGTTCAGTTTAAAAGACCATTAAGTATGTAAAATTTCAAACGTGCATGTATTTCAGCTTATTATGTATATACATATTGGTACTTCTGCTTATTATGTATATAAATTTTAGTTCTTGTTAAAAATTAAAAATTATACATATATATATATATATATATATATATTTGATAGTGTTAGATACTTCCACTTTCTGATTTATTTCAAATTTGGTATGCTGGAATACTCATAAAATTTGAAAATTACCTAGCCTTAACATCCAAGTAGTTGACATCTCACGATGTCAGATACTCAGGTGAATGTTGCATTTCATGTTCTCATATTTCATTTTCCAAAACAGTAAATCTTTCAGAAATAATGCTTGAAAGACTGTAGAGAATTAGTGGGAAAGCAAGTAACCTTGACCTCTAAACAAACATGTAATTCGAAACTTTGTGTATAGTTCCACAGAGTAGCAGAAAGGTTGAGTGAACATTGCATTTTAGCATCTTACCTTTGTTATGTGAAAAGAATGAATCTTTCTACAGTAACTCATTTAAGACTTTATATTTTTATAGAACTAATAGTAGAAGGAAAGTAAGTCACCTTGAACAAACAAAGAAACAGACAATTAAAAATTTTGTAACAGCATCAGGGATTGTCCAGTCCAATGCCACTTGTCAGGCAAAAATCCAATCAATTCAAACATAGTGGTGAGTCATCTTACAGGTTCATGCAATTTTTAATGGTTCAAAAACTTAAAAATCACGTCAAAAAATATTGGTGTAAAAAGTCTGCCAATATTTTGACAACTACAAAAAATTAATTTTTAATCATTAATTTAGGAATAACACAGGAACATTTATTTTTGAGAGCCACCTGTCAGGTGACTCACTGCCATATTAGAGATAAATAAATAAATAGATGAAGCATTAGCTTTTGCAGCATATATTCTTCAGTTTTAGTGTCTGAATCTAGCTGAAGTTAATAAGAAAGAAATGATGTACAGTGGTCCTTAGTTGGGAACTATCAAATGCAGAAGAAAACTTGAAATATAACAAATTATCTGAAGTTGTGCTCGCCACTTTAATTTGTCATAGCAGTGCTGAGGATAGCAGAATATTCAGCCAGGTTAAAAAAAAAAAAAAAAATTGCATGTGTATCCTGTACGTGAGAAAGATGTTTTATGTGTAAACATATTTGACGACATCTACTAAATTTCGAACAACTAGAACTGAAATCATGAAGGATGTAATTTATGCTCATGCCCACTACTTACTCTACTGAATCAAATTTTGGAAGAGGTTAGGCCAATAGCTTAATTACCCATTTGATTGTAGCCACAAATCTACTGTGATTAATAAAATAAACAAAAAGTAAAACCTTGAATTAGCAGAAAGCAGAGGGTTTTTAGTTTTTACAGAAGGGGGGGACAAAACAAAGCAAGAAATCTTTTTCACTCTGGACATTGGCCATGAAATAATTTCTTGTAGCCACAAATCTACTGTGATTAATAAAATAAACAAAAAGTAAAACCTTGAATTAGCAGAAAGGGTTTTTAGTTTTTACAGAAGGGGGGACAAAATAAAGCAAGAAAGCTTTTTCACTCTGGACATTGACCATGAAATAAAATTTCATGGCCAATTACAGAGCTGATTTATGCCAGCTACGAGCACATTCAAGATCATGGCCCTCAAGATATCCATTTCTCTGTTTACCAAAAGGTTTCTGCCACGGGTGGCAATGGTTAGCCCAAAGCCATCTAAGTGGTATGCCTTGAATCATAAATGTTTTTGCACAACCAGCTGGTTTGTGCCGACTCTGAGCACATCCAAGATCACCTCCCATGATTCGTTGCTTGATCTCCTCTCCTGACTCGGTTTTTCTTTGTTATGAAACAGAAATGACGTCATTTCTGTGTCGTAGAATCATAAATTGATTTTACTAACATCAGAAATTTAGTAGGTGCTGCGAAAGATGTTTACACATCAAAAATGAATTCATTTTAGATGCCCTTGCTTTCTGATTAAACTGTAGGAGATTAAACAGATAGCATGACCATTGTTATAAAGAAAATTAACTCATTTTTGAAGAGTGCAAAGAATTTCTGCAACAGTTGTTATATCTGGGTACACTAACATATGAAAGTACTATACTGGTAAATGTTCTGGGTACTTTATGTATAATAATTACATTCAGTGAAATTTTATTTCATGGCCAATGTCCAGAGCGAAAAAGATTTCTTGTTTTTTTTGTCCCCCCCCCCCCTTCAGTAAAAACTATGAAATCCTCTGCTTTCTTCAAGTTCAAGATGGTCCCTGGACTGACACTTTCAGTGACGTTTGTCGTGCTATCCTGAAATCTGTTAAAATTTGATAAATAAAAATTGTGGAGTTATTTTTCACACATATTACATTATATACCTATATATGTAACTGGGACATTAGACAGGTTTTTTTTTTTTTTTTTTTTCAGCGCATTAATATAAGAAATGAATGGGCAGTATGTTAGGCAAACAGAAGAGCAAAATTCTTGGTTAAAGTCCTGATCATGTTATAGTGGTTTCTTTTTGAAGAGGATTTTTATCAATTTACTAAAAAAAAAAAAAAAAATAAATATATATATATACAAAGGGTACTAGGAAAGTTTTGCAATACAGCTTTGTTTATTTAATTTTTTCAAAGTAATTTCCTCTACATTCAATACACCTCTCCATCTTCCGAAACCAATCTTTAAACCAGTTCTGCCAAGTTTCACTAGGGAGTAAAGCACACTTGTTGTCCCAAGCCCGTAGAAGGTCCTCATCACTGGAAAACCGCCTCCCTTTTAGCTTCATTTTCACATGCGGGAACAGTGCAAAGTCGCAGGGATCAAGGTCTGGACTGTAGGGAGGGTGCTCGAGAAGTTTCAGTCCTGTCATGGTCAAATATTCGGTGCAGGCTTTGGCGCGGTGAGCTGGAGCATTTTCGTGATGGAGGTACCAGGTGTCCATTCTTGACTTTGGCCGCAGGTTCTTCATAGATCCAATGACTTTAGGCAGGCATTGTTCAGCATACCACTTAGCTGTGACTGTCTTCTGCGTGTCCAAAACGACACGTTCCACAATTCCACTCGATTTGAAAAATACAGCTATCATTTTCTTCTTTACAGATCGGGATTTTCTGACAATTACGGGTGTGTCGTCATCATCAAAGACCCAAACTTTGTTTTGAGCCTTGGTCGGCAGATCGTAATAGTACAGCCAAGTCTCGTCACCTGTCACGATGTTGTTCACATACCGAGATTGTCCCTTATCAAACTTTTTTAACATCTCCCGGCACCAAGTCACACGTCGTGTCATCTGCTCTTCAGTCAGTTGATGCGGCACCCAGAGAGAACAAAGTTTCTTCACGTGCAAATGATCTTGCAGAATCGAACGAATTGCTGGTGCATTTAGGCCCAAAGTATCCTCTATCTGTTGGTAGGTCACTCGCCTGTTTTCGTCAAGCATTTTCCTCACAGCAGTAACGTTTTTCCTCCGTAACTGACTTTCATGGCCTTCCCGGCCTCTCAGAATCCTCCAGAGTGAAATTTCCACTTTGGAATTCTCTATACCACCTGAATATCGTACGATGTGGACAACCATCATCTAGTGCAAGAGTCATTTCTTCTAAGCATTGGTCTATGGTTAAACCACGCATGAAATTATACCGCAAAACTGTCCTTATCTCATTTTGTGACCACGATGCCATCGCAAGCACTTTACACTCTCACTACTAATGAATAACTGAGCCCATCGACTTGGCGTGGCGGCTACTATGCACGTATGAACATGTCTCAACATGCAGCAACAAGCAGCTTCCTGTGATTCATTGTCGCGTCATATTGCAAAACTTTCCTAGTACCCTTTGTGTATATATATATATATATATATATATATGTATATATAAAAATTAAGATTTTACTTTTTGTTTATTTTATTAATCGCAGTAGATTTGTGGTAATTTGCATTTGAATTTTTATTAAAATTCATAATGAAATAAGTACATTCCAAAACAAGTCGAGTGAATATTACATTATTGAAGGTATGTGAAGTGAAATGAGAAAATTTTTTTATATATTAGTTAATTAGTATAAAGCTAGTTATTTAGTTTTCACTTCTATTTATCAGAGAAAATGGAAAAATTTAATTAAAAAATAAACAAAAATAAACAATAGAGATTCTTATCATCCTTATTAATATAGTTAAATTTTGTATAGAGATTATTGTACTTTGAAAGATTGTGATAATCTGGATTTCTCCCTTTCTCCCCTCCACAGACAGTGGGAAATCAAAAAATTATCCATTGTTGGTGGCCACCTTGATTCTCGATGTGATGCTGCTGGTATAAGAGAAGGAGGAGGATTGGAATTGAGAATAATGATATTAACAAAATCAGGAAGGGTAAGAAATGCATTTTAAGAACTTTTAAGGTTTTTTTTTTTGAAACTTGAATTTGGTTACCATGTTCCTTAATTCTCTCCTTCCTTTTATTTATTTATTGTTTTTGTTTTATGAAATGGTTAGTTCCCCCCCCCCACACACACACACATTACATTTTATAGTATTTAGGGCTTATTTATACAAGGTTGGTTTTTTTTTTTTTTTTTTGTTGCTGTCAGTAATCTTTAACTTGTGTATGTTTAACTTATATCATGTTTGGTTTTATTTTTTAGCCAGAACTGAACTTTAAATGTTGAAACCCCCCTGATTGTTCCCAAAATTGTTACTCCAGAATTAACCTTATATAAAGGCTAATTCTGGCCCTTTTAAGCTTCCTTTAAGATTAAATTATTCTCCTGCCATTTTTGCTGAATTATGGGAAAGCTACCGTAATTCAGAAAAAAATGGCAGGAGAACAGTTAAGCTTAAAAGCATATTTTCAGTTCTTTCTGAAGCAATGATTTCTTGATTCCTTCTTTCTTCTGTTGTTACTAGACATCTTAAATGTTTCATTCCTATTCCATTGTTGAGAAGATCAAGAATAAAAAGATGTCAAACATCATATGCTGTAAGGGCTAGAGAAAAAACTGCTATGCCTTTGTAAATGTGAGTTAACACAATGCCTTAATAGCAAATCCTGATTTAATGGCATCAGAATGGAAATTGATCTAGAGGAAACAAATTGAACCAACATAGTAGGGAAACTTCTGAGAAACTTAATAGAATTACATATTTATTAAATTTAGAGATCTAAAGAAAACAGTACACAGTTTAGATATAATCATACACTATGATCTCATTTTTGAGATTGTTTTGCTGTAGTAAATAAATAGAGAGAGAGAGAGAGAGCGAGAGAGAGAGAGAAACTGAAATGCTGTTTCTGTCTTACGTTTTTCATATCTTCCCAGTTTATTGGGAATTATTTAAATTGATCAAGATAAAATTAATTATATACAAAACACCATTAGAAATGATTTAATACAGAAACAGACCTGGATATTCAAAAATAACCAGCAGATGAAAAGATACTACTGAATTTCAAATTAACACACACACATGTGATTTAAATATTTAACTAAGATTAAAAATAAAAAAGATTTTTTCTGTAAGAAAAAGTTATCTGAAGAAACTTGCAGAAGTAATGCACACTTTTCAGGAAGCTAAACTTGCTGATTCAATTTTGCACCTCTAAAGAACAATTGGGAAGTGTGTAAACACAAACTGTAGGTGCAGAACAAAAGCTGCCATGTGCCAACTGACATGATCTTATTTCTTCTACAGCTACTTATGAAACTTTAAAGTGCAGAAAATAAATGAAGAGTTTTACATAGAGGAAAAACAGGAAATGAGCAAAAGCAGTCCCCACTCTGTCCACAAATTCTGTGCTGCTTCATTCATGGCCATATAGTTAACCAATCTCAGATGGAGGGAGTAAGGGTTTCCTCATGAGTTCTTCTAGGTTTTTCAGTGTGCACAACATGCAGATTCGACTATGAACATATATTGTACATTACAAAAGCACTGCTTCTGTAGTGTATAATGTAAAGCTAACAACAACACCTCCAATTCTGTAGTGCACAATGTAAAGCTAACAAATAATAAAGAAATCCATGAAATAACCAAATAATAAAGAAATAATCCATAATCAGTAGTAATGATTGGCTATTCTGGGTGGGTCCATCAGAAGCTCCAAAAAATACAATGTAATGCTGATCTGGAACAAGAAAATTCTTTAAAAATACTAAAGACCTATCATTATAATTATGATCAGAGAGTCACCATTCTGCACTAATAAGATTAAGCTCTCTCACAAAATACAGAGGAAGAGAAGTGGGGTGGGAGTCCAAAATTATTTTAGAAGTGTGCAGTTGAAGAGAATAGATACATAGGAATTACAGCCTACTTATTGAAATAGAAATAAATGATTTTTGGGATCATTACAAAATTACACAATGTTACTGAGATTACTTTTTCTTTATGCTTTTGCATTGCTGAATGTGAACTAAGAATGCAAAAGTAGATGATGGATACAATTAAAATATATGATAGGATAGAATAAAATAAAGCATTTTGATCTTTTAACCTCATCTTGCCTGAGGACTGGGTTGAAAGACTCTAGTCCCTGCTATGCAAAGTGCTTAGATTGGTAGAATGAATAGAGTGTGTGTGTGTGTGTGTGTGTGTGTGTGTGTGTGTGTGTGTGTGTATATATATATATATATATATATATATATATACAGTAAAAAAATATATATACAGTTTAGTAAAAAAAAAAAATTTCAGATTGTAAGCAGGTTATTCATGACCTGCCTTAGAAGAGTCTAACATACCTTAAAAATGGAATCGCAAAGCAGATCTGAATTGTTAACATCAGTTGTGATTTTTTTAATTAATTGGCCATGCCTCTTTTTCACCTCTTTTTGAGGTGAAAAGAGGATTTCCTAAGATAGAATAAATAAATCAGCAATAAACCACTTAATTTGCAAATATACATGGTTCTAGGTAATAATAATTATTATTTTTTATTTTTGTCATAAGTATCTGTTCTTATCTTTACTCATGGCTTGGAATGGTCCCATCCAATTTCTTATACCTGCTTATATTATTTTTAGTTGACTGAAAAACTAATTGTAGGAAAACAGTTTTTTAGGTTTTCAGCAGACTTAAATGCATGTTATGAATAATATCACACTGGCTAGTTGCATTCATTCCTCATTAGCTCTTTGAGAAATATATAGGTATATTTATGATTTTCATATTAGTCATATATATTTTATTCAAGGTCATTTCAAAAACGTTGACTGTCAGACCTATTTAATGTATATAGTTATGTATGAATGGTCATGATTTTCCAGTAGGGGAAGGCATTTCTTATCTTTGTTTATAAGTAGTACTAGACATAATATTTGAAAGTCATTGGAGGAAATAGCACCTGTTTATGATTAACTGGTGCCATCTTTGGGCTTAAAAAAGCTGAAATTCAGATCAGGAAGTTTATGAAGTTGAATCAAGTGGAACAAAATAGATATATAGGATATTATTGCATCAAAAAAGTAACAAGTCTCCATTCTCCACAAATTCTGTGCTTCTTCACTCATGGCCATATAGTTGACCAATCTCAGATGGAGGTACGAGTTTCCTCAGGCACCTCTGTAGCCAGGTGGGCAGAAGCAGCAGTGCGTAGCACACGCTTCTTGATTAGACCGGAGTTCAAGCCTGTGACTACCAAATATGGAGGATGCAGAAAGGTCAGGGAATGACCACTGCATATCCCCGGAGCAATATGGCCTTAGTTGCTAATGCTCCTAAAAAAAACCAAAAAAAAAAAAAAAAAAACAAAAACCAAAATGAGTTTTCTCATTAGTTCTGGACTTTTCAGTGTGCACAATATGCATATTCGACTGTGAACACATTACCCTACACAAGCCGTGCTTCTATTAGCTTTACAATGTAAAGCTAACAACAATGCCTCCAGTTTCTATCAGACCCTGAACCTTATGTATTTTCGAAAACTCACTCCTAAAATGGGTTAAGGAAAACACTAAAAAGAAAAAAAAATCCACTTAAATTCAGTCAGTTTCCTTAGTGCTCTGCACTAAGTAAACTGACTGAATTTAAGTGGATTTTAAATTCTATATTTTTCGGTATTCAGTGAACTTGTTACAAAAATGCTGTATTAGTTTTTTTTTTTTTGTGGGATTTGCATGTGTACCACAATTAAATAATATATTCTAATTTCTTCTGTATTCACCAAGTCTTAGTGTTCTTCTCTATTTTTTAATTTTATTTATAATATATTTTGTATCAGCATCAGGTTAATCAACTTAAAGTTTAGTTTAGTAAGCCATTAGTTTTTGAATATGTTGAAATATAAATATTATTTGTTTGTTTTCCTAGATATATTTCTGGAGAGAGACTAGTCCTTCCTTTCGGAGATGTTTGTTCAACTTGGGGAGACAATTAACTGTATCTGATATTCACATTAATCATTTTTCTGTCACATTGGTTACAAAGGATGGAGAAGGATTTTCTGGTACTGTTGTTCCCCCTAAAGAACCCAACATAGTGGAGGCTCAACGACAGAGTTCCAAAAATATGTCATCATCATTAGTTCTCCTACTAGATAAAGATTATTGTAATTTAATACGCCTAAAGCGTCTTTCTTCTGGTTATAGAGCAACAGCAGTAACTTCAGATGTAAAGGGAAGAAATTTTGCTATTCTGCAATCTCATCCCAAAGTAGGGTAATGAATTAATTCTTAAAAATAGTTTTATTGAGAAAAGTAAATTTAGTTTTAGTATGGACCATATGTGCAAGGAAACCAACTTTTGTAGCATGGGGTGGGGTTGAGGGGTTTGATGAATAAGTTATTTTGAGGTTGCTATTTTTAAATTGTAACCATTCATTTTGCAACATTAAACTTAGTTACTCTTTACCTTACCATTCCCAACACCTATCTAATTCATCTCAAATGAGTACAGCTTAGCACTAGTCATTAATCACTTTCCTGATCTTCATATTGTCTACAAAGTTTGACATATTCCATATCCATTTATCAGTGTCATTTAAGAGATTCAGCCATTGATCTTAGAGGAACTGCACTTCTAACCCTACTCCATTCCAAAGACCAACCATTAATTACAACCCATGTAACTGTCCTGTAATCCTTCAAGGCATCTTACCTGTGATCCCATCACCTTCCAGCTTATATAGCAGTCACTCATTTAGGACCAAATCAAATGCTTTCTAAAGTCCAAGTAAACAATGTCAAAAGTATTTCCTGCATCACGCTCATGAATGACACTGTTGTAACATCAAGTTAGTTAAACAAGATTTTACCTTTACGAAACTGCTTTATTTCCTTGAATTCTATCTAGATAATCTTGTGTGTCATTCTTAATCATTGCCTTCATTATTTTCCTTAACATTGAAGTTAGGCTGACTGATCTCCAGTTACTTACTTCACACAGATCTATTGACACGAATGGAGAAAATTTTCTGAAAGATTAGTTTTTTAGACATTCAAGAAAGTTAACCAAACTTCGAGAAAGGAGAAATATGGCTTTGATAGGAATTCATTTCATGGCAGACCTATCAATTCAAATTTTATCTTCAAAATATTGAGAATTTTCTAAAGTAGTTTGAACTCATTTTGCAGATTCATGTAACAGATTTTATCTAATTAAACTTTCTGAAAAGCTTTTTAATTTGAAATGAAATGTTCTAAAACCTTTTTTGGATGTATTGAAACATTTTCAGAATGAAATGGGACTGTGTTATCCAAATATCATATTGTTCTGGAACAATCTGAGATTTATGAATTACATAAGTGATAACAGTGTCACTTACATGATCTCATAAATTCACAAATAAATATTACTAAATTTATAAATATAGTAATATTTATTTGTCACGCATTCACAGTAATTCAAAAAAAGATTGACTATATTACAGGTTATCTCCCTGTATATTGCTTTGCTGCTTTTCTCTGTGATGTGACATTTAAAAAAAAAAAAAAAATCAGACTAGCATGCAGAATTATTTTTCTGTTAATAAGACATGGTATTGTATTTCTACTTTGCTCTGTGATTTGACATTTAAAAAAAATCACAAAGGCTAGCTGTTTGCAGAATTATTTTTCTTTGAAAAAGACATGTAAAAGTCATCTATCAGTTCAAATATTGTTAGGCAGATGTTGCACTTGGTGTTGAGGCCCATAGGAAAAGTTTTTGCATTTGTCTCATAGATGTCATAAGCTGCTGCACCCACTCTATATATATTCTTCCCAAATTTTTGTGTTAAATAATGGTGCATTACCACTACAGTCATCAAAGTGTTTGCTTTAAATTTTATTTGCTTCCTGGGTCTGTTAGACCCAGTGTGACCACTGTTGTTACTATTTATGGAAGTATGTTTTGATTCCCCCCCCCCCACATTTTACCACTTACATTCAATATAGAATAATGAGTTGATGGTGGTATTTGCAGAAAGTGCTTAAATTTTCTTAGCTTTGATCATACAATAATGCTGTAAATACACTAATGTACATATGAAAATTACTTTTAATGTGGTTGTTTATTTTTGGATCAAAAATATTAATGACCTGAACACCCAGTGCAGCATCTGTCTGAACTTTGAACAGTACTTTGTAATGCCAGTTTCTGAAGTAAGAAGATAAATATTTAAGAAAGTTAACCAAACTTCAAGAAAGAAGAAATATGTATGGCTTTGAAAGCCATTTATTTTGTAGTAAACCTACCAGATTGAAAATACAGCAGAGGAATGCTTTAATTGAAGATCAAGTGAGAGGAACTGAGCTTGTGTACAGTTTAGTGACACATATTGTAAAGAATCATCTGGGGAAATAATGGCAGAGCTGGCTTGAATACAAAATGATAGAATTATTTATAATTATTTAAGGAATTTTGTTATAAAGTCTCCTTTTTTTTTTAATGTGGATCCTGCAGTTTTGAGAAGAGATACTTGTTTTGAGTTAAAATCTGAACACAGTTGCTGTCAACATACTGTATATGGGCATATATTTTCAGATAAATAGTTTGGAAGACAGTGGGGGTAACGGTGCCCACAGAAATATCTATCGAAAAGGCATGCAGCAGAAGCAAAGGCATGTCAGCTTCAACCACCCATGGAGGCAACTTATTCCAACAATTAATAACTTGCTGGCTAAAAGAGAGCTTACTGCAATCCAGTCTAAACCTTATTTCCTTGTAATTTTAATGTTTGACCTCTAGTTCAAGAATCATAACAAAAAATTTCATCCTCGTTTATTTTACTTTCTCCCCTCAGACAATCCTCAATCAGGTCTGCTCTAGATATTGCCCATCTTTGGGCCCTTTCAAGAAGCTCAGTATTGTTTTTAGGTGCAGTCTCCATACTTGAACACAGTATTTCAAGGTCAGTCTTACAATTGCTGTATACTTTGGGATTATGATATCCCTATCTCTACAAGCAAATGACACCATGAGCCTTTCTTGCCATGTGTGTATGCTGCTCAGAGAACTTAACATCCAACTGTATCATAACTCCCAAATCTCTTTCTTCTTTTACTGTTTTTGGTTCATTGCAACCAAGTGGGGTTGCACTGAACTAAAGTTTTGGGGTTGCTATTCCCCAAGTAACATTTTACTGTGTTAAAACTCGGCTCTTACCTTTCTGACCATCCCTGAAGTCTGAGTCATACCGAGGAAGAAGCCTGAGAAAGATTTTGTGAGCACCACCCCAAGATGTGTGAACAATATTTTTTGGTAGGGCAGGTAGGACTGAGGGGGTCCGGAAAATTTACCGCCGCGTTAGTTTATCGCATTTTACCATCTAGAAGCAATGAGATGTGTTTGGTCAAACCATAAAAAATTATTTTTTATTTTAGTTTCTGCCTTAAGCTATGATTAGCATATTCTTGGAATTCTATGAACTGTGAGGGAATTGTATGGAAATATGTAATTTAATAGGTAGATTATGTATTTTAATAGTTACATGTATCACAAAAATAGTAAAAAATCCATTATTTGAACAATATAACAATTGGTTAATTTTAAACTACACTAAACTAATTATAACATTTAGGTATGTCATAGTACACTGCAAAAATTCAAAATGAATGTTTATGCAATCTTCAGAAACAGTCACGTTGGGATAATTAATTACTAAGAAACTGTAATATTTACGACACAGTATGTAAATTATCAATAAGAAGTATTATGCGCTATACCTCTTAGATAATCAACAATATCACCCCGTTCATCGTATGCACTAACAAGCCTTTTAATTCGTTCATCACAATCGCGATACTTCTTTTTTTTTTTTTTTTTTTGTTGCCCAGATCACTTCCACTTAAATATTGTTCAATGCGCATTTCGTTAATACTTTGTTCTTTTTTTAATGCAATTGATAAATTTCGAAATGTTGGGATGATAAGCAGTGACTTGTTCCTCAAATCCTCTATGCCACCCTTCAACAGAATTATTCGTTCTTGGTAATCCTTCAAGAACAAGCTGGCATACGTTCCACATTTCATGGGAATACTTTGTTGGTCGACGAAGATGTCGTCTGGTTGGGTGTCCAATCCATGTATCCTCAAAATAATCAAGAACTTCTTGCGATTCTGGAGGAAAAACACCATTTTCACACAAATGTTCAAAAACAACCATCACAATTGGAGTTGGCACAAATGCAATTGCTGCCAAAATTCGCATATTTAAAGCAAAATTAGTGTCAGTTTCATAACGTTTCAATCCATTATTCTGAATGGAAAGAAAAATACATTGTGAAAAGTGGAAAAAAACAACCCCGTTGCGAAAGTGTCAGGGAAAACTTCTGCAAGCATTCATCATTGCCATCTCAAAATCTATAGTTATTGATTGCGGGGACATAGCTGGTTCCAATACTTTCAGCTGCTGTAGTAGAGATACATGCATTTCTTCAAACTTGTTAGGCAATAATGCATAAACTAATGGAAGCGATATTTTGTCCTCGAATCCATGTATCGTATACTGCTGATAAAGTAAGGGAACAGTTTTGAAAGTCCCATCGGCATACCAGTGTTCACTTCGTGCTAACAACTGCAAATTTCTTTTCGTACTGAAAATTAACATACGATTGTCCTCGGGTCCAGAATCAAATTGTAGAAACAATTCTCCATAGCACGGTGTTTTATATTCTTCTGTAAAAACTGTTTCTAAGATGCGTTGGAAGAACTGGACCATCAAAATTTCAATTTCTTATATTTCGGATCGTTCATTTCATTGTATCTACACTTGGAAGCTTAGGGGTTGCTGCTTGGCTACAGATTCTCGAAACATTTGAAATAATACTATGAGGCATGCTATTTGTTGTTTCTGCATAAGTTCGAATGGTATCAAGAAGTTGTGCTGCCTCAACTCCTGCTGCATTTCCACAACGATTGTGCTCCTTCCATGTTTTAACGATGTTATCTACCGTAGTACCATCATTAAAACATGGAAGGAGCACAATCATGTCAGTGGAATTTTTGAAATTAGAAAAAGGAAAACCGAAATTGTGCTTTAGCAGGCATTTGTTTCATAAAGACAGGCAAAATGAAACAAAAATTCATTGGAAGTGTCAAAATTACCGAAAAACCAAATGTGTTCACAAACTCAAAAGGATGAAAAATAAACTCAAAATAAGAAAATGTTGTGATTGTAAGAGATTATAAATATATAAGTACCTCCCTAATTGGCACGCCCAACCCCTACTCCCCTAAAACATGCTACTTAAGTTAAAAATAAATTTATATAAATTATATGTATTGTCTGGCGACATTTGTAGGCTATAAATTGTTTATGCGATAAACTGACACGGCGGTAAACTGCTAGCGATTAATTGCTGGCGGTGAATTGTGGGCAATAAACTTTCCTAGACTTAGTCAAGGAAAGTTTAAGAAAATTTAAGTTTATAAACAATTTATAGCCTACAAATGATCGCTAGCATATTTTTTTTCACCAGGCAATACATATAATTTATATAAATTTATTGGTCATTTTAAATTGAAAATATAGCTTTTCTATAGGTGTTATTTAAGAATTAAGTGCAGTTAAAAAGAAGTTGTATGCTAGGTGTACATTTCCTAGAAATGCATACAATTGCATTTAATTGCCTGTTATTTTCCAAAATTGGAATAAGGTAGGTACCTACTTAATTCCTTTAACTTAAGTGGAAGTGATCCGGGCGAATAAAAAAAAAAAAGAAGTATCGCGATTGTGATTTACGAATTAAAAGGCTTGTTAGTGCATACGATGAACAGGGTGATATTGTCGATTATCTAAGAGGTTATATCGCATAATATTTCTTATTAATAATTTACATACTGTGTTGTAAATATTACAGTTTCTTAGTAATTAATTATCTCAATGTGACTGATTCTGAAGATTGCATAAACATTCATTTTGAATTTTTGCAGTGTACTATGACATACCTAATGTTATAATTAGTTTAGTTTAAAATTAACCAATTGTTATATTGTTCAAATAATGGATTTTTTACTATTTTTGTGATACATGTAACTATTAAAATACATAATCTACCTATAAAATTACATATTTCCATACATGTGTTTTTTTTTTATTTCCATACTATTCCCTCACAGTCCATAGAATTCCAAAAATATGCTAATCATAGCTTAAGGCAGAACCTAAAATAAAAAATATTTTTTTATGATTTGACCAAACACATCTCATTGCTTCTAGAAGGTAAAATGCGGTAAACTGACGTGGCAGTAAATTGCTGGCAGTAAATTTTCCTAGGCTCAGGACTGAGTTTTAGAATTGAAGTTAAGTAAATTTTCTTAGCCTTATTGAAGAAATTAAGTTTTTTATACTGTGCAATATTTTTCAAACTGGAAGGTGAAATGTAGTGTTATATAATCAGCAAAACTATGGATGTGATTTTTCAGTCAGTGGAAGGAGGTCATTAATATTCAACTGGAAAAGACAAAACTTAGGGAATACTGACTTTAGTGGAAGGCAGAATGCCATCAACCATCACTTGCAGTGAGTGAGATAACTGAGTAGCCAACTGGAAAAAAACAGTTGCCAATCCATAAGACAGGGCTCCGTAGCCGAGTGGGCAGGAGCGGGAGTGCAGTAGCACATGCTCTTTGAGTAGACAGAGGTTCAAGCCCCTGACTGCTGAATACGGTCAATCTGCCAACCTGCACTGGACCAGCGTGGCAGATTATGGTCCATTTTCCTCAGCATGAATTGTTGAGGAGGCTTCCATCCTGCAGTTGGTTGATGATGGCTGCACTTTACTTGTGTTTTTTTTTTTTTTTTTTTTAAGACAGGGCTTGTTTAAAAGACCTTTCCACCAAAAAACTTTTGAAATGTCAAGAGTAGCTATTTGGATTTCATTAAACATTTCCATCACATTTGATGAGTAATGAAAGCCAGTATATCACTAGTGGATCAACACTGACAGAATCCATGTTGGTTATCATTTATCAGGTGAAAGACTAAGATAGTTTGAGTTGGCGGTTGTTGGATTTCTCCATTACTTGGGAAAGAATAGCAGTAAGTGCGATGGGACAATAATTGGAAGGGAGAGATTTGTCATCCAGTTTTAGGAACTGGCTGGATATGAGAATTTCTAAGCAGAAGGACAAAGAACAGTGACTTCCATTTTTATGTTTTGCAATTTATGATTGTTGTTTAAAGGTCTCATAGAAAAGAATCCAAGACCTATGTTTGTTGGACCTTTTTTTTCTTTCTTATTTTTGTGCTCCTACGCATGTTCTAGCAGTTTTGAAACATCTTGTGTAGTGAAAATGGCATAATGAAAAAGAACTAGCATCAGTGTTGTTGTTTTATTTTTATTTTAGTTTTTATATATTTATTATTTTTTTTAATTTTGCAGTTTGGTGGAATTACCCATGGTTTCCCCGTCAGATGCTGAAAAACATTTTTCTGCTTTATTTAGAGAGACCCACACAGAAGATATAATTCATGATATTATTATTAAGGTATGATTTAAAGAAAGAAGTCTGACAAAGTATATTTAGATTATTATTAAATTATATGGATTTTGACAAGAATTTTGGAATGCCTGGTATATGTTAAAACCTCAAATCTAGAATATTCAAAAAATATAAAACTGTATACAGGGTGTTTATAAATTATTCGCCTGATTATGAAGTTTGTTTAAAATTTTATTGTAATAGGTATCTTAAAATGGCTTGCTGCAATTATCAAAGCAACTGAATGAGTTTTTTATTGTGTTTGATAGCCTTGATCCCATCAAGCATTGTGACAGTACAGCATTAAAATGACAGTGCAAGAGAAAGCAGTGCGCTTGTTGTAGTCGTGGGATACCAACCTTTAATGACTGTAAAGAGACGTTTTTAATGAGAATTCCAGAAAGATCAATCTACGGAACAATCAGTGAGGTGATGGTTGAAACAGTTTCAAGGAAACCAGCAGTGTTCTGCACCAGAAAGGAGCAGGTAGGCCTAGTGTATCTGCAGACAAAGTTTTGGAAATTAGGAAGTGTTACCTGAAGTCCTACAAAATCTATCCACCGGGCAAGTCTACAGCTGTGAATAGTAGTAGTAGTGGCATGTGATGCAAGAAAGCAAGTGTATGAGCCTATGCAGCATCAGCCAAAAAAAAAAAAAAAAAAAAAAATCACACCATTCCTTCCAAATGCCTGTCCAGTTCCTCCTTAAATTTATTCAACCTATCAACTTCCACAACGACAGATGGAAGTTTGTTCCAGCAATTAACCACCCACTGGTTAAAGGCAAATTTCCGCACATCTATTCTACATCTGTCTTTTCTTAGTTTGAATTTATGCCCCCTTAGGTTCGTAATCGGAACAAATGGAAGGATCCCATCAGAATTCAGCGTGCTCAACCCATTCAAGGCCTTATACACTTCAGTCAAATCACCGCGCAGGTGCCTAGTCTCCAGCCACTGCAATTTGCAGAACTTAAGCCTCTCTCTTGGTAAGAGGATACCTTCATTCCCCTCACCAATCTTGTTGCCTTTCTCTGTACATGCTCAAGTAAATCTGCATCCTTCCTAAAATGAGGCCTCCAGACCTGTACACAGTACTCAAGGTGTGGCCTGACCATTGCCTTATACAGAGGGACAATCACCTCCTCCTCCCTGGTAGCAAAATTCCTATATATCATTGACAAAACCCCCATGACCTGCCCTGGCAGCCTGTCTGCATTGCTCAGAAAACTTCATATCTGACTGCACAATTACTCCCAGGTCTTTTTCATTTCCTACCACCTTAAGTGTAGTACCACACAGTTGGTACGTTTCTCTGGGGTTATTTCTACTCATATGCAGTACTTTGCATTTGTCAAGGTTAAACTTCAGTTGCCACTTCTCAGCCCATCTGCCCAAATTTTCTAGATCCTGTTGCAGTAGCACACTGCCGTTACTGTCATTAACAACCCTGCCAACCTTTGTATCATCTGCAAACTTCGACACTAAGCCTGATATACCTTCATCAATATCATTGATAAATATACAAAACAACAGTGGACCTAACACCGAACCCTGTGGGACTCCACTAATAACATTAGTCCACGAAGAGCAGCACCCACTGATTACCACCCTCTGTCTTCTCCCACTCAACCATCCCTTTATCCATTGTAGCAACTTACCCTTAATACCATTCTGCTCCAATTTGTACAATAGTCTTCCATGCGCAACAGTGTCAAAAGCTTTCCTGAAATCCAAATATATGATATCAAAATTATTTTTTGCATCCAATTCCTTTGTAACCACATCATAATATCCTATCAAATTTGTCAGACAAGACTTTCCCTTAACAAATCCATGCTGTGTCTGAATTATTGCTGCAGTCTTGTCTAGATGATCCTGCAATGCATCTTTAACCAGTGGCTCCATTATTTTACCCCGAACAGAAGTTAAACTAACTGATCTGTAATTACTCGTGTCACCCTTCCATCTCCCTTTGTGAATTGGGGATACATTTGTACATCTCCAGTCCGTGGGGACCTCCCCTGAGTCCAAGGATGCTCTCATAATTATGGCTAAGGGTTTGCTTAGTTGCTTATAACTGGATAGATCCCATCCACCCCAGGTGCTTTTCTTATGTTTAACTTCAACAATTTCTCCTCAACTTTGCTTCCATTTATTACAAAATCATTAAGTATCCTGCTACAATTTGATAACCTTCTGCCATTTTTAAACCTTAATAATTCCTCATGTGTGAATGTAGATGCAAAATACTCATTCAGTTTGCTTGCTATCTGAGCAGGATCATCAGCAGTCGAACCGTCAATGTCAAGTGGACCAATCAGATTCATCCCTTTCCTTTTAGAGTTTATATAAGTAAAGAAATCCTTGCTGTTTTTCTTAGCATCTTTTGCCAAGGATTTCTCGTAATCTGCCTTCGCCTGCCTAACCTCCTTTGTCACCTGATTACAGACTAGCTTATATCTGCCATAGGCTTCTGAGTCGCTTGATAATTTATATGCATCCCATGCATTTTTCTTCTCTGTTATGAGTCTCATTAGTTCATTAGATAACCATTTAGGCCTAAACCTTGAACAATATTTCTTAATAGGTATGAAACTTTTAGTAGCACCCACGATTAATTCCTTGAATGCTTCCCACTTAGAATACTGCAAGCATCATTACACAGGGTGGTTCACAAGAGATTGAAACTTTATGCTTAGTACAAATTGTCCAGGAAATTAAGCCTCACAACAAACCACAATGAGAGGAATTTGGTGTTCACATTCTCAATCATATAGATGAAGATGAACACTTTCTTGAAAATGTTGTTTTTGGTGGTGAAGCGATATTCCACCTCTGGTAAAGTTAACAGACACAATTGTCATGTATGGGGATCTGAAAATTCCCACTCTGTTAGTCCAAAAGTAAAGGTGTGATGCACACTCTCCTTCAGCCAGGTGATTGGGCCACATTTCTTCCACAAAAAACACCGAACCCTGCAAATTACACCAATTGTATGCTGCACCTCAACTGGAAGATACACAGCTACATGCGTTCCATCAGCATGGTGGGGCACCACCACACAGCATCTTGCATATGTGCAATTTTTCCTCAATAAAAAATTTCATAACTGATGGATAGTTCCATTCCACGACCTCCTTGTTCTCCAGATATCACACCTATGCATTTCTTTCAATAGGACTACATAAAAGACAAGGTGTATGCAAAAAAGTTAACAATGTCACATAGTTAAAACACCGGATTTGAACAGACAGGGATTTCCTTTTTCTCAGGACATACTTAAAAAAAAAAAAAAAAAAAACACTTCGAATGAAATCGGCTACCATCTTGACATTCTGTTTGCTGCCAGAGGTACTCTTAGAGGTTTCATAAAGTGTGATTGTGTGATAAATTGTTATAAGAGATTCTTTGAGTTGTTTTAAGTGCAGCAAACTGTTTTATAATACTTATTACAATAAAATTTTAATCAAGCTTCATAATCAGGTGACTAATTTATAGGCACCTTGTATATAAAAAAAATAAAAAATATTCAAGTCGCATGCTTTGTTGAGTACTGTTTCTTTGGCATATTATATGCAACCATAGGAATCTTTACTGTAGCAGGCTTCTCAATGTGAATCAAACTTGGTGATGTATTTTTCTTGCTTGTTTATCCTTAATGCTTGACTGCTTCTGTTGTTTTCCTTGAATATGAGTACCTGTGCATCATAAAGGAACCTCTCAAATGCCGTGGAGCCTCCAGACTAGCATGATTTGGATCCCTTGCCCACATCCTAGTTTCAAGATGTCAATCACAAGTACATAATGTGGCATAGGGATTTGGTTTGCTGTGGACTTCAACTCTTAAAGTTGAAAGGGCAGGTGGGGGGGGGGGATCCTTCAGCTCCAACACCCCACTTTGGAAACTATTTTTAGATGTGAGAACTGATTGATCCCACCATGGCTTACTCATGATTAATTAGCTAGTGGGTTAGGCTGCACGGCACAAACATTGATGTCATATCCCTATTGCCATGGTTCACGGGGCAGGATTCTGGCCAGTTGAGGTGCAGGTATAGTGCCTGAGTAGCCCCACTGTCCACTTCAAAGTATGTTTGTTACTTTGGAATTTCTTGTGAGTGGAGAACCCAGGCACTGACCCAGAAACAATTTGCATGAATCCCAATATTGTAAATCCTTTTTCTGAAATACCAGCAAGGTCCCTCTCAAAAAATTAGCATTAGTAGAGGCATATGTTGCAAGAAAGCAAGCTTATACAGCATCAGCAAAAAATAAAAAACCTTATCATTTTCCATCCATTTGCTGAAAAAACTTGTCTATTTCTGCCTTAAATTTATTTAAGAAGTCAACTTTGACAATGACAGATGAAAGTTTGTTTCAGCAATTAACCACCCACTGGCTAAAGAGAAATTTCTGCACATCTATTCTACACCTGTCTTTCCTCATTTCAGATTTATGTTCCCTCAGGTGTGCAATCTGAGCAAGAGGAAGGATCCCATCAGCATTGAGCTTGCTCAAACCATTCAAGGCCTTATACAACTAAGTCAGATCACCTCGCAGGTGCCTGGTCTCCAGATGCTGCAATTTGCAGAACTTTCACCGCCGACCGGGCTAGCCAGGTGGGTAAAGTGCCTGCCTGGCAACCCAAAGGTCACGGGTTCGAATCCCACCTCTGGCTTGGATCAGAGTACTGCAAAAACCTTGGGAGGTGCATTATGGCCACAGAAGCCGATGCGCCAACAACTACAAAAAAAGAACTTTCACCCAGTCGTGAAAAGAATAGTCAGCCCTACATACCTTATCAGAATTTGGGCAAAACATACACTTCTGCTGGGTCCCAGGACATATGGAAATGAACTAGTGGACAATGCTGCCAAATTAGCTTACCTACCACCCGAGAACAAGTGGAAAGTGCCTCATCAAGACTATCGACCAATAATCCAGGAAAAATGCATGTGCCAATGGCAGTTATCAGGGAAAAGTAACCTAATAATAAGCTTTGAAGTATCAAGCCAAACCTTGAGCGATGGCCTTCCAGCTTCAGTTCAGTCCAACATCAGGAGGTAATATTGGCTCATCTGCGAATAGGTCACACAAATATCACTCGTGGTTATCTTTTAAGAGGAGAGATACCCCTTCAATGTCATCACTGTAATACAATGCTTTCAGTGAAACACATTCTGGTTGAATGCACAAAATATACAAGAGAATGCCAGAATCTTTGCACTCTAGCCACAACAGAAGATCCTCCTACACTTGTTTCACTTTTAAATAATGAAACAAATGTCTCAAGCATTTATAACTTTCTCAAGATGATTAAAGTATATCACTTCCTTTAATTAGTTCCTTTCTTCCATTTTCTCTGTTTGAGAAGAAATGGCATGCATAGTTACCATATGTATGGCGCACTATGGCCATAGTTGCCGATGCACCCAATAAATCCCGAAACAAACAAGCAGAACTTTCTGCAGAGTATTCCTTGTTAAAAGCAACTCTTTGTTCCTCTCACCAATCTTGTTGTCCTTTTGTGTACCCATTCCAGCAGCTCTATATTCTTCCTAAAATGATGCCTCCAGACCTGTATGTAGTACTCAAGGTGCAGCCTGACCATAGTGTTATGCAAAGGGATAACCATCTTATCCCTGTTAGCAAAATTCCTGTATATCATTGACAAGACCCCATGATCTGGTCTTTCAGCCTGTCTGCATGGCTCAGAAAACTTCATATCTGACTGCACAATTACCCCAGGTCTTTTTCATTCTCTACTACCCTGAGTGTAGTACCGCACAGTTGGTACCTTATTCTGAGGTTACTGCTACCCATATGCAGTACTTTGCATTGGTCAACATTAAACTTCAATTGGAACCTCCTGGCCCAACTTTTCTAGATCCTGTTGCAGTAGTGCACTGTCAACTTTCATATCATCTGCAAACTTGGACATGGTCTGATATACCTTCATCAATATCATTGATAAATATAGAAAAAAACAATGGGTCCTTATTACTGTTATCCCACTCAACCATCCTTTATCCATACTGCTCTAATTTGTAGAGTAGTCTTCCATGTACAATAATATTAAAACTTTCCTAAAATCCAAGTATATGATATCAAAATTATTTTTTGCATCCAGTTCCTTTGTGACCACATAATAGTATTCAATCAAATTGGTCAGACATGACTTCCTCTTACAAACCCATGCTGTGTCTGAAATATAACAGCAGTTTTGCCGAGATCCTGCAATACTTCTTTAACCGGTTACTCTATTTTCTCTGGAACAGAAGTTAAACTAATAGGTGTGTAATTATTCATGTGATCCTTTGATCCCCCATTATGAATTTGGGATAAATTTGCACATCTCCAGTCCATGGGGACCTCCCCTGAGTCCAGGAATGCTCTCACAATTATGGCTAAGGGTTTGCTTACTTCCTTTGCTGCCTCCTTTAATATAACTGGATAGACCCTATACACCTTAGGTCCTTTCTTATATTTAGCTGCAACAAGTTCTCCTCCACTTTACTCTCAGTTATCTCAATTGTGCTGGTTCAGATATTTTAATGTTATCTTAGAAACTGAGAAATAAACAGATGACTGATAATAATATCCACTAGCAAAAATCCTGTAGGGAAAATTTTGCTATTCATCTGGAAGGGTTTTCACTCTCCCCTATATTTTTCAAATAGTTTTTATTCTGGTGACATCTTTGTAGAAACCAAAAGTGAAGAACACTCATAACACTACATTCAAGCCTCTATTGGAGAAATGCCACTCACAGTAACTTCCCAGAAAATGTTAAATGTTGTCTATGACAGTATAGTGGTCTTGTTACCTTTTACTTGTTTGGAAAGGTTTGGTTTGATTGTCATCTATGACTGGCAAAATTTCTCAATAGGGAATAGGATTTTCTTCTGAGTTTTTTTGTGGTTTTTCAGTCTGCACAACATCCAAATTGGCCAATGAACATACACTTGTTTAGACATAATATACAAAAGCACAGCCGACTGGGCTAGCTGGGTGGGTAAAGTGCCTGCCTGGCAACCCAAAGGTCACGGGTTCGATTCCCGCCTCAGGCTTGGATCAAAGTACTGCAAAAACTTTGGGAGGTGCATTATGGCCACAGAAGCCTATGTGCCAACAGCTACCAAAGGAAAAAAAAAAAAAAACAACAGCACAACAATATGATCTATGTTGCTGATGAGCCTAAAACCCCTACAGAACAACAAATTAATTTTGGATTTTCTTGAAGTGTTTGAAGAGAAAATCTGTTCTGAACTAAAATCTCAAGGAGCAACGGTTGAATAATGAATATCTGTGCATAGGAATTGAGAATCAAGTTTCCACTATAAACTTGATTCTATTTTCACATCATCAGTGTCTCCTAATTTAATTGCAGCTGGATGTTGTCAGTATCCAATGTTGGAGTTTTCAAAAACTGTTTCCAAAATTCAGTTTGTCTTAAATTACCTGCCTCACACAAGCTTTGTGCAGATTAATTGGAGAACCAAATGCACTCCAAGATGTAATTGTAAACTTTTTTTAGCCCAAAATATTTCTCCAATTTAAAGAAGATAATATAAAGTAATTTCACTCAGTTTCTTAAGTGAAATACTTTCGGGTTAAAGTTTAATTCTCCCCAGTGTGACAAAATCAACCAATGTTATGGATGAGTGCAAACTTCTGGGCATTTCTTCAAATAATAATAATAAAAAATCTGATTAGATTTGATTGCTCCAACATTTCAGCAATTTTATTTATTTTTTTTTTCAGCAGTATGTATTTTCTCCCGAAATCGTGCTTAAATATTGATTTCACTGATTTAATTATTTGTGCTCACTTAAATTTTGTGTGTACTAAAAAAAGATGTTTTCAAGCACTGTGTTTAATAAAAGCATAAATTTGCCATTGGGACTAGTTATGTATCATCCATAGATCTTTGTTCCTTTTCATTCACTAATGTTCCTTTTTCTAGTTGCGACCAGTTTCCAAACAAAATATCTGTTATTCCATTTAAAAATATTAAGTGGTAGTGCACAAGAACTACATTGTTGATGCCTGAGTTTGTTACAAAACCATCAGGTGAAACCACCGTTTCACCATACATTTCGCTGAAAACGTCAAAAGATGTCATCACTGAATGGTACCTCATCAATCTGTCAGATGAAGAGCTGAAACAAGAACTGCAAGATTAAGGAGTCATCAGTGTAAGACAAATTATGACAAAGAAGAATGGTACACTAGTTCCTACTCAGAATATAATCCTTATTTTGACGACCCCAAACCGCCAACAGTGATCAAAGGAGGTTACCTGAACTGCCAAGTTAAATCCTATATTCCAAACCTCTTATGCTGCTATAAGTGCCAGATGTGGACACTCACAGTCTGCAGAGGAGTAACTGAGTAGCTGCCTGTGCCATGGACACACTGTTTACACTGATATTGACTGCACAGCCACAACACCCAATTGTCTTAACTGCAAAGTATTCTGATGTATTACAAGGAATGTCCTCTATGGAAACACGAGAAAAATACAGCAATATGAAACTGAACACAGTGTAACCTGCCAAGAGGCCAAAAAATCCTTGCCAGTTCTGAACTAATAAGCCAACATATACCCAAGTAACCATAAGACACATATATCAATTGCTACCCAAATAGAGATAACATGACACTAAGAAAATCACTAGCTGAATGAGCAAGGTCAATTTTTAGCTGCCATACCAATAAACCAATGGAATGCAAGCAAAGTAAAGCTATAAATGTGCTGAGTTAGTACTATACAACCAGATGCCATTCCATTGCAGAATACTGCAGTATCTACTATTCCTGATGCAAATGATACAGACTGCATGGACTTAGAAGATAGTTCACACCAAGATGACTAGATTTTGGAATATTCACTGATGAGGAAATGGATGCATTCATTGTCCCAAAGTTGTGGGACAATGAATGCAGTGCAGCTATTTGAAAAGAATAATAAATAAAATAAAAGCATGGAACATTTTCCTGAAGTTCCAACAACTGTGAATCTCATCTGATTTTAAATAGGCTCATGCAAAACAAAAATGTATTAGGCAGACCATCAAAAGGGAAGGCTTTTGCTGGTCTGCCTAAGGCCTATTACACTCACCAGCTGTGCAAGCAAGGTCATGGAAATAATGATCATTGCCCTGCTAACTTGGTTTATCATTCAAAACAACCTCCTCAACTAGTGTATTGTGGCTTCCATGAAGGCCCAAAAATCAAAAGGTCCAATTTTGGACGTTAGTCTGCATCAATGGGGTTGGTAATTGGGACAGTCATAAAACACATGGGCCCAGTCCTCATCGGTTCCACAGGTACATTTTAGATCCTGGGTGATACCCAGTTGGCACAACTTTGCATTCAAGGACCCATGCCCTGTTAGCAAAAATGTGGCATAGTCCTGAGGCAAACCAGGGGGATTGTTTGGTGGAGACTAAGGTTACCTAGGGCAGGGAACCTCCTAGTGACTTCCCCTTTGGGTGTTTGTTCCCATCTACTCTGCACTTGTTGGTAGAGTGTGATTTGTATTATTTTCCGTTTTTGTTTGAGGTTGTCTCCAGGTTCAAAATGATCCCCAGGATATTTGTTAGGATTTGCCTCTTCAGTTTATAATTGAGGCCCCTTCTTATAACCTCTAAGTCAAGGGAAAATGCCCCTACCAGGACCTGTAAAGCAGGTGTACTGACAGTGGAACATGCTTTTGTGATTGTTAGTAGTATAATTCGCTGTACTGAGTTTAGTTTTATTTTTGTCTAGGACAGCTATGTAATACCATATGCCTGTACTGTAGGTTATGACCGGGAGAACATTTTCCTTGTAGATAAATAAGAGTGTTCTCCTCCCCAGTCAGTGCGGCTAATTTTTACTATCATTCCTGTGGAGTTTCTCACCTTCAGCAATATGTATGAGATGTGCATGAAAATGTCAATATAGAGTCAAATATGACTCCCAAATATTTAAGTTTTGTCACCAGGGCTACTGTTTCACCAGAAATTTATCTGTGGTCACTTGTAGAGTTGTCCTTTAATTAACATAGGCTTGGTTTTAGTTTCAGAAATTGACTTATAAATTTTTTCCACTCCTATAGAATGTTAAGAGCATGGTTTTCCTGATGTTTTAGGCCAGCTCTGGTGTTTGCCTTAGCAAGCTGATATATCTGGCCAATATCCATTTCCAGGAATTCATCTGTGATTAGGTTCCAAAAGGTGAAATCTGGAACTGAACCATGGGGACATCCTTGAGTAACTGTGTGGATGGTGCTCTGGTAGTGAGTTTTTTTTTTTTTTTTTTTTTTTGACCTGTCTATTACTGAGGTAGTCTTGAATACAGTTGATACAAGTTTTGAGGAACTCCAGCATGGCATAATCTCCTGAGTGTGCTGGGCCACCATAGGGTCAAAAGCCCCAGCAAAGTCAATTGATATAGCCAGCAATTATTTTTCCTGTGTATTCTGTGCTGCATTTATGAGACTGTTCATGGCATATCTTCAGTCGAACATCCAGGTTTAAATTTAATTTGTTCGTTCATTTGAATTTTTGCATTTAAGTAATGGGTCTTAAGATGGAGTAGAAGTAGCCTTTCCCATACTTTTCCAGTGCTAGTAACAAGGCTATTGGTCTATTACTTTGGGTTATTGGTGGTTTTTCTAGATTTTTCAGAATGATGCAAACATTTGCTTGTTTCCATGTTCTTGTGAACACACCCTTATCTTGAAAGTGTGATAAATTCCTTTATGATTTCTATTAAATCATGACCTGGACATTTTTGTCCTTGGTTGTGTTGATTGCAGAAGGTAATTCTTCAGTGGTAAATGATGGTTTTGTAATTGTATATTTATCTGCAGTGGCATAGCCAGGGTAGGGTCAGCAGACATATTGTATCCCCTGATGTCGAAATCTGATGTTGTGGCGCTTTTTAGCATTAGGCAATTGGTGCCTTTTTTTTTTGTTAATGTACCTTCTGAAAAAAATCTTGGCTATACCACTGTTTACCTTTTAGAAGCATTTGATATTTTGATCTGTTCCTGGGTGAGAGGATTAATGTTCTCTGAAAACAGTACTCCTCCCAGGTGTGAGTTGGTTGACACTAATACTCAGAGTATTAATGGTGTTTACCACCTCTCTCTTTGGCAGTTTGTTGGTAACTATACAGTAAACTACACCCCAGTGGTCAGCATTACTGGAGATACCAACCAGAGTCTGCCAAGATTCCTTTTTCTTTTGGCTTATTATGCTTGTGTAGCTGTTTCTCAGATAGCAGCATAACTCCCTCCAGTAACTAACAAACTTGTGTTTGTGTCATATTCTACGTTGAACACCTCTCTCAGTATAGCTCACCTCCTAGCAGATATTCCACATGTGGCCAGAGCTTTTACTTTCCTCAAAACCTGGTGTAAACTTCAACCACATTCACACAGTTAAAACTGTATTTAACTTTACCATAATTAGGCACATTATAGCCTTCTTGCACTGGGAAGCCCATTAACAAACAAACAAGCAATTATCCATTCTTTTAGCCATTATTTGGGCTACCCTTTAACACAGGCAGTTTGATTAGGAATTTAGCCATTATTTAGCCAAATAATGGCTAAATTCCTAAAAGGAAATTGTGTGTATTCCACCAAACTACTAATGATATCAAGGTTCTTCTGCAGAAACACAAACCAGTTTGCTTTTGCTTATGGCAAAAGACTAAAGGCAAATGAAAACCCTTCCTCATATAATTTTACCATCATTCATAAACATAGAATTGGAGATGCTGCTCATTGAGGAGTTGCCATTCATATGGGAAACCGACCACCGTTTTAGCATTTGCTATCCACAATTAACATAAGGACATTAACAGTTAGACCTGTAGTCAGTTTCTGTTAAGTCTCCATCTTTTGCTATCTGGAAGTGACCTCTACAGACATACCTTGGAGATCTTATTCAGTTGGCATAACACTCTGTGGGTTAGGGCTGATTAATGGCAGCAACTGTATCATAGGCCACATTCTCACAGATAATGACTACTCTTAGAATGGGAATTAATAGGAATTGATCCTTTTTGCTCCTCTTCTCTTCTCTACTTTCTTCATCTGCAACAACAGATGAAGAATTCTCTGTCACAGCAAATTATTCCCTAGTGCTTTTTTTTTTTTTTTGTTTGTTTTATTAACAAAACATTAAATTAAGTGCACTTTATGTAATTTAAAAAAAAATTATATTATAAAAAATTATATACAATACAACCATTCAGAAGAATACTTTAAGTAATAGTTTGTTCTTGTTTATATTCTAGGCTGGTAACCGCAGTTTTCCTTCTCATAAGTATATTTTAGCTTCCCGCAGTGATTATTTTCGCAAGCACCTTACTTCAGGAAAGTGCTGTGATTCTAATATTTTACCAGTTGAAAATATTCAGCCTGATATTGTTGAACAGATATTGCAGTTTATTTATTCTAATCAATGTGATTTCACAAAAGAGGGAGAAGAAATTCCTATTTCAAGGAAAAGTAATCATACTGAAGAATTATACTTAGAAAAAAATGAAACCAATTATCTGGGCATGCAGCACGTCAGTGCTTACATGGTAAGAATATAATTTTATGTAATAAGTTATTTCTATTTTAAGATAACTTGTTTAATGGAAAAAAATTAAATCTTTACTAATTAAGAATACAGCTTAATTTACATAACCTACCACAGTCTAGTTAATTACTGGTACCAGTTCGAATATAATTATGGTAGTGTGTAGTAAAAACAGCACAGATATATTCTTTAAGACCTTCAGTGTGGTACTAAGACAATTATTTAACATTGCCATTTCAGTGGTATTTTATCCATGTGTTATGGTCAACTCATTAGATCCTGAAATGCTGATCCCCAGTCTGTTTCCATGAATACCATGCCACACTACTGCTTTTAATTCAAACACCTAATACCCAGTAGTGCTATTTGAATTAGCATTAGTAGTGGCAAATGATGCAAGAAAGCAAGCTTATACAGCATCGGCAAGAAAAAAAAAAAAAAATCAAAAATCCCATTTTACCTATCCACTCCCTCAAATAGTTTGCCTAGTTCTTCCTTGAATTTATTTAAGCTATCAACTCCCACAGCAACAGATAAATTTTTATTCCAGCAATTAACCACCCACTGGCTAAAAGTAAACTTCTGTACATCTATTCTGCACTGTCCTTCCTCAGTTTGAATTTGTGCCCCCTCATATGCAGTCTGAGCAAGAGAAAGGATTCCATTAGCATTCAGCTTGCTCAATCCATTCAGTCTTAAACACCTCAGTCAGATCACCTTGCAGGTGCCTAGTCTCCACACGTTGCAATTTGCAGAACTGAATCTTTCTTGGTATGGCACCCCGTTGTGCCACTCGCCAATCTTATTGTCCTTTTTGTACTCTTTCCAGTAGTTCTATATCCTTCCTAAAATGAGGCCTCTAGACCTGTATGCAGTAGTCAAGATGTGACCTGACCATTGCCTTATACAAAGGGATAATCACCATATCCCTGCTAGCAAAATTTCTGTATATCATTGACAGGACACCATGAGCTACTTGCAGCCTGTCTGCACTGCTCAGAAAACTTCATATCTGACTGCACAATTAACCCCAGGTTTTTCATTTTCCAACTACCCTGAGGGTACTACCACACAGTTGGTATGTTACTTGTAGGTTACTGCTACCCATTAACCCAAAAAAAAAAAAAAAAAAAAAAAAAAAAAAAAAAATCGCACAACCATTCCCTCTAAATGTTTGTCCAGTTCCTGTTTAAATTTATTTAACCTATCAACTTCCACAACAACAGATGGAAGTTTGTTCCAACAATTAACCACCCGCCGGCTAAAGGCAAATTTCTGCACATCTATTCCACATCTGAATTTCCATAATTTGAATTTATGCCCCTATAGTTCGTAATCTGAACAAGGGGAAGAATCCCATCAGAATTGAGCATGCTCAACTCATTCAAGGCCTTATACACCTCAATCAGATCACCTAGGTGCCTAGTCTCCAGCCCACTGCAATTTTCAGAACTTAAGCCTCTCTTGATAAGAGGATCCCTCACCAACCTTGTTGCCCTTCTCTGTGCCTGCTCAAGCAAATCTACATCCTTCCTCAAATGAGGCCTCCAGACCTGTACGCAGTACTCAAGGTGTGGCCTCACCATTGCCTTATACAGAGATGATTATCCCTCTGTATGAGGCTCTGTATAGCAAAATTCCTATATATCATTGACAAATCCATATGACCTGCCCTGGCAGCCTGTCTGCATTGCTCAGAAAACTTCATATCTGACTGTACAATTACTCCCAGGTCTTTTATTTTCTACTACCTTAAGTGTAGTACCACACAGTTGGTACGTTTCTCTTGGGTTACTTCTACCCATATGCAGTACTTTGCATTTGTCAAGGTTAAACTTCAGTTGCCACTTCTCAGCCCATCTGCCCAAATTTTCTAGGTCCTGTTGCAGTAGCACACTGCCATTACTTGTCATTAACAACCCTGCCAACCTTTGTATCATCTGCAAACTTCGACACTAAGCCTGATATACCTTCATCAATATCATTGATAAATATATAAAACAACAGTGGACCCAACACCGAACCCTGTGGGACTCCACTAATAACATTATTCCACGAAGAGCAGCCATTGATTACCACCCTCTGTCTTCTCCCACTCAACCATCCTTTTATCCATTGTAGCAATTTACCCGTAATACCATTCTACTCCAATTTGCACAGTAGTCTTTCATGTGCAACAGTGTCAAAAGCTTTCCTGAATTCAAAGTATGTGATATCAAATTTTTTTTTTTTTTTTTTTGCATCCAGTTCCTTTGTAACCACATCATAATAACCAATCAAATTTCTCAGACAAGACTTTCCCTTAACAAACCCATGCTGTGTCTGAATTATTGCTGCAGTCTTGTCTAGATGATCCTGCAATGCATCTTTAACCAGTGACTCCATTATTTTACCCTGAACAGAAGTTAAACTAACTGGTCTGTAATAACTCGTGTCACCCTTCGATCCCCCTTTGTGATTTGGGAATACATTTGAACATCTCCAGTCCGTGGGATCCTCCCCTGAGTCCAAGGATGCTCTTACTATTATGGCTTAGAGTTTGCTTACTTCCTTTGCCGCCTCCTTTAATATAACTGGATAGATCCCATCCATCCCAGGTGTCTTATGTTTAACTTCAACAATTTCTCCTCCACTTTGCTCTCAGTTATTACAAAATCATTTAAGCACCCTGCTACAATTTGGTAATCTTCTGGCATTTTCAAACCTTAATAACTCCTCATGTGTGAATGTAGATATAAAATACTCATTGTTTGTTTGCTATCTGAGCAGGATCATCAACAGTCGAACCATCAATATCAATTGGACCAATCAGATTCATCCGCTTCCTTTTAGAGTTTATATAAGTAAAGAAATCCTTGCTGTTTTTCTTAGCATCCTTTGCCAAAGATTTCTCATAATCTGACTTCGCCTGCCTAACCTCCTTTGTGACTTTATTAAGACTAGCTTATATCTGCCATAGGCTTCTGTGTTGCCTGATAATTTATATGCATCCCATGCATATTTCTTCTCTGTCACTAGTCTCATTAGTTCATTTGATAACAATTTAGGCCTAAACCTTGAACAGTTTTTCTTAATAGGTAGGAAACTTTTAGTAGCTTCCACGATTAATTCCTTGAATGCTTCCCACTTAGAGTTTGCTGTTGGTAACATCATCAGTTGATCTCACTGTACAGAATTTAAAAACTGTCTGAGACCACTGTACTCACCTTTATGGAAGCAAAAACCCTTTCCTTTACCCCTGATGGTAATTAAATCTTTAAGTAAATCCCACATCAGTACAATGTGATCACTGCCACCTAGTGGTTCCTTTATCAGCAAATTCTAAATACACAAATGATCACTGCTGATATAACCAGATCAAGAGTATTACCCTCTCTGGTTGCCTCTCCAGTCAATATCTGGGCAGTTAAAATTCCCCATTATAAGACATTCTGATTTACTAGCTCACTATTTCTCTGTACAATTGTTCATTGTACTGATTCATGTCGTTAGGCCTATAACACACTCCTACCCTTATTTTTGCTTTCGCAGTGCTTTATGTCACACCAAACTGACTCAGTAGTGCACCGTTCATCTATATCAAATGGATGCACTTCTTTTGATTTTGTTTTTCTTAATTAACATCATAACACCTCCTCCCTTTCTCTCCTGTCTATTCTTTCTGTACACATTGTACTTCCCAAATTCCAATTCTGTATTCCTAATATCTGTGTGACACCACGTGATGCCTACAGATGCTGAGGTGTAGCTCTTTCTGCTCTGCTGTATTCCATATATCCTGACAACTTGAGTGACAATACCATGGCAGCCTTGAGGTTTGCCTTGGATTCAACCTAATTTAACAGGAGCATGAGCAAAACCATCAACTAACCTTGACACCCTTCTTTAGAGTGAGAAATTATGGAATGCCTTCTCACCATCTACTAACGAAGTCTCATGGATTTAAAAAACCACCACTCCTAACTTTACTATAAAGTTACCTGGAAGTAAGCTGAAGGAAAATGATGATTAAGTGTTAGTCAGTAAAATAATTTAATTACAAATAGATACTGAATATCTTTGATTACAAATAGATACTGTAGCTTTCGAGACACTTTTTCATGCCTCTTTTTCAACAGAAAAATTGAAACTTAATTATTCTAACAGACACAGTTATGCATGCAGTGAGGCGTGTAAAGGGCACGAGGTAGGTCATTCAATCATTAAACTGGTGTTCAATGTTGCTGCACGGACATGTGCAGTTTTTCTCCAGTGCTTGCCTAGACATAAAATGGTTGTCTCTAAGATGGGATGTAGTCTCGTGCCTTTGCAGCAGTTCATGGGTCTCGAATTACCCAATATATTGAGTGACTCTAACCAGAGGCGGTGGCGAAAGTGTTGGGAGTGGTCAATTATTTCATAGTCCCTCTTGGGATTGAGGTCGCGGTGGGTGGGCCAGAAGTGTTCCGCGATTACAGACTGGTCAGTCTCAGCAAGCCGAATCGCTCTGTCATGTTCTGCAAGGCGGTATTGAAGACGTCTCTCCTATGTAGCAGCTGTCACAGTCTTTGCAGGATTTTCGAGATCTGGCCCGACATTATTGGATAGTAGGGAATATAGGCAGTAGGTATATTGGCCTGAGTCAGTGGTGGTCTCGAGTGGACTGTGAGCTCCTGTGCTTGCAATAAGCACTTGTCTAATATGTGTGTTGGGTAGCCACAATTGATTGTCTGTCCTCACTCTAGAACTCCCGTTGTGCCTAGCTTCATCTGTGCTGAAATGGCTCCAAGCTCTGGAGAATAGAGTGCGGGCAGTGCTGTTGAGATGACTGGGAGCATGACCGGATCTGTAGTTTGTGAACTGTCCGCACCACATAGGCTTATGGTATACTGATGTTTCTAGATATGGGCCCACACGTTTTGCTGAATCTCCCATTCCTGGATGTCCAGGAATGGGAGAGTCAGCAATCTCCCATTCCTGGATGTCCAGGAATGGGAGAGATCCGTTAACCTCTAACTCTAGAGTGAACTGGATGAACAGACAGGAAATTGAGATATTCTAGCAATGTTATTTCAGAGCCATGTGGGATGATGGTGAAGATGTCATCAACATATCTGCACCATGTTGTAATAGGTACTGTTGGGTTCAGGAATATCTGTTCAACAGTTATTGCTTCAAGTCCAACTGCTAAAGGAAGCAAGTGAAGGTAAAGTAGTTGCATATACCACCGCTTCCAATGAACAGGATATCAGCAATAAAGACTTCTCAGCCTCCAAAGGGAGAGAAAAGGAATGCACACAATGCCATTGAGAGGAGATATCGTAGTAGCATTAATAATAAAATCATAGAACTTAAAAATATGCACGCATAACTGTGTCAGTTAGAATAATTAAATTTCAATTTTCTGTTGAAAAAGAGGAATGATTTTTCTCGAAAGCTATAGTATCTATTTGTAATTAAATTATTTTACTGGTTAACACTTAATCATCAACTACCATGGATCCCAGTCCTCATACGTTCTTTTTATGGCCATAACGTTTACAGTGATTGTGTCCAACTGCGCCTGCAACAGGCAACCTTTGCGCATAGGTGCAAAACCAACCGCATCATCCCTAAAGGATTCCGGTATAAAGCCCCATTTAATAGCGCTTGCATGGACCATGCTTGTTTTAACTTCGGCCTGCAAACCTTGAAATTGTGGATAACCCATCTCCACTACGAAATCAAGAGAGCTGACTACAATAAATTCAGATTCTTACAGGAACTACAAGGTAGGATCTCACCTATAATATTTACTAACCTTGTTCATACCATCTGTCGACAAGCTAACCGTATCTCTGATACTTATCGTTTGCGACAACAACGGAAATTTGTTAATTTGAACAGAGGCCAACTCCTCAAGAACGAAGACACGTTCAACTAATATGGCTTCCTTCGTTCTAAATCTGAGCAGGAAACAACTAACCATGGAGCAACTCAACATCTTGAACCCCGGTATGAAGTTCGCTGTCGTGCCATCGAAACCACCGATCACACAGCTCACTATGGGAGTAGAAGCAAGCATTACCAACCTCCCAGAAGAAACTGCTAATGAAATCTGTTTCAAAACAGCCGCCATCCTCCAAAGCACACGGCCCACCTGCTCAAACCTTAATCACCGTCAGCACGCCGCTCTTTCCTCTATAAGAAAGGACAACACCATCGTCGTGCTTCCCGTTGACAAGGGACATCACACTGTCATATTAGATTGGTCAGCCTACTGAAAGAAAGCCCTGGTCCTCCTACAAGACCCCAACGTTATGAACCTGTGACAGATCTGCCCATTAAAGTCTTAAGACGTCTGGAGTCATGCGTCAATAAACTTGCCTATGCATGGTTTAAAGCAAAGAAAATTTCTGCTCCGACTAGGCGGCTTCTTCATGCCACGGGCTACCAACTGCCACAGTTTTATGGGTTACCAAAAATCCACAAGCCAGGTGTTCCTTTCCAGCCCACAGTGTCCTGCTGCAATGCACCTACATACGAACTGCCCAAATATATTGCACGACTCCTCACACCTCTTGTAGGAAATACCACCCACAATGTCAGTAACAGCGGCGAATTCATTCGCCGTATTAAACAGCTCAATTTCTGACAAAGCTATGGCATCATTTGATGTAGTGTCGCTATTTACATCAATACCTGTCCAACAGGCTGTACTCTGCACCAAGAGGCTCCTTGAGAATGACCCAAACCTTCCAAACAGAACATCACTGTCTACTGACAACATCTGTACCACCCTCAACCTGTGCTTGTCAAGCAGCATCTTTACCTTTGAGGATTCCCTATACCAGCAAGTACATGGCACTGCTATGGGCGCCCCTGTTTGTTCTCTAGTAGCCAATATCGCCATGGAAGAATTGGAAGAACAGATATTCCTGAACCCACCAGTACCTATTACAACATGGTGCACATACGTTGATGACATCTTCATCGTCATCCCATGTGGCTCTGAAACAACATTGCTAGAATATCTCAATTCCCTGTCTGTGTTCATCCAGTTCACTCTAGAGTTGGAGGTTAACGGATCTCTCCCATTCCTGGATGTCCTCGTAAAACGCATGGGCCCATATCTAGAAACCTCAGTATACCGTAAGCCTATGTGGTGCGGACAGTTCACAAACTACAGATCCAGCCATGCTCCCAGTCATCTCAACAGCATTGCCCGCACTCTATTCTCCAGAGCTTGGAGCCATTCCAGCACAGATGAAGCTAGGCTCAATGAGATTTCTAGAGTGAGGACAGACTTACTCAATTGTGGCTACCCAACACACATATTAGACAAGTGCTTATTGCAAGCACAGGAGCTCACAGTCCACTCGAGACCACCACCAACTCAGGTCAATATACCTACCGCCTACATTCCCTACTATCCAGACATGTTGGGCCAGATCTCAAATCCTTAGAGAATACCGCATAAAATGCATGCAGTTGCCTGGTAGAAGCTTACATTCTCTAGTTTCCCAGTGTAAAGACCCCTGTCACCCCTCTCTTACGCAGCAGTGTAATATACCACATAGCCTGCAAAGACTGATAGCTGCTACATAGGAGAGACTTTGAGACGTCTTCAAGACCACCTTGCAGAACACAACAGAGTGATTCGCCTTGCTGAGACCGACCAGTCCGCAATCGCGGAACACTTCTAGTCCACCCACAACGAGCTCAATTCCAAGCGGGACTATGAAATAATTGACCACTCCCGACACTTTTGTCACTGCCTCTGGTTAGAGTCACTCGATATATTGGGCAGTTCGAGAGCCATGAACTGCTGCAAAGGCATGAGACTACATCCCATCTTAGAGACAACCGTTTTATGTCTAGACAAGCACTGGAGAAAAACTGCGCCCATCCGTGCAGCAACAGTGAACACCAGTTTAATGATTGAATGACCTATGAGTTGTATATTTATAAAGGAGGCATTGTTTGGCTTGCAAAACAACACCTTCATGTCACAGAGTCTGAGTACACGCTTCAATACATTTACCAGTTTCTACAGCCATTCTTTCCATACGGATCTGAAATTTGGGCATTAACAACAAAAAAAAGCACATTAAAAACCATCTCATCTGTCAAGTACTGACTTCTTCACTGTGTCCTCTTCAAGCATCAAGGCACTTTAGATATTACATCCTCACACACACACACACACACACACACACACACACACACACACACACACACACACACACACACACACACACACACACACACTTTAGATATTACAAAATTAATAAACTACAGAAAAGTCTCGGAACTGATCTTCGCCCTCCGCTTACTCGTCTCAATAAAAATGATAACAGACAATATTAATATGTCAAGTTTTTAGGAGATGCGTAATTGTAGAGTCTCCCCGAACCCTTAAGAGCCCTTCCTTCTCTGCAGTCTGTGGCAAGGAGGCTCAGGAGAGGCAACAGGGTTCCTGCCCACAGAGATGCTCCAAACCGTTCAGGAGATGGATGTCAAACTAGAAGTTCATAGACTACAAATCCTACAGAAGACATAGCATCAGGGAACAGCCCTCATATTCAGCTGAGTGACTGCCATTGTATTTCTTTGAGCTGTGTGTTGCCATGTAAAAAAAAAAAAAAAAAAAAAACTTTTTTTTTTTCTTATCCTGTGTTAACTTGTTTTATGTATTTTTTTTCTGTTTTGGTTCCTTTTTATGTTAAATTCCCCTAGCATTGTTGCTATTATGGGTATTGCATCAGTCATCCATGTAAACTCTTCGCTGATTGCAATAAAGATATAATATACCTGTACTTCCCTCTCCTCCCAAAAACGAATGCTATAAAAAAAATTATAACACTCCCATCCTGTTAATACCTCTCCTTCCGCTGATGTCAGATCACTCTTGGCTGTTCCTACAGCTGCGGCTGAACACATGCCCTTGTCTAAGCTCTGGCCACCTGGGTTTGTTGAGCCTTTTGCTACACCATAGAGTTATAATAAAAGGATCAAAAAAGGCTCAAATTAATGTGTACTCAATAGACAGGCTACTAACCACCAAACAAAGTCCACAATTTACCTGATTTATTATTTATTTATTAAAAAAATTTCACAAACACATTTATAGTGATTTCCCTGGGAAAAAAAAAAACTCAAATTTTCTCTGAAATGTTGTGCTACGATCAGTTGTCATCTGTCAACCTATGAGACATTCAAGACATATGTCTGTACTCTCCTATTGACTCATTTAGTAATGGTTATTGACAGAGAACACAGCTTTCACTAATCTGTTAACACAGGGTGCTGTTTTGGTTCATATTTTTGATCCTGCTTCATCGTTGGTAATGTAAGTTAGAGTTGCCATTCCGTGAATTTATTTTCTTTGAAGATGCTTATTGATATTAATTTGTACATTAATTAAATCTTTAATGCTTTCTAAAATTGAGAGTGTATTGTTTGCATTGCACTAAAATTAAATTCTGCAGAAGGAAATTTGCTTGATGGTTCAGAGCAAGCTTTCCTAGGTGTTTATTATGTTTTTATTCATTACTCTTGCCTCTTAAATTACATATTTTATAGTCAGATACAATCTTCCCTTAAAGTCCTGCTCTGATTCCCTTATAATTGCACACTTGTTCAGATCATAAAAATTAAGCTTGACAGGTCTGTAATTGCTGATTTCACTCTTTGATCCACCTTTTGAGCATTAGAGAGGCATATGATGCAAGAAAGCAATTTCTTTTTTTGGCTGATATACAGGGTGTTTCAAAAGTGATGGTCAGTAATTTAAAGGTGAACTGTACAGACTACAATATTCAAAAAAAGCCTAGTAAACATGAGTCCTTAAGTGAATAATTTTCAAGATATTGCACATTTCTAGTTTGGATCCACCACTGACAAGGTGAACTGTACAGAGTTTGGATCCACCACTGACTTGTTTGTTTAGGTTAGGTTGTGCTCATTCTCTCGCTTTCCCCTCTTTCAATGCTCTGAGACATAGCAGGTGTACTAGTACTTGTCAAAGGATAGTCAACATGGAAAGAGGTTACAGCAACGAAGAGTATGTGGACATGCACTTCATGTATGTTAAAGACAATGGCAGTGCACTCAAGGCTGCACGTTCGTACCAAGAAGCATTTCCCCACTGAAGGCAGCCCAACAGGCACACATTCATCAGGGTACATCAATGCCTTAGAGAACATGAGCACTTCACACATGAAGTACGAGCAGGTAGGCCCAGAAGCATAACACCTGATGTTGAGGAAAGGGTATTAGAAAGAATAGAACAAAATCCAGGTTTTTCGACAAGGAGGGTTGCTCTGCAAGAGCGTGTACTGAGTCATAGCAGTGTGTGGCAAATTTTACATCGCCAATTACTGTACCCCTACCATATCCAGAGTGTACAAGGTCTCAGCAATACAGACTACCCTCCCAGAGTGAACTTCTGATAGTGGATGCAACAACAGCGTGTCCTAAACCCCCAATTTTTAAACAACATCATGTTCAATGATGAAGCTGGATTTACTCGTGATGGTATTTTTAATTTTCATAACTGTCACGTTTGGTCTGATGAAAATCCTAATGCAATTCACGAGTCACAACATCAGCACCATTTCTTGTTGAATGAGGAGGTCTGGAAGAATATTCTGCAGGAACCTTCAGTTCCTGCAGAATGTTCTTCCAAAATCGCCTTGATGATGATAATGTTCCACTTCAGCAATGCCAGAACATGTGGTTTATGCATGAAGGTGGGCCTGTAATGTGGCCTCCCAGATCACCAGACTTAAATCCTATGAATTTTTGTATCTGGGGTCATGTAAAAAGCTTGGTGTACACTTCTGACATTAACACAGTTGAAGAATTGCAGTGTTGGGTTGCATGTCAGCAAATCAAAAATGACCCAGAAATGCCTGAGAGGATTTGCAACTCAATGCAGAGAAGACTACAAAGCTGCGTATGGATACAAGGACAGCATTTTGAACACCTTTTGTAACATGCAAAATCTGTAAAATCCTGAGGTGTTGAAAACAAAAATTAAAAATGTATTAGCTTATGTTTAACAAAACCACCCTTAGCAAAGGATTCACAGTTTTTTGCTAAACTAGTGTTCCCATAGTCAGTGGCAGATCTTAAAAGAAAATGTGCATTATCTCAAAAATGGTCCATTTGCATCCCAATGTTCACTGGGACATTTTTGCTTATTTTAGTTTGTACTTTTCACATTTAAATTATTGACCATTTTTGAAACACCCTGTATATCACCCAAAAAAAAACCCAAAACAACTTCCCATTTCACCTATCCATTCACTACTACTAACCTTACTAGAATTTAAGGCAGAACTAGACAAACCTTTGTCTAGTTCTGCCTTGAATTTATTTAATCTATCAACTTCCAGAACAACAACAGATGGATGTTTGTTCCAGTAATCAACCACGCACAGGCTAAAGGCAAGTTTCTGCACATCTATTCTACAACTGTCTTTCCTCAATTCAAATTTATGCCTCCTCAGGTGAATAATCTGAGCATGAGGAAGAATCCCATCAGCATTGAACTTGCTCAAACCAAACTGTTCAAGGCCTTATATTCTTCAATCAGATCACTTCACAGGTGCCTAGTCTCCAGATGCTGCAATTTGCAGAACTTTAGACTTTCATGGTAAGGGCCTTTCTCTGAATGCATTCGAGCTGCTCTACATGCTTCCTAAAATAAGGCCTCCAGACCTGTATGCAGTACTCAAGGTGTGGCCTGAAAAATGCCTTATACAAGAGGGGATGATCTCCTTAGCCCTGATAGTAAAATACCTGTATATCATTTGCTCTTGCTGCCTGTCTGCACTGCTCAGAAAACTTCATATCTGATTGCACAATTACCCCCAAGTCTTTTTTATTCTCCACTACCCTGAGTGTAGTATCACACAGTTGGTATGTTTCTCTGGGGTTACTTCTATCCTTGTGCAGTACTTTCCATATGTCAATGTTAAACTTCAGTTGCCACTATTCAGTCTGTACCAACTTTTCTAGATCCTGTTGCAGTAGCATATGGTTATTACTGTCATTAACAACCCTGCTAACTTTTGTGTCATTTGCAGACTTTGCCATTGAGCCTGATATACCTTCATCAATATCACTGATAAATATACAAAACAGCAATGTGCCCAACACCGAATCCTGGGGAACTCCACTGATAACATTAGTCCACAAAGAGCAGTGTCTATTGATTACCACACCCTATCTTCTCCCCCTCAACCATCTTTTAATTCATTGTAGCAATTTGCCCTTAATGCCATACTGCTCCAATTTGTACAGTAGTCTTCCGTGTGCAACAGTATCAAATGTTTTCCTGAAATCCAAGTATCACAATGATATCAAAATTATTTTTTGCATGCAGTTTCTCTGTGACCACTTCAGTGTCCATCAAATTGGTCAGACAAGATTTTCCCTTAACAACCCAATGCAGTGTCTGAATTATTATTGCAGTCTTGTCTAGATGATCCTGCAGTGCTTCTTAAACCAGTGACTCCATTATTTTCCGCGGAGCAGAAGTTAAACTAACAGGTCTGTAATTACTTGTGTCACCCTTTGATCCCCCCTTTGTGAATTGAGAATACATTTGCACATATCCAGTCCGTGGGAACTTCCCATGAGTCCAAGGAAGCTATCATAATTATGGCTAAAGGTTTGCTTTCTTTGCTGCCTCCTTTGATATAACTGGATAGATCCCATCCACTCCAGGTGTCTTTCTTATGTTCAACTCCAACAATTTCTCCTCCACTTTGCTCTGAATTATTACAAAATCTTTTAGCTTCCTGCTAGAGTTTGATAAGCTTCTTGCCTCCACTTCCCTACAGACAGTCCTCGTGTGAATGAAGAAGCAAAATACTCATTCAGTTTGTCAGCTACCTCAGCAGGATCATCAACAATTGACCCATCGATATCAAGTGGACCAATTTGATTCATCCCCTTAAGAGTTTATTTAAGTAAAGAAATCTTTGCTGTTTTTCTTTGCATCCTTTGCCAAGGATTTCTCATAATCTGCCTTTTCTTGTCTAAGGACCTTTGTGACTTGATTACAAACTAGCTTATATCTACCATAGTCTTCTGTATCACATGATGATTTATATGTATCCCATGCATTTTTCTTTTTTTTTTTTTGCCATCTATTTAGGCCTAAACCTTGAACAGTATTTGTTAATTGGGACAAAAAGCCTAGTAGCTTCCAAGATTACTTCCTTGAATGGTTCTCATTTAGAATTTGCTGTTGATAACATCATAAGTTGGTTTAAATTTTTAGATATTACCTGGTCTTGGTGCATTTTAGCCTTAGTTGCTAATGCGCCAATAAAATCCAAACCAAACCAATCATAAGTTGGTCCCACTGTATAAAATTAAAAAACTGTCTGAGACCACTCTAGTCACCTTTACGAAAGCAAAAACCCATCTTTAAGTAAATTCCTCATCAGTACCCTGTGATCACTGCCACCTAGTGGTTCCTTTATCTGTAAATTCTTAATGCATGAATAATCACTGCTGATAATCAGATCAAGAGTATTACTCCCTTTGGTGGCACTTGAACTTGCTGCTGTAGAAAACAGTCATTCAATAAATCCACAAAAGTCTTGCTATAGTGTGTGGGAGTGACCAACCCACAAGTTCCAGACAATATCTGGGAAATTAAAATCCCCCATTATAAGACATTCTGATTTACTGGCCCATTCTATTTCTCGGTATAGTCGTTCATTCTACTCATCAGAGTCATTTGGCCACATAACACACTCCTGGCCTAATTTTTGCTTCCACAGTTCTTATGCTACACCAAACTGACTCTACATTGCACTGTCCACCAGTGTCAACTGGATGCACTGCCTTAGATTTTTTGCATTTCTTGCTCCCTCTGGTTGCTTCTTGAACTTTCTGCTGTAGAAAACCATAATCCAAAAAAGTCATAACCCCTCCCCTCTTTCTATCCTTTCTGTACATATTGTACTCCACAAATTCCAATTCCACATTCCTTCTATCTGTGTGACACAATGTCTCTGATATCCCAACAATATCTGCCTTTGATGTCATGACTAGCACTTGAAATTCATCAAATTTATTTACTATACTCCTAGCATTGGTGAAGTTGAAGTATACATGCACTTGTTCTTATTCTTAGTTACTGTAACACAGCCAGTGTATTAACTTGTTTCACAATGATTCCCTGCAGTTCTTGAGATACCCAGCAACTTGCCTTCCAGGCTGCTGTTCATTCCAATAGAAGCAATGCAAGAATCACTTTCACCTCTGCCTGCGTCTACCGTTAACCTATTAGCCTGTGTATCGCACCCCCCCCCCCCCCGCCTCAAGCTAGCAGTTTTCTGACCTGCCTAACACTGCCTCAATAGCATCAGCAAATATTCTTGCAGCCTTTCTGTTTAAGTGTATTCCATCCTGTAGAAGCAGTCTCTCCTGTTACCAAGCACAGACCACTCTCAGAAAAATTCTACCTTTAGGAATAAGAGAGAGAGAGACATTTGCACATCTCCAGTCCACTGAGGTATCGTCCGAATCGAAGGCTCCTCTCATAGCAGCTAAAGGTTCATTTGCATCTTTTGCTTCTTCCTTCAGTATAATTGTATAAATTCTATCAGCTCCCGATGAATCTCTTTACTTTTAATCATAGCTTTGTTTCTGTTCTCTTCTCAGTTACCAAATAATTCAGCTGCCAATTAGTATTATCCATACCAGTTCCTGGCTCATTTACTTTTCACAGTACATGCACACTGTCTCATTCAGTCTTCATGTGGCATACCAGTCATCCCCCCCCCCCAACCTCCAGATATGAGTTATTGTAGTAATGCACAAAAGTGGTTAATTTAAAACAAATTTATTTCATAACATAATTTATATTAAAAACTTTCAATGTTGTCTTCACACCTAATGACTGCTTCCCAACATTCTGTTAATTCTTGAATGCTATTTAACTCTCTGCTGAAGTTAAGCTGTCAATCGTTTTGGGGCATGGCTGCACACAGCCTTCTTAAGACAAATCTTTGTCCACATAAGTTCCTTGAGCTTTGAGAATAGAATCATAATCACAAGAACTCATTTCTCACTTGGAATTGCTGAAAACAAGATGTACAGGCTCTGTAATATGATACCTTACATTGTCATGGAGTACAAGCATTCCTGATTCCAACAAATGTGGCTGCTGCTGATGTAATTTTGGGCATAATTTCTGATGAAGGAATATTGCATAGTCTTCTCCAGATACTGATCTTCTAAGTGGACATGATCAGCACCAATAATGCCTTCATAATTGTAGGCTACAATGACCATTTGTTTCACCTTTGATTGTAGCCAGCGATATTTAGATGAGTATGGCAAAGATGGATGCTCTCATTGAGCTGATTGGGACTTAAGATTTAAAGTTGCATGCCCATGTCTCATCAGTGTTAATGCTTTTTTAAAATCTGGTGACATATAGGAACTGTGTTGCAGTTTCTTTATGCTTTGAACGTTGTTCATCTGATAGCAAATGTGGAATCCATCGGGCAGCAACCTTTTATTTTTGTAAACCTCAGTTAAAATTCAATGAACAGATGATTTCGATATTCCAAATTCATTGGCTGTTTCTTCATAGATTATACATCTGATTTCCTTCAAAATGGTTGTAATAATGACTGCCAATATGATGTCTGTTGATATTCTCACTCTACGTGCCTGAGCTCTCCCATTTTACCTGGAAGTAGCTGAAAGAGGCTTGTATTATAGACTTAAAAAGAGCATACCCACAGAAATTCTGGGGATAGCCCTTGATACAGCCAACACCTTCAACCCTGAAAGAAAAAGAATAGCTGCAAAGATCCATGAGTTATGGCAAACAAAGTGGGAGCAGGAAACCAGAGGTCTGGGGTGGCAGTGGTTAGCCCAAAGTGACCTAAGTGGTATTCCCCTGGACTTTTTACAATGTTTATATTGACAGGTCATGGCTCCCTAAAGGTGAAACTAACTTCCTTAGGTCTGACTGATGACCCAAACTGCACATGTGGCAAGAGTGAAGAATGGGCACACATTCTATATGACTGTATAATTTATGACATCCCCACAACACAGTTAATATCGTAGGTTGGCCCCCTCCCAGGGGAAAAGAACATCTGTTCCTCATAGAAAATTATAAAGCCTTTACAAATTTCACACAAAATATTTGAAATGCACAGAACTATCCAAAGAAGGGCAATTCAGCTCCCCAGCAATTAATCAATAGTTAAAATTGTCCATGTTTCCCACACTCTCAGACGATGGCTTAAAAACTGTCAGGATAGCAGTATTCCGCGCCCTGACAGAAACCTGACATGACAAAACCCGATTGACCTGGGTAACCCCCAGGACCACCCTGCCATGTGTAGGAACCTCGGACCCCACACCAAATAAGGAACCATGTAGGGGAGGGATATGTGCAGGCAGCCAAGGAAGCAGATTAGGAGAAAAATATCAGTAAGCTAGTAGCAAGGGGATGCAATGTAGAATGAATGAAAGACAGAATGAATAGGCTGGGCACTGAGTGAATTAGGAATCATGAAGGGAATAAACGTCAGTTCTAGTGAAAGAAAGTGACCCAGCACGAGGGAAAGAGTGTATGAGTGTTATGTTGAATGGGAATGAGTGGAAGAACAAATTGGCCAAAAGAATACAAAAAGTTAGTATATATACATTACTTTATATATACTAACAAACATTTATTAACAACACAAACAATATCACAGCATTCTCCCCTGGCCTGCAAAAACTTGCAGCTAGGCCTGCACCACAACTGAAGAATAACAGTAAGTTGAGGTGCCCAGAGAGCACAGTGCAGAAAGCAAGAGTCAAACAAATGAAATGAAAGCCAGAAGAATGAATGAGAGAGAGTGTGTGAGAAAAAGAACACAAACCATAAATAAGTACACACTACCCTAGTTTAAATATTTTAATTCTTACTTATTTAGCTTAATTATTATGCATTAGTATTTAAATTTACATTACGCACCATTGCATTTCCCCCTGGTATGTGAGAAAAAAGATGAATGAGTGAGGGAGAAAAAAAATATAATTTAACAGGAAAAAATAAAATTAAAATAATAAAAAAAAGAAGTATAAAGATAGAATGCAAGTAGAGTGAGAATGCAGATTATGAATGAAGTAAATGTCTCCCCCCCCACTGGGAGAGGAGGGTGACAGTTTGACCATCCTTCTGGATTTGACACTTACAAGGGCCTGACAGCGATCACTGACGGAGACATTCTGCAGCTGACATGCCATTTGGTGATCTGAGCCAGGTACTCAAACCCGGTTCCCTTTAAAACCCCATCCCCAGTCAGGGGGGGGGGGTGAGTATACAGGTCTCCCCCCTTCCCTCCCTGGCTCTCCCATACTTCACCTAGTGGGCTCATCTCCCCACTGATCTCTTTGTGGATGCCTACTCTATCATCCTCATCCTTCTACCTGTTTCCCCCTAGTCTTCAGTCCCCCCATTCTAACTAAACTGACCACATACACCCCTAACAATGCTGCCAAATTCCAATCATAATCAATGTCTAAATTCAACTGCTTTCTTGTAAACCTCTTTCAGCCTTTCCAAATCCTAGTGCTCACCTTTATATATATATATATATATATATATATAGGGCCTTCCAGAGTACTTAAATAATCTACTGGGTGCCTGACTTGCCTCCTTGTGGCAAAGTGTCCCGATATGGGCCCAACAACTAAATGGTCAGAGAAACAATAGAACATAACATTACACAACATTCCACTCCCCATAACACCTTTAAATCTCTTGCCTTCACAGAGTTCTGTATTACACGTACAAAGAATAGAACGCGGAGATTGGAAAAACCCCTAGTGCCATCAGACAACTAACACGCTTTACTCTACCCGAGTGTTTCTTGTCTTTGACATAATTTTACCTTGCCAAAACCTCTGAGGCTAATGTGAAATCATGCTACGATCTACTGTTGACTGATTACACACTGTCTGCAACAATTCATAAATTTTTGTCAGTGTTCACAGTGTTCACAAATTACGTATTTTATAACGATTAAAATACGTAATAAAAATAATATTATATTATAATAAAGTATTTTTAGTATTTTTTAATACTAAAAAATTATTATATTAAATAAAATAGTCGTAATAAAATACTTACGTATTTTATAATACGTAAGTATAAATTATAATACGTAAGTCGTAATAAAATATTGCTAATGCTTTTGCTTCTATCATAAGCAAACTTGTTTTTTGTTTGATTTTCTATCCAAAGAGATGACAGCCGTTCCATCTCTTCCAATTCATTGTGTCTTAATCTAATGGATTTTAATTACACTTTGAGTTGTTCCCGCTGTGAAAGTTGTTTTTTGTTTTCTCTGCATTCTTTGTAATTCTCCGCGTTGCCTCATTTAGGTCTGTAGCACATGCAATATCACATGGTCTTTCATTTCGCTCAAAGCGTTTCACAATTTCATATTTTTTCTCTATCGACAGAAGCGGACTGGCCATAAGCCTTACGGGGGAAACCACGGTGGGCCGGAGGCCGGTGTGATTTTGGCCATAAACCGTAGTATGGCCATAAACCGTAGTATGAGGCCACTACAAAATTTTCCCGGGTAAGAATTTTTGACCCAGTCCGCCTCTGTTTATCGATATTGCTTCTTTTTTTTTCTCTCTGAATCTGCAGTGTCTTCACACCTTTTAAGTATTTTACTCATTTTTAGGGAATAAAGCACAATTACAAACGAGGTGGCACGCTTGATACACAGAAACAAAGCTGCGTGCGTGTAGCAACTGAATAAACAACACCGTAAAGGCCGAGATACACTATTAACACCTCACATTTTACTAAAGCACATTTCTTGGGGTTACTACCATAAAACAATAAAAACAATTTCCAGTTGCGTTTCTGCTAGTGGAATCTTATAAACTGGTAGTAAACTTCATCTAATTGCATTTGCGATTATATCGATAGCTGGAATTGTGTTGGTTTTTACGTTATTATGGTGAAATGTGTTTCCCCTTCACTGATATAAAACACATAAATACATTTTCTTCAGTCCTATCGTGTTGCGTTCAGTTGGGGTGATTCCGCGTTCGACTGCCATTTCTTGTAAACACAAAGGCGAATCGTGTATAAGCGAATTCGGTTCGTGTTATATAAGATATCGTTCCCCTATTTATAAATCGTGTATGATCGAATTCGTGTAATGCAAACACGTGTTATACGAGGACCGACTGTATTCTGCTGGCACCATGCTAAAATATAATATTTGATGTGTGAATTTTGTAAATAACTCATTTTAATTTCCTACAGAAGAGGTCCCCAAAACTCTCTAGTTTTGAGGACTAGAGTTTTTCTGTAAAGTTCTAAATTCCCATTGAATCTATTCATCCTGTGCATTGAACTGTGTGTTAAATCTGGCTGTGTTGCCCTGGCTGTGTTACTACGTTGTCCTCTTTAGATCACATGAGAAATCTTTGGAGAGCATGATTTCTCTAATAGACTGGGAAATTAATATCATGCACTTCAGAATTCTTGAAATGCTCAGAAATGGCATTTGTTATGTTGTTCATGAGTAGTGAACACTCACTAAAAGATCCTATGTTTAGATAGGGATTTTAATAAATCACATAGCTCTTTTTTGTTGTGTGCAAACTGGTTGGAATTAAGCTGTACAAGATCTTCTGAAGCCAGCTGAACACCAGTATTTGTAGCTAATCATGAACTGGAAATTCTGAATTATTATGATTCAAATTGTTAAAAAGAGTTGTTTTGCCTGCACAGAATTTAATTCTATACTAAGTGTGTATGAATACTATGATATCTGCAGTATTATTCTTTATTTCTGTTTTCTGTGAACAATCAAATTCAGCTAGTAGAATTACATAGGAAAATAAAATTGTCATATGTGGTTCATGGAATAAGCATAAAATTAATGCCCGGCATAATACAATAATTCAATACAGTAGCATAATACAAATAGTTTTAGTATTTATTTTTTGATTTCTGTTTGATATCATATGTTATTATTTGATTGATAAGAATATGTATTTTAGCTTACTGTATTAATTTAATATCATAAAATGATTAATTAATATAAAGATTGGCTAAATGTTTTTTTTCCTATTCTGTTCATAAATTGAAGTTTCCAGTTCAGAAGGCATTTTCTGTTTACTTTATAGGTAATGCAAGAAAAAAAGCAAAAATCAAAGGGTGGAAAAAAAGATAAATGTAATAACAATATATTCAGTATTTTTGAGGAAGTTAAAGAAGCAAGTCGACGTCTAGGTGTACAGTCTCTAACTAAAAGGTTAGTGTATGACCCTAAAACCAAGTGAACGCTATTGTACATTATCAAAACATATTCTTCCACACATGTTTATTTATCATATTGGCCTCAATATCATAAATAAACTTATCATGACTTCTTTGTAGATGATATTATGATATCTTCTACAAAGATAAGGCATGCATCATTTGAAAAGCTTCAAGCAGAATCAAGTTTATGATATTAACTGGCATTTAATTATTTAGTTTTTAAATGCATTTGTGCAAAATATAATAGGCAGATCATCTGATCATGATCAAATCCTAACATAGTGATATCCCCCCCCCCCCCAATTACATAAACTAAACACTGAATTACATATTACAATTATACAAACTAACCACTGAATGTAAAACTGGAATCTCATATTTGACCTTTATAACTAACCTCCACATTCTCTGATTCACTTGGTTCATAAATATCACTAACAAGTTGATCACAGAATGCAACATACAACTTGGTTAAGTATGATTACTTTTCATATGTGTATTCATAGACTTCAGCTATGGACACCTGCATAATCCATTTTGTTCATACTGCTGAAACCAAAGTAAAAATTGGTCACCAATGAAACAAAATTTGCTTTTGCTTTAATGGGCAGCAGACTGGAAAGCAAGGTAATGGAGATTTCCAGGACTGCTGGGGGTCATAGTGGAACAAGTAAATACATGGGTTGTGTTAGGGTGGCTAGGAGCAGGAACAGGTGCATGTATACTTGCATGTACACCAATGCTAGGAGTATAGTTAATAAATTTGATGAGCTTGAAGTGCTAGTCAAGACATTAAAGGCAGATATTGTTGGAATATCAGAGACGTGGTATCACATGGATATAGGCAGTGCAGAGTTGGAATTTGGGGAGTGCAATGTGTATAGGAAGGATAGACAGGATAGGAAGGGAGGAGGGGTTATGATGTTAGTTAAGAAACACAAAATGTAAGGAAGTGCAATCAATTGATGTTGATGGACAATTCAGTGTTGAGTGTGTTTGGTGTGAAATAAGTACTGGGAAAGGAAAAATGAGAGAAGGTGTGTATTATAGGCCTAATGAATCCGATGAGCATAATGAACAGTTGTGTAGAGAAATAGTAGGCCAGTAAATCAGAATGTCTTATAATGGGAGATTTTAACTTTCCAGATATTGATTGGAACTTGTGGGTTGGTCATTCATACACTAGCAAGAATTTTTGTGGATTTATTGGATGACTGTTATTGTTCGTGCATTAAGAATCTGCAGATAAAGGAACCACTGGGCAACAGTGATCACAATGTATTGATGTGGGAATTATTTAAAGATGTAACTACCATCAAGGCTAAAGGGAAGGGCTTTTGCTTTCATAAAGGTGACTACAGAGGTTTCAGACAGTTTTTAAATTCTGTACGGTGGGATCAACTGATGATGTTACCATCAGTGAATTCTAAATGGGAAGCATTCAAGGACTTAATTTTAGAGGCTACTAGGCTTTTCATTCCAACTAAGAAATACTGTTCAAGGTTTAGGCCTAAATGGATGTCAGATGAATTAATGAGGCTAGTGGCAGAGAAGAAGAATGTATGGGATGCATATAATAAAGTATCAGGTGACACAGAAGCCTATAGCAGGTATAAACTAGTCTGTAATCAAGTCACAAAGGAGGTTAGGAAGGCAAAGGCAGATTATGAGAAATCTTTGGCAAAGGATGCAAAGAAAAACAGCAAGGTGTTCTTTATTTATGTAAACTCTAGAAGGAAAGGGATGAATCAGATTGGACCACTTAACATGGATGGGTTGACTATTGATAATCATCCTCAGATAGCTGATAAACGTAATGAGTATTTTGCATCTACATTCACACATGAGGAGTTATTAAGGTTTGAAAATGCCAGAAGATTACCAAATTGTAGCAGGGTGCTTAAATGATTTTGTAATAACTGAGAGCAAAGTGGAGGAGAAATTGTTGAAGTTAAACATAAGGAAGGCACCTGGGGTGGATGGGATCTATCCAGTTATATTAAAGGAGGCAGCAAAGGAAGTAAACAAACCTTTTGCCATAATCATGAGAGCTTCCTTGGACTCAGGGGAGGTCCCCATGGACTGTAGGTATGCAAATGTATCACCATTTCACAAAGGAGGTTCAAAAGGTAACACAAGTAACTACAGACTTTTAGTTTAACTTGTGTTCCGGGGAAAATAATGGAATCACTGGTTAAAGAAGCATTGCAGGATCATCTAGACAAGACTACAGTAATAGGTAAGACACAACATGGGTTTGTCAAAGGGAGGTCTTGCCTGACCAATTTGATTGTTTACTATGATGTGGTCACAAAGGAACTGAATGCCAAAATAATTGATATCATATACTTGGATTTCAGGAAAGCTTTTGTTACTGATGTACATGGAAGACTGCTGTACAAATTGGAGAAGTATGGCATCAAGGGTAGGGTAAGCTGCTACAATGAATAAAGGGATGTTTGAGTGGGAGACAACAGAGTGGTAATCAATGGACACTGCTCTTTGTGGACAAATGTTATTAGTGGAGTTCCCCAGGGTTCGGTGTTGGGCCCATTGTTGTTTTGTATATTTATCAATGATATTGATGAAGGTGTATCAGGTTCAATGTCCAAATTTGCAGATGATGCAAAGGTTGGCAGGGTTGTTAACAACAGTAATGACAGTATGCTACTCCAACTGGATCTAGATAAGTTGGGAAAATGGGCTGAGAAGTGGGAACTGGTGTTTAACATTGACAAATGTAAAGTACTGCACATGGGTAGCAATAACCGAAGAGAAACGTACCAACTGGGTGGTACTACACTCAGGGAAGTGGAAAGTGAAAAAGACCTGGGGGTAATTGTGCAGCCAAATATGAAGCTCACTGAGCAGTGCAGATTGGCTGCCAGGGCAGGTCATGGAGTCTTTTCAATGATATATAAGAATTTTGCTAGCAGGGACAGTCAGGTGATAATCCCGTTATACAAGACAATGGTCAGGCCACACCTAGAGTACTGTGTACAGGTCTGGAGCCATTATATTTTAGGAAGGATGTAGAGCTGCTAGAACAAGTACAAAGAAGGGCAACAAGATTAGTGAGGGGAACAAAGGCATGCTCTTACCAAGAAAGGCTTAAATTCTGCAAATTGCAGCACCTGGAGAGGAGGACAGCAAGGTGATCTGATTGAGGTGTATAAGGCCTTGAATGGGTTGAGCAAGCTGAGATGGGATTCTTCGTCTTGCTCAGACTAAGTTATGCTAATGCTAAAATGCAAGATTTTCTGTTCCAGATTCTCCATTTCCATGGAAATGGAGAATCTGGAACGGAAAATCTTGCGTTCAAAAAAAAAAGTGGACAATAAAAAAAAAAAAAATTAAAAAAATGAAGTTACTATTGAGGTTCATGAAATATTTCTCATGCATAATAGCAAAGATTTCTGAGTTTCATTTTTTGCTGCCACAATAGTCATGCAGCTCCACATATACAAGGTGTAAATTAAAATAAAAGTCATGTATACTTATTGTTTAATGTTATACTGTTATACTGTCATGTTATAGTGTTTAATACTTGTGATCCATGCACAAAAGGAGACATTTCTAGCTTTTAGCACTGTCACTTATTCAGTGAACTTTAACTTAACACTGACTGCTCTTGCAAATTACAGCTACGTTGGAGAGCACTTTCATGAACCAGTGACCAGTTTGATTTATGTAAATGCTGAGAGTAAAGAGAGAAAATATCCAGTGTGTGGGTACAGCTGAAAAAATGAATTTTTGTTTGCTGTTGTGAAATTTTATGGGAGAGATTGACCACAGATGCTGTTTCAGAAGCTTTTCTCTCATTTTCAATATTATTTTGCTAAGCCAAGTTAAAAGACAAAAGTTATAAAAATTTTTCCACCTTCAAATTGAGAAAATCTAAGATCCTGAAAAGTGGTGTGTACTTATTTTATTTTTTGTTATGCTTTATTTTAGTATGTAGTTGTTTAACTTTTCCTTTCAAGCAGCTTTCATAGTTAAACCTCTTCTGTAAATAGTAACTAGTACCAAAAATGGCATTTAATTCCACAAAACCAAGGAAACTTTCACATCTGTAATCATCCACACACATTCTAGCTATTCTGAAGTGATGCCATACTGGTTACCAGCTCACACAAATGCTGTATGCAAGCTTGTGTAGCTGTAATTTACAAGAGCAATCCATGCTAAGTTTAGAACTTGATTTGAATGAGCTGCAGTACTTATGCAAAACCTTTTTTTTTTTTTTTTTAAGTTACAAGCAAATTACACAACAGATATCCGAAAGTCTCACTTTAGTATTTAATTGTTTCACCATGCTATAATCATTATCACTTCTCATGACTGAATTGGCATCTGTTCACAATCATGTACCAAAACAGGCGCCTCCGTAGCCAGGTAGGAAGGAGCAGCAGTGCGTAGCACACGCTTCTTGATTAGACCGGGGTTCGAGCCCGTCACCACCAAATACGGAGGATGCGGAAAGGTTAGGGAATGACCACCGCATATCCCGGAGCAATATGGCCTTAGTTGCTAATGCTCCTAAAAACCAAATAACAAGTTCACAATCATGTACCAAAACTAAACTAAAAGATTCTTAATATTTTAAGTGAAAATTCGATAGTGTTAATAAGAGTATTTGAATAAAAAAATTTAAATGCAAACTTTCATATCTTGTATGGATACTTCAGACCTATTTAAATTTAGATTATCTGCTTGCTTCTTTTATCTTTGAATTAACAAGGTGGTTTTAGTTTAGTATTAATTTTTGAAAGAAATTTATATGCTAAGCAGTACTTTAAATCTTGCTCACTGGTAATCTGATTAGATTAACTTGTTTAATACACTTCATTTTGCTTTAAAAGTCAAGAAAAAATAATTTCAGTACATCATGTTTAAAATAAACCAGAGTTTAAATTTATTTTCTTTATCAGCCATATTAACACAACTTAAGATGTCCCCCTCCATAAAAAGTTCAAATGTTTTTCTGCCTTTTAAAACATTAAGAGGATTTCATTCATCATCATCATCCAGCTGTTATACCTAGTACATGCGGCTGTGGTATTACAAATCAGTTGTGAACTTTGTTCATTAAATGAAGTTATTATTAGCTGTATACCTTCTATTACTTTCTGTTTTCTTTTTTGCTGTCATTTTTTGCCAGAATTTAGCCATATCCACAGCTAAAATCAGTCACTCTTGCATTAGTCAGGTAAACCAAAAATTTGACAAATTAATAGAATAGGCCCTCTGTGCTCATTGCTATTCATTTTTACTTCAGATATCTATTTAGCTAAACTTCCTTTTCCCATCCTTTCTACCTTAGCTGCCAATGCACCATTGAAAATCAAATCAAACCCATCATTTCTATATGTCCATACTATTTTAATTTACTTTGATTGGATATTTGTATCAAAGGCAGATATTGGATTTTTTTTTTAATTCCTCATTTGTAATATGTCTAGTTCTTACCAGCTCTTGGCCTTTATCCATAGGTTAAATAGGCTTAAAAATTGTGCTGTAATAGCTAAATTTGTATGTTAACTAACTTTTCTTTGCCTCAATGAATTTAACTGATTCCGTGCTTTACTGTTTACTTTCACTTATACTCTTCTGTTCCTTTTTTTTTTTTTCGTGGTCTTTTCAGTCTTTATGTAGTGATGCAGGAAGAGTAAGTCTCCTTGCTTTCCTGTGTTTTGTTGATTGATATACTTAGGTTTTAGAATTTTAGCTATGGCCTTGCCTGGTTATTGGTAATATTAGTGATTTTACATCTGTGTTGTGCAATGTTATTTGTCCCAAACCAGCTAACTTTGATAACCTTACTAACAGCTGTGAAGTAAGGACTCAGATTACCATTTATTTCTGTCCAGCTTTATTCCAGAATTAAGGTCTTTTTTTTTTTAAATAATGGGAGGAAACTGTATAGTTGTAGGATGGTTGTATATGCAAAGGCGGAGGCAGCCTGATTTCTCTCAGGTTTGCAATTTTTCTCTAACCATCTTTTTTTCAATATATTAGGTTTCTGGATAATAATATTCAGGTCAGGTGCATGTTGATATTCTGTTATCTAATAATTTTGAATTTTGTAGCTTCAATTGAAACATGGCTAACTGTAGCATTTTTTTCTAATTGTTAGCTAATTGTTAGCATTTTTCCCCATCACAATTTAATTATATTGTTTTCCAGTGTAACAGTTGGTAAGAGCATTGGGCTGTTTTAAATTCATGAAATAAGTTTTAATAATTATTGTTTATTGTCCTCTACTAATTTGAATATCAGTATTTATGCCATAACACTGAAGTTGGTTTTTCTACTTTAGTTTTGTATTATAAGGAATTGAGGCATCTTACCCTACATAAAGTCAAACTCTATCTTGATGTCTCAGGAATAAAAACAGGTATACTAAAGTGTTTCATGGTAATTTCTTCACCATGTCATCACTGACTAAAGACAGTAGTACAGGGATGTTTGAAGATAATAAGGCACTCAAAACTTACGTTGGTATTATTGAATTTATTTCCAAATTGGAAATATGTGCACCATGGAGTCAAACATTTTGTTGTATTTCCTTGCCGCTTCTTCAGTTGCAAGACTGAAGTGACTTCAGTCCTTACCACTTCTTGTGACTAAAGCGATCTTTTGTGAGGGTGATATTGCAAAGACAGCTGTCAATGAAGAAGTGGTAAGAAAATACCATGAAACATTTGACTCCATTATGTACATACACCTAATTCTGTTTTTACACGATAGATACGTTCCTGAAAAATACGTGTAAAAAAAATTCGTGTAAAAAAAGACATTGTATTTATGGAAGAAAAGAAGATTGGTTCCGGATCTAAAAAAAATCAGTAAAAATAATTAAAAAAAACACATAAAATATTCGTTTTCAGCTTATTATTTTATTTCAACAAAATACACATGTAATAATATGTAATTAAAATGTACTAAAATAAATTTGTATGCATATGAAATGAAAAAAAAATTCTTCATGAACAAAAAAAAATTCTTCATGAACAAAAAAAAATCTGTTTTACACATAACAAGATTTTATTCATTTTCACTTTCTGATAATAAATGGCGCATACGTTTGCGTACGACTGGAATATTACTTCCATCACTAGAAATGTTGTGGACATCGTCTTCTTCCTCTAATGAAATTCTTTCTGTGATCTCTTCAGCAAAATCAGCACGAGTCTCCTCTGGTGCTGATGTTTCACCGGTTTTACGAACGAATTCAGTTATTAATCGTTGTGTTCGTGTTTTGGTTAGGCCGTTATATAATTCTCTGTAAGAGGCTGTCAACAACTTCAGTTCACGTTGAAACTTCCCAGCGCGTTCCTCATTAGAGTCATGTTTGACAAAATGATTACCTAATTTTCTGGCCAGTTCCAGACCTTCTTTTATTAAATCTGCATTTAGAACAGGATCATTTTCTTCATTATCACTACGTTCTGTGGGATAAGGAGTCCCAAGGACAACCTCCAATATTTCATCTTCGCTTAGGGCTTTGTCGGTTAACAATTCATCAATATCTTCAAACGATAGATCATCGAATCCTTCTCCACCAATTTTGTGTGCCATTGTAATGATGTTGGGAAATTCGGTCGTATTAGGGATGATGTGATCTTTGCTTTTTAGACATTGTGGCCAAACCGCTTTCCAACACGCATTTAAAGTTGCTGGTTTTAATTCAGTTAACGCTAATCCAACTTGATTGATACAATCCATAATTGAGAATTTCTTCCACACATCAATGACTGTTAGTGTTTCATCATTCAGTTTGTCCAAAACGTGTTGTAATGTTCGTTTTACGTAGTATGTTTTAATTGTCGCAATTATACCTTGGTCTAGCGGTTGTATCAAAGATGTAGTATTAGGTGGCAGAAATAAAATTTGTACGTTTGGGTGTTCCAAGACAGGATGGCCGGGTGCATTGTCAAGAATCAGAAGAACTTTAAATTCGAGACCTTTCAAATTCATATAACGTCTGACTTCTGGGACGAAACATTTGTTGAACCATTCTGTAAAAATAGTAGTGGTCACCCAGGCCTTCTTGTTTGCCATCCAGTGAACAGGCAGTTTATTGATATCTACACCTTTCATTGAACGTGGGTTTAGGGCTCGATTTACCAGCAGTGGTTTCAACATACGATCGCCTGAAGCGTTGGAGGAAAATAATAAGGTCACACGATCCTTAGCTACCTTAAAACCACCAGCAGTTTTCTGCGATTTGGCTACATACGTTCTGTTCGGCATTCGTTTCCAGAAGAAACCAGTTTCATCTGCATTCCACACTTGATCAGGAGTGTATCCTCCATCTTCAATAATTTTTGCAAGTTCCTGCGGGAATACTTTAGCAGCCGATTCATCTGCAGATGCAGTTTTACCTTTAATTTTTATATTATGAAGAGCATTCCTTTTAAGAAATCCTGTCATCCAACCTGTACTCGCAGAAAATTCATACTTTCTGTTTAACTGAGATGAAGTGCTTGGCTCCTTTTCTTTAATCTGTCTGTAAATTCTTAGTGCTGTTTGCTTGATGGCATTTCCATCTACTGGTACTCTTTTTTGTGACTGATCTTCTATCCATATTACCAGGGCCTTTTCCATTTTTTCCTTGACAATATCTCTTGTATATGATGATGAATTAACACTTACTTTTGTTCCAGAACATACCGACTTCCTAATTGCAGCTTCATTTTTCTTAATAGTTCTTACGGTAGCTTCATGTACATCAAAATGCTTTCCTACAGACGTAGCCCCTTGTCCAGTTGCAAGACGATCTAAAATTTGAATTTTAAGTTCCAAAGAAATCGCTTTCCTTTTCATTTTGGTAATAGGCAAATTATTCGACATTATATAAGGGCTACCGAAAAATATCTCAGTTATAATTAATAAAAAAAGGTATGAAAATTTTGTAAACTTACAATTTATTGACTATCGGCAAAATTAATAAATTTATATGTGCACAAATTTCACTAAAGATTCTTTCACTTTGAAATAGAGCTTACTACTACATGTCTGCCGAAGATACAATGCACGAATACCGTAGATGTGCACCACATTCAATAAAAACGTTGATGATTCATAGATACCTAGACGTAAACATTGGTAAGCAAAAGCACACGTTTCAAAACGCATACACTAGCTGTTATCCAATCTATTGATGCGTGTAATATAGAAATGATACTAATATGCCACAAATAAAAAAAATTTTCTTAGAATTTAGGCAAAAAAAAATTCATAGAAATCGTGTTAAATCAAAATGACTCGCGTAAAAAGAGAATGAAATATTTATTTTGAATTCGTGTTAAACCAAATTCGTGTAAAAAAAGTTCGTGCAAAAACAGAATTAGGTGTATTTCCGATTCAGAAATAACCATGTTAATACCAACGTAGGTTTTTTGAGTGCTTTATCATCAAACAACACAGTTTACCTATGCATCATGACACTCAAGGAATACCTTAGTACAAGGATGGTTACAGATTAATTATATAATACTAATTTTTACCAATTTCAGTTAATTCTCAAAGCATGGATTTAAAAAAAGGGCAAATTATCTGAAAACGTTTTAAAGAAACTAACCTACCTGGGATGCTGTCCATATAATAATGTCAGCTCTACCAAAGTAGAGAAAAAGAGTATTACATTCTCTAAATAAGGGTAAATCTTGAGATCAGTAATTTGTGGTCATATTTTTTAAGTATGTTGGTTCAAGGATTATTGTTTTTCCTCAAGGTAATTCTTTTTGATATTGCATGTATTGGAGGATTACTGTTGTTAGCAGAGTAATTGCATGGTTCTTTATTGTTTATCATATTTTTATTTTTACTTTTGTTTTTAATTTGTTCCATAAACCTACTTTTAAAAATGTATGTGTGGTTTCTTATTAGCACCTTTATTAATAATATTATCAGTTACACCTATCTGCCAGGTGTTAAGTCTTTATATAGGTCTACAAAGTTTTTGTAAAGAAGCCTTAATCTATCATTAAGACTTCTTTATAAAGACTATTTCTACAGCTTGTTGGTGGTTAAGAACACAAACTGGTTTTATAGTTCCAATGGTACTCTTTGCACCATGTATGGAATGTTACATGGTTTTGTGATATGTTGTATTTATGTTCTTTAATTCTTTTAAAAGCTCTTCATTTGATCTGACTAGTCTGATTTTTGGTAGTCTCCACTTTGTATACAGGAAAGTTCATGCATGGATAGTGCAGTGGTCTTAGGAGGTGGGGCAGGATGATTATTGATATTTTGAATGGTATTTGTTCCGGCAAATGTGATAGATTTAGTAGGGTGTTTTTTTTTTTTTTTTTTTTGGAAATCTACATTATTTGTGGGTGTTGGGTTGGTAACTTTTTTTTTTTTTTTTTTTCCCCTAACAAAAACACCAAACACCACAAGTATTAGAACTTGTAGTACTTAGTAATCGTGCATGGGCTGAAGGTTGAGAAGATCAAAGACGATACTTGTTGACATTAGACTTGAACTTCTGTAAACTGTAATTTTCATGACGTACGTATGAAGGAAGGTTGTTCCATAAAACAGAAATTGAATGAATAAACGAGAAAGAAGAAAAATTGGTTCTGTGAGTTTGCAGTTGGACAGTAAAAGGATGTTCTGTTGTGGCATGTGTTCAGACTGCTTTGGAAGAGAGAGTGGGAATTATGTAAGCCATTTCAGAAGAATAGTGCCCATGGAAGTATCTTTAGAAAAGGTATGCAGCAGAAATAGAATGTCTATCAGACTGAGAGACTCAGTTAGATATGAGTTATTAATTAATCTAATTGCCCTCTTTTGAATGGAATTCAGAAGCCTGAGAGAGGTTTTCAGGCATTGCCCCAGATGTGGGTATAGTATTCCATGGTAGGGCAGATTTGTGATTTGTACAGAGTGAACAGCTGTTTAGAAGAAAAGTAACATTGCGCGAAAGAGAAAAGCCAGACTTTTAGATGCAGAGGAAGCAATATTTGTGATTTGCTTATGCGAAGAGAGATTAGAAGTCAGGGTAATCCTCAATAGAGATATATGAACTTCAAAGATAAGCATAGGAGAAAAAGAATCGTTTTTGTGAGATATAAGATAGGACTGAGTTTTAGAAAGATTTAAAATCAAGTAAGTTACCTTTGCCCCACTGAGAATAGCATTTACAGAATTGGTAGGTGGATATTCGAGAAGTGGAAGCAGTTTGTGTGGGGCAAGGTTTCTCAAACTGGAAGGTGGAATGCAATGCTATCATCAGAAAAACTATGGATGGGATTTCTGGTCAATGGAAAAGGGTCATTAATATACAAGAGGAAAAGAGTGATAGAAAGAATTGAATTTTGGGGAACACGCCAGCATTAGTGGAATAATGGAATATTACAGTAAAATCTATAAGAAATACTGTTTGCTTTTTAATTCAGTTATTTCTCTGTTTTTTCTGCCTTTTCTTTTAAACATTTACCTTGAGATTTTATTTCATTGCACAATAATCTGTAAATGAAGTGGTGGTATACAGTACTGTCTCATTTAGAAGATCAAGGAAGACTAACTTGCAGACATAGTTGATAATGCTCTTATTGATGCTTATATATATATATATATATTATATGAGGTATATGGTATGTTGGTAATCATTAATATATGGAATTTATGGGCTAGTGCCATTGCAGTGGCAATATACAGTGTGATTCTACCAGTGCGACAAACTTGCAGGAGGTGTAGGGGGCACAAAGACAAATCGGAATCACATAGCATTGCAGGGTCTGAAATGCCTTCATCATGCGGTAGAGGACGTTGAACGGGAGGTCGCATGAACAGCGATCCTGCTGGAAGTCAGCATTTGCGAACCGTTTCTGTTGAAGAAACCAAGTAGCAAAAGTCCTCCTCCGGAGTGGATAATCCGCAGGCTCCAATGATTGGACGCGTTGCAGATGGTATGAACTCATTTGGTTTGTTGACAATATCCTCCATACAGTGGATTGGGAAATACTCAATCGTTGGCCTATCGCTCGAGTACTCATACTCGGATTGCCTTCTGCAAGACATAGGACATTCTCCTCATTGTCTGGCGTCCTCGTCGTTCGCTCTCAATTCATGGTACCTGTCGTGAAACAACCAGTCTCACGTAACTTTCTGTGCACACGTGCGAAAATCGTATGATGAGGAGCACGCCTGTGCGGAAACGTTCCTGGTACAAGCGCAGAGCGACGCGCCCATTGCAGTCCGCAGCTCCATACGCGAGGTGCATGTCGGCCGGTTCAACGTTTGAATACTCGTCCATCCTACTGCCTCGGGAACCGGTTTGCAAATGCTGACTTCCAGCGGGATTGCTGTTCACGCGACCTCCCGTTCAACGTCCTCTACCGCATGATGAAGACATTTCGGACCCTGCAATGCTATGTGATTCCGATTCGTCTTTGTGCCCTCTACACCTCCTGCAAGTTTGTCGCACTGGTAGTGAATCACACTGTATACACTATGGCCATAACACAGCAGTTCCCAAACTGTGTGCTGCAGGGCACCGGAGTGAACTCACAGGGGCACTGTAGGATAACTTAAATTTTCGAGGGAAACACAGCAATACTCAACATCTGTCAGACATCATGCGAACTACTAGCTCGAGGTAGTTCAGTGTCAACATTACTTATTAAGTTGTTTGGACCTAACTACTTAATAAATGGAACTGTTAGGTATTTATTTTGGTCTAGGGGTGCCGTGAAAAACTTACTGCGACACTAAGGGCACTTCAAACCGAGAAAGTTTCGGAACCTCTGCCATAACGTTATTTATATACAGTATTATCTTGTTAAATATATGTATTAGTTTATGGGGAAGAGTGTTGTAAAAGATATACCTAAATAAATCTGTGGAGAACATGTAGGTAAAGTATGTTACAGAGACACAAAGGATAATTATATAAAAACTTATCACTAAGTTTTAATACACTACAATTTTGGTGACTTCTTTGGTCAACCACCCTGGAAGAAACTTAATGTATTAAGTTTCATTATGTCTGAACTTAATATATAACTTATTGGCTAATTTCATGCCCGTTAACACAATTTTACCATGTCCAACACACACTGGTTGCCACTTCCAATTTTTGCTAGAGGGCTACGCATGTAAACTCTATAAGGAAGGGGATTGGTCCACTTGATATCGACGATTCAACTGTCGATGATCCTGCTCAGGTAGCTAACAAACTAAATGAATATTTTTGCATCTACATTCACACATGAGGAGTTACTCAAGGAGGGGAATGTTAGAGGTGTATTAAACTCTAGCAGTAAGCTAGATAATCTTGTAATAACTGGGAGTAAAGTGGAGGAGAAATTGTTGAAGATAAACATAAGGAAGGCACCTGGGGTGGATGGGATCTATCCATTTATATTAAAGGAGGCAGCAAAGGAAGTAAACAAACCCTTAGCCATAATTATGACAGCTTCCTTGGACTCAGAGGAGGTACCCATGGACTGGAAATATGCAAATGTGACTCCAATCCACAAAGGAGGATCAGAGGGAGACACAGGTAATTACAGACCTGTTAGTTTAACTTCTGTTCCAAGGAAATTAATAGAGGCACTGGTTAAAGAAGCATTGCAGGATCATCTAGATAAGACTTTGGTTATATCTCGGACACAGCATGGGTTTGTTAAGGGAAAGTCTTGTCTGACCAATTTTATTGGATAATTTTGATATCATATATTTGGATCTTAGAAAGGCTTTTGATACTGTGGCACATGGAAGACTACTGCACAAATTGGAGCAGTGTGGCATTGGAGGCAAATTTCTGCTATGGATAAAGGAATGGTTGAGTGGGAGAAGACAGAGTGGTAATCAATGGACACTGCTCTTCGTGGAATAATGTTATTAGTGGGGTCCCCCAGGGTTCAGTGTTGGGTCCATTGTTGTTTTCTGTATTCACTAATGATACTGATGAAGGTATATCAGGTTTAATGTCCAAATTTGCAGATGATACACAAAGGTTGGCAGGGTTGTTAACAACAGTAATGACAGTATGCTACTCCAACTGGATCTAGATAAGTTGGGAAAATGGGCTGAGAAGTGGGAACTAGAGTTTTACATTGACAAATGTAAAGTACTGCATATGGGAAGCAGTAACCCCAGAATAACATATCAACTGTGTGGTACTACACCGACAGAGGTAGAGAGTGGAAAGGGCCTGTGGGTAATTGTGCAGGCAGATATGAAGTTTTCTGAGCAGTGCAAACAGTCTGCAAGAGTAACCCATGGTGTCTTGTCAATGATATACAGGAATTTTTCTAGCAGGGATAAGGAGGTTATTATCAGACCACACCTTGAGTACTGTATACAGGTTTGGAGGCCTCATTTTATGAATGATGTAGAGCTGTTGGAATGAGTACAGAGAAGGGCAACAAGATTAGTGAATGGAACAAAGGGTTGCTCTTACAAAGAAAGGCTTAAATTTTGCAAATTACAGTGTCTGGAGACTAGGCAACTTTGAGGTGATCTGATTGAGGTGTTTAAAGCCTTGAATGGTTTGAGCATGCTCAATGCTGATGGGATTCTTCCTCTTTCTCAGAATAATCGCTTGAGAGGGCATAAATTCAAATTGATGAAAGACAGTTGTAGGATAGATGTCCGGAAGTTTGCCTTTGGCCAGCGGGTGGTTGATTGCTGGAACAAATTTCCATCTGTCGTTGTAGAAGTTGATAGCTTAAACAGATTCAAGACAGAACTAGACAAATATTTGATGTGGGTGGATAAGGCCTCCGTAGCAGAGTGGTCAGGAGCGGAAGTGCAGTAGCATACGCTCTTTGAGTAGACTGGGGTTCAAGCCCCTGACTGGTGAATACGGTTGACTGCCAACCCGCACTGGACCAGTGTGGCAGATTATGGTCCGTTTCCCTCAGCATGAATTGTTGAGGAGGCTTCCATCCTGCAGTGGGTTGATAATGGCTGCACTTTACTTTTTTTTTTTTTAAGTGAAATGAGGTGTGTGTGTGTGTGTGTGTGTGTGTGTGTGTGTGTGTAGCTGATGCTATATAAGCTTGCTTTCTTGCATCATGTGCCAATGCTAATGCATTATACACAACTCCATTTCTTTTTCGGCTACAGTAAGGTCCACACGTGGTTCTTTTGCTTGGACATAGTATGTCTGCTTACACCACATGCTTGTTTTTTTGCTTTAGTTTTTAATTTTATATCCTTAGTTCTCTGTTGGGTCAATGATGGTCAATGTGTAGTATACATTATACAATTTCAAAATTTCTTAATTTCTGTTATATTTTATTTAAAATAAATAAATGCACAAGGCATAATACTTTAAGAGTTTGGTATCTATATAATATCGGTGTTTAGATACACCATAGATAACTCTTAATAAACTACAAAGTAGTTGTTGTAGGCATCATTTGCTGTTTCTCATATTGTGCTCTGCCTTCACGACGAGTTGCCATGATATTGCACTACTTCAAATAAGTAACTCTTCACTAATAGAGAAGACTATTGTTACTTATTCTCAGTTGAGTACCACCACCCAGACAGCACTGTTTCACGGCTATTGGCCGATCATCAGTGGGTGGGCAGGTACCCTGGTAATGCAGACATGACGACCCAGTTGTGAAGTAGTGCAATATCATGGCAACTCGTCGTGAAGGCAGAGCCCAATATGAGAAACAGCAAATGATGCCTACAACAACTACTTTGTAGTTTATTAAGAGTTATCTATGGTGTATCTAAACACCGATATTATATAGATACCAAACTCTTAAAGTATTATGCCTTGTGCATTTATTTATTTTAAATATTGACATCTACACCTCTTGGCATCTCTCATATTGTGTGATTAACTTCACAACTGGGTCGTCATGTCTGCATTACCAGGGTACCTGCCCATCCACTGATGATCGGCCAATAGCCGTGAAACAGTGCTGTCTGGGTGGTGGTACTCAACTGAGAATAAGTAACAATAGTCTTCTCTATTAGTGAAGAGTTACTTATTTGAAGTAGTGCAATATCATGGCAACTCGTCGTGAAGGCAGAGCACAATATGAGAAACAGCAAATGATGCCTACAACAACTACTTTGTAGTTTATTAAGAGTTATCTATGGTGTATCTAAACACCGATATTATATAGTTATATTTTATATAATCGTAAATTCTATTATTTGTGTTGTAACCTAAAAATTGATTTTGCCCTGGTGCATATTGATCAATACAGAAACAGAGAACCCCCTATCATTGTTTTTCCTTTAAATTTGTGTGGTTGACCCCAGAAGACATCAGCCAAATTCTAGGTATACAGCAATAAGTCTCAACTTACAGAAATTCGACTTTACATAAGTTTTTGCTGGCCAGTGCAAACTTAAAAAAATTTTGGAAACTTATTTTGCATCCTGAAGGGATAAATGGAGGTATTGTGAAAATATCGTAATGTGAACCCAATAACATTGTTTTTTTTTTTCTTTGTAATTCGTTCCAAGTCCTCGGAAGTTAAATTTTGCAATATTACTAAGCTTTTAATCTCTCTAAAAGGTCATATTTATAATGGAAATTGCTCTACACTTTCATCGTTATCATATGTTTCCGTTATAAGAGTCTATTTTGAATGCCTTTGATATTCTTCTAAAGCACATTTCTGGAGGTCACTACCATAAAACAATAAAAACAGTTTGCACTTTCCAATTTATTGGGCTTTTCTGTTAGTGATTAATGGGTATTTTCTGTTATTTGGTAGTAAACTTGATCTTATTGCACTTGCGATAATCCCGATAACTGGAATTCTGTGGGTTTTTATGTTACGGTGTTATGGTGAAATGTGTTCCCCTTCACTGAAATCTTCAATTATATAAAAAAACAAATTTTCAGAAACTTCTCTTCATTCCTGTTTACATATTACAATGATGAAGGGAAAGGGACCAACTGAAAGTGCAAGTGCTGGCAGTGCCAGGAAACGAAACAAAAATTAATTTAAAAATGAAGATGAAAATGATTAAGAAGTACAAAGCAGGTCAATGTTTGTCATCTGCTGCAAGGGAATTAGGTCTTACTGCTTCAACAGTGAATACTATTTTAATGGACATTGCACGTATAAAAGAACATGTCAAAGGATCAACACACTTAAGATCAACGGTGATCAAAAAAAGTGTTCAGGTGCTATATCGAAGATGGAACAACTGTTAATAATATGGATGGAAAATCAGATTCAGAAGCAAGTGTCCCTGAGTCCAATGGCCATTCAAGCAAAAGCAAGAAGTATTTATGAAGATATTAAGGATAAGTACAGCAAACCCTAACCCAAGTTCATCACAAGCAAAGGGTGGTTTAATAGGTTCATGCATCGCACTGCTTTCCAAAACATTAAAGTATGCTGTGCACATGCCAGTGCCGATTCTGCAGCTGCAGAGAAATTTTGTGATGTGCTTGAAAAAACCTCTTCTAAATCTCCACACCCCTCAACTTCTCCAATGATGTGCTTATCAGCTGGAGAGTTAATTCTGGCAACGATGCTCGAAAGGTAAAACTTGCTGACGTCATCCTGTCTCCTCTCTCTTTTTGTAATTTTATAATTTTGTACACTTTTATAATTTTTCCTGCACATGAGATTAAAAAATTGAATAAATAATTATATTTACATGTTTCACGAACATTTATTTTTTGCTTCAATCAAATATGCGAGTGCTGCATAAGCATTTAGGTTAATTCTGACTTACATAGAGTTCTGCGGAATGCAACCCTTACATAAGTCGGGGAGTGGCTGTATTATGCTTTTCATATATTGTTCCTTGTGTCTGTGTAACATACTTTACCTACATGTTCTCCATAGATTTATCTAGATATGTCTTTTACAATACTCTTCCTCATAAACTAATACATAAATTTAACAAAATTAATATATATATATAATGAATTTATATTATTAGTATAAAATATAGTAAGTAGATATTTATGTTTAGAATTAGACTAATGAAAATACGGTGTACCCTGGGTGCAATATATGTGTTGACCGAAAAAGGGGGGGGGGAAGAAAGGAATCGAAATTAAAGTAAATATAACAATAGAAAACATAAACCAAATGGAATTTTGAAGAGATGACCAAGGTGGAAATAGCATTGCTGTGTCATTCATAGTTTTAGTGTCTTCTTCAGAGGTCATCCACCAAAACAATGAAAAAGACAGCAATACTCTTACTTCTGTTTCTGACATGTTCTGTATGTCAAGGTACACGTGCGAAATGCCATGCGGTAAAACTAATATAAATTTGAATAAGGTTATACAAAGTTTGCCAAAACAAATGTGTTGATAAAGTAATACATACAGATCATGGATGACCAAATTTACAGAAGTAAGTAGAATGCTATGAAGGTGGAAAAACCAAAGACAAAGGTAAGGAAAATTCGAATGACAGGAACTTACCGCTACTGGTCGGACTGACAGAAAAGACTGTGTCAGAGGATTACCAGTGTATTTATGCGTGGGCACATTAGTGGCGCCTAGCGTTAGACCAAAATTTGGTGTATGTTTATATGAGCATATATATATATGTGTGTGTGCGCGTACACACACACACACACACACACACACACACACACACACACACACACACACACACACACACACTACCCTGAAAGCATTGCATATATAAACAAGCCATTCCTTGCCACCTGTTTAGTACTGTACTTGAAATTGGTTTCTGTGTAAGTGAATCCTCAATACTGAAGTGCAATTGCTTTTAGAAATTGACAATTCCCCAAATTTACAGTATTATTTAAAACCAGTGATTATTTTCAGATAAAATCCCCTGCTGAAAATGAAGTTTCCAGCAGCAGGTGTTTTATTCACAAGAAAGTTTGGGTGGCTGAAAGAGTCTACTTTAAAATGTCAGAATATTTTTAATAGTGGAAAGATCAATTTATGCTAGCATATATAGCACATATCTCATTAAGTATATATGGATTTAGGACTACGTTTTTTGTAGCTGTTGTATAAGTGGATTTATAGTATTTCAGGTAAGTTTTGGATCTTCAGAAGTCATCTTGTGTGCCAGAATACACAGTATCTAAATATCAGGGTAAAGACATTCCCACCCCATCAGTGAAGGTGAAAGCATATTTTGTAGTATCTGAATTAATTTATCCAAATCTTAATTATATCATTGGGCACTGTTCTCATAATCATATGATGATTATCAGTTAATAGAAAGAAAGAAATGTAGTTATATCCATTAATAAATTTTTATAGAACTTTGTGTATAAAAATTATATGTTTGGTTTCCATGATACATTGTTCTGGCTACGTAAATTCCCCCAAATTTTAAGAATGATACATTGATTTCATGATTCATTTTTCTACTTTTCAGGTTAAATGATGTGGAACTGGTAGGAAGGAAAATCAAAATCAGTAGCTCTGTGTTTCTGCCAAAATTGAAATTTGATCGAAAAAATCTGTAAGTGAAAGATTTCTGTAATGGAATTTCTTTAAAAATTTTTCCATACTTCATTGCAAATCTGCAACTGATTTCTTCAGAGTTAAAATGCCATAAAAACATTATATATTAATAGGATATATTCATAGTTACATGGTGTGATTATATAGTAATAAACATTTTATGTAATCACATTTCTAATAAAATTTAAAATTAGTGTAATTTTTATTTCTTTACAGAAAAGCTTTTATTTTGGATAGTTTGAATTATCATGAGAACTATCAAAATATTGAGTCAGTCTGATGAGCCATGAGTGGTGGGGAAGCAGAAATGAGTTTGAAGTAGTACTATATACAGTTCAAACAAGTGTGATGAACATGATGGTAATTTAAGCAGACAAGTGCAATGGCTTAGCAAGTATTAATGCATTATCAGAGGGACTTTTCCAGACTAATGATACTTTGGATGGGTTGCTTGCATACAAAGCAGCAATATATTTGTGGATCAGTTTGGTGACATGCTTTTGACCACACTTTTACTAAGAATTCAACTGATTATGAGAACTTCTGCATTAAGGAATTGTTAGCAGATGGTGGTTATAATTTATTAAGTTGGAACGTATCTAAAGAGATCTCAGGTAAGGGATAGAGGGAAGAGTTTTAATTTTAAAAAGCAAAATTATAATGGCTTAGGCATTATTTAAATTCTGTTCATTGGTTATGATTTCTGAATGAAACAAGTATAAATGGGAAATTTTCAAAGAAGTAATTTTAATAACTGTTGGTGTATTTTTATGCCTTTAAATTGGTATTGTTCCAGGCTGGGACCAAAGTGGATGACCACTGAACTGATAAAATAAGTAGCAGACAAGAGGGTTGCATGCAGTGAATGTAAATTATCAAGAGACTAAATGTTAGTCTCTCCGGGGAAATTTGGTATTGTTTCTCCCAGAACCCAACTGTGGAACCATGTGACATGTGCCGTGGATCTGCTATTTAAGGATGTGCCGCACAGTAGACATATGCTGCTGAGGAAGGAGACTGCTGCCTCTGAAAGCTACAGCAAATTTTATTGCTTTTAATTTCTAGGTTTTTAGTATATTTTATCAGTGTTATTTATTTTTATTGTAAATATATATCTATTCTATATTTATTTTATTGTAAATAAAGTGTTTTTAGTTACAGTATTGAAAATTTATTTATCTTCCGGCTGGTGTGAAGTTTAATCATCAATGTGTACATAGCAGTTTGAAAAACAAATGTTTAGTGAGAGAGAGTGAGAGTGAGTGAATCAGTTACATAAATCCAGTGCTTTTTTGTAAAAAAAAAATAGGTGCTAGTACTCATTCTTTGCTATCAGGAAAAATTGAAAATTAAAATGATATGAAAGGTACTCTAAAATTTTTTTTTTTTTTTTTCCTGATATTGTTACTTTAGGTAATTTTTCTGGAATAAGAACAAGAAAAAAAGTATATTAACACAGTTTATTAAGCACAAATTTATTATTCAAGTATATAAGTAATAAGAAAAAAAATTAGTAAGTAAAAATAAAAAAAAAAGTAAAATGAATTGACATATTTTGCTGAATCGAAGTGTGTCAGAAACGGGCCTACAGTTTTAAGAAATAGTAGTGAAGAAATTGTTTTTGTCATCAATGAAGCTCTGGTTGGGCTGATGATCAGATTCATTTGTGAAAATCCTCGTTCACTTTCACTCGATGAATTTGGTATCATACTCAGAGCATTCATCAAATGCTTCAATTTTTTCAAAACCGTCTTATCAATTAGGTATCCCCGAAATCCATGAATTGCATCTCTTTCATTTAACTGTAACCTAATTGACAATTTTCTAATTTCATTTTCATCAAATGCCGTTTCATGTTTAGAAGGTTTAATACCTTCATTGTCCTTATTTTTGTTTCTTTTGCCATCAATATTTTCACTAGTTCTTTGAACTAGTTGTTAAATTTGAATTTTCTTTCTTTCTTTCTTTCTTTTTTTTTTTTTTTTTTTGAAACTGTCCAAAATGTCTGTGTCATTTGGATATTCAGATACTGACCATGTAAACAGAGATAGGGAAAATTTATGGAGAAATGTGGATAACGCACTTCTGCAAAACAACAGATGATTATTTGTCGGGGTAAAAGAAAATCACTCCCTCCTAATTCTTGAAAAGGGTGCTTACGGTTGATTCACAGTGGTGTCCAACCTACGGCCCTTTGCAGAAAATGAAATAAAATACCAGTTTTAAATTGTTAATTATCAAAAAAATTTTCTCATTAAATGTTTTGTTCAGTAAATGTAGTTGTGTATTGTACTTAATAAACTTTTCGAATATTTTCAATTTTACTTTTACATGTAACAAGATATGGAAAATGTAACACTAATTTTTCTCGAATCACTCAATGTTGCCTGCGAAAGAAATCTAACTTTGAATTTTTTTTAATATGGCCCCTGTACGGGAAAAGGTTAGACACCACTGCAGTAGAAGGTTGACCAAAGCCCATTGTCAGCATCAGGAATACCCCTTTATCTGCTCACTGTTGACCAGCACGACTTCTCCGTATATGGGACAGATGGTCGGATGGGTTTTAAGAATACCACTAAGTTGTAGAATGGTAATCCCGTTAGCTCTCATAATTCGTGCAGCAGCAGCACTAATTGCCTGAAGGCCAGAAATGTGAACAGTGCATACCGAGTTAAGTCTGTTCTAATCCATTCATTATATAAAAAATTTCTTCTCTCAACTACTGTATTTTAAATGTAACTTCCAAAGGGAATTCAAAAAAATTCCCTATAAAAGGAGTTCGTTAAATAGAGGTCCGACTGAGTAATTTAGAATTCTAAAAATAGTTCTAAAATTTTATATAGAAAATATCTTAACAATAGACAGCAAAAAATGCAAATTTTAGTTTATAAAATGTTTAAGCTTATTTGAATAGCAGGTAAACTCAAAAAAAATTTATGGAATATTACAAATTTCAAAGTGTACTGCATCCAAATGTCACACGTCACTCTTAATAAAGGTGTCAGTATACCATACCGTTGTGTACTGTCCCAAAAAAAGCACTGCATAAATCTATAAAGCCTAGACTAGGTTCATGCGAAAACAAGATACACTTCCCTTTGAGCAGTCATTACCCTAATGTTCTGATTGTGCTTTAAAATTCTCAGTTGCATAATATCATAACAATCAGAGGAAGAAGACCAGCAATAAATCAGTCACTTAAACAGAGTTAGAATAAGGTTATATCTTGATCATCTCCTTTTATAAAAACATGGAAGAAACTAGTTGCTATTTCCCATGCCATTTAATTTGTTATTATCAGTTTATACTACTCTTGCACTTATCACTTTAAAAGTGTTCCTTTTGGCTCTTTGTAGCTAACTTGACTGGCCTAGAATATCTCTTCAGGAACTTCTACTCTACTAACTGTAATATATTAATGCTGAATGCACCCATCAATTAACAGATGACTAATTTCCTTCGACTCAACTCAGCTCAGCTCATCTTGACTTGACTTTGCACCTCCAACTCTACTCTTTCCAGTTGAGACCCAAGAGGCCTCTTTTACATCAAATACCCTTCCCTTAAACTTATATTACTTGACTGGTGATTATGATTTTGAGCCCAGGAACATGCCAAACAAGCTATCTTCTTAATAGCTCATTTTATAGTGGAAGAGTGAAAGGTAATACCACCCAGTTTGATTCTTCTACAGATTGTAGCCTGGTATTGCATTATCATGTAATGAACTTGAGATTCCAACATACTTCTTGGGACAATCATTATTTAGTCTAAATGGCATGGGTAGGTAATTATAGAGAAATGTTTGTATAACAAAATTTTCAGTGATTTAAGCAATCTATTAAAGAGTATATACTTTTGAACTCTGTTAAAGAGTTCAAATGTATATTTCTGTGAAAGGATATAAGTTATTTCCTTACTAACAAATCACAAAGCTACCAATACAGAATCCAGCACAAAACGAATTTCAACAAATTTCAATAAAATATTGAACTGAAATACAGAATCTATTTAACCAATTAAACTTATCTTAGTTAAATCAAATTTTGAACCAACTGTTCTCTCTCTATCAAAAATAGCTCCTTTAGCACTGGCTAAATAACTCCTGGCTGTTAATCCCTGACTGCCTGTCTCCAACCATACAGAAGCAGGAAAAGTGCCCTTCTGTGGTAGGGAGAGAAAGTAGAGAACATATTTGAACAGAGAACCATATAGTCCAAGAAAGCCACAGGCTTTGCTGTGCTGGCAAAAAAAATTGTGCACTTCCCTACTCACATAGGAGGTTACTGTCTAGTACCTTTTGAATTTATCCAAACTGTCAGCCTCACCTACTTGTGAAGGTGACTTGTTCCTGCAATCAACGACTCGCTAACTAGAAGAAAACTTCATACAATCTAGTCTAAACCTCTTTCCCTGTAATTTGAATTTATGGACTCTTAGTTCTGGAATTTTTTATAACAGTGAAAATTCCACCATGTGTCCTTCATTCATTTTACTAACCCCTCTTAGAGCCTTATAAACCTCAATCAGATCACCACTGAGGTGCCTGATTGCTGAGCTCTGTAGAACATAATCAGAGTATCTCCTCATATGGTCACTCTTTTGCCAGTCTCACTGTGTATGATGCCCTTCGTTAGGCCCTTTCAAGAAGCTGAGTGGCTTTTTTCAGATGTCTTCATAATTGAACATAGTATTCCAAATGTGTCTTATAATTGCCTTATACAGTTGGATTATGACCTCCCTATCTCTACAGGATAATGTTCGATAAATCATTGATATGATACCATGGTCTTTCCTGGCTGCATGTTTACACTGCTTAGAAAACTTCATATCTGCTTGTATTGTAACTCCCAGATCCTTTTCTTCCTCCACTGTTTTTAATTCAACCCCAACAAGTGTATAATTTATTTCGAGGTTGCTATTTCCCCAAGATGTACATTTGTTACATTAAAAAACAGCTGCCACTTTTCTGACCATTCTGAAGTCTATTTGTCATCCTGAAGGAGTGCTGCTTAATACTGATCACTAGCCTCTACCAATCTTTGTCGTCTGCAGATTTTGACGTCATGCTTTCTATCGCTTTGTTTATGTTGTTTATGAAAATCGAAAATAACAGTTATCCAAGAACTGATCCTTGGGATCCCACTTCCTGACATTATGACAAACTGAAGAATATCCATTAATCACAACCTTCTGCCCTGCACCACCCAGAAATACATCTTAGAATCTTTCCAGTAAACATTCTAACATGTTTCAGCTTATACAGTAACCTCTCATGAGATTCAGGTTCAAATGCTTTGCTAAAATCCTGTTGAACTACGTTGAAATTGTTCCCTACATCTAGGTCATGAGTAACTGTCAAAATAGCCTACTAATTAGTTAAACATGATTTTACTGTAACGAAACCATGTTGTGTGTCCTTCAGAATACCATATCTAAATGTCTCTGGATTGCACTCTTAATTGTTGCCCATAAGATTTTTCCTACTACTGAAGTCGACTAACTAGTGTGTAGTTACCAACTTCACTCTTAGAACTGCCTTTATGTATTGGTGATATGTTTGCACTTTTCTAATCCAAAGGAATCTTTCTCAAGTTCAGAGGTGCCCTCAAAATTAAACTCTGTGGTTCAGTACGCTCCCTGAAACAATTACGGGGTATATGCTATCAACTCCAGGAGCCTTACTTGCCTCTATGCTCAAGTTTTTCTAATAAACAGCCATCTGTAATTATGAAATCACTAACTTCATGGCACCTCCGTAGCCAGGTGGGAAGGAGCAGCAGTGCGTAGCACATGCTTCTTGATTAGACCAGGGTTCGAGCCCGTCACCACCAAATACGGAGGATGCGGAAAGGTCAGAGAATGACCACCGCATATCCCTGAAGCAATATGGCCTTAGTTGCTAATGCTCCTAAAAACCAAACAACACATACACACACTATAGCTTTATGATCACTGTTAATAAGTGATGGTAGAACATTCTAATCAGTTATCTGTCCATCCAGTTTAACAGAGGTGATAGTTGCATTAATGTTTGATGTTCCATTTAAGGACTAGAATGTGTAAGGTCTCTTTGGCCAATTTTGAACTACTAAATTATAAGATAATATTAAATCTTCCACAGCAGAACTTCTGTGGTCTGAAATTCTGCTGTGCCAAAAAGATGATTTGGCATTTAAGTTGTCAGCGCATATAATTAAATTCCATGAAGAAAATTTTGTGCATATACGATCCAGCTGATGTAAGGACGTTTGAATATCTGCTGACGGAGGACAATACAGAGAAACTAGATGAAAAGTAATAATTAGAGACGAGATCAGAAGACAAGTTAGTGTCTGTACACTCTCCGGAGATGGTTGTCACTACTAATTCATGATTGCATATTGCCATTGCAGTTTTAGGAGGGGTTTCTATAGAATGAACAATTCTGAGGGATAATGAGAATCCCATAACCTTGACTCATAAGGTTATGGGATTATTGAAAACATAAGATCATAATTATTTTCAATCATCGCCACTCTTACTTCATCCATGACCACTCATGAATGCTGGCAGTTTATTTGCAGTATTTTTATACCCTCAAAATTCACATCCACAACATTAGAAAAATGTGTAGTGGCTGTATTATTCATTATGAGTTTTCTGGTTTACTAGTTCAACAGCTCGTTTATACTCCGGACAGTTACTGTCTCGGACTGAATGCTGATAATCTCTGTTGTGTCTTTTATAATTAACACACTGAGAGAGTTCTTCCCTGTGTGTGCATTCAGTAAACACATGTCTGCTGTCTCCACAGTGGCCACAAGACAGTCTTATGTGTGCAATTTAAAGCTGAATGGCCATAGGCCAGACAGCAGAAACATTTAGTTATTTGTTATTTGTTTTTTTTTTTTTTTTTTTTTAGGAGCATTAGCAACTAAGGCCATATTGCTCCGTGAATATGCAGGTCATTCCTGACCTTTCCACATCCTCCGTATTTGGTGGTGACAGGCTCGAACCCCGGTCTAATCAAGAAGAGTGTGCTACGCACTGCTGCTCCTTCCCACCTGGCTACGGAGGCGCCAAAACATTTAGTAACCACTGTGAAACAATAGAATTTATGTGAAGTGAAGCCAAGAAAGATACGATCATTCTGTAGTAAGCATTTAAAAATTTGGGGGGGGGGGGTGAATCCTGTTACCCAGTTTGCTATTTTATTTCCAGAGCCTGAATTATATCTGAACGTTGTACCGTTTTTAACTTCCTCTTGTTCAAACCCATGATCTTTTAGGTTCTTTATAAACAAATCTTCTAAAATATCCTCCTTTGTATATTCCTTTGGCACACTGTAAATTAAAACCGCTGAGTCTAGTAACCGTGGTTTGTCCATAGACAAACCTGCATTTGTCAGCTGCGTCAATTTGCTAATCCATCGGGTCAATAATTTCAATTAAGAGACCTTTGTTTCTTAGTAACCTCATATTTTTAATTTTAATATCTCGATGTTCTTTTTTGAACACCTCTGTCACTTTAATTCTAACATCTTGACTGGATGAAATTTCAGAATCGGCATAAGGTCTCAATATAATGATGTTTTTAGGGTCACTAAAGTTGTTTTTTGATGGGAGAATAACACCTTCGTCCAAAGGAATTTGAGAAAAATGTTGTAATTGTTCACCTTCTCCTCTAGGTTTATGTACAATATTTTCAGTACATTGAATGCCTGCAGCAGCAGTTGATCCTCTAACTGCTTCAGCAAAGGTACACTGTTTTGGTTGGTCCTTGATTAGATGTTCAAAAATCTGTGCATATTTGTAATTCTGATGTTTTTACTTTCAGGCATTCATTGTCAATCAGTAATGCATTCGTAAGTGACTCCAGGTCTGACCACAAACGATGTATATAGTTTGAAGCTGCCTTAGTGACTTTGCTGCTATCTGCAGATAAAAACTCTGAGTGCTTGTTTAATCTTGGTCATTGTTAAAACTACCACCGAAGTATCTAAAGACTCCCCTGGGTCCAAGCCTTCGGTGAATGATGTATTTTGCACGAATTCTTGTGCATTAGCCAAAGCATTGGCAACTGTGTCTTTGCTTCGATCTTTGTTTTGATTTGGATTTTTATCCAGGTCAGAATTACTGGGATCAGAAGCAGATGAAATAGATTTATCATCTGCCGAATTGTCCTGATCACTTCTTGTTAATTTGAGGACTATGGGATGTTTTTTCCCAGCTGATTTTAGTAGGCTTATCTGCAACCGACGAAGGCAAGTCCCCATCAGAATCATGCACTGGTGATACACTAGAATCCATAGTGTTGTGTTGATGAATGAAACAGTACACACAAAATATATAATTTAAAATAATATTCCAGTCTTCCCTGAAATTAAAATATTTTGTATCACTCCAATTTGAATTTATCTTCTTTCAAGTTATTCTTCAGGTCTGAATACTTATATTCAAAATATTTACCAATAACCTTTCAAGAAACAACAATATATAGTTTTTATATAATGGAAAACTATGGTCTGTCTAACCAGCCAAATGAAAAATTGCATGAATTTTTTGAAATTGCAAAATAACGAGTTTTGTAACTTCTGTTCTAGCCACCAGGTGGCACCACAATAATTATATAAATTAAGTAATTTGGAGGGGAATCTCTGTACAAAGTTTGGTCCCAATTCGACCAATAGGTGAAGAGATATTTGAGTTCAAAGGGCACACCAAAAATAGTCCAAAAGAGCCAATATTTAATATATATTTCTATGTATAGTGGTATGAGAATACTGTCCACTCATACACTATAGCCCTTTGAGAGTGTTTTCCATTTCAATTATATTATTTTAACTTGCTCTATGTAAATGGCACTACAGACAAAATGGCCACTACCAAGAAATTTTTCTGTCCAAAAACCTCAATAAGAACTCCTTTTGGCTTCTTCTATTAAGTACAATGGCTGCCAATGCTTTTCCTATGTGACTCTATGTTACACTACAGGTAGTCAGCCACGTTAGTCTTGGGTATACCATGTGCTTTCAGCATTACCATTGAAAGTCTATGGAGAAATCTCATTAAACAAAATTTACAAGTCTGTAAATCTTCATCTGCTTATTTCTTAATAACTCCCCTTTACCAATCTTTACCAAACTTATATCACTAAACTCACCAGTACTTGGTAAAAGCGAGGTGATATTTCTTCAGTGAGGGGGGGGTAGCATAGATCCATAGATATATTCAACAAAAGCAGGAGCACACAAACACAATGTCATGACAGTACAAACTTAACCGCCAGATCTCTGGCACTATTACAGATCAACTTTTACCTGTTGTAGGCTTCAGTACTGTTTGTTGCTCTGTAGCTATCCCATGTTACCTCTTTTTGCTCTGTTTGACCAGCCAGCTTCACATTCATCCATTCAGCATCTTCCTCCTGCAATATTTTCTTAATGGTATATATATGTTCATCGCTTATGATTTTTGCTTTAAAGGTATTCCATAATTCAAATGTATTTACCCTCACTCTGCAATCTGACCAATTAATGCCATATAGCACCTTAAACTGTCAAATTCCCCTCTTCTGAAATTAAAATCCATTCCTTTATCTTCAACTACTTCATTGTCTTTCTTCATCTTCCACCTGACGATTGCATTCTGCATGTTCACTACCTGACAGTGGTTCCTGTACTTGAAACTCTGTGATGTCATCTGATTCTTGAAAATGAAGTCAAGAATATTCTCACCCCTAGTATTTTCTCTAATGTGCTTGTATAAATAATAATCATCTAGTTTATTTAAAAAAAATTTTTCCTCCCACTTACTCCACTCAATCTGAGGCAGATTTAAGTTACCCATAATAAGACATTTCTCTTGCTTGGCTATTCCATTTGCATGTAGAGACTCTCATCATACTCTTCACAGTCTTCTGGTGTGTAGATTGCTCCCACTCTCATTATTCCTTTGCTTCCAACTGTCTCACACCACACAGATTCTACTGTGGCAGACATAAGTTCAGACTCAGCATAGGCTCTTTTTGCACTCAGGCTGCTTTTGATAAGAAGTAGGGCCCACTACCTCTTCTATCTTTCCTAAATATATTATAAATACTGTAGTGGGACTCGTCATTCCTAATTTCCAGGTATCACCACGTTTCTGTTAGCTCAATTATGTCAACATTAGTTTTTCTAAATGGACACATGGACATTTGGAATGACCCTTAAAAAAGTAGTGAACACATATGCGTGTATGCATGCATGCATGCACACACACACACACATGCATGTGAAAGGGTTGAGGGAATAAAATCTGCCCCTTTGCACTTAATGACTAATAACTTTAAACTGGAGACAAATTAGGCTTACTGGTGAGATTCTTCATTGGTGGGTTAGCTAAAAGATAGCCTTAAATAGATGCTTTGTAGGGTGGACCAGTATAGCAAGTGGAGTCCCTCAGGGTTGAGTTCTGTGGCCCTCCTGTTTCTTCTCATCCTTAATGACATTGATAAGAGAGGACAGGAGAATTTGCCAAAATTTATTAATGATTTATAGGTAGAAAAAGTGGTTAATCACCAGAACCAACCCATTTTTTGTTATTAAAAAAAAAAAAAACCATTATGTTGGTTGCACAAATGGCCTGAATGGCAGATAAGTTTAATGCTTCTATATGTAAGGTTTTGCACCTTGGAAACAGAAATAAACTTATAATAGCTAGAAGGAGAGGAGTTAAAAGTTCATAAAAAAAGATTTAGCGGGTTATGGTATAACCACATATAAAATTTACCATGCAGTGTGAACAGGTGGCTATGAAGGTACGTGATATCTTTATATCCTTATGATAAATTGTAGGGAGGGGGATGTCATTTTCCCCTCTGTATAATATGATGGTGAGACTACATTTAGAGTATTGTTCAGGTCTGGAAGCCACACATAAAGAAAGATATGAAACACATAAAAAAAAAGGGCAACCACATGGGCGGTACTAATCAATGATATGAAGAACTGCAAAGCTTGGAACTGCTATAGGTATTGGTACTCAAATACAAGTTGATTTCAAGTATAAGTTCACCCCTAGTTTTATGCCTTGGAAAATCTGAAACTCTGTTGGCCCATGATATTAAAAATGTTTTGAGGGCATAATATATGCTGCTGTATATTTAAGCATAATGAAATGGGCCAAGTATGCAAAACTACTTGATCCAAAACATATTTTTCCCCTTTGATAGTAAGTGATTGGAATATTCATATTAATGTATTTTATAAAATCAGTGTTACTTTTGATCACTTACCTTAATGTTAAGAGATTAAGCACCTATTTGAAATTGTTTGAAAAATTATTTTATCGGCGTAAAATTTGAAAATGCTATTTTATCCAGAGCCACGAAATACTCCTCAACTTTATTATCTCTGTTGTTGCCAAAAAATAGTTTTAGCTGCTGCTTCTGTAAATTCTGAATGGTTATTATACACACTAAATGGGTCTGTATTGCTAATTGCAAACTCTTTGTTATCTGATTCCTTAAAAATATCATATTATTTAGTGCCACCTATAGCATTACTAATGCTGCATTTTAAAAATGCACCCACACTAATTTTACTCATTCTACATACAGAGAAATTTTTCTCTGTGTAGAAACCTAACATGACTCATATATAAGACAATCTTCATATGTTTTGATTTTGAAAATATCAAAATTTCTCAACTTCAAATAGCTCCCAAATAGTAGACATTTTTGGCAAGACCTGATTGAGGTATATAAGACCCTGAAGGAAATTAGTAAAATGAACAAGTAAAATGAATATATCACTAGTAGAAGAGACTAGAACTGGGGACCACAAATATAAAATCTTAGGGTGTTGTGGAAGAATGGATCTTATGAATTTTTCCTTCAGGCAGTGTTTTAGATCACTGGAATAAATTATCTGCTGCAATGGTCAAAGCATAGAGTGTAAAGTTCAGAGCAAAATTAAATAATATTTTTTAAATGATAGGAAAAATATGAGTGAATTTTTTTGACAGTTGCAGAAAAGTCAGCTTCCTTGCTGTGATACTAAAATCAAAAAAAAAAGTATGAGAGAATTTTTAAATGCACAGTGACAAATCGAGATCTGTATAGTAAAATACATTCTTTTATCAGAATTGTAAGACATTGATAATAAGCCTCCACAAAGTCACTTCTTTAATTGCTGAATGTTTTCAGCTTTGATTTTTAAATTGGAAATTTGTGAAGCATTCGCTGAATTATTGTTGCCTTCCTTATTAGGCAGTGTTTCTATGATGTTACCTTGCTTTCTAATGATGGTATTGAATATCCTTGCCATCGGTGTATTCTTGTTGGAAGATTAGAATATTTTAGAAGCATGCTTGCTTCTGGATGGATTGAGGTAAGTTATGAAATAATATAATACTGTAAAATTTAGAATTATCATTTCTGTATACCTTTGTGGAGGTCATCAAATTTTAAAAGCATCAATCTTGAATGTTAAAAAATATAAAAGAAATTTATTGTATTTACAGATGAATTTTGATTCTTATTCTTCAGATATTGGTTGTCTAAAATATTTAAAAAAATCTCTTGCATGAATATACAGTCTAACCTCTCAAATCTGGTAACAGCTCTCAGAAATTTGGTGGTCATATTGCAGGCCTTAAAAAAAAAAAAAAATCTATGGCACAACTTGCACATAGTTCTGTATGTACATTATATGGAAAAATGTGAAGTACAATAAAATATAATCACCTATCCTTCCAAAATTATAGCAAAATTTGGCTGGATTATTCATTGGGTATATTGTGCCAATCCTACAAAAAAATTTAGAGATTTTAAAAAATCTCATATGACTTAAAAAAGATCAAAACTCCTGCTAAATTTGCTTTAATTGAATTATCTTACAAAACCTTTTTTATTACAACAATAATGCATTAACAAATGGTGAAGAGCTGTCATATTATGGGATACCCTCTCAAATAACACAATGTATATCTTTTGATCTATCTTGTGGGTCTCTGTTTATGAGACTGCTCAGGGCCTACAAAGACCTTAATCTGGCTATGGTACAGGTATATGAACCAACACTGAAACTTTAACAATTCAACCTCTGCAACAATGGTTAATAAGCTATGTTTTGCATTTTGAACCACTGAAATCCAGTGGGTTGTGTGCTTTTCTTTGACAACATAATTAACCATATTAATAGATACAAACCATATTAATAGATACATAATTATTATTAATAGATACAAATGGATGAAAGTTGATGTTGTTTACAGACATGGAAATCTGAAAGTTCAGTGTTTATTGAATGAGTTATGTCAGCTTAAATTTTTCATGTTTAAATTGCAAGACACCAAAGAAACTGAGTAATCCATTGATAAGCTTAACAAGTTGCTAATCTTGTTCACAAATGGCAGCAGACGATCCCCTGACCTTTCATCAAATTTTCCCATGTGGTTAGTGAGGCAAAATCTTCACTCTGCATGATCAGTTCTAATTCTTTGATTGGGCAAATAGTCAGCTCAAGAACTAAATTTTCTGATTCTTGGTTTGTTTACTGCATTTGCCCATTTTCCTAAAAATAGGCAGAAAAGAGGTGGTGCCAGATAATAAATTACCAGATTTTGGAGGTACAGCTGTGTAAAGCATTATGAATGAATGAAGAAGTATAATTGTTGCCATGTCTTTATAATACTCACACTGATATGATACATAAAAACTTAACTGCATTTAATAAAATAAAAAAATTGGCTACAAATCCACTGTTACATAAATTACTACAAATAAAAATCCACATAATCAATTTGTAGATAATTCTTTTTTTTTTTTTTTTTTTTCAGTTTTCATGCATCACAACTGTGTGATGTTATGTAGAAGCTGCTTGGATAATCTACCCAGCTCTCCCATACACATCAGACTTAGTTTTTATTTGTAGAATATTTTGATTTAAATTTAAACTGTGATTTTTTATCTATACAGTTTGATTATCTATATAATAAATTCTTTGGTGTACAGTGAGGAACGATACACTAAACTAGTCAGTTATGAACTGTGCAGTATATGTAAATTGTTTTCATTGCCACATGGGTTTGTTTGAAGATAAAGAAGGTAGATAAAGCTGGTGTATATTTATTTGCAGATGAAACCAACACCAAATATGTTCATTTCATCCATAGATAAATCTGCACCAGCTTTATCTGCCTTCTATGGAGTAATCTTGCAGTAGAAAAAGACTGACATCTTTCAAACTACAAAGCATTGGCAATCAGCTTAAATCTAATGCATATATGGTACATAATGTGTAAATAATAAATGCAAGGATAATTTAATTTTCTTTCTTAATTTTTTTCCCTGCTTATATTTTGTATTATAAATAGTCTGTTTAAAATTGATTATCTGAAAAAAAGCTATGTTCAAAAGTTTCTCAGTCCCAGTTATTTTAGATAACCAGGATTCTACTGTGTATATTTTTTAAGTAAAGGGAAAGTAGCTTATAAATCAATTCAGAATTTTTTTTATATGTTAAAATTAATTTTAATAATAATATTAAATTTTTAGACATCCAGCAATAAAGCTTTGCCTTTGCCATTATCTTCTAAAGTTATGGAAGTTGTCCTTGAGTATCTGTATACAGATGATGCCCCATCTTTATATGGTTAGTAGTCAGTTTTCTTTGTAATTTTTGATATGCAGTTTTCATAAGTTTGAAATATATATATATAATTACTATAGTAAGAGTATAATATGTACTATATAGGTACTGAAAGTGTATTTAAACATAGGCATACAGTGGGTTTATATATACAGCTAAAAGTTATACAGCGGCGGGTCATAAAGTCAAAAGAACTTTTAAAGACTAAGATAACCCGTGTTGGTCTACATTGCCATACCCTAGAAATAAACATATAATTAGCAATAATATAACATAAATATAATATAGAATACAATAATGATTATGTAGCTAATTATTGATATATAGATACATTGAGTGGAACTTTTTTTCAAGGGCTAACCCCATTCAATATATCCCACCAATAATTAGCAAGGCTATCTGCCTGTTTAACTAGGTCCAATTAATAAACATAAAGGCGAATTATGCTAAACTTTAAAATTTAACAGCAAACAGGAAAGATAACAGCTAGCCCGACAGATAGCTTTGAAATGAATATACAGAATATAATACAGAAAATAGAGGGCCAACCATAATTTTTATTTCAGTTTTGGTGATATTTTATTTATATTTGTGCAAAAGAAAGCTAGTGCTAACATAAGGAGAAAGGAAGTAAGGATAAGTATAGTAATAGTACCTCAATTTCCCTCGAATTGCTCTAATAGATCTTGAGGTATAAAAATTTAGGGTTAGATAGTGTAAAGTGAAAAGTAAAGAAAATAGCTTTATATAATGGCACTTGGAATATACCGGGAGCATAACTGCCTGACCTTTTAGTAATGGATCCTGGGCCGACCGGGCTATTCAGGTGGGTAAAGTGCCTGCCTGGCAATGCAAAGGTCATGGGTTTGAATCCCGCCTCGGGCTTGGATCAGAGTAAAATGCAAAAACTTTGGGAGGTGCATTATGGCCATAGAAGCCAATGTGCCAACAACTAACAAAAAAAAAAAAAAAAAGTGTTATGTTTAGTTAGTACTATGTATATTAATTAAGCTAATGTACGCGTAAATTTATTTTTATTTTGCTGACCTGTGGATGATATTCTTCAGATTTTCACGTATCATTTAATTTTGTTAATTGCTAAAGTAAAATGAGTAAAGTAGTATAAATTTGTGCTTTATATCTTCATTTTTATAACCTGTGGATAATATTCCTCCAATTTTTTCACTTGTTACAATTGCCATTTAATAATATCAAAATTCAATTCGTAAACGTGATCACAATAACTGGCACTTACTGCAATTATTTTATGACACCAGCATAAAAAAAAGATAAATGCTGGCTCGTTCAGTGCCAGCTCTGCTCTCACTGAAATTAAATGTGATGTTATGGCTTGATTTTATGTTCAGCTTAGAGACAAATACCATTATCTGTGGTTCTGTTTAAGTCACTAATACCTTTTTAAATTGTATAGCACAACTGAAAAGGCAAATCTAATGGAAATCACTTGCCAGCAGATGAAAACCTTACTGGCTTCTCATCAGTTTGCAGGCAGTCTATACTAGAAAGTGTATTCAGAACTGTAAAGAATAATGCATACGTGAATACTAACTGTATGAAAGTATAACTTCCATTTAAAGCATAACTATTAATGGAAGTTTTACTTCCATGTACTGCTTGGAACAATTCACTTAGAAAAAATACATTAGCAGATGTATGCATATCTATTAGCAAATGTTTGCTGCAAGCATATATTTTCTAATAGACTACTGTACAGTAAGCTTCCAAATGGCTATTCTGAAGGTGTCTCAGATTTTTAAACGTATAGCAGATTTGCCTTTTTCAGTGATTCTATACAGTTTAAAATGATATATTAGCAACTTACACAGAATCATGGATAACAGTATTTGTCTCCAACTTGAACACAAGTCCAAGTTTATAGGTCGAATACTCTACTCTCAGTTCTTGTGAGAGCAGAAAATCTTTCCTGATTGAATTTTGATTTCAACTACTACACTGAAATATATCCCTACAATGCTATAGCAGAGGCCTATTTCATGAAAATAGGCTCTTTAAATTAAACAGAAAAGTGTTCTTACTTAAAGTAAACAGAATACCAATATTTACATTTCATTGTTATTGAGCCACCTATTATTTTTCTCCTTACTGTAGATGAAGTTCACCACACAGTGTGAGTATGGAACAGGTGAGTGAAGAGATGGAAGTCTAGTGAATGACCCTGATCCACCTATTTCTTTTCTCCTTTGCAGCATTCTCAACCACCTTTTTTTTTATAATGCAGCCCACTTAAACAAAAAAAAAACAAAACAAAACTGAATTTTAGAAGTTCTATTTTCATAAACAGAAGAATTCATCATTTTGGCCTCTGTTTTTCATATCCAAATTATAATATTTTACAAAAAAGTGCTTATCTGTTGCAAAATTTTTAAATCAACTGGATGATTGCTATATGTATCAGCATCTTAGAGGAATTTACTAGGGGTAAGAATATTCTAGGGCTGATGATACAGGAACCATTAACAGGGAGTGATTATGGAGTTGAGAGAGAGAGAGAGAGAGGTAACTGTTGTTAAAGGCAATAGGAATGGATTTTAATTTCAGGAGAGGACCCAGACAATTTAAAGTGCTATGTGGTCAGAGAGATCAGAATAGAACAGCTGATCCCTCTTACAAATAGTGTTTACTTTCTTGGTTTAATTCTTGACAGTAACTAAACTTTTTGGAAATTTCAAATATCTTTGCACATTCTGCTTAAAAAAGCTCAACATTCTCATGGTGCTATCTGCAATGACATGGGAAGCTGACTGTTGCACATCATTTACATTACACCTATACCATGCACTGATCAGAACTAGACTGGATTACAGCTCTTGTAGGACAAGTGTTTTGCAGTAGAATCCCATACATAATAGCGCTTTACATGTCTTAGGACAGCATTTCCAAAACTGGGGTCCACGGACCCCTGGGGGTCCATATACCAGTTCCAGGGGATTTGCAAAACAGACACTCTGAAACTGGTCAAATTATTCGTTCTGTGTATAGCAAATTGATGATAAATAAAGTTATGATATATTTATGTAAAAATAAGAATGTATTAGAAGATGAAATGCACAAGACATAATTTTTTATGGCTTTAGGTTATTAACTATATAATATCAGTGTAGATACACCATAGGTTACCCATAAATTTGAAACACGTATGTAGTGTAAAAGGCATTGTTTTAATTCATCTCATATTGTGGTTGCCTTCACAACGAGATAGCTGGTATTGCACTACTTCAAATAAATAACGCTTCTCTAGTAGAGAAGGCTGCTGTTATTTATGTTCAGTGGATACCACCGCCCAGACGATCGTTTTGAGTCTATTTGGCTTCATCATCAGTGGGTGGGCAAGTACCTTCACAACTGTGATGGTATGTTGCTGGTAATGCAACATGCCATCACAGTTGCGAAGTTATTTCCACAATATGGGAGATGCCAAATGGTGTATAAATAGTAATATATTAAAAGATGAAATGCCCAAGGCATAATTTCTTATGGGTTTAGGTAATTAACTATATAATATCGGTGTAGATACACCATAAGTTACCCATAAATTTGAACTACATATGTAGTGTAAAAGGCATTGTTTTAATTTCATCTCATATTGTGGTTTGCCTTCACAACGAGATAGCTGGTATTGCACTACTTCAAATAAATAACGCTTCTCTAGTAGAGAAGACTGCTGTTATTTATTTTCAGTGGATACCACCACCAAGACAATCGTTTCGAAGCTATGTGGCTTCATCATCCACTACATTTTAGAGGGATAAATAGCTTAGTTATACAGCGAAAATTTCAACATCCAAGATCTTGAAACAAATTACCAAAAAACAATGTGTTATTGGGTTCACATTACGATATTTTACGATACGATGGTGTCTCTGGAACGGATTAGTATCATAAAGCTGGGTGCACTGTATTATATAGCTATGCTGTGGTTTAAAATGCGGTATTTATGAATGTTTAACATTCATTTTTTTAAAATTAATGTTCATATTTTTGATTTTATTGTTCGGAAAAAAAATTTGTAAAGCGAGAACTGCCTATATATATATATATATATATATATATAGGAGTCCGCAAACTTTTTAAAAAATTTTTTTATTTTCGAAAGGGTCCTTAGATATCAGTAGTTTGGAAACTGTCTTAGGAGACTATAGAACATCACCCATGCAGAGCTTATATACAGAAGCCAATGAACCTCCCCTTGTTACAGCTTTTAGTAACCTGTGCTGTAAAAATTAAATCTTCCTAACTACCCTACCTGACAATATCTTTTTGGTCCACAATGTGATAATCTGCATAGAAATAAACCAGCAGAATAAGATTACAGAATGTTATATCAGAATGCAGATTGCATCTTAATAGAGCTGGTCTTCTCAATCTTTTAACATTCACAGACCACCTCAAGGATTCTTTCCTTACCATGGACCACTGGGTAGGGTTTCTTTACATCTGTGAAAAAACTAGTATTGGGTTGACGTTTCAAGAATCATGTTTTTAGCCACTTATCATTGTTGTTCAGTATACTATACTGAGTATAGGGCTGATATTAAATTCCTAAAATAAATAATTCCAATCTTAAACAAAATATCACTTTTTAATTAAATATAATTAAAAATATACTAAAAAAACTCACCTATACAATCAAATAATCACTACAAATTTTAACAGTTATTCTTGCATACTAGTCTTGTGAAAACGTAAAAAATACTTTACAAATACACAAAAACAAATTCAATACATATTACATACTTAGAAGCTGGTGATCAGTATGGCCTCACCAACAGTGTGCTGGCAGCACACAATGTCTTACATTTTAAGCATTACATTCCAATCAGAAGGTATCCCTTACATTGTAAGGGATACCTCTTGATTTGCGACAACAAAGTAAACAGTTGATTGGCAATTTTAATTTTATTTGTGATTATATTTTATACTTACAATAAAATTTACCTTCACGTGGACCACCTACAACTAATTCACGGACCAAGGTGGAGAAACACTGCAATAGGGCATTCCAAGAGACCACTATGATGAGGCTGCTGTGGCACACATTCAACTGTACTTTGGTAACTACTTCTAGTGGTGGGAGAAAGTCTTGTTAACTTAAAACATCCAACTTATGAGGTGGAGATACTGTGATGAAAGTCATGGAGCCTATTTATCACAGTATCCCCATTACTCACAGATATACACAAACTGCTTAAAAATAGATAATAAGGTATGTGCTGCAGTAGTCTTTCCTGATATCACAATCTCTAAAGTGCTCTCTGTTGAATGGAGTTGTTACACTGCTGAGTTAACGACTATACTGATTGCACTAACCACATTGAGAAGCCACTTCTCTCAAACTGTATCTTATACAGTGACTCACTAAATTCAATAACTGCTCTTCATTGTAAACTTTCAGTTACTCATCCAATAGTGCATCAAATTCAGATGCAGCTAATGTGACTTACAGAAAGAAAGCAAGGTTATTTTTTGCTGAATTCTTTGGCATACAACAATCCAAGTAATGAGCACTTATTCATTTACACATGCAATTTATTCATTACACGAGGTTCCATATATTGCTTATAAAACTATAATAAAACAACCATGGAAAAAACAGTGGCTGTAAGTTTGCAAAATCGACAACAAACTGTTCCACATAAAGCATGAACTTAAGCTATGAAAGTCAAGTTTTCAAGTAATAGACATGAAGTTATTTCTCACGAGAATATGCATTGAAACGCCCACTTAAATTGTATACATCTGCTCATAAAAGATGATTCTCTGGTGTGTCCTAATTTTACCTCTCAGGTTATTTTTTATTTGAAATTTTAGCATTAGCATTAGTAGAGGCATTTGATGCAAGAAAGCAAGCTTATGCAGCATCAGCCAAAAAAAAAAAAAAAAAAGTAACATAAATAAATAAAAATAACCACTTCCACTTCACCCCTCTGTTCGTTCGAAATACCTGTCCAGCTGAGCCTTAAACTTATTTAGACTATCAACTTCCACGACAAGGGATGGAAGTCTGTTCCACCCACCAACCACCCGCTGGCTAAAGGCAAATTTCCGCACATCTATCCTACATCTGTCTTTCCTCAATTTGAATTTATGCCCTCTCAGGTGATTTTTCTGAGCTAGAGGAAGAATCCCATCAGCATTGAGCATGCTCAAACCATTCAAGGCTTTGTACACCTCTATCAGATCACCCCGCTGGTGCCTAGTTTCCAGACACTGTAATTTGCAAAACTTAAGCCTTTCTTCGTAAGAGAACCCCTTTGTCCCATTCACCAATCTAGTTGCCCTTCTCTGTACTCGTTCCAGCAGCTCTACATCCTTCCTGAAATGAGGCCTCCAGGCCTGTATACAGTACTCTAGGTGTGGCCTGACCATTGCCTTATACAAGGGAATAATCACCTCCTTATCCCTGCTAGAAAAATTCCTATATATCATTGACAATACACCATGAGCTACTCTTGCAGCTCGTCTGCACTGCTCAGAGAACTTCATATCTGCCTGCACCACCACCCCCAGGTCCCTTTCATTCTCTACCACTGTCAGTGTAGTACCACAGAGTTGATACGTTGCTCTGGGGTTGCCGTTTCCCATATGTAGTACTTTACATTTGTCAATGTTAAACTTCATTTGCCACCTCGAAGCCCATCTGCTCAACCTTTCCAAATCCTGTTGCAGCAGCATAGTGTCAGTAGTGTCCTTGACAACCCTGCCAACCTTCGTATCGTCTGCAAACTTGGACATTAAGCCTGATATACCATCATCAATATCATTTATAAATACAGAAAACAATAAAGGCCCCAATACTGAACCCTGAGGGACTCCACTAATAATATTAGTCCACGATGAGCAGTGTCCATTGATTACCACTCTCTGTCTTCTCCCCCTCAACCACCCCTTTATCCATAGCAGCAACTTGCCTCCAATGCCACACTGCTCCCAATTTGTGCAGCAGTCTTCCATGTGCAACAGTATCAAAAGCCTTTCTAAGATCCAAGTATATAATATCAAAGTTATTCCCTGCATCCAGTTCTTTTGTGACTGCATCATAGTATCCAATCAAATTGGTCAGGCAAGACTTCCCCTTAACAAAACCATGCTGTGTCCTAGCTATAACTGAAGTCTTGTCTAGATGATCCTGCAGTGCTTCTTTCACCAGTGCCTCCATTAATTTTCCGGGAACAGAAGTTAAACTCACAGGTCTATAATTACTTGTGTCAGCCTTTGATCCCCCTTTGTGAATTGGGGTCACATTTGCACATCTCCAGTCAATGGGTACCTCCCCTGAGTCCAAGGAAGCTCTCATAATTATGGCTAAGGGTTTGCTTACCTCCTTTGCTGCCTCCTTTAATATAACTGGATAGATCCCATCCACCCCAGGTGCCTTTCTTGTGTTTATCTTCAACAATTTCTCCTCCACTTTGCTCTCAGTTATTACAAGATTCTCTAGCTTACTGCTAGATTTGAATACACCTCTGGCATTCCCCTCGCTGAATAACTCCTCATGTGTGAATGTCGATGCAAAATATTCATTTAGTTTGTTAGCTACCCGAGCAGGGTCATCAACAGTTGACCCATCGATCTCAAGTGGACCAATCTGATTCATCCCCTTCCTTCTAGAGTTTACATAAGTAAAGAACTCTTTGCTGTTTTTCTTCGCATCCCTTGCCAAGGATCTCTCGTAATCTGCCTTCGCCTGCCTAACCTCCTTTGTAACTTGGTTACAGATCAACTTGTATCTATCATAGGCGTCCGTGTCACGTGTTAATTTGTATGTATCCCATGCATTTTTCTTCTCTGCCATATGCCTCATTAGTTCATCTGACAACCATTTAGGCCTAAACCTTGAACAATATTTCTTAGTTGGTATGTAAAGCCTAGTAGCTTCCACGATAAGTTCTTTGAATGCTTCCCATTTTGAACTTGCTGTTGGCAATATCATCAGTTGATCCCACTGTATAGAATTTAAATATTGTCTCAGTCCATTGTAGTCGCCTTTACGAAAGCAATACCCCTTCCCTTTACCCCTAATGGTAGTTACCTCTTTGAGTAACTCCCACTTCAGCACACTGTGATCACTGCCACCAAGTGGTTCATTTATCTGCAGATTCTTAATGCATGAAGAATCACTACTGATAATCAAATCAAGAGTATTACTCCCTCTAGTTGCCTCCCGAACATGCTGATGTAGAAAACAATCATCCAATAAATCCACAAAAGCCTTGCTACTGTGTGAGTGACCAGCCCCCAAATTCCAGTCAATATCTGGGAAATTAAAATCCCCCATTATAAGACTCTCTGATTTACTGGCCCACTCTATTTCTCCGAACAGTTTCTTATTATACTCATCAGAGTCATTAGGCCTATAGCACACTCCTACTCTCAATTTTGATCTCCCAATGCTTATGTCACACCAAACTGACTCGACACTGCACTGTCCAGCGATGTCGACTGGCTTCACTTCCTTGGATTTTATGTGTTTTTTAACTAATAGCATAACCCCTCCTCCCTTCCTATCCTGTCTATCCTTTCTGTAGACATTGTACTCCCCAAATTCCAGTTCTGCATTTCTTATATCTGTGTGACACCACGTCTCTGAAATCCCCACAATATCTGCCTTTGATGTTTTGAGCAATACCTCAAATTCATCAAATTTATTTACTAAACTCCTAGCATTGGTGTACACACAAGTATACATGCACCTGTTCTTTTTCTTAGCTACCCTAACACAACCCATGTGTTTACTTGTACCCCAATGATTCCCAGCAGTCTCTGAAATATCCTGCATCTTATTTTCCAGGCTGCGGCTCATTCCAATAGAAGCAGTGCAAGAATCACTTTCACCTCTGCCAGTGGCTACTGTTAATCTATTAGTCCTTGTATCCCCCCAATCTAGCAGTTTTCCGACCCACCTAACATTGCCTCGATAGCATCAGCAAACATTCTTGCACCCTTTCTATTTAAGTGTATCCCATCCCTGTAGAAGCAGTCTCTCCTGTTAACAAGTACAGACCAGGCTGAAAAAAATTCTACCCCTTGAGCCCTGCACAATCTTTCCAGGGCCGAATTGATTGACAGGGCTCTCATCATATACTCCCTCCTATCGTGTCTGGGCAGAATTGCAGACACTTTCAATTTCAACCCTAATTCACGGCTTTTTTTCATCAGTGACCTGTACTTGTCAAGTAATTCCGCCGGTCTCCTACTCTTAATGTCATTAGTGCCAACGTGTACAACTATATCACCTTTTGTGCCCTTAAAAGATGATATCCGCTCTACAACGTCATCAACTTTTGCCCCTGGCAGACATACCCTGGTCCTATTCCAATGGTTAAAGTCAAGCACTTAATTTTAGACTTTGCAATACACCAGATGGCACGAAGAGCAGCTTTTCATCTTCCAGCACAGCTACAGGAACCTCTGACCTTAACAGACATCAAAATTTAAACTTATGTCTTTTAATGTTATTTTCCCCAAATTTTCTGCTCTCTATAATTGCATATAATGATCTCAAAACTGAAAAAAATAAACCCTGTGAGCTCTAAATCCATATGTTAGGCACAATATGGCCACAGTGTTTGTTACACTGATAATTCACAGACAACAAGCAACCCCATTAAATATACTTTTTATTTTATTGCTTTATCATCACACACATGCACGCACACACATTATGAATAAAATTAAAATAGGCATGAAAATGGTGGGTTGCTGTGTTCATTGCCAGCTTATAAGGAAAGAATAATAAAATAAAAATAGATGGGAAGCTGAAAGGAGGCATAACTGGATATTTCTGCAATTAAGCAGAAATATATCTCAATCAACCTCTTTGGCCAACTCTAGAATCAAAGCCTAATAAACCCAGACCTGCTGGGATATGACTCCAAGAAGTAATACAGAAGTGGAAAATTCATCTCAGCAAAATTGAGGAAAGTACAAATATGCCATTCTACCTCTGTGGGATAGACATGATATGGACAGTGATCTGTACTTCGCTCATTGATCGAAAAATACCATTCCATCACTTAACATCCAACAGCTACATGCCAACCATACTTCAGAACACACTGGGAAATTAGTCTATACGGATAGTTCTGTCCCACTCACATGTAGGTGCAGCAGCTGTATTCCCTTTGCATGTAATCTCAAAATCCATCCAGTTGAGTACGGCATACTTTCTGCAGAATTACAGTGGATTCCGGTTAATCGGGGGGCAGCCGTTTATTTGGGGCAAATCTTAAAAAACAGAACCCAATCGAGAAAATAGCCAGGGTTTACTTCGCTTAATTGGGACAAAATCGGGGCAGGAGACCGTAGCACTGAAGATTACCCTAAGATTGTCTCCGACCGTACCACGTAGTTCGGTCGGATTTCTGGAGGTCACAACCATAAAATAATAAAAACAATTAGCAGTCACCTGTTTATTGGGCTTTTGTGTTAGTGAAATCTATCATAAACTGTTAAACTCGATCTTATTGAATTTGCGATAATAGTGACAGCTGGAATTCTGTGGGTTATTATGGTAAAATGTGTTTACACTTCTATGGAATCTTCAATCATATAAAAAAATAATTTTCAGAATCTTCTCTTCATTCCTATTTATAAAGCTTCGTAATTTGTTACTCCGTTCTCATTTGCGTGTATCGTGTTACTTGCAATTTGTGTGTGCAGTATTTTTTGTTATTGATTGCTTATCTCTTTACTGTTTTAAATTTTAACCCCCACCCACAAATGACAGTGAACAGGAATGTCAACTAGTTTAGTTAGTATGTACATATTGCAGTACGTATTAATTCTTCTGATTATCACGAATTTCACGTATCATTTAATTTTTTAATTGGTAAGGTAATAAAGGGTAAATTTATACTTAATATATCAGCCGGGTGGGTAAAGTGCCTTCCTGGCAACCCAAAGGTCGCGGGTTCGATTCCCGCCTAGGGCTTGGATCAAAGTACTGCAAAAACCTTGGGAGGTGCATTATGGCCACAGAAGCCGATGCGCCAACAACTACCAAAAAAAAACAAAAAAAACTTAATATATCTTTACTTTTATAGCCTGTGGATAATATTCCTCCTATTTTTGCTAATTAGAATCGCTGTTTAATTGAATTAAAATTCAATTCACAAACGTTATCACAATGACCGCGCTTATTACACATCATATAGTGTACGGTACTTTACAATGGTGACTCCATCGTAACGTGATTTGATTGTACACTGAACCAATTGTAAAGGGGGGGGCATTGTATTTTTAACTATTTACGTGAAACTTCGGATAATTGGGGCAGCCACTTAATCGGGCCAAAATGCACTAGTCCCGATGTGTCCCAAATAACCGGAATCGACTGTATATCCTATCCAGCTTGCATTAAGTGAAATATGTCATCAGTCATTACTTCTGTCCTAATATATTCTGATTCGCTTAGTGCTATCTCAGCCACACATTCGAGGGTGGTTCAATAAAGAATCGCCCTCACCTACTTCCACATAGCGTAGAGTCATGATATTTTGTGTGTAGTGTCATACATATCTCTGTACTAAAGGTGCAAAATTTCAGCCCTGTTTCTTAATTTGTTTTTCTCTTACAGAGCTGAACATGTGACGAAGTAGAATCATGGACAAAATTGAAGCCAGAGCTGTAATCCGGTATCTGTTCTTGAAGGGGAAATCTCCTAAAGAAATCCACGAGGAGATGACTGCTGTATATAAGGATGAAGCCCCATCCTATAGCATTGTGAAGCACTGGCATAGACAGTTTAAGCGTGGTTGGACATTGGTAGAATCCGAGCCCATTCCAGGTCGTTCCCATTCAGCCATTGATGACAGCACGATCAGAAAAGTGGAGTCATTAATCATGGAAGATCGTCGGATATCTGTGCATGAATTGTCCCAGGAGGTTAAGATTAGTGTGGGCTCTGTTGGAACAGTCCTTCATGACCAACTCCATTTACGGAAATTGAGTGCAAGATGGATTCCCTGATTATTGACTGGTTTCCAGAAGGCTGATCGGCTACATAAATCACAAGAGTTGTTAGGCCCTGTGCCAAAAAATAAGGAAGACTTTTTCTCTTGTCTAATCACTCAGGATGAAAGTTGGATGCACCATTTCAACCGTGACCCCCCCCCCAAGAAGGCAAGGGTCCAAGCCTCAGCAGGAAAGGTCTTGCTGACAGTTTTTGGGATGAGAAACGTAATAATGACTGATTACCTGCAAAAGGTAGAACAATTACAGGTGCCTATTATGCCAACTTACTCACAAAATTACTGGAGAAAATCAAAACATGTAGATGGGGTATGCTGTCCAAAGGTGTGAGAATGCTTCAAGGCAATGCCTCAGTTCACACTTCTGAAATTGTAACAATACAAGTGGCCACTTGTGGATATGAAATACTGCCCCATCCAGCCTACTCACCCGATCTTGCACCATCGGACTTTTGTTTCCTTCCCTCAAATCATTTCTTCAGGGGACCCACTTCCCTGACAATGACACACTCATTTTTGCAACAGAGTCATGGTTTAAAGACCAACCTCACCACTTCTACAAAAACGGTATCCATAGCCTCATCCATCAATGGGGAAAATGTGTAAATCTGCACGGGGGACTATGTAGAGAAGGACTAAAACATGTGCCAAGAATCACCAGGCTAGCACCTCTGTAGCTATGTCAGGGCGATTCTTTATTGAACCACCCTCATAATCAACCTCTGTCTTTGCTGGATCCCAGGACACTTAGGAATAGAAGGCAGTGACAAAGCAGACAATGCATCAAAGTCGGCATTAGAACTGCCAAACAAAACACTGATTTTAGGCCAATCGTTATTAGAACAAGTAAAGATGAATGGGCCGAGATATGGAGAAATCAAACCAACAATAAACTACAGGAAATAAAATGTAATTCACAAATATGGGACTCTAGCATCAGAAAAAGTCTTAGAGATGAAATAATGCTTGCAAAACTGTGAATTGCCCCCCCCCCCCCATACACACACCTTATGAATTATCATCTATTAGCTAATGAAAAGCACCCCTCTCTGTGTGTTCATTATCAATTTCAGTTTTCAGTAAGACACATTCTTTTGGTATGCCCCCGATTCAGGAATTACAGCTTCCTTTGCTTCCAGAAATGATGCAATAATCAGAATCCACTTATCCTTCAACAGACATTAGGTAACTCTGCAAATCTAGATGAACTGTTTAATTTAATTCAGCAAATCCAATTTTTTTTTACATTAAAAAAAAACGTAGAAAAATACATCTTGGCCTTTGATTCCCTTGTGTCTTAAAACCCTTAAATAACTACAACCACCACTCATTCAAACTCAAGTCAAATACAACCTCAGAATTTGCATTAGTAAAAAATCTATTTTCCTCTGGAAGAACACACGACCTAAGCAAGGTTAGGGAACTGTTAGGTTGCCATGACTATGGTAGGGCAGTGGTAATTCCACTGGTTGGACTGAATCTTCATTACAGCCCCAGGTCTTGGAAGCTTGATCTTAGGAAAGATGTGGAGCTTTTGGAATGGGTGCATAGAAGAGCAACAAGATTAGCCTGGGAACAAAAAAAAAAAAAAAAGGGGGGGTATTCTTAACAAGAAATGGTCCATGAGGCTTAGTACAACTTTCCTTCATGTATGCCATATGATAGGGTATATGCTACCTTGCAGTCAAAAATGCTTATGGAAATGCCATGTGAGACACAAATGGACTGAAATTGGTGAAGTTTGATCATTCTTTGATAGTCAAATCCACTTCTTTCACTTTCACAATAGTGGATCTGTTAGTAACCCTGGGTATTCTCCTATGTGTAAGTCCTGAAACACTACACAGAGTACATTAGGGCAACCATCCAGGTGTGAGCTGATGTAAGCAGAGGTTGAGGTGTGGCTTGCACATCACACACAGGAATATTACTGCTGCTTTGAGTCACCAGGCAATACTATGTTGTCGATCAGTCTCATCTGGTGTGTAGATAGACAATACTTTAAGTATCTTCTATATACCACTTTGCTTATTTGGAGGCTTGAAATGGTGAAACTCACATTTAGTCTCTACAGCAAAGCTCCAGTAGCCCTTATCTCTTCCATCCTGCAGCATGAGTAATATCTGTTAGGTTTTAATGGGCATCATCGTGAGATCCAGTATTCCTTATATTTCAAGTATCTACAGCCACTCCCTGATTAACATAAGGGTTGCGTTCCATGGAACTCTAAGTAAGTCGGAATTTCCCCAATGCTTTGCCAGCACTTTCAACTGTGCTCACTGAATTTATTGAATCAAAAAAGAACTCAAGTTCGAATAGCAAAGCTTAATAAATGGTACTCACCTTAGATAATCTGCTGTTGTTACATGAAGTAGGATGGAAGAATGATTTTGAGGCTTAAGCGGTTTTGAATAATTTAGAATTTAAAAATAAGTTCGTTGGTAAGGATTCGGAATTAAAATATGCTCAAGGAAGTAGATGTGCACAACTTCGTCCCTGGTTGTCATTGAAGAATTAATTAAAAACTTTAAAATATGAATCGGTGAAGCCAAAAGTCATAAACGACTGACTTTCGTTTTTTAACGTCATCAGTTGGCAATACTAAAGTGAGAAGAGAACGCGTGTTTTAAAGACTTCTGTGCTCCTGTGATGCTCTTTGTGACGTGCGGGAATCTTAAGTGTGTGAGATTTCAGACCGGGGAGAGGTAGGAGGGTAGTTTTGCATTTGACATTTAGTTTGGTGTGATGGCGGCACCATTCTATAATGAGGGCTTTGTATTGAAAAATTTTGTAACTAGATTTTAATTTTATGATGGTAATGGCAGAATCAACTAAAGGGGTGTGGTTGTGGGAATGTACATGTAGTGTAAATTCGGTACTGGATTGCCCTGTTTTAAAGCTGTTATAATGGTAATAGGCCCATGTGTTAGAAATTTTTGTGGAACCGTATTTTGGTGGTGGTGCTTCCGATGTAGCAGGCATTGCAATTTTGCTGACATTTAATTAAATATACAATATTATTCATATCATTTATTGGGTATTTATATGTTTCTATGTATGTATTACATAGTGACCCTAATTTGTTATATGAAGAAAATATGTGTGATGTCAGTGCTTGCGAACACTTGACAGAACTGTCTAGCGAGACTACTGTGATAAGGGAGACTGAAGGAAGTAGCTCCCTTTTGTGTTGTGTTTGGATAAATTGTTGGTGTTATTCTTAGTGATGGAAATTATGTTTTGGATTAATTGGAACGGATATTTTCTGGACCTGAACTTTTTTGTAAGATATTGTAGTTCAACTGATAAGTCGTCTTGTGAAGAACCGTATTTTATAGTGTTATGAATTTGGTTATAAAGAACGGTGTTTTTTTGTACTAAGTGTGTGGTGTGATTCAAAGTGTAGATATTTACCAGTGTGTGTGTGTGTTTTTCCTAAAAATCTTAGTTCCCAGTTTGGTGCCTGTTTTGTATATTGTGAGGTTAAGGAAATTTGGTTGTTAATTTCTGTTTCAAGTGTATATTTTAATCTATCACGTATTGAGTTATGTTATTGTTATTTGGTTTTTTTTAGGAGCATTAGCAACTAAGGCCATATTGCTCCGGGATATGCGGTGGTCATTCCCTGACCTTTCCTCATCCTCCATATTTGGTGGTGACGGGCTCGAACCCCGGTCTAATCAAGAAGCATGTACTACGCACTGCTGCTCCTTCCCACCTGGCTACGTATTGAGTTGAATTTAATAAAAAGATTATAAATTGTAGTTTTATTTCCTATTAAGAGTATGTCGTCTGCGTAACATATATATAGTTTAATCCGTGAAGGGTAAGGCTGTAGTACTTGGTTTTCTATGGTTGCTAAATAAATCTCTGATAAGGGGGCAGAAATTCCTAGACCCACGGGGAGGCCGAATATTTGTTGAAATATTTGCTGGAAGTGTCTAGCAGCCAGTAAGAACGAAGTAAGTTCTAAGATATTATTAATGGAGAGAGAGGTGTGATTGATTAAAGTATTGTCCATCGTTAGGAATTCTCGTAAAGCTTGTAAAGCTTTGCAATTACCTATTTTTAAATTCTAAATTATTCAAAACTGCTTAAGCCTCAAAATCATTCTTCTATCCTACTTCATGTAACAACGGATTATCTAAGGTTAGTACCGTTTATTAAGCTTTGCTATTCGAACTTGAGTCCAATCATATCGGTACTTTAAGGAATTCTATAACTTATCTAATTATCAAAAAAAAAAATGTTTGAACATGTGAATAGAATTATTTATTGTATTTATTCAATTTATCTCCTGCAGGAAAAATTACAAAGCGTGCAATTTAAAAAATTAAAAATTATAAAATTACAAAAAAAGAGGAGACAGGCATAACATCAGTAAGTTTTACCTCTCGCGCATCATTGCCAGAATTGATGTCTTCAGCTGATAAGTACGCCCCTGCGAAGGTTGAGGGCTGTGGAGCAGATTTAGAAGGGGTCGGGTGCTCAACCTTACGAAAGAACATATTAATGTATGACTATATGGTGGTTTTTTTCTTTTTATCCTAGATTTCTTTGTAGCAAGCAAGCATATCATTCACCCCCCCTCTTAACTTTTAAGAATCATTCGCTGTCAGGATTCATATTCTCAAACCTTGCCGATGCAATTTCACGAAATGCCATTGCCATCTCTCTGGTGATGAAGCATCTTGGCTCCTCATTTGTTTCATCTTGAGCTTCGTCAACATTTTCTTCTTTCACTATCGTTGCCTGCAAGTCAAGTTCTTCGTTAGATAATGCCTTCTCTTCTCCCTCTATTAATTCCTCCATGTCTTTGGCAACAGCCTCCAACTGAAGTAGCTCTGCAACCTTCACAATCTTATCTGTAACCTCTTCACAATCTTATCTGTAACCTCTTCACGTCTTTTTCAAACCATTCGAAGCCTTTCATGTGCCATGGGCATATTTTTTCTTCTATGGGCCATTTAAACAACTTTTAGTAATTTCTGTCCAGGCCTTATTAATGTTTAAGATGGCGTGGTAAATATTGTAAGATTTCCAAAAGTCTCTTAATGTAAAATTTTCCTTACTTCTACTGCAGACAATACCTGAGCAAATGTTGTGCGTAAATAGTATGCTTTTAAATTTGAAATAACACCCTGATCCATAGGTTGGATGAGTGAAGTTGTGTTTGGCGGTAGAAATATGACTCTCACGTTCAAATTAAAATCATCTAGATGTGTAGGATGGCCAGGAGCATTATCTAATAGAAGCAAAATCTTGAAAGGAACATCATTGTCTTTACAATATTTTTCAACCTCTGGAATGAAGCAGCATTTAAACCAATCCTTAAAGAGAGATATTGTTATCCATGCTCTCTGGTTCAATCGGAAATGCATGGGTAGGGTGGCTTTCCAGAATGCTACACAAGCAGTGATATTATTCTGTAATCCCCTGCTGCATTAGCCCCAAGCAAGAGCGTGGCCCTATCTTTTGAAGCCTTGAAACCTGGCATTGTCTTTTCCTCTTTAGCAATGTATGTTCAATCTGGCATTTTTTCCCAGTACAGACAGCTCGTCAACGTTAAAAATTTTCTGCCTTCATCAATAATTTTTTCCAACACATCACAAAATTTCTCCGCAGCTGCAGAATCGGCACTGGTGACTTCACCACATACTTTAATATTTTGGAAACCAGCGTGATACTTGAACCTATTAAACCACCCGTTGCTTGTGATGAACTTGAGTTGGAGTTTGCTGTACGTATCCTTAATATCTTCATAAATACTTCTTGCTTTTGCTTGAATGGCCATTGGACTCAGGGGCACTTGCTTCTGAATCTGATTTTCCATTCATATTATTAACAGTTGTTCCATCTTCGATGTAGCACCTGAACATTGTTTTGTGATCACCGTTCTGAACACTGTGTTGTGATCATCTTAAGTGTGTTGATCCTTTGACTTGCAATCTTTTATACTTGCAATGTCCTTTAAAATAGTATTCACTGTTGAAGCAGCAAGACCTAATTCCCTTGCATTAGATGACAAACTTTGTCCTGCTTTGTACTTTATCATTTTCATCTTCATTTTTAAATCAATTTTTGTTTCATTTCCTGGCACTGCCAGCACTTGCACTTTCGGTTGGTCCCTTTCCCTTCATCATTGTAATACATAAATAGGAATGAAGAGAAGTTTCTGAATATTTGTTTTTTTATATAATTGAAGATTTCGGTGAAGGGGAACACATTTCACTCTAAGACCGTAACGTAAAAACCCACAGAATTCCAGTTATAGTGATTATCGCAAATGCGATAAGATCGAGTTTACTACCCATTTATAATAGATTGCACTAACAGCCCAATAAACCGGAAAGTGCAAATTGTTTTTATTGTTTTATAGTAGTGACTTCCATATATGCGCTTTAGAAAAATATCAAAGGCGTTCAAATTTGACTCTTATAATGGGAACATATGATGACGATGAAAGGGTAGTGCAATTTCTATTATAAATATGATCTTTTAGAGAGATAAAAAGCTTAGTAATATTGCAAAATTTTCAACTTCCAAGGACTTGGAATGAATTACAAAGGAAAAAAAAAAACATGTTATTGGGTTCACATTATATTTTCACAATACCTCCATTTATCCCCACAGATGCAAAATACGTTTCCACATATATACAAATTTGTGTATATATTTTTTTCAGTTTGCACCAGCCTTCAAAAACTTGCATAAGTCCGAGTATTACATAAGTCGGGGAGCGAAGCAGGGTGAGTGAAGGTAGTCTGAGTAGCGTGTATGTGGGAGATATTGTGGAGACTATGTCAAAGACCTAGAAAAATATTGTTATTTGTACTTCATATTAAAAAATGTCATTATTTCATACAACATGGCTCCCCTTACTTTTACTTTTATCTGCTGAATGTATCATGAATAGTCAAACTAATAGAAAAAAGATCTCCCTGAAAAGATCTAAATTTCTCAAAAACTTCCTCATTCATTTCACAAATATATGTAGTCTTTGATATCCTTGAGTTCTAATCCCAGTTCCTTGAGTTCCTAATATCCATTTCCACCTACAGTCTGAAAATTCCACTTAAGTTGCTTCAATCACTGCTCATCTCAGTTCCCCTAATTATTCACTTTGATTCCTTTTGTGTCAAAAGCAGTACTTGTAGATAGTCTGCTTTGATATTTCTTGTCAGAGACGTCCTAATTAGGAATCTCCTCTGGCTTAAAATCTGGCTACCACATTCTGTCAAATTTATCTGTTGCCTCCATTGTTCTCCCAACTGCACTAATCACTCAACTTTTTTTTTACTTCCTTTTTTGAAAACTTGACTTTCTCCAGTCTCTTTCCTAACAGCGAAGTAATATTCCTTGGTGATTTTTAGTGTTCACAACCCCAGTTGGCTCCAGTTTTATAGTTGCACAGGCCCATTTGGATGGAATGTCAAGTCTTTTGTAATTACCATTGACCTCACTAAGCTTGTTCATTTACTTGCCAGAATACCAGACAATTTGGGTGCCTCCGTAGCCAGGTGAGCAGGAGCAGCAGTGCATAGCACACGCTTCTTGATTAGACTGGGGTTCGAGCCTGTGACCACATTTTTGTAAATGAACAAAAATGTTTAATTTCTTCCTGAAAAAAAAAAAAAAAAACCTATAACAATCATCAACATGGAATATTATTCCCACATATGGGGCTGTGTCCCCAAAACCTCTAATGGAAGGCTTCTTTTTTTCTTTTTTTTTTTTTTGGCTAATACTATGCAAGCTTGCTTTCTTGCATCATATGCCTCTACTAATGCTAGTCTGTACACATGTTACAACCAATCAGCATCCATTCACTCTAATGGAAAACTCGCAGAACCAACTTTTCTCTTTTTCACTTATCCTTCTACTTCTGTTTTCTGGAACAACTTTCCTTCACATGTATTTCCTGAAGATTAAAATCTATAGAAATTCAAGTCTAATGTCAACAAGTATCTTCTATATTACCAACCTACAACCCATACACAGTATAAAGTTCTACACATGCACACAATATATGAAATAGCTTTAGCCTTAGTACAATTAAAATTTATCCCATAGCTCATGTAAAGTATGAAAAGTCTTCCTCATATGCCTCCAAAGACAACTTTTGATACCACCAGTATAACGTCTGCTTACTATTAAATTAGCAGACTTACTCTTAAATAAATCCTTTTAAAAGAGGTGAAAATGAACAAAAATGTCTTCCTGAAAAAAAAAAAAAAAAAAAGCCTATAACAATCATCAACATGGAATATTTGTTCCCACATATGAGGCTGTGCCCCCAAAACCTCTCTCAGGCTTCTAGATTCCATTCAAAAGAGGGCAGTTAGGTTAATTAATGACTCATCTCTAACAGAGTGTCCACTCTGTATTTCAGTCTCGTAGATCATTTGTTTTTGCTGCATGCCTTTTCTATAGATATTTCTATGAGCACTAGTCTTCTAAATTGGATTCTATGATTCCTGCTGTCTCTTCCAAAGCAGTCCGAACACGTGCCACAATCAGTCAACATCCTTTTACTGTCCTTCTTCAAATTCACAGAACCAACTTTTCTTCTTCCTCATTTATTCATTCAACTTCTTTTTTCTAGAACAATCTTCCTTTAAGAAGTTTCATATTGAAAGAACAAAAAACATGCCAAGTTTCAAAGCGGCGAAGGATCGGTTGACTTTATTGTTGGGTGGTAACGCTGCGGGCCATTTAAAATTAATACCCCTTTTAGTTTATTTGGAAGAGGGCCAAAGTTCAACTCAAAATCCACACATTTTTCATGATTAAATTCATCCATTAAATTAAATCAATAAAATTCATTATTTTAATTGGAATTTTGTTTACTTTTGAGACGCAAGTAGTTACCACATAATTATATGTATGTAATGCAGAATATTTTATATGTGCAAATATTTGAATATTAAATATTTTGACCGACATTTGTGCATCTTTTCATTACCGTTTATTATTGATTAGGAAATATCCTATGGCACCGACCGCAGCTCACAAATACATATGTTACCTTATGGGAAAGCGGCGCTCGCTTAGCGCGGATTCACTTAGCGCTCTGTTTTTCCGGAACGAATGATCAGCGTTAAACGGGGGTCACCTGTAATGTATATTGAAGGCATGCCATCTCTATCCAAACTGTCAAAATGTCTTTCGCGTTATCAAAATTTCTATGCAAAAAATTTTGATAATGTGAAAGAGTGCAAAACAAGAAATTTTGATAAGGTGCAGCAGAGATCCATGTCATTCATCTTTATAGAGTGCATGTGCTAAACAAATCGTGTAAAATAATGAAGAGAATTTAAGACAAAAGCTGAATGAATTCATAACTGATCTTTCTTATTGTGATCTACAGAATACATAGCAAGTAAATAGACATCTTGTCAACAGTCTGCCTAGTTGCAGTTGTTTTATGTTTAGATGTTTGTAAATATGAGAAGCAAGGAACTTTTTACCAGAATTGGCCACTTTTTTTTGCATACTTTACAAAATAAATTAGATTGATAGATAATACATCACCATCAGAATTAATATTAGAGTAATAGGAAGGCCAAGTAATAAATGGTCAAGTCATGCCAAGCTGACTTGACCATGCAGCATTGCTGCATGCACAACACTATCACTCACATGATATGAAATAGTGGCAAATATGAACAAACCGTGGGAAATGCAAAATTCCATCTTGCCAAAGTATAAAAAGAGCATTTGTAATTTGGTGTGCGCTACACTTTTCACTACAAGACAGAATTGTGGGAAAGATAAAAACAGGTTTTCATTTCCATGGTTCATTGTTTTTTTTTTTTATTTTTAAATTAAAAAGAAACTTTTTAATTAGAAACAACAAATATTGAGTATATCAATCAGAAAACAAAGGGTGTTAACTGCAAGATGTATATTTGTTCATTGTATGCATAAATTTCCTACTTATATTACTACCTTTAGGTTTCACTGGGAGATCCATTTAAAAGAAATATAATTTAGCTGCCTTTTCCTTTCTTTTCTTTCATATATGTGACTTAGAAATTTCAGTAAAATAAGAAGTTTTAAAGTTGTTCTCTATGGTAGAATGTTTCTTTTGTATTAGTGTCAGAAGATCCTGAATTCATATGTCATGTCCTTGTAATCTCTGATCAGCTTTTGATAAGTAGGCTGAAAGAAATGTGTGAATTAGCTCTTGTGGAATTAAGTAAGTTTTTATTTTTTTATTTCTTGAACTATATAAGTAAAACCTAGTTTAGCATTTATACGGATTTGATATAAAGTAGCATTTAATGTTTCATGGATAAAAACTGGAAGCAAAACTATTTTTTTTTTTTTGCTACTTGCATGTTTTGAAAGCTGATGTCAGTGTGATTTAAATCAAATATTTTCTAAAATTATATCAGTTAGTGAGCATCACTGCAAGTGTTCACTGTGTTCAGTATCTAGTTTAACTTTTCCTTTTCTCTCACTATGTTCTATTAAAATCTACTCGTATTTTATAATTCAAAATTAAATTGCACACACTTGCTACTTGTAATTATTTTTACACTACCTGTTAAAATTTAATACCCTTCTAATTCAGTATATATTTACTGCATGAAAGATATCAAAATTGAATCTTTTTATATCTTTCACCTTATTCACTCGGAACTAAAATATTGACCAACCTTTAGAATGCATGCCGTCTGCAGATAGTGAACCTCCTTTTGAGAGATCCAGCAGCAGAGTTGCTGGCTAGTTGTATTGTTTAGCCTTCAAATTATGTTAAGAGAAAATTGAACCTATGAAGGGCATTTGAAAAGTTCATGAACTTTTCAAATGCCATTCATAGGTTCAATTGAAGGATTTATTTGAGTCTGGTAATATGCTACTGTTCAACATAGTTCCATTTTGAGTCAATACACTTTTGCCACCGATGCTGCAATGGGTTGATTCCAGCCACAAAGAAACTTTTCTCCCAGGCTCAGTTTTGGTTGGATAATGGATGCCAGCCAGGTATTTTTTTAAATTAGGAAATAGGCGAAAGTGCAATGTTGCTAGATCTGGTGAATATGAGGGACAGTCTAAGACAGTGGTTTTCAACCGGGGTGCTGCAACAACATTCCAGGGGAGCCATGTAATTTGGGTTTAAGTTACTTAAACTTATTTTTTTTTAAAAAAAATTATATGTTTATTTCATTATAAAAAGGTGTACAGTATCTTTTTAATTTTGTGGTGATTTGTAATTGGTCTTTGTTAGTACCTCTATATAAAGAATAAAATTATTATATACTATATATATATATATATATATATATATATATATATATATATTTGTATTATGAAATGTAATTTTTATAATTATATTATTGTAATAACTATCATATAACATATATATTTATATAATATTTTTTATATATATATATATATATTTATATATATATACAGTAAACCCCCGCGAATAGCGGGGGTTTACTGTCTAATCAATTCATGGCTTCCTTCTTGCCTTACTCTTCCTTCATTTTCATGAGAACCATTTACTACTAACCTAGTTTACGGTAAGCTCGCGGGCTATCTTGGTTTAAGCTATAATATATATTTTTTCGCATCTAACCACTTGCCAGTAAGAGGGCGCTGGCATCGTATACAATACCTATATATTTTAACACGCTTGCCACAACGTGGCCTTTTTCCCGCGTCTCGTCATTGTGGTAAGTTTACTTTACTCGTTATACTACGCCGTAAGTAATCAGGAACTGGCCATTCCTTTCTTCATTCAATAATACATTTTATTTTATACCTTCCAAATTGGCTTACAACTCTAATGCAATACCAGGTTCCCTTACTACAAGGGACGGGAAGTTACGCTCCCGGTATTTTCCGATGTAATTTTGCTTTACCACTCTTCCTTCACTTTAACTATTCACTATCTTTTTCTACATTTCATACCTCAAGAACTATTAGAGCAATTCGAGGGGGATTGAGGTACTATCACTGTCCTATCACCTTGTTTCCGTTCTCCTCTTTTAGCATAGCTGACTATCTTTTGTCATCGAATAACATGTTATATAAAGTATTATTGGTTCTCTACTATCACCATTATTTGGTCTTTTGCTTTGATTTAGTTGTCTGGGCTATCGGTCGGGCTAAAGTCATCTAGCTTGTTAACCACCTTAAATTCGTTCCCCCCTAATCAATTATCTTCTATCCACTACTATATACTAGTCTAATCTTAACTTAATAGATATCCCTATGATACCCATTTACCATTCATCAGGATTAATAGGCAGATGACAACAGAAACTGATAGCTCGCTAATTGTAGGTGGACACATTGTAAGGGTTAGCCCTCGATAAAGTCCTTTGCAATGTATCTCCCCCAATCTTTACTACAATTGGCATGACATAATTATTTAGTAATTATCCTTATATGTATATTTCATTTTTTATAACAATTATGTTTCCCTACTAGGTTATTACCAAGGTTATTACAAAGTCAGCTATGACAGCTATCACAGCCCTTAGTTACCACCTGCTCATTCATACTATGTTCATAGATATTAAGACTGATGTAATGTTTTATCTAGACATTGATGGCATTAATCAGCTCTTCTCACCCTTGTTAGGTTTTTGTTTTTTGTTCAGGTTTTCACCTATTGTATCTTACTTTTATAACTGTTAACTAATTGCCATATCCACTATATATATATATATATATATATATATATATATACATATATATATATGTGTATACATATATATATATGTACATACATATATATATTATGTTCCTGAGAAATGTCGCGAATACAGAAAATGCGAATACCGAGTTATGGCTCCCATAGTAATTAGCATTAGTAGAGGCATATGATGCAAGAAAGCAAGCTTATTCAGCATCAGCCAAAAAAAAAAAAAAAAAAACCCTCTCCCATTTCACCCCTCCGTTCATTCGAAATACCTGTCCAGTTGAGCTTTAAATTTGTTTAGGCTATCAACTTCAACAACAAGTGATGGAAGTCGGTTCCACCAACCAACCACCCGCTGGCCAAAGGCAAATTTCCGCACATCTATCCGACATCCGTCCTTCCTCAATTTGAATTTATGCCCTCTGAGGTGATTATTCTGAGAAAGATGAAGAATCCCATTGGCATTGAGCATGCTCAAACCATTCAAAGCCTTATACACCTCTATCAGATCACCTCGCCGGTGCCTAGTCTCCAGACTCTGTAATTTGCAAAACTTAAGCCTTTCTTCGTAAGAGCAACCCTTTGTTCCATTTACTAATCTTGTTGCCCTTCTCTGTACCCGTTCCAGCAGCTCTACATCCTTCTTGAAATGAGGCCTCCAGACCTGTATACAGTACTCAAGATGTGGCCTAACCATTGCCTTATACAAGGGAATAATCACCTCCTTATCCCTGCTAGAAAAATTCCTGTATATCATTGACAAGACACCATGAGCTACTCTTGCAGCTCGTCTGCACTGCTCAGAGAACTTCATATCTGCCTGCACAATTACCCCCAGGTCCTTTTCATTCTCCACCACTGTCAGTGTAGTACCGCAGAGTTGATACATTGCTCTGGGGTTACTGTTACCCATATGTAGTACTTTACATTTGTCAATGTTAAACTTCATTTGCCACCTCTCAGCCCATCTGTTCAACCTTTCCAGATCCTGTTGCAGCAGCATAGCGTCAGTAGTGTCCTTAACGACCCTGCCAACCTTTGTATCATCTGCAAACTTAGACATTAAACTTGATATCCCATCATCAATATTATTCATAAACACCGAAAACAACAATGGACCCAACACTGAACCTTGAGGAACTCCACTAATGACATTAGTCCACGTTGAGCAGTGTCCATTGATTACCACTCTCTGTCTTCTGCCACTCAACCATCCCCTTATCCATAGCAGCAATTTGCCTCCAATGCCACACTGCTCCAATTTGTGCAGCAGTCTTCCATGTGCAACAGTATCAAAAGCCTTTCTAAGATCCAAATATATAATATCAAAGTTATTCCCTGCATCCAGTTCTTTTGTGACTACATCATAGTATCCAATCAAATTGGTCAGGCAAGACCTGCCCTTAACAAAACCATGCTGCGTCTGAGCTATAACTGAATTCTTGTCTAGATGATCCTGCAGTGCTTCTTTAACCAGTGCCTCCATTAATTTACCTGGAACAGAAGTTAAACTAACAGGTCTATAATTACTTGTGTCAGCCTTTGATCCTCCTTTGTGAATTGCACATCTCCAGTCTATGAGTACCTCCCCTGAGTCCAAAGAAGCTCTCATAATTATGGCTAGGGGTTTGCATACTTCCTTTGCTGCCTCCTTTAATATAACTGGATAGATCCCATCCACCCCAGGTGCCTTTTTTATGTTTATCCTCAACAATCTCTCCTCCACTTTCCTCTCAGTTATTACAAAATCATCCAGCTCACTGCCAATGTTTACTTTACCTGCATCATTCTCCTTCCTGAATAACTCCTCATGCGTGAATGTAGATGCAAAATACTCGTTTAGATTGTTAGCCACCTGAGCAGGATCCTCAACTGTTGAACCATCAATATCCAGTGGACCAATCTGATTCATCCCTTTCCTTCTCGAGTTCAAGTATGTAAAGAACTCCTTTCTGTTTTTCTTTGCATCCTTTGCCAAGGATTTTTCGTAGTCTGCCTTTGCCTGCCTAATCTCCTTTGTGACTTGGTTACAGACCAACTTATATCTATCATAGGCTTCCATGTCACCCATTAATTTGTATGTATCCCATGCATTTTTCTTCTCTGCCACATGTCTCATTAGTCCATCTGACAACCATTTAGGCCTAAACCTTGAACAATATTTCTTAGTTGGTATGTAAAGCCTGGTAGCCACCAAGATTAGTTCCTTGAATGCTTCCCATTTTGAGTTTGCTGTTGGTAACATCATCAGTTGGTCCCACTGTATAGAATTTAAATACTGTCTCAGACCATCATAGTCGCCTTTACGAAAACAAAAACCCTTCCCTTTACCTCTGATGGTAGTTACCTCCTTGAGTAAATCCCACTTCAACACACTGTGATCACTGCCACCTAGTGGTTCATTTATCTGCAGGTTCTTAATGCATGAAGAATCACTACTGATAATCAGATCAAGAGTATTGCTCCCTCTTGTTGCCTCACGAACATGCTGATGTAGAATACAATCATCCAATAAATCCACAAAAGCCTTGCTAGTGTGCGAGTGACCAACCCACAAATTCCAGTCAATACTGGGAAATTAAAATCCCCCATTATAAGACTCTCTGATTTACTGGCCCACTCTATTTCCCTGTACAATATATTATTATACTCATCAGAGTCATTAGGCCTATAGCACACTCCTACTCTCAATTTTGATTTCCCTATGCTTATGTCACACCAAACTGACTCGACACTGCCCTGTCCATCGATGTCAACTGGCTTCACTTCCTTTGACTTTATGTGTTTCTTAATTAATAGCATAACCCCTCCTCCCCTCCTGTCCTGTCTATCCTTTCTATATACATTGTATTCCCCAAATTCCAGTTCCGCATTACTTATATCTGTGTGACACCACGTCTCTGATATCCCAACAATATCTGCCTTTGATGTTTTGAGCAATAACTCAAATTCATCAAATTTATTTACCAAACTCCTAGCATTGGTGTACACGCAGGTATACATGCACCTGTTTCTATTTTTAGCTACCCTAACACAACCCATGTGTTTACTTGTAACGCAATGACTACCAGCAGTCTCTGAAATATCCTGCATCTTGTTTTTCAGACTTCTGCTCATTTGAATAGAAGCAGTGCAAGAATCACTTCCGCCTCTGCCAGTGGCTACTGTTAATCTATTAGTCCTTGTATCCCCCCAACTAGCAGTTTTCCGACCCAAGTAATAAAAGGGTTCTGTTCCAAAGTATGAAACATATAAGAAAAACTAGTCTAAAATTGTGTCTATGTATGTATTATATGTACCTTCATAATATGACCATGTACATAGACAGTACATAGTGAAATGCAAGCATATGGGCATCGAAATGAAAATAAGAAACAATTTAATATTAAATGTAATATTTATTATAAGTTTCAAACAAATCTTTCAATCCAGCGCCTTTGCTATAGCTAAAAAACTTATCCTGCCAGTGCTATCACCAGTTTCGCTAAAGTGTTGATAAAGGAGTTTTGCCTTTTCATGAATGATGAGTGAACTTAACGGAATTTTATTTGAGTTCGGTCTTCTATCCAGAGATTTTAAGTTTTTTCCATTTTTTTCTAATTTAACATCACGAGTTACAGAGCAAATTTTTGAAGCAATTAGCGTGTTTTCACGGACACTACGGCTGATTTTTTTTCTTCCGATTTTTTGATTGATTGTACCATTGACTCATTGATTTTATAATGTTTTGCCACTGAGGAGCCACTTTCACCATTAGAAATTTTGTCTAATCACTCAATTTTATTCGCTAATGTCATCACCTTCTTTGATATTTTCACATTTCTCTTGTTATTCGTAGCCATATTTTTGTACGGGTTAGAAAGAACTTGTCCACAATAAAGTCACTTTCTTCAGTTAACACACTCGAAAAAGTCTGTTTCACAAAGCAAAAGGGTAGATTTATCACTTGTGTAAGCATATCAATTTATAAATTGATAAATTTATTCAATTTATAAGCATATAAATTAAAAGCAAACGACAAAACTTTCCACGATAAGCGCATAACACATACTGAACAAGGATTAGCGAGAAACATGCACGCTCGCGATTTTGTCACCCCTCTCCCCCCCACCCACTGAGCGCTGTTTTGACCGAGAAAGAATTTTAGCCACATCCATGTTTTTGTATGGCGAAAAATATTCACGGCGCTTTAAAATTCACATTTTTTTAGGTTTCATTTTATATTAAATCAGCGATCGCGAAACCGCGAATACAGAACCGCGAATAGCGGGGGTTTACTGTATAAACAGGGAGAGAATCAGATCTAACACAGAGAAAATTGAGTAGGGGTGCCACAAAATAAAATTAATCACTTAGCGACTGCTGTTATTAAAAAATGGTTGGAAACCACTGGTATCCAACCATTATATTTGATATATTAAGATATCAAAGCTGCAGTCATGGAATGCAGCCATGCACTGTCAGATTTGTGATCAGGTGCATTGTCCTGGTAGAACAAGACTTCTTTTCTTCAGTGATTGTCTTATGTTTTCACACAGAAACCTCACGAGGTGTGCATAATATGCTCCTGCGACTGTCTAGCCTTTCCGAAAGTAATCCACTAGCAACACTCCATCAGCATCCCAAAAAACCAGTGCCATTACCTTTTCCAGCAAAAGGAATCTAGCTATGTTTCCACAGTTCTCTGACTTGAAAGTGGTGGACTCGCGTCTCATCCATGGTCACAAACCTTAAATGGAAATTTGCTAGATCTGTTTGAAAGCAAAGCTAAAGTTCACTTGACTTAGTGTTTGTAGAGCCATATGATGCAAGAAAGCAAGCTTATGCAGCATCAGCCCAAAAAAAAAACCTTCCCATTTCACAGATTATGTCCATTTCTATTATGTCCTTTACCAGTGAGGAAGACTCATAGAGAAGTAATACAATGTAGAGTGCTCTTACGTAATAAGAAATTATGTTTAGCAATGCAGTGTCATTTTAATATTCTTGTTTGACATTAAATTTCAAGTTTGCTATCACTACTATATATAAATAAATATGCCCTTATATTGTCTGTTTTATGTTTCTGTAATCATCTTACTAAAAAGATGAAACATGAAAAGCTACTTCTCATTTTAACACTTCTTATTAGCGAGTCTAACTGGTAAAATTTATTAATTTTTTTTTTTCCCCAAAAGTTAAACAACCTCCTGTGTACAGCAACTGATTAATTCTTTAGCATTATCATTAGTAGAGGCATATGATGCAAGAAAGCAAGCTTATGCATCAGCCAAAAAAACCCCTCCAATTTCACCCCTCTGACCGTTCCAAATGCCTGTCTAGCTCAGTCTTAAATTTATTTAGGCTATCAACTTAACTTCCACAACAAAAGATGGAAGTCTGTTTCACCAATCAACTATCTGCTGGCTAAATGCAAATTTCCACACATCTATTCTACAACTGTCTTTCCTCAGTTTGAATCTGTGCCCCCTTCAGGTTCTTAATCTGAGCAAAAGGAAGAATCCCATCAGCATTCAGCTTGCTCAACCCATTCAAGGCCTTATACACCTCAATCAGATCACCACGCAGGTGCGTACTCTCCAGGCACTGCAATTTGCAGAACATAAGCCTTTCTTGGTAAGAGCAAGCCTTTGTTCCCCTCACCAATCTTCTTGCCCTTCTTTGTACTTGTTCTAGCAACTGTACATCCTTCCTAAAATGAGGCCTCCAGACATGTACACAGTATTCTAGGTGTGGCATGACCATTGCCTTTTATAACTGGATAATCACCTCCCTGTCCCTGCTAGCAAAATTCCTACATATCATTGACAAGACTCCATGACCTGCTCTGACAGCCCATCTGCACTGCTCAGCGAACTTCATATTTGACTAATGTTCACTTGACTTTGTATTAGTAGAGGCTAATGCTAAGTAAAAATGTACGAACTGTGTGGTACCAAACAGTTGGTATGTTTCTCTTCGATTATTGCTACCCATATGCAGTACTTTGCATTTGTCAATGTTAAACTTCAGTTACCACTTTTCAGCCCATTTGCCCAACTTATCTAAATCCAGTTGGAGTATCTTACTGTCGCTAACAACCCTGCTAACCTTTGTATCATCTGCAAACGTGGACATTAAACCTGATATACCTTCATCAATATCATCGATGAGTACACAAAACAACAGTGGGCCCAACGCTGAACCCTGGTGAACTCCACTAATAACATTTCTCCATAAAGAGCAGTGTCCATTGATTACCACTCTGTAGTCTCCCACTCAACCATCCCTTTATCCATTGTAGAAACTTACCCTTAATGCCATACGTCTCCAATTTGTATAGGAGCCTTCCATGTGCAACAGTATCAAAAGCTTTCCTGAAATCCAAGTATATGATATCAAAATTATTTTTGGCATTCAGCTCCTTTGCGATCACATCATAGTATCCAATCAAATTGGTCAGACAAGACCTCCCTTTAAAAAATCCATGCTGTGTCTTAACTATTACTGCAGCCTTATCTAGATGATTCTGCAATGCTTTTTTAACCAGTGATTCCACTATTTACCCTGGAACACAAGTTAAGCTAACAGGTATAACAGGTTCAAAAGGTGACACAAGTCACCTTTTGAACCTCCTTTGTGAATTGGTGATACATTTGTACACCTCCAGTCCATGGGGACCTCCCCTGAGTCCAAGGAAGCTCTCATAATTATGGCAAAAGTTTGCTTACTTCCTTTGCTGTCCCCTTTAATATAACTCGATAGATCCCGTCCACCCCAGGTGCCTTCCTTATGTTTAACTTCAACAATATCTCCTCCACTTTGCTCTCAGTTATTACAAAATCAATGAGCTCCCTGTTAGAGTTTGATAAACTTCTAGCATTCCCCTCATTGAATAACTCCTTGTGTGTATTAGGAGTTATTCAATTATATAGATACAGAATCCTCATTCAGTTTATCAGCTACCCTAGCATGATCATCAGTAGTCAACCCATCTATGTTAAAATAGTCCAATTTGATTCACCCCTTTCCTTCTAGAGTTTACATAAGTAAAGAACTCTGCTGTTTTCCTTTGCATCCTTTCCCAAGGATTCTCGTAATCTCCCTTCACCTGCCCAACCTCCTTTGTGACTTGATTACAGACTAGTTTATATCTGCCATAGGCTTCTGTGTCACCTGATACTTTATATGCATCCCATACATTTTTCTTCTCTGCCACGAGCCTCATTAGTTCATCTGACGTCCATTTATGAATAAACCTTGAACAGTATTTCTTAGTTGGAATGAAAAGTCTAGTAGCCTCCAGAATTAAGTCCCTGAAAGCTTCCCATTTAGAATTCAATTTTGGTAACATCATCAGTTGATCCCACTGTACTGAATTTAAACACTGTCTGAGATCTCTGTAGTCACCTTTATGAAAGCAAAAGCCCTTCCCTTTAGCCTTGATGGTAGTTACATCTTTAAGTAATTCTCACATCAGTACATTGTGATCACTGTCACCCAGTGGTTCCTTTATCTGCAAATTCTTAATGCATAATAATCACTGCTGATAATCAGATCAAGAGTATTACTCTCTCTGGTTGCTTCTCACACATGTTGCTGTAGAAAAGAATCATTCAATAAATCCACAAAACTCTTGCTAGTGTGCGAGTGACCAATCCACAAGTTCCAATATCTGGAAAGTTAAATTCCCCTATTATAAAACATTCTGATTTACTGGCCAACTCTCTTTCTCTGCACAATTGCTCATTATACTCATCAGATTCATTAGAACTATAACACACATCTACTCATTTTTTCTTTCCGAATGCTTATGTCACACCAAACAGACTCAACATTGCATTGTCCACCAACATCATTTGGATGCACTTCCTTAGATTTTGTTTCTTAATTAGCAGCATAACCCCTCCTCCCTTCCTGTCCTGTCTATCCTTTCTGTACGCATTGTACTCCCCAAATTCCAGTTCTGCACTGCTGATGTCTGTGTGATACCATGTCTCTGATATCCCAACAATATCTGCCTTTGATGTCTTGACCAGCACTTCAAGCTCATCAAATTTATTAACTATACTCCTAGCATTGGTGTACATGCAAGTATACATGCACCTGTTTCTACTACCCCTCGACGTGGGCACCTGTACGTGGTGAGGGGACCTCCCAGTGATGCTGCTGGTTTTCCAGATTAGCATCACTGGGATCTAACGGCCATACCTTGGTTCCAGGGTTACATCTTTGGAATCCGGCGTGTGCAGCCGTGCGCCGCGACCCGTGGAAGCGGAAAGGGGGATCCTGGTGGTTGAGGGGCCCAGCCTTAATACACCACTTTGGCCCCTGCTTCGACGAGACGGGTGGTCCCGGACCGGCTCGACTGGGATCAATCGGCGGGTGGTATTATACTGCTAGGGTCAACTGCGTTCCAATAAGTCTCCCTCTCTATGGTCCTGGGACGGGATAAAGACTTATTGGTAACGTGGGTATGGTGTTCTAAGCGAACTCGGCGTCCCATTCGTGTACACAGTACCTGCTAGTTCACGAGTGGGCGCCCCCTCGTAGGGCTCCGTGGTGGGTGAGGTACTTAGGCATCAGACATTTTTCCTTTACTCTCATGAGTAATTTAAATCCTTCTTCTGGGGCCCCAACAAGGCCCCTACCTAATCGATCAGATGAGAGTGAGAGCAATTCTGCAAAAAGAGCCAGAACTGAGGATAAAACACCATCTATAACACCGCTTTTCCTCATTCTCCATTCTACCGGAGAGCAGTCAATTGGGAAGATGTCACCCTTCTTTATCCAGAAAGGATTAGAAGGGCTGGCAGGATCACCAAAATCTGTAAAACGGCTGCGTTCTGGCGATCTCTTAATTGAAGCTTCAAATACAAAGCAAGCAGAAAGAATCCTGAACGCGACATCCATAGGGGGAATACCGATCATTGTAACACCCCACAGAACTTTGAACTCTTCACGAGGAGTCATTTCAGAGTGGGATCTTCTTCATGTCTCTGAGGAAGAGATCTGCTCTGAACTAAAAGACCAAGGAGTGACGGCTGTCAAGAGAATATCAATGCGGAAGGATGGGAATCTCGTCCCTACCCGAGTTCTCATCATAACATTTAACACCCCACGGCCTCCAAGTTCCATCAAGGCAGGCTATTTAAACTGCCCAGTGAGGCTTTACATCCCAAACCCACTGAGGTGTTTTAAATGCCAAAAATACGGCCATTCACAAACGGCTTGTCGTGGTAACCCTGCCTGTGCTCGATGTGGTGTTAAAGACCACGAGAGCAAGGAATGTTCAGCTTCCAAACCAATCTGTATAAATTGCCAAGGAGAGCACCCTGCCTACTCCAGAGCATGCCAGCGGTGGAAGGATGAAAAAGAGATCCAAAAACTAAAAACAGAGCTGAATATCTCCTACCCAGAGGCCAGAAGACGCATGCAACCAATAAATAGCGGGAAACCTTCATATGCCCAGAAGGTTTCTGCGAAGTGCACTATCGGTACACAAACAGAGATGACTGTACCACCAAAAGAGTCATTCACTCCGATTGCACGCTATTTATTGAGTACACAAAAGCCCACCAAAAAAACGCAGTCAGCTGCCACTCCTATATCCGTACCTCCGAGTGCTCCACCACTACCAAAACCAAGTGGTAAAGAGCTAACAGATAAAACAGAAACAATGGATGTCGAGCACAAGGAGGTACCGGATGAATCAGTCTTGGAACTCTTTGCGGAGGAAGAAATGGACACGGGACAGCGTCCATTCTTCCCCAAAAAAGATAAAGCCAAGACTGATAAAAGTAAGCCCTCAGCACTTCGGAAGCCGCCTGATGGACCCACCAAGCCAAAATAATGGCTAAATTCCTACAATGGAATTGTCGTGGATTCCGGCGAAATACTGATGACATCAAGGCCCTCCTGCAAAAGCACGAGCCAGTTTGCTTTTGCTTGCAGGAGACTTATCTAAAGGCAAATGATGATCCCACAATGCATAACATCACAATCTTTCGTAAGGATAGAATTGCGGATGGTCCTGCTCATGGAGGAGTGGCTATCCTTGTGAGTAATCAGACCCCAGTTCAGCCCTTGCTAATTACAACCAGCATAGAGGCTGTTGCAATTCGCCTTACAGTGGGATTTTTATTAACGGTCTGCTCTATTTATTTGCCACCTGGGACTGACATCTCCCAGGAAGACCTTGATGATCTTGTAACGCAGTTGCCTCCCCCTTTCTTACTTCTTGGGGATTTTAATGGACATAACACCCTGTGGGGTAGTGCTAACATCAACGGAAGGGGACGAGTCATTGAGCGTGTGCTCAATGACAATGACCTTTCCCTTCTAAATACTGGAACAAACACCTTCTTCCACACGCCTACCCGTACCTTTTCTGCCATTGATCTATCTATCTGCTCCCCTTCTCTACTCCCTTCACTCACTTGGGAAGTGGAGGAGAATCCATACGGAAGCGATCACTTCCCTGTGATAACCTTGTTACACAGTGGGAGACCATGTCTTCCTTTTAGGTTACCACGGTGGAAGATTGATCAGGCTGACTGGACTGCCTTCCAACATCAGGCAAATTTCGATCTTAGCACAGTCAGTCAAGAGCCGATCAATGATGCAGTAAAGTACATCACAGAAATCATCGTCCAAGCAGCTGCTAATGCTGTCCCAAAAACATCAGCCCGGTTTCCACCATTTCCCAAACCTTGGTGGAATTCACAATGCACAGCAGCAAAAAAGGCTCAAAACAAAGCGTGGGGGATATTTCGCCGATATCCTACCACGAACAACCTTATAGCCTTCAAACGTGCACGAGCTAAAGCATGCTACATCCGTCGTCAGAGTCAAAAGGAATCGTGGATCCGTTTCACATCATCTATTAACCAGTCTACCAACTCTAAGGTAGTCTGGGATAAAATCCGGAAAATGAAGGGAAAATATACCTCCCACCCTTCTGCAATCCTAGATTATAATGGATGCACTATTGCAGATCCAACTGCAATAGCCAATGCTCTTGGGGAAACATTCTCTAACATCTCTGCAACATCTTCGTATTCCCCAGAGTTCCTGGTCCTTAAACATAAACTGGAAAAGCAAGCACTTAATTTTAAGACCAAGGGCCTCTATCCCTACAACGGGGCATTCACTATAGAGGAACTGAAAAGAGTCCTCACTCTTTCCAAAGCAAGTGCTGTTGGACCAGATGGCATCCATTATGAAATGATTAAACATCTTTTACCAAAATCTATGGATTGTCTGCTCCTTCTGTATAACAGAATCTTTACTGAGGGGCAGTTTCCGGATTCCTGGCGAAAGGCAATCGTTCTTGCCTTTCCTAAGCCAGGAAAGGATCCAAAAGTCACCACCAATTATCGTCCTATTGCTCTGACCAGCTGTCTGTGCAAAATCCTGGAGAGAATGGTTAATTCTCGTTTAATATGGTATCTCGAAACAAATGACCTTCTCTCCAACATCCAGTGCGGCTTCCGAAGGAACCGGTCCACCTTGGACCATCTTATTAGATTGGAAGCATCCATCCGGGATGCTTTCCTAAAACGCGAACACTTGGTGTCGGTGTTCTTTGACATGGAGAAAGCGTATGACACAACTTGGAGATTTGGCATATTAAAAGATCTGCATAGCCTAGGCCTTAGGGGGCAACTCCCCATTTTTATTAAAAACTTTTTGGCCAATCGATCTTTCCAAGTTCGTGTGGGATCCTCACTCTCTCGTCCCTTCAGCCAAGAGGAGGGAGTACCACAAGGATCAGTATTAAGTGTCACGCTTTTTGCCATCAAAGTCAATTCCATCACAGAACAACTTCCTCCAACTGTAAACTGTGCCCTCTATGTTGATGACTTTAGCATATTTTGTCAGTCATGCAACATGAGGGTTATTGAAAGACAACTGCAGAAAGCCATTGATCACCTTAATTCCTGGGCACTTGCTAATGGCTTCAGGTTCTCGCCGGAGAAGACCGTTTGCGTACACTTTTGTCGCAAGCGTAATCTTCATCCTGAACCTGAATTAAGGCTCGGACAAAATATTATTCCAGTAGTGTCAGACACAAAATTCTTGGGACTTGTGTTTGATAAAAAGCTGACCTTTCTCGAACATATTCGTCAGCTTCGTACAAAATGCACGAGGGGACTCAATATTCTTCGCTCTCTCTCCTCAACGCGTTGGGGAGCAGATCGATGCACCCTACTACGGCTCTACCGTGCACTTGTACGACCCAAATTAGACTACGGGTCCCAGGTATACTCCTCAGCTCGAGAGAGTGTCCTCCGATGGCTGGACCCTGTTCACCATCAGGCTATCCGTATCGCTACTGGAGCTTTTCGAACATCTCCTGTCCAGAGCTTATACGTCGAAGCAAATGAACCATCGTTATCCCTTCGACGTAAGCAGTTGTCTTTAAACTATGCTTTAAAGTTGAAATCCCTGCCAGACCATCCTACGTGGGCATGCGTTTTTGAGCCACGTTGGGAAAACTTGTACAATACCCGCCAGACTGCCAACCGACCTTTTGGTATTCGTGTCCAAGAGCTAATCAGAGAGTTTAACATCATGGTAGACAAGGTGGCACAAACACCAAAAGAAACTCTTCCACCCTGGCATGCTCATCCCCCACCGTGCGACTTTTCCCTTAAGAAATGGGTAAAGTCTGAGACCTCATCATCCGTCTACCAGCAGCTCTACTCTGCACACCAAGCTGAGCACTCAGACTTCCAGCCCGTTTACACAGACGGCTCGAAGTCTGAATCGTGCGTAGGATCTGCTGCTGTCTTCCCGGACACTATAATATCTCAGCAGATTCCTCCCGAATCCAGCATATACACTGCAGAGCTGTATGCTATAGAGCTAGCCTTGGATCACATTCGAACTTGCCAATTCCAAAGGTCAATAATATATTCCGATTCATTGAGTGTATTACAGGCTTTATTATCTACGAGACATAATTCTCATCCAGTTCTTTGTCGGGTTCAGCAGAAGAGACATTCTCTTTATGAATGCAAATTTGATATCCGCTTCTGCTGGATTCCTAGCCACATTGGGATAAAGGGAAATGATTTGGCTGACGCTGCAGCCAAATCAGCAACACCCACTCATAATCGTTGCCTGTCAGTCCCCTATACAGACTACAGGCAAATAATATGCAACAAAATATATTCCCAATGGCAAGAACTATGGCATAGACAGAGAACAAATAAATTATATCAAATAAAGCCTGTAATACAAACTTGGCAGTCTGGTCTGCGCAGGAATCGGAGCGAGGAAGTTGTTCTTGCTCGACTCCGCATAGGTCACAGTCATCTGACACATTCTTTCCTGCTGAGGGCGGATGACCCTCCTATGTGCGAGTCTTGCGACACCGTTTTAACTCTAAAGCATATTTTAATAGATTGCGTTCATTTTACCCATGTTCGCAATATACATTTTACCGCTTTTACTCATCCGACTGAGCCTTATACACTCAGTCGGATTTTATCAGACAACGACCACGTGTCGGCAGTTTTTAAATTTTTAAAAGCGATTAATATATACCCACATATATAAATAACAATTTGACGAGGTAACCTTTTTAAAGGTTACCAGAATTTATCTTTATTGTTATTTTAATCGTTTCTTGGCGCAGTATAACCTTAGTTGTTTTTGCGCCAATAAACCGAAAATCAAATCAAATCAAAATCAAACCTGTTTCTACTCTTAGTTACCCTAACACAGGGTGCTTCCACAGCCAGGCGGGCAGGAGAAGCGGTGCATAGCACACATTTCTTGATTAGACCGGGGTTCGAGCCCATAACCACCAAATACAGAGGATGCGGAACGTCAAGAAATTACCACAGTATATCCCCGGAGATTTATGGCCATAGTTTGCCAATGCTCCTAAAAATCAAAAACAACAACCCTAATCCAGCCCATGTATTTATTTCCACTATGACTCCCAGCAGTCTTGGAAATCTCCGTTACTCTTTCCAGGCTGCTACTCATTCTAATAAAAGCAGTGCAAGAATCACTTTTGCCTCTGCCTGCAGCTACTGTTAACCTTTTAGTCTGTGTATTCCCCCAAGCTAGCAGTTTTCTGACCCACCTAACACTGCCTCGATAGCATCAGCAAATATTCTTGCACCCTTTCTATTTCAGTGTACCCCATCCCTGTAGAAGCAGTCTCTCCTGTCAACAAGCACAGACCAGGCTGAAAAAAATTCTACCCCTTGAGCCTTTCACAATCTCTCCAGGGCCAAATTGATCGACAAGATTCATCATATACTCCCTCCTATCTTGTCTGGGCAGAATTGCAGACACTTTCACATTCAACCCTAACTTGCAACGTTTTGTCAACATTGACTTGTACTTGTTGAGTAAATCAGCAGATCTAACTCTTAATGTCATTAGTTCCACTGTATACAACAATATCATCTTTTGTGCTCTTAAAAGATGACATCTGCTGTACTTGACAACTCTTTTGCGTTTTTGATCTGCCGTCAGTAACTTTGGCACCTATTGTGCTGACATCTTTTTTAAAGCTAGAACCTCTTATTATTTGGTACACACATCCAGATACAATGTTTAAGATACTGGCATTGTACGAAACCATCACTTTTCATTCGCTCATCGCCAGATCATGCACACTGTCAACAAAAGATGCTAAGAAAAACAGCAAGGATTTTTTTACTTATATAAACTCTAAAAGGAAGGGGATGAATCTGTTTGGTCCACTTGACATTGATGGTTCGACTGTTGATGATCCTGCTCAGATAGCAAACAAACTGAATGAATATTTTGCATCTACATTCACACGTGAGGAATTATTAAGGTTTGAAAATGGCAGAAGGTTATCAAATTGTAGCAGGGTGCTTAATGATCTTTTAATAACTGAGAGCAAAGCGGAAGAGAAATTGTTGAAGTTAAACGTAAGAAAAGCACCTGGGGTGGATGGGATCTATCCAGTTATATTAAAGGAGGCGGCAAGGCAACTAAGCAAACCCTTAGCCATAATTATGAGAGCATCCTTGGACTCAGGGGAGGTTCCCACAGACTGGAGATGTGCAAATGTATCCCCAATCACAAAGGGGATCAAAGGGTGACACTAGTAATTACAGACCAGTTAGTTTAACTTCTGTTCCGGGTAAAATAATGGAGTCGCTGGTTAAAGATGAATTGCAGGATCATCTAGACAAAACTGCAGCAATAATTCAGGCATAGCATGGGTTTGTTAAGGGAAAGTCTTGTCTGAGAAATTTGATTGGTTATTATGATGTGGTTACAAAGGAACTGGATGCAAAAAACAATTTTGATATCGTATATTTGGATTTCAGGAAAGCTTTTAACACTGTTGCGCATGGAAGACTGTTGTACAAATTGGAGCAGAATGGTATTAAGGGTAAGTTGCTACAATGGATAAAAGGATGGTTAAGTGCGAGAAGACAGAGGGTGGTAATCAATGGGTGCTGCTCTTCTTGGACTAACGTTATTAGTGGAGTCCCACAGGGTTCGGTGTTAGGTCCACTGTTGTTTTGTATATTTATCAATGATATTGATGAAGGTATATCAGGCTTAATGTCGAAGTTTGCAGATGATACAAAGGTTGGCAGGGTTGTTAATGACAGTAATGGCAGTCTGCTACTGCAACAGGATCTAGATAATTTGGGCAGATGGGCTAAGAAGTGGCAACTGAAGTTTAACCTTGACAAATGCAAAGTACTGCATATGGGTAGAAATAACCCCAGAGAAACATACCAACTGTGTGGTACTACACTTAAGGTGGTAGAAAATGAAAAAGACCTGGGAGTAATTGTGCAGTCAGATATGAAGTTCTCTGAGCAATGCAGACAGGCTGCCAGGGCAGGTCATGGGGTTTTGTCAATGATATATAGGAATTTTGCTAGCAGGGAAAAGGAGGTGATTATCCCTCTGTATAAGGCAATGGTCAGGCCACGCCTTGAGTACTGCGTACAGGTCTGGAGACCTCATTTTAGGAAGGATGTAGATTTACTTGAGCGGGTACAGAAAAGGGCAACAAGATTGGTGAGGGGAATGAAGGGATCCTCTTACCAAGAGAGGCTTAAGTTCTGCAAATTGCAGTGGCTGGAGACTAGGCACCTGCACAGTGATCTGATTGAGGTATATAAGGCCTTGAATGGATTGAGCATGCTGAATTCTGATGGGATCCTTCTACTTGTTCAGATTACGAACCTAAGGGGCCATAAATTCAAATTAAGAAAAGACAGATGTAGAATAGATGTGCGGAAATTTGCCTTTAGCCAGCGGGTGGTTAATTGCTGGAACAAACTTCCATCTGTCGTGGAAGTTGATAGCTTGAATAAATTTAAGGAGGAACTGGACAGGCATTTGGAGGGAATGGTGTGATTTTTTTTTTTTTTTTTTTTGGCTGATGCTGCATAAGCTCATACATTTGCTTTCTTGCATCACATGCCACTACTACTACAACTTCTGAATGATGGACGTTGCAGGTCTTCAATAGCATGAGTCATCTTCCAGACTTTCCCTTTCTCATATAAATTCTGCTGCCCACTTCTTAACCATGGAATAGGAAGGTACATCCTTCCCCAATGTTAGCCATACCCTCGCGAATTGCCATTAACATTAGTCCAGTTTTTCCTAAATATTGAATGACTGCAGTGATCGATTTCGTCCGTCTTTCCTCATTCACATCACTTTGTTAACTTCAGGACCTGTAATTAAAAAGAAAAAAACTACTCTTCATACTTGGGCCATGAACTTTTCAAGCACTCCTTGTAACAGTAGATTATTATTAGGCATATAGTGCAATGAAGCCTGAGGCTTATGCTGCACCAGCCAGAAAAAAAAAAAAAAAAAAAAAAAAAATCTGAAATACCCTGAGAGAGAGAGAGAGAGAGAGAGAGAGAGAGAGAGAGAGAGAGAGAGAGAGAGAGAGAGAGAGAGAGAGAGAGAGAGAGAGAGAGAGAGAGAGAGAGAGAGAGAGAGAGAGAATTACCAAGAAAGAGAAGAATGATTATATCCAGCTCAGTACCCTGTGTGAGCCATGCCCATACTCACCATGTGAACCTCTGGGTTAATATGATCATAAAATTTCAACCAAACAAATAAGATATTGAAATAATACTATATATGAAAATAAAATGCAGTATATGTTGATGAAGTTAAAATGCAGAGATTCAATGTAAATTAAAACAAGGAAAAATATTAAAAAATGAAAGTGTGTAGAAACACACGTTCTCTCTGTCACACACACGCACACACAGATTTTTAATAAGTTGTTCAATTGCTATTGCAAAAAAAAAAAAAAAAAAACTGAATTCATTGGATTGTTTCCTGTATAATTTATCTAAGTCTAGTTTGGCATTATAACCATCTAGCATACCATTAATTGCCTCATCATGTACTACTTAATATAAATTTTGACGTGGAATTTGTAATACTGTCACTGATATCATTGATAAAAATTAGAAATAACAAGATCCCTAGTGCAAAACCCTCTTGGATGGCATGCATAACACTGTTCCATGCAGACCTCACCCATTTATAACCATTCTGTATCTTCTGCAGCAACCTGTTTCGAGTTCTACACTTCTCCAATTTTGGGTTCTTGTTTTTTGATTATTCTTAACACAAATGGTTTAAAAACTTAATAGTATTTTAGCCCATGTATTTGTTTTTAGGGCTGAGAAGACAAAAGTTAACATTGGACTTTAATCTCTGTAGATTTTAATTCTCAGGAAATGTGTGAAAGAAGGTTGATCCAAAGAACAGAGGTAGAGAGGATGAATGAGGAAGAGGAGAAATTAGTTCTGAATTTGGAATCGGCAATGAATGGATGTTGACTAGTTGAGGCACTTGCTTGTTTGGTCTGGTTTGGAAAAGAGAGCAGTGGAATTAATTGAACAGTTACTTGCATTGATAATTTTTTTTTTAATTTTTTTTTTTTATGAAAACCCCAAACACGAGAACCTATAGTACTTAGTACTGTGCTTGGGTTTGAGGTTGAGAAGATGAAATAAGATATATGTTGACATTAGATTTGAACTTCTGTTAATTGCAATTTTCAGGAAATACGTATGGAGGAAGGTTGTTCCAGAAAATGGCAGTTGAATGAATAAACAAGGAAGATAAAGTTGGTTCTGTGAGTTTGAAGTTGGACAGTAAATGGATATTGGCCGGTGGCGGCACGTGTTCAGACTGTTTGGAAAGAGAGAGAGAGAGCAGGAATTTTATAAGCCAATTCAGAACAGTGCCTATGGAAGTACCTGTAGAAAAGGCATGCAGCAGAAACAGTACGTCTATGAGACAGCAAGTGTAGAGACTCTGTTAGAGGTAAGTCATTAATTAACCTAACTGCCCTCTTCTGAATGGAATCTAGAACGAGAAGATTTTGAGAGAGATTTTGGGAGCACCGCCCCAGATGTGGAAACAATATTCCATGGTAGGGCGGATTTGCAATTTGTACAGAGTGAACAGCTGTTTGGAAGAAAAGTAATGCCGAGAGTGAAAGAGAAAACCAAGTTTTTTAGATGCAGAGGAAGCAATATTTGTAATGAAGTGATTGTTTTTCTTTTGTTTTACATTTCTTTGAAACTTATTTCTGACAAGTTAAGTATTTTCTTTTTTCGTTTTGCTGGTGGCGGGCAGGACACAGGATTTGTATTTATTCATTTTTCTTAAGGAACGGAGACTAATTATGGCACAGTTCTTTTTTTTTTTTTTTTTTTTGAGAAAGGACAGTGGAGTTCGAGACAGAGGTTTGTCCAATTAATGCAGGGAGTAAAAAAAACCTGAGTCAAAACAAATAGAGGGGGAAGAGGTATCAATTTTATCAGGTGGTAGGAAAGATTTGCAAAACACTTTCAGGGTCAGACTCAGATTCAAATGGTATACAAACAAGGGAATATAAAGGAATCTAATAGTTAATGTAGTAGGAAACACAAAAGAATATAGATAATATAGGTGCAGCTTAGCGGAAATTGTTAAACCTCAAGGAGAACCAGTTTTTCTTTGGAATGAAAATGAGGAAGGTGAAGTAATAAATATACAGTTTGCCTAGGGAGATTTTTTTTTATTTCCAATATTAAAAATAAGACGGTTGGAGATCTCATCATGTTACTCACCAATAACAAGTTAAAATTAAATGCCGAACAAAGGAATATCTTAGCAGAACTTCTAGTAAAGTTATGTTCATAACGTCCGGAATAACATATGGTTTCTACAAGAAATCCACTTCACAAGTTTAGCAGACATCCAGCTGTTTCAAAACAGATACCGGTTGTTAGGATTTTGGAGCTTTGGGACGAATCGATTGGCAGGGGTGGGAATAGTAGTGGTTCCTCCAATTTTAGGGACTATACGACTGCCAGGTAGGGACACAGAAGGTCGGGTTGTGGCAGTGGATTGGAGTTATGGGGGCATACAATTAGATTAATCAGTGTCTATAGTCCAAATTCCACTTTAGAAAGGAAAACTCTGTTTCAGGAACTGGGCAACTATTTGAGGGGGCACAGTGGATTGTAATGACGGGGGACTGGAACTGTGTTCCTGACCCCCTCATGGACAAAATTCTGAGGGGTACCTGCATCTGGTAAAGGGGGTTGGTGAATTAATCAAGGTTTGTACTAAATGGGACTTGGTAGACATCTGGAGGGGAAAAAATCCTGGGAAACGAGTGGCCACCAGAATAGCTAATAATATAGGAACTAGAATAGATCGCACTTATGCAACGCGACTGTTAGTATTAATAATGGTCGCACGGTGTGAGAAAGCTTATGCTGCACCAGCCAAAAAAAAAATCCCGAATAAAACAATGATAATAAAAAAAAATAAAAAATAAAAATTAATAAAAGAAAAGGAAATTAAACTATCATCCTATGCGTTTCCCTCACCTGAAGGTACTATCCAGATGACCTTTGAATTTCCCCAAACTGTCAGCCTCTACCACCTATGTAGGCAACTTATTCCAGTAATTTATAACTCGCTGGCTAAAATAAAACTTCCTGCAGTCCAATCTAAACATTTTCCCCCGTAACTTGAATTTACGTCCCCTAGTTCTAGCATCATTTATAATCTTGAAAATTTCGTCCTCATTCATTTTACTGATGCCTCTCAGAGTCCCAAACACCTCAATCAAATCTCCTCTAAGGTGTCTAGTTTGCAAATCTGCAACCCACATATTCAAAGTCTTTCTTCATAAGGATGCCCTTTTGCCGATCTCACCAGGCGAGTTACCCGTCTTTGCACCCTTTCAAGAAGCTCGACGTCTTTCTTTAGGTGCGGTCTCCATACTTGAACACAGTATTCCAAGTGTGGTCTAACAAAAGCCTTATATAATGGGATTATCACGTCCCTATCTCTACTTGCAAAAGTTCGATAGATCATCGATAGGACACCATGGGCCTTCCTTGCAACCTGTTTACAATGCTCAGAGAATTTCACGTCTGACCGTATCGTAACACCCAAGTCCCTTTCCTCCAGTACTGGGTTTAGTTAAACTCCACCAAGTGAATAAGGTATTTTGGGATTACTGTTTCCCAGGTGTAATACCTTACACTTTGTTGGATTAAAGCATAGCTGCCATTTTTCTGACCATTCCTGAAGTCTATCTAGGTCTCTCTGAAGAAGCTCAGCTTGACAGTGATCATTAACTACTCTACCAATTTTAACATCATCTGCAAATTTAGACATCACGCCCTCTATTCCTTCATCAATGTCGTTTATGAAAATTAAAAACAACAGTGGTCCTAATACTGATCCTTGGGGAACCCCACTTCTTACATCAACCCAATCTGAGGAATAGTCATTTATCACAGCCTCCTGCCCTGAAGCCATCCTGATATCCATCTAATGATTTTCCCAGTGATTCCAACCTGTTCTAGCTTATAAAGCAACAGCTCATGTGGGACTGAGTCAAAAGCTTTGCTGAAATCTAAATAAACAATGTCGAAATTATTCCCTAAATCCAGCTCACGAGTGACCCTTTCAAAATAGCGAACCAGATTTGTTAATCATGATTTTCACTTTACAGTTGAAGGATAAGATAATGATATGGCATGTGAGATTTGTGGGAGAGCGACAAGTTTCAGATCATATGGCGGTAATGTGGAAGGGTGACTTATTTACGAACACTAGTCTGGGAAAAGGCTATTGAAAGCTCAACCCAGCAGTTATGGAGAGAGAGAGAGAGAGAGAGAGAGAGGGGACTTTACAACAGTTCTTAAAAAGATAGAGCAAGGTGTGGAAATGAGTGGGAAACGTGGGCAAAAATTAAAGAAAGAGCAAAATCATTTTCCATACAAAAACTAAGGAAAGAAACAAACAGCGTAGAAATAGAGTGAAAGATCTCTTACAAGAAAAAAGAATTTACCAATGGTGGGGGGATGAAAGGGCAACTGCAGAAGTACAAGCTGTTATTGATGGTGTAATATTGGAAGAGAAAGAAAAGGCATGTAAAATATAGCTAAAATTTAGGGACACTGATAGTCCTTCAGCTGCGTTTTATCAAAGAAGATTAAGGCTAGATAATCTAGCCAAAACGGTTCAGAAAATTAAAGACAATGGCAGCACATTCAACAATGCCTGCTATTATGAATCATTTTCTAAATTAATATGAAAAAGAGCTTGCTTTGCAGAAAAAAGAAAGATGACTCCATTTGGACGATTGGACAACTCACACCCAAACAAAAAGCATACAGGAAAGGGAAATAATTATGATGGATCTAACTGTGGCTCTAAAATCAAGTAAATTATGATGCGTGCCAGGACCGGATGATTTGGCGGTTGAATTTTATAAGAAATTTTGCAACTTGTTAGCACCTATTCTTCTAGCCATCATTAACAAATTTTTTCAGGAAGTGGTTATACCTGAAGACTTTTTAAATGTCTATACTACTTTCATTGCGAAGCATGGATGAGGTTTAACGAAAATTGATAACTGGAGATGTATAACATTGGCTAATTGTGACTACAAAATATTTGCAAAGATTTTGACAGCTAAGTTAAAATGCAACGTAACCAAGGTAGTTAGCAGTACACAGTGCTATGGTATACCGGGAAGGTGAATAAAATATTACCTTTGGCTATTAAAGGATATATTAGAATATCTGAAACGAAAGGGTTACAATTTAGCATTAGTAGCAATTGACCTAGAAAGGCTTTTGATAGAATTGAACACGACTATTGTTTCTCTATAATTAAGGATACGAACATAGGATCTCAGTTATTTACAGCCCTGAGAAATTTATATACACTTAGTAGCACAAGACTTTTGATAAATGGAGAAATTTTTAAAAACATTAAAATTGATCGGGGAGTAAAGCGAGTATGTCTGCTTAGTCTTTTGTTATTTATGTTAGCACTAGAACCACTACTGGAAAGAATAGACAGGACTGAGGCCATTTGGGGAATACCGTTGCCGAAGCCGGCCGGGCACTGTAAATGTATAGTGTATGCAGATGATGTTACCCCCACTCTCAGTGTGAGTTATGCAGTGGAAGAATTTGTCACTCTTTAGATCTTTTGGTAAAAAGGTCAGGATTAAACATAAATGAAGATAAAACTAGGATCAAATTGTTAGGGGAATGGGTTCACTGGCCTTTAGCACAGTGAGAAGTGGAATCGGATAAATCAATTCAAATATTAGGAGTTTTATTTAGAGAGAGTCCCATGCTACCTGTAGGAGGGTTGACCACTAAAATATGGGAAAGTTTAAAAGAATGGGAACTGGGACAATTTTCTTTTGAGAACAAATCTATCATTGTTAGAACCATAATTCTTCCTATAATCTTATACATGGTGTTTATAACAGGAATCACAGCTAGGACAATGTGACGATTTTACATTCCAACATTTCAGTTTTTATGGGAAGGGAAATGGCAAAAGATAGTGCAGAAATTTTTATTTTTACCTTGGGAAGAGGGGGGAATAAGTACAGTAAACCCTCGCTATTCGCGGGGGTTGCGTTCCTGAGAAATGTCGTGAATACTGAGTTATGGCTCCCATAGTAATAAAGGGGTTCCGTTCCAAAGTATGAAATATATAAGAAAAACTAGTCTAAAATTTTGTCTATGTATGTATTATATGTACCTTCATAATATGACTATGTACATAGACAGTACATAGTGAAATGCAAGCATATGGCATCGAAATGAAAATAAGAAACAATTTAATATTAAATGTAATATTTATTAGAAATTTCAAACAAATCTTTCAAACCAGCGCCTTTGCTTGCTACCAAAAAAAAACATCCAGCCAGTGCTATCGCCAGTTTCGCTAAAGTGTTGATAAAGGAGTTTTGCCTTTTCGCGAATGATGAGTGAACTTAACGGAATTTTATTTTGAGTTCGGTCTTCTATCCACAGCTTTAAAGCTTTTCCATTTTTTCTAATTTAACATCACGAGTTACAGAGCAAATTTTTGAAACAATTAGTGCGTTTTCACGGACACTACGGCAGATTTTTTCTTCCGATTTCTTGATTGATCGTACTGTTCACTCGTTAATTTTATAATGTTTTGCCACTGAGGAGACACTTTCACCGTTAGAAATTTTGTATAATAACTCAATTTTATTCGCTAATGTCATCACCTTCTTTGATATTTTCACATTTCTCTTTTTATTTGTAGCCATATTTTTGTAGGAGTTAGAAAGAACTTGTCCACAATAAAGTCACTTTCTTCTGTTAACACACTCGAAAAAGTCTGTTTTACACTGCAAAATGGTAGATTTATCATTTTTGTAAGCATATCAATTGATAAATTTATTCAATTTATAAGCATATAAATTAAAAGCAAACGACGAAACCTTCCATGACAAACGCATAACACATACTGAACAAGGATTAGTGAGAAACATCCACGCTCGTGATTTTTTCACCTCTCCCCCACCCACTGAGTGCTGTTTTGACCGGGAAAGATAATTTTAGCCACACCCATGTTTTTTTATGGTGGAAAATATTCACGGTGCTTTAAAATTTTTTTTAGGTTTCATTTTATATTAAATCGGCGATCGCGAAACCGCGAATACAGATACTGCGAATAACAGGGGGTTTACTCTATTCCAAAAATTAATTTGAGTTGTAGCTGTAAGAGACTGCTGGACATGGCTAATATGCAGTCTAACCATTTAGTAGTGGTACTGATAAAATATCTTATGGGATTTAATACACCCTTAATTAAAGGCAGAAATTATCTAGGGCCAAAAGCAGAGGCAATTCCTATATATTACAAAAAATTAGGGATATGTGCATGCAGTTCAGGGAGAAAGATATCGATCTCTTTAAGGATGGTTTAAAACAACTCTATTGGACGCTGTTTAACTTAGAAAAGCCAAACTTAGGAAACCATAATGTGCAGTTGTTTTTGAAAAATCTAAAAATTGCCAGAAACTACCCATTGCATATTGATTTTTCGTGGAGGGTTGGTTACGAAAATATACCACTGAACGATATCACATATAGATTTAGTTAAGTGAGTAACAGATTATGTGAACTTTGTACTGAAATTGAGACAGTGTGCCATTTATTTTATTACTGTCGATTCGTGCAGGAATTTTTGGAAGAGAATTTGCAGGTCTTTGAGAATAAGACAGTTCACGCTGGAGGAGGTAATTTACTTGCAATTCGACCCCTCGCTTATCGCTGATAATTTGTTTCAGAAAAACAGAGTGCTAAGCGAGCACCGCATTCCCATAAGGTAACATATGTACTTGTGAGTTGCTGTCAGTGCCATAGGATATTTCCTAATAAGTAATAAACGGTATTGAAAAGATGCACAAATGTCGGTCAAAATATTTAATATTCAAATATTTGTACATATAAAAATATTCTTGCATTACATACGTATATAATTATGTGGTAACTACTTAAGTATCAAAATTAAACTTAAAATTCCAATTAAAATCATGAATTTAATTGATCTAAATTGATTTTAATTGATTTAATTTAATTGATGAATTTAATCATGAAAAATGTGTCGATTTTGGGTTGTATTTTGGCCCTCATCCTAATAAGCTAAAAGGGGTTTTAATTTTAAATCCCTCAGTGTTACCACCCAAAAATAAAGTCAACCGATCCTTTGCCGCTTTGAAACCTGGCATGTTTTTTTCTTCTTTAGGGCATTAGTTTCCAAAAAAAAGTCCTGCTTCATCTATGTTAAAAACTTGTTGAGAAGTATAACACATGATATCCCTCTTCAATAATTTTAAATAAGTTCTTTTTTTGAAAGTTTCTGTTCCTTGATCTGCACTTGCGGCTTCTTCCTGGATTTTAAATCTTCAACCAACCCTTACTAGTTTTAAATGGTTCCACATTTTTTTTTTTTTAGGTGAGTTTTTTTCAGATCATCATATAGGCTAATCTCTCTCTCTCTCTAATATTTAATTTAACTGAATTCTGCATTGGATATTATCTTCAATAAAATTAGTTTGTCTCTCCATTTCAGTTCTAATAAGCCCGCCTAGCCCTAGTTGCTTGCAGTGGAACAGCTGTCTTTCCCACTTCTAAAATTAATTTTTTAATTTTTTATAATTGTTCTTACAGTTAAACGTGCTAGCCTAAATTATGGCTCACATCCACTTGTCGTTTACCAGAATCTATTCGCTTCGAAACGTCTCATTTAATTTTCAAATCCAGTCTTTTTCTTACATTTATAGTCTTTGTACTGCGTCCAGACGTTATTGCTTTTTCATTCTTATTAGCCATTATTAACTCTTCAAAAATGTAACTGCGTTTGTTGCATTTAATTATGATACAATGTTCAAGTAAACTGTCTGTTACGCATGATGTCTAATACTGTACTGAGTGATGACTAGACTTCAGATAAATGCATATAATGCAAATATTACAAGCAATATACTTTCATTTTTTAAAATGTTGATCTCGGAACTACGTAACAAGTCACTGTACTGCAATTAAATTAGCGTGCAAGAAAATTTCACTGGGCATGGAAATATTTCTCAAGTCGGCGTGGGAAATGTTTTAATGCTGTTTTGCTATTCATTTTCAAGCTATCGACTCCATCAAATGAAACGGTTTCGTTAAATATGCCAAAAATGCAATCTGTAAAAGAACATTATGGTAATGGTATGCATAAAATCTGTGTAGACACATTCTTTGTATTGTTATTCTTTCTGTTCATTTTTTTTTTAATGTGTTTTACTTTCCTTGATTTGAATTTATAATATAGATTTCTAAAAAAATTTTAATAGTTACCCTGAAGAATGTGGCAGAACTGTTGGAATTAGCCTATGTGTATGGTGCACATCAGTTGAAAGCTTCGTGTATGCAGTATATCTGTATCAATCTTGCAGCAATCCTTGAGAGCAGGTTAGTGAAAAACAGATGTGATGGTAATTTTCTTAGAGCATAGCAAAATAATATGAATAAAAAATTTCCAAATAGTTGTAAACCTTATTGCATTTATGAGTGATTTTTTAGGATTCTGCCTAATATACTTGGCAAACTCCTGTACTTTTGACATGAAAATTATTAACTTGAAATTAAAATGAGTTACAGGTAGTTCTTGACTCTACGAGTTAATTCGTTCTTAGCACGTGCTCGTAAAGCGGGAATTAAATCCATAGACATAATGTTAAAAATAACGTTCTCAACAATGAAATTAGTTAGCTAATTAGTTTGTTTAAACAATGATTGATTTATCCAAAGAAATTAAAATGTAGCCTGTAAAATCAAGCAAATTATAATAAAGAAATTATTTATGACTTACAAATTTTAAAGAATGTTTATTCTTCATCATCGACTAAGTGCACTCTCGTTGATCACTCATTATTAGCTCGGCACTCATTGGTTTGTTGCACAAGGAGTCGTCTTCTTCAGAAGTGCTTCAAGAGGCGTTTATTTCCAAGATAATCTTCTCTTTTCTTTATAAATTTCAATAGATGCATAAGCATTTTTTAACAGAACACACAAATTGCAACTAACACAATTTGCGCTGAGTAACAAGTTTACGAAGCTTAAAAAAAAAAAAAAAAGAATGAAAGAAGATTCCGAAAATTTGTTTTTCATACGATTGAAGATTTCAGTAAAGGTGAAACGCATTTCACCGTAATAACGCAACAAACCACAGAATTCCAGCTATTGGTGTTTTCAGAAATGCAATAACATCAAGTTTACGACCCATTTATAATTGATTGAACTAACAGAAAAGCCCAATAAACCGAAAAGTGCAAATTGTTTTTATTTTTTTATGGTCGTGACCTCCAGAAATGTGCTTTAAAAAAATGTCACAAAGGCATTCAAAATTAGTTCTTATAACATATGATAACAATGAAAGTGTAGTGCATTTTAATGATTTGAATCGGTAACTAATACAATTTGCACTATTAAAAACGACCTTTTAGAGAGTTATATAGTGAAATTTTTAACTTCCAAGGTCGTGGGATGAATTACCAAAAACAATGTGTTATTAGGTTCACATTACGATATATTTACGATACGATGTCTCTGGAATGGATTAATATCAAAAAGCTGGGTACACTGTATTGTATAGCTACGCGTATAGTTTCAAACGCGTTATTTATGAATGTTTAACATTCATTTTTTGCAATTAATGTTCATATTTTCAATTTTGTTGATACAGCAGACTCTCGATTTACCGGGATCGGATTAACTGGGACATTTCAAGACTCCAATAAAAAATATAAAAAAAACCAAAAAATCATAAAATTCAAGTAATAACTAGAATAGGTATAAACAAATGTTTTGCAAATCGTAAATAAGCGTCAAGAAGTGGCGTCATAAGTCGTCATTGGGAGATTAATGTGCCTATTATTTTGTTTCGTTATTTATGTCAGGGATGTCAATTTTTTTTATAGTAAATTATATATATATATGTATGTGTGTATATATATATATATATATATATATATATATATTTTTTTTTTTTTTTTTTATTTTTGTTTAGAAATCATGAAAATGATTGGTAAACGCAAGAGTTGCACTTTCAGTTAAACAAAGACTTGAAATTATTCAATAATTTGGCCCGCACAAATTGCACAAGTGAGATCGGAGTAACAAGCAAAAAAATAGGGAAAAAAAGAGGAGATTCTTACAATTTACGGTTATTTACGGTTTTTTTTATATATGACTGAAGATTTCAGTGAAGGGGACACACATTTCACCATAATAACGTAAAAATCCACAGAATTATAGCTATCGGTATCTTATCGCAAATGCAATAAGATCGAGTTTACTACCTGTTTATAATGAATTGCACTAACAGAAACGTCCCATAAAACGGAAAGGGCAAATTGTTTTTATTGTTTTTTGTTGACCTCCACAAATGTGCTTTAGTAAAATGTGAACTCACGTGGGATGATAACAGTGAGTTTTCGCCTTAACCTTGTAAAGTTCTTTATAGAAAATTTCATTTTGACCATTATTATGGTGCCACTAAGAGAATAAGTGAAAGCGCTACTAGTAACTCTATGAAGAAAAGGAAAGCGATCGAGTTAGATCAGAAAATTAAAATAATAAGAATGTATGAAAATGGTCCAACATTAACAAGTATCGTGCTGAATTCAGATTTGTCAATAATAATATAGTAGCAATATATTACTAGTCATTCTCGAGTTACGTAAAACTTGACAAGTAAGATGTCCTGGAACGTATCTCATACATATGTCGGGGACCTCTGTATTTTTGGATTAACCGGGAAATCGATTATCCGGGATTTGTTTTTTACCATCTATCCTGGAAAATCGTGAGTCTACTGTACTTGATACTTTGAAAAAAAAAAAAAAAAAAAAAACTCGTAAACCCTGGAACTTGTAAAGTGAGAACTGCCTGTAATTTACATCTAATTATGGCTTCATCACATAGTGACATACTTTTATGACTGGAGAAACTTTTAATGTGGAATTTATCTGGTAATATTCATATATTATTCATATGTTGAAATTAGCAGACCCCAGGGTTTCCCCCCATTAGCCACTCGTAAACATCTTGTGGTGAGACCAACACCATTGCTGGCTATGCAAGGCGGCCAAGATCAACTTATATCTCGTCACACTTACAGAAGTGAAGTCCCTGTAAGTGCAGTTGAGAAGAAATAAAGGGTATATGTACAAGTTAGGTGAAGTATGGTTAATGGATGGGATTGGGTAAATAGTGCAGAAAAGAGAAGGAACCCGTTTTGAACAGTGGGACCCATCATGAAATAGAAGTTAGTAGAATGGAAAAGTAGAAATATAAGTTGTATTCATATACAGGGTGTCACAAAAATATAGGTACAAACGTTTAGGGGAGGTAGGTAACATCTAAAGGAATGTGTATCGCGTAGGAACCCATAACCGGAAACGTCACCATAAGTCGGTACATGGTGCTGTTCATCAGTTTGCTTGAGGGAAAATTTCTGGTTTACTCATTCAAGCAGTAGTCGCCACACAAAGGGCATGCATCGATATACGAACTGTGAGCTGGCAGACATGCATCTAGTATGGACTAGCAGAGGGACACACACGGTGTGCGCCCCATGCTGCACAACATCGCTTCACAATAAATGTGTGGGTACGTATGGTCAGTGACTGCTTAGTCAGCCCATACGTGTTACCATCCCGCATGAACTCCGCTAAATATCAGATCTTTCTTGAACAAATTCTACCAGGGTTACTTGACAATGTTCCAGCAAATGTGAGACGCAACATTTTGTTTCAACATGCGGGGTGCCTGTGCATTATGGAAGGTGTGTTCGTGACCATTTGAACAGGCGTTTTGGGCGTCGATGGATTGGCTGTGGTGAACCCGTTGCCTGGCCCCCACACTCACCTGATTTATCGAGCCTTGATTTCTTTCTGTGGGGGGGCCCTCAAATCTATCGTGTATGAATCACCTATAGAGACGGAAATGGATCTCATGGCGAGACTCGTCTGCGCTGCTGCTACTGTCAAAGAAACTCCGGGTGAGTTCGACTGTGTCCGCCAATCCATGCTGCGTCGGTGTCATGCATGCAGCGCGTCTCATGGTGGCACCTTCGAGCATCTGTTGTAACATCATGAAATGCATCCATCTCATACTCCATTGTTAATATTATGTAAAATAAATGTTTGCCACTAATTACTGTCTTGTGTCATTTCTGCTTCTTGTGCCTCTGCTACTACTTTCCCGTGACGTTTCCGGTTATGGGTTCCTATGCGATTCAAATTCCTTTAGATGTTACCTACCTCCCCTAAACGTTTGTACCAATATTTTTGAGACACCCTGTATAAAAATGGTTAGTACAGTTAGCATTGCTAACTGTACTAACAACTGAGAGTTGTTTTATGTCGCAATGTATAACATAAAAACCATTGGCTGTTTATTCTAAAATAAATGGCTCAAGGTATGAACTTAATCTTGTTTTTTTTTTTTTTTTTTTTTTTTAGAAATGTAAATTATAACATTTTACATTGCTGAGAATGAAGAAAAAACTCGTACAACATGGGTTTCAGAAATGTGTGTTTAGTTAGCCTTATTTACTAAATCAGTAAGGCTAACTAAACAAAGTGACTGGAGATCAATAAAGCTAAATAGTTACAGTTCTCGTGGAAATTACATATGAAAACAGTTCAAAAGTTCTTATAAATCGACTCATTGTACAACCTTTTATCATGATATAAACTCATATTTTTTTATATATATAAATCCAATAAAATATCAGTAAAAAAAATTTATGGAACATTTTTATAGATTAACCGCTAGTTTGAAAATCACTCTTAGACTACTGATGGGTGTTATGTGTAGTTTTTATTTGGGAGCTAAATCATAAACTTTTCTGTAAAGAAACTTTTAGTTCTTTTGTTTATGGTATACCACAGAAATAACATATAGGATAAATATAGTGTAAACTGTTGTCATATTAAGAATGGAACTACTTGATATTTTTAAAATTGTTTTACATATTGCTAAACTGGACAAGTTTACTCTACTGCTAGAAATTAACAAATGATAAAATGTAAGAAAGAGAATTAGAAGCTTGTTTTCTTTTATTTACAAATAAGGTATTCATATCCTTTAAATAAACATTACAGCTGACTAAATTCATTTTCATTATGGTGTTAGTTTCGAAATAAATGTCTGCTTCTTCTCCCCCCCCCCCTTATTTTAATTCAAAATAAAATGCTGAAAATATGAACTGAGACATCATCACTATATTGATAAGATGGTGATAACCCAATTCACGATTAACTCAATCGCGAACGAGAACAGTGGTGGATTTTTGGTATGTAATGTAAAGGGATAAGTAATTTTAATTTTTACCATATTCTTCGTTAATTAACATACTACATTGTGTTTTGCAGAGATATTAAATAGGTTTAGTAGCGTTTATTAGCCCCTCGACGTGGGCACCTGTACGTGGTGAGGGGACCTCCCAGTGACGCTGCTGGACTTCCAGACTAGCATTACTGGGATCCAACACCCACAGCCCAGGTTCCAGGCTTACATCAATGGAATCCGGCGTGTTTGCAGTGCGCTGCAACCCGTGGAAATTCGGAAAGGGGGATCCTGGTGGTTGAGGGCCCAGCTTCAATACACCACTTTGGCCCCTGCTTCGACAAGACGGGTGGTCCTGGAAGGCCCGGCTAGGATCAATCGGCTAGTAGGCTCGCCTGCGAGGGTCAGCTGTGTCAATGGCACGCCCCTGCCCTCATGGTCCGAGGGACAGGATTCAGGCTGGCGGCGGTGCGGGTATAGTGTCTGGGTAGCCCTGGCGTTCCACTCCCAAGCGCATTTATTGCATGCCGGGTAGTGGACATCCCTTTGGGCTCCCTGGTGGGTGGGGAGCCTGGGCACTGAAAAATTTAAAAAACTCCATGAATCCTGATAAACTCACTTCTTCAGGGGCCCCAACCCGGTCCCTATCTGAAAGCATAGAGAAAGATTCAGGCATTATTGCTAAAAAGAGGCAGCGAACTGAAGTACCATCAGGACCTGTTCCAAGGTTCCTAATTATACACTCCACCGGTGAAAAACCGATTGGTAAAATGTCGCACTTTTTTATTCAAAAAGGGTTAGATGGGTTAGCAGGTTCACCCAAATCAGTTAAGAGGCTTCGTTCTGGGGATCTCTTGATTGAATCTAAAAATGACAGGCAATCAGAACATCTCCTCCGAGTAACATCAATCGGAGGAGTACCTATAACAGTGACACCACACAGAACACTCAATTCATCGAGAGGTGTCATTTCGGAGTGGGACCTTCTCGACGTAACCGAGGAGGAAATCTGCTCCGAATTAAAACCACAGGGAGTTATTGCCGTCAAGAGAATTACTGCGCGAAGGGATGGAAAAATTGTTAAAACCAGGAGCGTTATCCTGACTTTTAACTCTCCTAAACCTTCTGACGAGATTAAAGCTGGATACATCAACTGTTCAGTGCGTCCATACGTTCCGAACCCTTTACGGTGTTTTAAATGCCAGAAGTATGGACATTCTCAAATGGCCTGCCGTGGAGTCCTTGCATGCGCTCGATACGGTGCAAAGGACCACGAAACAACAGCATGTTCAGCCGCAAAACCCAGCTGTATTAACTGTGAAGGCAAACACCCGGCCTACTCATGAGCATGCCAGAGGTGGAAAGAAGAAAAAGAAATTCAACAGCTGAAGGCAGAGCTAAATATATCATACCAGGAGGCAAGGAAATCGGTCAAATCCCTGAATATCAACAGACCTACCTACGCCCAGAAGGTAGCAGGGAGACGTTCCGTCGGAACTCAGACGGACATGACCATTCCTCCAAAGGAGTCTTTCACTCCCATCGCGCGTTATCTCTTAAGTTCTCAAAAACCTGCACAGAAGGACCAATCAGCTGCCACCCCTATATCGGTACCTCCTAATGCTCCACAAATAACAAAGGTAATTATGAAAGAAAAGAATAAGAAAGGGGAAGTCTCCCCTACTACCCAAGTAAACATGGATGTCGAGCAGAAGGAGGTACCCGAAGATTCGGTCTTGGAACTCTTTGCGGAGGAAGAAATGGACGCTGGACAGCGTCCATTCTTCCCGAAAAAAGATAAACCCAAGACTGATAAAAGTAAGCCCTCAGCACCTCGGAAGCCGCCTGATGGACCCACCAAGCCAAAATAATGGCTAAATTCCTACCGTGGAATTATCGTGGATTCCGGCGAAATACTGATGACATCAAGGCCCTCCTGCAAAAGCACGAGCCAGTTTGCTTTTGCTTGCAGGAGACTTATCTAAAGGCAAATGATGATCCCACAATGCATAACACCACAATTTTTCGTAAGGATAGAATTGCGGATGGTCCTGCTCATGGAGGAGTGGCTATCCTTGTGGGAAATCAGACCCCAGTTCAGCCATTGCTAATTACAACTAGCATAGAAGCTGTTGCAATTTGCCTTACAGTGGGATTTTTATTAACGGTCTGCTCTATTTATTTGCCACCTGGGACTGACATCTCCCAGGAAGACCTTGATGATCTTGTAACGCAGTTGCCTCCCCCTTTCTTACTTTTTGGGGATTTTAATGGACATAAAACCCTGTGGGGGTGCTAACATCAACGGAAAGGGACAAGCCATAGAGCGTATGCTCAATGACAATGACCTCTCCCTTCTAAATACTGGAACAAACACCTTCTTCCACATGCCTACCCGTACTTTTTCTGCCATTGATCATTGATCTCTCTATCTGCTCCCCTTCTCTATTCCCTTCACTCACTTGGGAAGTGGAGGAGAATCCATACGGAAGTGATCACTTCCCTGTGATAACCTTGTTACACAGTGGGAGCCCATGTCTTCCTTTTAGGTTATCACGGTGAATGGAATGCCTTCCAACATCAGGCAAATTTCGATCTCAGTACAGTCAGTCGGGAGCCTATCAATGACGCAGTAAAGTACATCACAGAAATCATTGTCCAAGCAGCTGCTAATGCTGTCCCGAAAACATCTGCCCGGTTTCCACCATTTTCCAAACCTTGATGGAATTTACAATGCGTAATAGCAAAAAAGGCTCAAAACAAAGCGGTGGGGGGATATTTCGCCGATATCCTACCACGAACAACCTTATATCCTTCAAACGTGCACGAGCTAAAGCACGCTACATCCGTCGTCAGAGTCAAAAGGAATCGTGGATCCGTTTTACATCATCTATTAACCAGTCTACCAACTCTAAGGTAGTCTGGGATAAAATCCGGAAAATGAAAGGGAAATATACATTCCACCCTTCTTCAATCCTAGATTATAATGGATGCACTATTGCAGATCCAACTGCAATAGCCAATGCTCTTGGGGAAACATTCTCTAACATCTCCGCAACATCCTCGTACTCCCCAGAGTTCCTGGTCCTGAAATAACTGGAAATAAGAAGCACTTAATTTTAAGTCCAAGGGCCTCTATCCCTACAACGGGGCATTCACTATAGAGGAACTGAAAAGAGCCCTCACTCTTTCCAAAGCAAGTGCTGTTGGACCAGATGGCATCTATTATGAAATGATTAAACATCTTTCACCAAAATCTATGGATTGTCTGCTCCTTCTGTATAACAGAATCTTTATTGAAGGGCAATTTCCGGACTCCTGGCGAAAGGCAATCGTTCTTGCCTTTCCTAAGCCAGGAAAGGATCCAAAAGTCACCACCAATTATCGTCCTATTGCTCTGACTAGCTGTCTGTGCAAAATCCTGGAGAGAATGGTTAATTCTCATTTAATATGGTATTTAGAATCAAATGACCTTCTCTCCAGCATCCAGTGCGGCTTCCAAAGGAACCGGTCCACTTTGGACCATCTTATTAGGTTGGAAGCATCCATCCGGGATGCTTTCCTAAAACACGAACACTTGGTGTCGGTGTTCTTTGACATGCAGAAAGCGTATGAAACCACTTTGAAATTTGGCATCTTATAAGATCTGCATAGTCTTAGTCTCAGGGGGCAACTCCCAATTTTTATTAAAAACTTTTTAGCCAATCGATCTTTCCAAGTTTGCGTGGGATCCTCACTCTCTCCTTCCTTCAGTCAAGAGGAGGGAGTACCACAAGGATCAGTATTAAGTGTCACGCTTTTCGCCATCAAAATAAATTCAATCACAGAACAACTTCTTCCAACTGTAAACAGTGCCCTCTATGTTGATGACTTTAGCATTTTTTGTCAGTCGTGCAACATGAGGGTTATTGAAAGACAACTGCAGAAAGCCATTGATAATCTGAATTCCTGGGCACTTGCTAATGGCTTCAGGTTCTCCCCGGAGAAGACCGTTTGCGTACACTTTTGTCATAAGCGTAATCTTCATCCTGAACCCGAATTAAGGCTCGGACAAAATGCTATTCCAGTAGCAGCGAACATAAAATTCTTGGGACTCGTATTCGATAAAAAACTGACCTTTTTGGATCATATCTGTCAACTTCGCACAAAGTGCACACGTGGGCTTAATATTCTCCGCTTGCTCTCCTCTACATCTTGGGTAGCAGACAGATACACCCTTCTTCGGCTTTACCGTGCACTTGTGCGATCCAAACTAGACTATGGGTCCCAGGTATATTCCTCAGCCAGAGACAGTGTCCTGCGATGGCTGGATCCCGTCCATCATCAGGCCCTACGTATTGCTACTGGAGCATATCGCACATCTCCTGTTCAGAGCTTATACGTCGAAGCAAACGAACCACCGTTATCGCTTCGATGTAAGCAGTTGTCTTTAAAGTACGCTTTAAAACTGAAATCCCTGCCAGACCATCCTACGTGGCCATTCGTTTTTGAGCCACGATGGGAAAATTTATACAATACCCGTAAGACTCCCAATCGTCCTTTTGGTATTCGTCTCCAAGAGCTACTCAAAGAGCTCAATATCAAGGTAGACAAGGTTGCCCAAACACCAAAGCAACCCTTTTCACCCTGGCGTGCTCATGTCCTGGAATGTGACTTGTCCCTTAGAAATTGGGGAAAGTCGGACACTCCATCATCTGTCTACCTGCAGCTTCATTCTTCTTCTTCTTCTTTGGTCCTTAGCTGGCAGCTGGGGGAGGCGGTTGGCCACGCAACCGGTATGCTGCTGTAGGTGCCGCAGGGTTTCGGACTTGCTCTGTGATGTTCTTCCATACCTTACGATCCATGGCGTCAGTCCTGGCCTGGTTAAGATCGAGACGTCGGCTCTTCAAGTCATTTTCCACTTGCTTGGCCCACGTTTTCCTAGGCGCGGTCCGTTGGATGCTCCATTGGGTGGGTCGTTGTCTCCAAAGGAGTGTGGATGGTATTCTGTTCGTGCCCATTCTACGTACGTGGCCAAACCATCTAAGCCTTAGCTTCTGGATTTGGTCGGCAATGGTTGGTTGCTGTTGGTATCTGGCGCGGATGGTATCATTAGTGATGCGGTCGCGAAGAGAGATGCCCAAGATCTGCCGCAGGCATCGCATTTGGAATACCTCAAGTTTGTTCAAATCTAACTTGAGACAAATCCATGTTTCCGATCCGTAAAGAAGAATGGGCGGGATCAAAGTCTGGAAGAGTTGGATTTTAGTCTTTGTGGAAATGTTGGTCCTCTTCCACAGACACCATTTGAGCAAGGCAAACGCAGTGGCCGCCTGTCCAATTCTGCTGTGGATTTCCATGGTGGATGCAACTTTCTTCTCCTGGACCAGCGACCCAAGGTATTTAAAGTCCTGCACTTGCTCGATCTGGATGCCTTCGAGATAGATGGTGGCTTGCGACCCATCTGTTGTCAGGGCCTTTGTTTTACCAGCATTGATCTTCAAACCGTATGGCCGGGCAATGCGGGCAATGTCGTAGAGGATGTCTGTGGCTTCAGCGTCGTTACCAGCAAGGATAGCACTATCATCAGCAAACATCAGGTCAGTCACATAGTGATCCTTGTCATATTGTATGCCCTGTCTGTTTCTGAATGCTTGCCTCATAATGGCGTCGACCACGATGTTGAAAAGCAATGGGGAGGCTACACGCCCTTGGCAGACTCCAGTTTGGATGGTGAATTCCTCAGATAAATCGTTCTGGATGCGCACCTGGTTGGTTAAACCGTTGTATGCAGTTTGGAGGAGTGTGATGACTTTTTGAGGTACATGTTCAACCTCTAGTAGTTTCTATAAGGCAGGCCGGTGGACACAGTCGAAAGCAGACTTAAAGTCAATGAAAACAATGACGGTTCGCTGTCCACACCGGATCCTCTCCTCCATCAGCTGACGAATGGCAAAGATTTGATCACAGCATCCTCGCCCGGGTCTAAATCCTGACTGTTCTTCTTGACTGGTTTGCTTGCGATGTTTTTGCAGTCTTGACTAGATGATCTTCATAAAGACCTTTCCGATGATGGAAAGGAGGCTGATGCCACGGTAGTTCTTGCAGTCCCGGTTATCACCTTTCTTGTGGATCGGTACGATAATGGCTTTCCTCCATGTTAGCGGAATTTGTTCAGTGCACCAGATGGTTTTGAGGAGCGAGTGTAGTCAGCGAAGCAGTACATCTCCCCCGGCTTTGATCGCTTCTGTGGTGACTTGGTCCACTCCTGGTGCCCTGCCATTCTTCAGGGATTGTATGGCTGCTTTCACTTCTTCTACTGTAGGCTCAACATCGACCATGGAGACCTCAGGGGGGTCGATTCATGCAGCTTCATTCAGCACACCGAACTGAATATTCTGACTTCGCGCCGCCAGTCTACACAGACAGTTTGAAGTCGGAATCATACGTGGGATCTGCTGCTGTCTTTACAGACACTACTACATCGGAGCAGATTCACTCTGAATGCAGCATATTTACTGCAGAGCTGCATGCTATAGAGTTAGCCTTGGATCACATTAGTGAATGCCAATACCAACGGTTCATTTTATATTCCGACTCGCTCAGCATGTTACAGGCTTTAATATCTGTGAGATATAATCCTCATCCAGTTCTGTTTAGTATCCAGCAGAAGATTCACTTCCTCCGTGGACGTGAATATGATATCCGCTTCTGCTGGATTCCCAGCCACATTGGGGAAATGATTTGGCTGACACCGCAGCCAAATCAGCAAACCCCAATAATAATCGCTGCCTGTCAGTTCCCTATACAGACTACAGGCAAACAATACAGCAGAAGATACATTCCCAATGGCAGGATTTGTGGAATGGACAGACTGGGAATAAACTATATCGTATAAAGCCTGTAATTGAACCGTGGCAGTCTAGTCTGCGCAGGAATCGTAAGGAGGAAGTTGTTCTTGCCCGGACCCGCATAGGACACAGTCATTTAACTCATTCGTTTTTGCTGAGGGCTGATGACCCTCCTATGTGTGTGTCCTGTGGCACAATTTTATCAATTAGACACATTTTAATTGAATGTCCAGATTTTAGCAATATCCGTTTTACCGCTTTTAACCATCTGACTGAGCCATATACACTCAGTCAGATTTTATCTGACAATGACAGTGTGTCTGCTGCTGTTTTTAGATTTTTAAAATCAATAAATATTTTTACTCGTATATAACATTTTTACATTTTTCTTTTATATATTTATTATACCTTTTGACATAGTGACCTAACTAGTTAGGTCACTGAAAGTTTAAAATTTTTTCTAAATGACCTGGTCTTGGCACATTATAGCCTTAGTAGCTAATGCGCCAATAAAACCAAAACCAAACCAAGCGTTTATTAGCTTCTTATTTTGAATTTAACTAGTGATTTTTGGATGTTACGACTCCCAGTGTTGGCGCCAGTATTGTTGAACTAGCTACCATGTTGTAGTCAAATAAGAAATAGCATCACATATATATATATCTCGAACTGATAGCGTAAGGTATAAAGTAAAACTAGATAGCATATACAAAGCACTCAATTAGGAATCTGTTGGCTTATTATAGTATTGTCAATTAATCTTATTAAATTTCATTGTTAATTAAATTGTATTTAAACACAAATCATGACCCAGACTAGAGCTGCAAAGCAAAGATCACAGACTAGTGAGAGTGCTATGACTCGGGGGGGGGGGGGGGGGGAAACGAAGGAGTGATTCTCCAATGCATCACACTCAAAAAATGTGTGGAATGTGAAATGTTTGCTGAACTTTCTAAAATGGAACATGATCTAGCCAAGGAGGATATCTTTGTGTGTGCTAGATGCCTAGAGTGTCAATAAATTAGGTGCCAACTCAGCATTCTGATGGGCGTCTATGAGAGCTTGAGGTGTAGGGTAAATGCCCTCGAAGAAATTAATGAGGGCCCCCATCAAGCTCTCAGCTGCCAGCTCAACAACATAGCTCACGCCTGTGATTCTCCAATGCATCACACTCAAAAAATGTGTGGAATGTGAAATGTTTGCTGAACTTTCTAAAATGGAACATGATCTAGCCAAGGAGGATATCTTTGTGTGTGCTAGATGCCTAGAGTGTCAATAAATTAGGTGCCAACTCAGCATTCTGATGGGCGTCTATGAGAGCTTGAGGTGTAGGGTAAATGCCCTCGAAGAAATTAATGAGGGCCCCCATCAAGCTCTCAGCTGCCAGCTCAACAACATAGCTCACGCCTGTGCATCAGACAACACAGAGGCAATCTCCAAGGCAGAACGCGGTGGTCCCAAAGGAACGAGTTATTGATGGCGACACTATTGTCAGGGGGATGGGAAATATACTAGGAAAGAAGGATAGGTGGAACAGGACCAGGGTATGTCTTCCAGAGGCAAAAGTTGAAGAGCAAATATCATCTTTTAAGGTCACAAAAGGTGATAATGTTGTACACATTGGAACTAATGACATTAAGAGTAAGAGATCTGCAGATTTACTCAACAAGTACAGGTCAATATTGAAAAAAAGTTGCGAGTTAGGGGTTGAATGTGGAAGTGTCTGCAATTCTGCCCAGACACTATAGGAGGGAGTATATGATGAGAGTCTTGTCGATCAATTCGGCCCTGGAGAGATTGTGCAAAGCTCAAGGGGTAGAATTTTTTTCAGCCTGGTCTGTGCTTGTTGACAGGAGAGACTGCTTCTACAGGGATGGAGTACACTTAAATAGAAAGGGTAAATTTTAATTACAAGTCCTGAAGTCAGCAAAGTGATGTGAATAAAGAAAGATGGACAAAATCAATCACTGCAGTCATTCAATATTTTGGAAAAAATGTGGACTAATGTTAATGACAATTCGAGAGGATGTGGTTAACATTTGGGAAGGATGTTCCTTCCTATTCCATGGTTAAGAAGTGGGCAGCAGAATTTAAATGAGAAAGGAAAAGTCTGGAAGATGACTCATGCTATGGAAGACCTGCAATGTCCATCACTCAGAAGTTGCTGACAGTGTGCATGATCTGGCGATGAGTGAATGACAAGTGATGGTTTCGTACAATGCCAGTGTCTTAGGCATTATATCTGGATGTGTGTACCAAATAACAGAGGTTTTAGCTTTGAAAAAGATGTCAGCACGGTAGGTCCCAAAGTTACTGATGGCAGATCAAAAATGCAAAAGAGTTGTCAAGTAGAGCAGATGTCATCTTTTAAGAGCACAAAAGGTGATATTGTTGTTCACAGGGCAACTAATGACATTAGGAGTTAGATCTGCTGATTTACTCAACAAGTACAAGTCAATTTTGACAAAACGTTGCGAGTTAGGGTTGAATGTGAAAATGTCTGCAATTCTGCCCAGACAAGATAGGAGGGAGTATATGATGAAACTTGTCGATCAATTTGGCCCTGGAGAGATTGTGAAAGGCTCAAGGGGTAGAATTTTTTTTCAGCCTGGTCTGTGCTTGTTGATAGGAGAGACTGCTTCTACAGGGATGGGGTACACTTAAATAGAAAGGGTGCAAGAATATTTGCTGATGCTATCGAAGCAGTGTTAGGTGGGTCAGAAAACTGCTAGCTTGGGGGGATACACAGACTAAAAGGTTAACAGTGGCTGCAGGCAGAGGCAAAAGTGATTCTTGCACTGCTTTTATTAGAATGAGTAGCATCCTGGAAAGCAAGGCAACAGAGATTTCCAGGACTGGGAGTCATAGTGGAACAAATCAATAAATGGGCTGGGTTAGGGTTGTCATTATTTGGTTTTTAGGAGTATTAGCAACTAAGGCTATATTGCTCCGGGGATATGCGGTGGTCATTTCTTGACCTTCTGCATCCTCTGTATTTGGTGACCACGGGCTCAAACCCCGGTCTAATCAAGAAGCGTGTGCTATGCACTGCTGCTCCTGCCCACCTGGCTACGGAGGCACCCTGTGTTAGGGTAACTAAGAGTAGAAACAGGCGCATGTATACTTGCATGTACACCAATGCTAGGAGTATAGTTAATAAATTTGATGAGCTTGAAGTGCTAGTCAAGACATCAAAGGCATATATTTTTGGGATATCAGAGACGTGGTGCCACACAGACGTAAGTAGTACAGAATTGGAATTTGAGGAGTACAATATGTACAGAAAGAATAGACAGGACAGGAATGGAGGAGAGGTTATGCTTTTAGTTAAGAAACATAAAGTCTAAGAAAGTGAATCCATTGTTGGATGCACTTCCTTAGGTTTTATTGTAACAGACTCAACATTGCATTGGTGGACAATGCAATGTTGAGTCTGTTTGGTGTGACATAAGCACTGGGAAAGGAAAAATGAGAAGTGTGTGTTATAGGCCTAATGAATCTGATGAGTATAATGAGCAGTTGTGCAGAGAAATAGTGGGCCAGTAAATCAGAATGTCTTATAATGGGGGATTTTAACTTTCCAGATATTGGAACTTGTGGATTATTCACTTGCACACTAGCAAGACTTTTGTGGATTTATAGGGTAACTGTTTTCTGCAGCAATGTGTTTGAGAAGCATCCAGAGAGAGTAATACTCTTGATCTGATTATCAGCAGTGATTATTCATGCCTTAAGAATTTGCAGATAAAGGAAACACTTGGGTGACAGTGATCAAAATGTGCTGATGGGAATTACTTAAAGATGTAACTACCATCAAGGTTAAAGGGAGGGGCTTTTGCTTTCATAAAAGGTGACTACAGGGGTCTCAGACAGTTTAAATTCTGTACAGTGGGATCAACTGATGATGTTACTAACGTTGAATTCTAAATGGGAAGCCTTCAAGGACTTAATTTTGGAGCATACTAGGCTTTTCATTCCAACTAAGAAATACTGTTGTAGGTTTAGACCTAAAAGGATGTCAGATGAACTGAGTCTTGTGACAGAGAAGAAAAATGTATGGGAGGCATATAAAGTATTAGGTGACACAGAAGCCTAGGGCAGATATAAACTAGTCTGTAATCAAGTCACAAAGGAGGTTAGGCAGGCAAAGGCAGATTACTAGAAATCCTTGGCAAAGGATGCAAAGAAAAACAGCAAAGAGTTCTTTACTTATGTAAACTCTAGAAGGAAAGGGATGAATAGCTAATAAACTGAATGAGTATTTTCATACATTCATACATGAGTTTTTCAATGAGGGGAGTGCCAGAAGTTTATCAAATGCTAACAGGGAGCTAAGCGATTTTGTAATAACTGAGCCAAGTGAAGGAGAAATTGTTGAAGTAAAATATAAGGAAGACACCTGGGTTGGTCAGGATCTATCCAGTTATATTAAAGGAGGCAGCAAAGGAAGTACGCAAACCCTTAGCCATAATTATGAGAGCTTCCTTGGACTCTGGAGTGCTTCCCATGGACTTGAGGTGTGCAAATGTATTACCAAGTCGCAAAGAGGGTTCAAAAGGTGACACAACTAACTACAGACCTGTTAGTTTAACTTGTGTTTTGGAGAAAATAATGGAATCACTGGTTAAAGAAGCATTGCAGGATCATCTAGACAAGACTGTAGTAATAGTTAAGACAGCATGGATTTGTTAAAGTGAGGTGTCTTGTCTGACCAGTTTGATTGGATACAATGTTGTCGTCACAAAGGAACCGAATGCCAAAAATAATTTTGATATCATATACTTGGATTTCAGGAAGGCTTTTTATACTGTTGCACATGGAAGACTGCTGTACAAATTGGAGAGGTATGGCATTAAGGGTAAATTGCTACAGTGGATAAAGGGATGGTTGAGTGAGAGACGACAGAGAGTGGTAATCAATGGACACTGCTGTTCGTGGACTAATTTTATTAGTGGAGTTCCTCAGAGTTCGGTGTTGGGCCCATTGTTGTTTTGTATGTTTATCAATGATATTGATGAAGGTATATATCAGGTTTAATGTCCAAGTTTGCAGATGATACAAAGGTTCGCAGGGTTGTCAGCGACAGTAAACACAGTATGCTTCTCCAACTGGATCTAGATAAGTTGGGCAAATGGGCTGAAAAGTGGCAACTGAAGTTTAACATTGACAAATGCAAAGTACTGCATATGGGTAGCAATGACCGAAGAGAAATATACCAACTGTGTGGTACCACACTCAGGGAAGTGGAAAGAGAAAAAGACCTGGGGGTAATTGTACAGTCAAATATGAAGTTTGCTGAGCTGTGCAGATGGGTTGCCAGGGCAGGTAATGGAGTCTTGTCAATGATATGTAGGAATTTTGCGATCAGGGACTGCGAGGTGATTGTCCAGTTATGCAAGGCAATGGTCAGGCCACACCTAGAGTACTGTGTACAAGTCTGGAGGCCTCATTTTAGGAAGGATGTACAGTTGCTAGAAAGAGTACAAAGGAGGGCAAGAAGATTGGTGAGGGGAACAAAGGCTTGCTCTTACCAAGAAAGGCTTAAGTTCTGCAAATTGCAGTGCCTGGAGAGTAGCGATCTGATTGAGGTGTATAAGATCTTGAATGGGTTGAGCAAGCTGAATGCTGATGGGATTCTTCCTTTTGCTCAGATTAAGAACCTGAGGGGACACAGATTCAAATTGAGGAAAGACAGTTGTAGAATGGATGTGTGGAAATTTGCATTTAGCTAGCCGATAGTTGATTGGTGGAACAGACTTCCATCTTTTGTTGTGGAAGTTAAGTTGATAGCCTAAATAAATTTAAGGCTGAGCTAGACAGGCATTTGGAATGATCAGAGGGGTGAAATTGGAGGGTGTTTTTTTTTGGCCGATGCTGCATTAGGTTGCTTTCCTGCATCGTATGCCTCTATTAATGCTAATGCTAAAGAATTAATCAGTTGCTGTAGATTGAACAGGAGGTTGTTTAACTTTTCATGTTTCATCTTTTTAGTAAGTTACAGAATCATAAAACAGATAACATAAGAGCATATTTATTTATATATAGTAGCGATAGCTACATGAAATTTAATGTAAAACAAGAATATTAAAATGACACTACGTTGCTAAACATAATTTGCTTATTACGTAAGAGCACTCTACATTGTTTTACTTCTCTATGAGTCTACCTCATTGGTAATGGACATAATAGAAATCTGCCATAACTCACCCCCCCCCCCCCGGCACCTCTGTAGTCAGGTGGGAAGGAGCAGCAGTGCATAGCACACGCTTCTTGATTAGACTGGGGTTTGAGCCCGTCACCACCAAATACGGAGGATGCGAAAAGGTCAGGGAATGACCACCGCATATCCCTGGAGCAATACGGCCTTAGTTGCTAATGCTCCTAAAAACCAAATAACAACCCCTCCCCCAATACATACCTGATTGGAGCCACGCTTGAAATGCAAATTTGTCGAAGAACTGATCTGCATTGTGGTTAGCCTGCAGGGCCCAGGGAAATATTCTAGGGCCCTGCAGGGCCCAGGAAATATTCTACCTGATGCGGGACTCTAGCCTATTTTTCCAGTACATCTATCTCTCCCTGGACTACTTTGTTCTCTAAAATCAAGGCCATGTAGAAAGAGGACATAAAAAGAAATGTGACAAAACTAATGATGGTCAGTCACATGAATTTAAAAAATATTTCCAAGTCTTATAAGCAATCTCACAAGAACAAAAACTTGAGTTTTTTAAAAAGTAAAGTATTTCCATTTTAATATGACTTGTTAAAATCGGCTCAGTTTCTAACTTAATTGTTAAACTTTGTATGTATGAGTTTCAGTCTATAGCTTTGTGTGATTTCATCTTATTAATTGTTAAACATTGATTACTGTTTAATGATTGATTAATACTTTAACCATGATTTTTAATATTTTTGACTTTTTTTTTTTTTTTAGATCCCCTGCTTTGAAATCTTTCTGTTTGACCTTTTGTGAATGGGCAGAGATGCAACATTCAAAATGTCTGCAGAAATCTCTTCTTGCTAAATACATTCTTGAAAAATTGAATTCTGTTTGTCCATTCTTCAGACCACTTTTTCTTTATATCAGTTTTTTAATTAGTCTCCCATTGGTAATAACTTCAAATTGCTCCTTAGTTCATTTAGTGAAACCAAAACCCAGTTACATATATGGAACTATCGGAAACTATCTTATTTGTAATTGTTCCTTCTATTCCCCCCTCCACCCAATTCCTTCAGAACTGTGCAACAATTTCTCAGTTTTTGCCATCAGAAAGGCCTTTACAAGATCTTGATGGCATGCCTAAATATTTCACTCTAACACAGTGAAATATTTAGGCATAAGTTGCGTTGATTTCCACACTGAGGGGAAAAAAATGCTTTTACCATTAACAATTAAATATAAACATCAATAAACATTGGGTTAGTTTTTCCGTTCACTTATATGAAGTATAAATGGATGGCAGTACAGCAGGAAAAGAAATTGTTGGAAATGGCAAATGCAAAGGTTGTGCTTGTTTGTTTCCACATCAGGCTTGAGGAGAACAAAAAAAAAAAAAAAACACCAATTTGCCATTAACAATTGAATATAAACATCAGTTTAGTTTTTCAGATTATTATATGAAGTATAAATGGGTGGTAGTACAACAATTGAGCAAGTGCACCAAGAAAACAAATGTAAATTTCATAATTGGTGCACTGACAGCTGCACTGATTGAGACATTTGGACTTGATAAAAAAAAAAAAAAAAAAAACTGCCTGCCATTAACAGCTGAATATAAACATATTCTTTATATGAAGTATAAATTGATGGCAGTACAATAATTGAGCTAATGCATTGGAAAACAAATATAATAATTGGAAATGCTGACATTTGACTGAAAGAAGAATAAAAGAAGGGGGGGAAGGGCCACCTGTGGTTAACAGTTGAATATAATTATCAATAAACACTGATTTAGCTTTTCAGATTTTTCATATGAAATATATAATAGTATGATGATTTTTGTAATTGGAAAGGCTGATATGTGCTGGACACATCAGACTAGAAGTGGAATTTTAACTCAGACCACAGATGGTTAGTGTTCTGAATAAAATATTGTGATTAAGAAACTAAATTATTTCTAACCCACCTTCAGATTGCTCTTCCATGCTTAAACATATATACATTTTTAAAAACATAATAAAAATTTTTAATAATAGTAGTAATTTGATTTTATTATTATTTTTTTTAAATCTGCATATGTTGAAACCTGGAAGGACAATTTGAAGGTGAGTTAGAAATAATTTTATTTGTTAAAAACAATGTTTTATTGATAACATCCATTGTGGTCTGATGTAAAATTCTATTTTCAGTCTGATGTTGCATCCAGCATGCACACAAATCTCTCTACACACACACAGTAGTACCCTTGATACAAAATTTCTTATCTCAGCTTCTAGAAAAAAGTATGTAAATATTATCACTCTCAAGGATTAGTGTGGCAGGCGAGCTTATATTTTCTGCTATATATCTCATTTGTGGTTCACTTAATGAGCAGAGGGTCCACCTTTTTGCAAACCCACAGACTTGTCTGCAGATGCCTTAGGATCTGCTTACTAATTTGCATGCCACTGGGTTAGATGGTAGAAAAGCATCAGCAGTATCTTTTCAGTATTGGTAGTCTTCTGCAATTAAGGATATATCTGTTGAGGTGCTGAATCAATTTGAGCAAGAGTTAAGGAAAGAAATCCATCAAGAGAAATGATTCTGTTAGAGAGAGGAATTAATGAAGGCTTCTACCTAGTATTTCCGAGGCTGTGGGAATGAGAGTCGTGTGTGACCTATGTTTGTGTAACTATGGTACATACACACCTCACTCATGATGTAGTTGAAGCTAAGATCCAGTGAGTGTTATTGGGTTTCAAGTGCATCAATGATGTAGATCATATTGCACCATTTGTATTGTCTGTACAAGTGTGTATTCAAAGTATCACAGTATTTTTATGTTATATGTGTAAATATTATGAATACATTTTGTACATGTTATTTTTATTTTAATTCTGTATACCCAGTCGGTTGGAGTTTAAAGAATATTTTGATGTCATTTGTTCCAAACTTAAATGCCTCTTCATTCATTGTGTATTCATAAGCTGATTTGCATATTATGTCGCTGAAAAATCCAGAATAACTCATGGCGGGGGGGGGGGGGGACTCTACTCCCTCTGTAGTTGGTTGATCTTTGAAGATTGACTAACTGCAGCCTTGATTGTAGAGAACTTCAGAAATTCCTACAGTCATTAATAGGAATTGAACTCAGATCTTCAAATGAGTGACAAGTGTCAAAATCCCTATAAGGTCACGGAGGACATGCCCTATGAGATATGGATTCACCACTATCAGCTTTAGTCAGAGCAGCTGTCTGTGGTATTGGAATCATCAATAAAAAAATAATAAAAAATGAATAAATAAAATTTTAAAAAACAGCAACGCCAAAGGAAAATGCATTTCAAAAGGAGGCCTAAATGGCTAATTCGAAGCTGAAGAAGCATCAAAATTATTTTGAATTATTCAAACTTTAAATTATCCTTTTTATTTATTTTTATGCAAAAGATGTGAAATGAGTATGGGATTTTTAATTTGATGTACAAAGGTTTGCAAATGTTATCTCTAATTGAAGTATAGTATTTGCAATTACCTTGTGTTATAATCAGTTGTCTGTTTTAAATTACCTTTTGCTGTATGTAGATAAAGCATTAGAAAAGATTTTAGTACACAATTATTTTTAATAAGCATATCATGTCAGTCTTTCTTTGTCTGCCTCAAGTGTAGACTGATCACCAATAATTAATTAAAATAACTGTTTATATTAAGTACTATAAACTTTCCACTCTATTGATGCTGCTCATTAGACATCAGCAGTTGCTTATAATGAGTCCTCCCCCACGTCAGAAGAGGCATGATATTGCCTAGAGTAAAATAAATAAACAAACTTTAGCACTTTGTTTCACATTATAATAAGAGGAAATAGGTTCAGTTATGAGTAGCAAATGTTTAGCTCTTGTTTTAGTGGAAATTTAAGAATTGCACTATTCTCTTATATGCAGCATGACAGATTCCTAATGTGAATAACCCGCCTGACTGACTTTAAATCATGCTACTATGCATTTTGAAAAAAAATTCACTTATGTTTTCCCAGAAAAGGATGTTTTTGAATTATTTTCTAATGCTGATGTTTTCACAGAAAAGGATGTTTCTGAATTGTTATCTAATGCCGATTTCAAAAATTGCTTCCGTTTGTTTCCATGATGTCAGGTTTCTCCAAAACTCACAAAAGAAAAATATGATTTTTCACAAATTTTTATTAATTTTGCCAGAATTAAAATATGTTTGTCAACACATTTAAATACGGGTTTACTATTAAAAGGGGCTTTGTGGTAAAAAGTCTGCTACACTCGCAGACTTTTTACCACACTTTACTTCTCATATTAAAAACTGATCTACGATGGGTCATATTGCATTTCTTTCATTTTTTTGTAGCTCCTTTGCTTTACAGTCACTCTTCAGCATCCAACAATAGTCAGCCATTATGTTGACATTCCATCTCCCCTGGTAGCTCATCTCCATGTCTTTAATGTCCTGGTGAATGCTCCTAACCCATTTTTCAATAACACTTACTAGATTTTCTGGGAAGTAGTTGTGAGAGCATAAGAAATGTACCTTGGCACTCATGTTACAGCCCAGCTTCTTGAAGTTAGCCATCATATTTTCAACTATATTCTTGTAGTCTGGATCCTTGTTGTTCCCTAAGAAGTTCTCAACAGACCCCAAAGCTAATCCATGCCTGATTTTCTCTTTTACTCATAGTTCCCTCATTTATTCATAGTAAATCTCAGTCCCTCATCATCAGTTTGTGAATTTGAGGTCCAACAAAATACTTTGTTTTAGCTTCTCTTGGGTGACTGATGGGAATTTGTACAATGGTAGTTGAAGTAGGGACCTTCCTGAGGTAAAGCTTTCATGAACTGTTTCATCAAACCCAGTTGATGTGCAAGGATGAAAGAACAGTTTTGGAGGCTACCAGTGGTTTAAGAACTATGTTCTTTGAACCAGGCAACCAGCAAACCCCTCTTTGGCCATACTTTGATATACCAATGCTTACCTAACTGTCCCATTCACACAAAAAAGCAAGGTGTTTTTGTGTAGCCAGATTGCTGTCCAAGTAACATGCCTGTCAATTTAAAGTCATCACAGACCAACCAGCCATGTTCTTCATATTTGTCAATAACATATGCATTCTTTCAAATACACAGAGCCAGCTACTGGAATTGACCCATATTTATTTCCATTGTGAGGCAACACAACTTTGAAAGACTTCTCTTTGACGAGTCAATAAAAAGTCTCCACTATGTAGTATTGTAACTAATTCCTAAATAGTTCCTGGAGTCATTTATATTACTGCAAAAAACCATAGAATTGTCTCCAGAAAAGTAGGGGACTAGTTCTCGTTCTCTGTCTGTACCATGAAAAAAACAGCCCATGTACTAGAAGATTTTTTGACTTAAGTCTAGAACCAATCCGTTCTACAGATTCCTTTGATAAAATTAAATCTCTTACAAAATCATCAAGTTCATGTGAGAACAGTTGAGTTTGGACTCAGTCTTGAGGCATGTAGACTTCAGTTTCATCTTCAAAAGCTTCAATTTCAGCACTCTCTGCTGCTACATTCTCCAATATAAGTGAAGGGCATGGAATTTGCAGATTATCTCGATGTGGGATTGGTCTCGTAGTAGATGGAATATTAGGATATTCCATCTACCATTAGATAAATCTATTCTGTAATATCTTGTCTTTGCTTGAGGACTACACACACTAAATATAAAATAATTAGTTCAGATTGTTCAAACATTTGCATGAAGACATTTTACTGAATTTTTCAGCACATGTTTCATGTGATAACAATGAAAATAAACTGAGCTCACACTGATAAGCACTGCTGCATGGATCTTCCAAGGTCAAGAAACAAATTACTGAATGCATTGTTACCAACATCTGAAGATTTAGTTTACAAATTCCCAACATTTACTACTAACTTAATATATTCAATAATAGAACTCATGACATCAGCTTAAGTGATTTGTGAAAAAATGGTACGTGATATAAAAAAAACATTTCTTCAATCGGTGTAAAAAACTCAATTAAAAACAGCTATTAGCTTACAAACGTTGAAAACCATGAAGAATGCTGTTATCCAACATCCAAGCACAAAATTTCAAATTAAAAATAATTTGTTTATTATCTAAAATATGAGGTTCAGGTGAAAAAAAAAAGCAATATTTTGAATTATCCAAGTTGCACTATATATTTCTTACTACAAATACTGTCTTTCTAGATTTTGAGCTGTATCACTGGGTAATTGATGTATAGATTGCCCAGGGAATTTTACACCTTTCACCATCACAAATTTATACTCTTTCAAAAGAGTATAGGAAATAAACAGGATAAAAACAAAAAAATAAGACTGCAATTTTAAATTAAGTCTAAGTATAGCATCTCACCCCAGTGTGTTTATTTTAAATTGAAACAACACAATAGTTCATCAAATAATTATAATGCATGTATAACATCAAATGACAAAGAATTACATCTGTGATAAGTAGAAGCAAAAAATTCTTTCAAAAAAAAAAAATAGGGAGCTCCTCCAGATCACAGTTGGATCTAATGCCAACTGTGTTATAAATTTTAGCATGTTATTGAAAGTGAAGATTTTGATTGTGGTTATTTTCTCATACTTCTGTTATTGTGGTTATTTTCTCATACTTCTGTTATTGTGGTTTAGTCTAAAAGTACATATTTGATAAATTTCATTAATCAAATATGTATTCCTAATGTACATATTCCATTAATCAAATATGTATCCTTAATGTACATATTCCAGATATGTACTTTAAACTTAGTTACATAGAATGTCTCTTTTAATTGTATTTTGCAACTAGTATTTTATCTAATACAGGGTGACCATAAAGTTATGTCCATATTTTAAAATTTAATTATGTTACAACCAAAAGACATAGAGCATTGCAGTCTTATGCAAATTATTATGAAACATATTTTGAAAAGTATACGTTCTTCAATATGCCATTTAATACACCTCAATATGTGTGCCCTTAGAAAATTGTGGTGAAATTCTCCTTGTCATGTGTGGATCAGCATATTAATACTCACACTTGCGATTTCCTCAGTTATCCTTGTTCAAAGAGTTTTTCAATGTTAGTAACAGGTATTCTGTATACAAAACATGTCAGGGGAGTGTGGAGGCCAGGCGACTAGTCCATTTTGGCTCATCCATCTACCAGAAAATGACGAACATTCACACATCAGTGTAGAGGTGCACCATCCTTTCGGAAAATGATGAATGGCTGCAACTCTTCCAGCTGAGAGCTGAGGGATCAAAAGCTGTTGTAACATATCAAGATAATTGTATCCTGTGATGCTCTTCTCACAAAAGAAAAAAAGGAACCTGTTACCCTATCGTGTATGGGCCCACACCAAACATTTTATGTCGGGCTATCGTGAACTCATGCAGATTTTAGGAACCCCATATCCAAATGTTGTGGCGATTCATATATCCAGATATGTGGGAAGTGGCTTCATCAGAGAGAAGCACCTTTAGGTATTCATTGTCTTCATCATTTGAAGCCAGCATGGAACAAGTGAATGCATAATGCATACAAAGTGCAAATTGTCCAAGCAAAGCTTGGACAATTTGCACTTTGTATGCAAAACAAAAGTCCTCAAAAGTCAATGAATTGACTTTTGAGGACTGCATTGGAATGCTGCTTGACATATTCAAGGTTACTTGAGACACAAGTTGACATCCACTTTGGGGCAGGTCAATCACACTTCCTGTTACTCAGATTCTGAATCTTTCTCCTGATGCCTGGTTTGGCGGGTAGATCCTTTCTTTACTGATGGTGATAATTTCATTTCATGGTAATTACAGATTTTGATTCTGCAAACCACATGATGCAGTCAGCTTTCTGTTGTGTCACCATTTTTTATGCATCGTACCCTTTAAAAAAAAAAACTTTTTGAGTTTTGTAATATTTATAAAAATACTTTTGCCATTTCATAATAATTTGCCTCAAACCTCATTGCTCTGTCTTTTGGTTATGATATAATTAAATTTTAAAATAGGATCAGGACTTGATGGACACTTTGTACAATCTGTAAGTGAATAATAGGTAGCTTCAGAATGTGAACATTGATGATGCAGCTTGTTTTAGTGTGATTATATTTAGTTTATTTTTTAGGAGTCTTGACATGTTGAGTGATGGAGTAATGGAAGAGTTAACAAAAACTTATAAAGACCTGGTATGTAAAAGAATTTCCAAGCATTGAGTGATTTATATTGTTATATAACATTGACATATTTAATGCAAAAATAATGCTGTTTTCAGCCTGTTTGGTACATTATGGCATAGGCTGCCAATGTGCTATTAAACCCTAAATAACAAACCCACTATCCAAATGTTTTCAGAAAGTCACCATATCAAAATTGAAATTTTGATCGTATGCACATAACACTTCAAGTTTGGAGGAGAGCCTGAACGCTGCATTGGTGGGTTTTAAAATGCTACTTTGTCTTGTCCAGGTTGGTAATACAGAATAAATTTCTACCTTAGAATCAGTTCTTTCTCCAATCTCAGAATTTTCCAAATTTTTGGTGGTCATATTCAGGTAATACATACTGAGTGTTATTGCACATAGTAGCAGTGTTCAGTGTATCCTATGTCAAATTGTGCTGTACATTGTATCTAATATTGAGAGAAAACTAGCATAGTATAGTGATGCAAGTGTAGAATATTCTGAAAGCTTATTCTCTTAAATCTTGAATTTTATAAATAATGATTAAACTCTTGCTGATTTTATGTAACTTTTTTTTTTTTTTGATGTAATTTAACTTTCTGAAAAGTTGTAGGACTTTTTAGCTGAAATGAAACAGTCTCTGTAATATTTTACAACTTTTCAGAATGCAGTTGGATAGAGTCCTTGAGAACATGACAGTGTTCTAGAACAATCTTAGATTATGGAAATGTGAGCTCAGCAGTCAATTCTGCTAGTAATAGTTAATTCTAGCCAGTCAAGTGAGCATGTTTATTCTAAGTTACTTTTGTGAAGTCTGTTTGCTCTATCTTGCTGCTCAATGATTCAATATGAACAAATTACAAAGCATTAATGTATGGAATTATTTTTCTGCAAAGAAGATAAATCTCTTTAAAAAATCAGTATTCTGGGATTGTTTGCTTTTTTTTTTTTTTTTTTTTTATGAAATCCCCAAACTTGATAGATCTTTGTAAATTGCATGATATGGAGCTAAGCATTTTTGAAGCTCCCTTTTGTGTTCCTTTCAGTCGAAGGATCTGCATTCAAAAAATAAGATTGTAATTGCTCGGCTAGGTTTATGCTCTCCCATATGCTTTTTAGTGTAAAATTTGGAACTTCAGAATTTTCATCTGTGCTATCATCCTCTGAATTGATTTGGTTTACCTAACCTAACCTTTTCCTCCAAATCCACTTTGCTAGCCTCTTTTCCTACCAACAATCCTTGAACATCTTCGGTAGTCATATCATCAAAACCTTCTCCTCCAACCGATTTAGCAAGTTTACTATCGTGCCGATTCTGTTTTCTAGCGGTTTGACCATATTTCCTGAATGAACTGACTCATACATTTTTCCAACACACACGTGTTGACGGTTTTACTTCTTTGAGTAATAAAGCTATGATTCTGATACAGACCACAATTGAAAAATGTTACCATATGCCTCCATCACTTCGATATATTCGGAATCAATTTTTTTATGAAATCCACACACGACAACTAATTGAAGTCATTTAATAAAAATTATTGCAGAATATTTTTATTACTTAAACTTAGAAACATACAATGTGCATACAAATGGTTTAACGGCTAGCCATATTCATGAATGCAAAGTAATGAAGTAGTTTAACAAAAGAAAAAAAAAAGAAATTTTAAATGGCAACATAGACTTGTATGCAACAGCAACAAATACATTGTACAAAAATTACAACAGTTCAAAATGAATATTTATTTACGACTATTTTTAGTGTTTTGTCCTGAGGCTTGACACCTCGTTTTAATGACAATTTTTGCTATGTCTGGCTGAAATATCTGTGCATTTCAGCTAGACATACATCTCTGATGTATGTCTGGCTGACTTTCATCAGATATGAGAGGTGTTGATCAGTCAGTCTTGTTCTCTGAGAAGTTTTTGTTGATTTCATGAAGGAAAATAACTGTTCACACACATAGGTAGAACCAAACATTGCCATAATCCTTGTGGCAAACTTCCTGAAGTTTTTAAACTTTTCAGGAAGGTATGAAAATAAACGAGGTATCCCCACTTCAAGATACTTTGCTCTGAGTGTAGAATCCAACTGCATTTCTAATAGTTCCATCTGCAGTCTTTCTTCTGCCTTGGCAACATCAAAGGTGAATGGTGCTGAGAATAATGCAAAGTGGTGTTCAAAAGATGAGAAATCACGAAATCTTTCCTGAAATTCTTTTGACAACAATTCCAGGTGACTGTCATACTTAGCAAAGCTAAGTACAGACTCAGTATTGGCAGTGTTTTTCAGCCCTTTGCACTTAGGAAAATGAACTAAATTTTCATTTGACAACTGTGACTTCCATAAGCTTAGTTTTGTAATGAAGCACTTGATGGCATCATACAACTGAGTGATGAGTTTGTTTTTACCTTGTAATTTCAAATTAAGATCAGTTAATTGTGCAGTAATGTTCACAGCAAAAGCCAGATCCTGGAGCTAACTTTAATCTTTTATTTCATCCATGTTTTGACCTTTCATCTCCAAAAACATAATTATTTCTTGTCTCAACAAATAAAATCTTTTCAACACTTTGTGACATGACAACCAGCGGAGTTCTGTGTAGAATGGAACATCGGTAACTGATTATTATTATTATTAGCCATATAGTGCGAGGAAGCCTGAGGCTCGTGCTGCACCAGCCAAAAATAAAATTCCCAAGTTACCCAGAGAGAGAGAGAGAGAGAGAGAGAGAGAGAGAGAGAGAGAGAGAGAGAGAGAGAGAGAGAGAGAGAGAGAGAGAGAGAGAGAGAGAAGTAGAAAGGAATCACCAAGAAAGAGAAGAATGATGATATCCAGCTCGGGACCCTGGGTGTGCCAATCCCATACTCACCAGATGTGTGAACCCTTGGGGGGTATTATCCATATCTTCCAACAACTGGCTGAATTCATGGTGGTTGAGAGCACGGCCCCTGATATAGTTCACTGTCTTTGTGACCAAACTAAGCACATGATCCAATTTTAAAATCTTTGAACACAAATTTTGCTAATGAATAATGCAGTGAAAATGTGCAAATGATGAATCTGGATGCGAGTTTTCTATTTTTGTTCATAACATGGCAGCAACACCATTATGTCTGCCAACCATATTCACAGCACCGTCGGTAGATAAGCATGCAAGTTTACTCAAATCCAAACCATAGTCATGCAGAACCTGCTCGACTTTCTCAAAGATGTCCTGGCTCGTTGTAGTGTCATGCATGGGGATCAGTTCAATCAGTTCTTCATAAATATTAAATCCACTGTCACAAGCCCTGATGAAAACCACAAACTGTGCTATTCCAGTGATGTCAACAGTCTCATCAATAGCAATAGAAAAATGTTCATATCTTGATGGTGTGGCTTTCAACTGTTGTTTCAAATCACTTGACATTTCATCAATCCGTTCAGCAACAGTGTTCCTGGTTAATGAAATATCCTTGAATAAGTGTGCTTTCTCTGGACATACAATTTGAGCCATTTTTATAAGGCATTGCTTTACGAAATCTCCTTCACTGTAAGATTTCCCACTCATGGCGATCATTCGGCTGAGTTCATAGCTTGCAGTAACGGAAGCGACATTCCCTTTCTCAATTTTCATAAAACAGGTCTGTTGCTGTCTCACGTTAGCCTTCAATTCCTTGAGTCTTGAGACACGCATTGGGCCTTCATATTTATTGTAAGATTGATGGTTCGTTTCATAATGTCTTTTCAAGTTGTGCTCTTTTGGTGTGGCAATGCTTTTGTTCTATTTTTGTTCATAACATGGCAGCAACACCATTATGTCTGCCAACCATATTCACAGCACCGTCGGTAGATAAGCATGCAAGTTTACTCAAATCCAAACCATAGTCATGCAGAACCTGCTCGACTTTCTCAAAGATGTCCTGGCTCGTTGTAGTGTCATGCATGGGGATCAGTTCAATCAGTTCTTCATAAATATTAAATCCACTGTCACAAGCCCTGATGAAAACCACAAACTGTGCTATTCCAGTGATGTCAACGGTCTCATCAATAGCAATAGAAAAATGTTCATATCTTGATGGTGTGGCTTTCAACTGTTGTTTCCAAATCACTTGACATTTCATCAATCCGTTCAGCAACAGTGTTCCTGGTTAATGAAATATCCTTGAATAAGTGTGCTTTCTCTGGACATACAATTTGAGCCATTTTTATAAGGCATTGCTTTACGAAATCTCCTTCACTGTAAGATTTCCCACTCATGGCGATCATTCGGCTGAGTTCATAGCTTGCAGTAACGGAAGCGACATTCCCTTTCTCAATTTTCATAAAACAGGTCTGTTGCTGTCTCACGTTAGCCTTCAATTCCTTGAGTCTTGAGACACGCATTGGGCCTTCATATTTATTGTAAGATTGATGGTTCGTTTCATAATGTCTTTTCAAGTTGTGCTCTTTTGGTGTGGCAATGCTTTTGTTGCAAATTAAACAATGTATCTTTCCATTCACTGTTGTGCAAAAATAGTGTAATTCCCATTTTTCTTGAAACACTCGCCCTTCTTTGTTCAGTTTCCTTTTTCCCTTAGCTGGAGAAGCACTAGCCATTTTTAAAGATGATGTGCAATCTGAAAAATAATAAAATTAATTTAAAAATAAAATCACCAGTTAAAAAACTGAAACGCAATTTAGGCCAGCTTATGTATTGTTACGAGTGAGATAAACGGGTTTTTACTTCATTCTTGTTGGTTCCACTCTCCCACTCAGGCCGAGCGGTTTACCTTAATGAGAGAGGAGCCTTTTCCACTTGTGGGTCGTGGAATTCGGATAAGGACCAGGTACCTACACCAATAAATTGGCAAGAATGCTAGAATTCTTGTCGTAAGGCAGCCACACGCGATATTCAAAATTCTAAATTACTTCAATTAATAGATTTTGCAAATCGCTACAGTGTCCTTTGCGCGGGCCACATGTTTGACATGCCTGGCCTACGTGTTATCTTGTAAATACAGCGAATGACAACAGTGTGTCTCCGACCAATACAACTACAATAAATGGGAACTATAGCTCTCATGCACATTTGATGTTTAACATTTTTTAAGCTTCGTAAACTTGTATGTATTGCTGCGCAGCTTGGTGCTTTTTTTTTTTTTTTTTTTTGATTTGGTAGTTGTTGGCGCATCGGCTTCTGTGGCCATATTGCACCTCCCAAGGTTTTTGCAGTACTTTGATCCAAGCCCGAGGCGGGAATCGAACCCGCGACCTTTGGGTTGCCGGGCAGGTACTTTATCCACTCGGCTAGCCCGGTCGGCAGCTTGGTGCTGGGTTGTACATGAGCCAAAGTGAAAATCGCGTTATACTCGCATTGTTTCCTAATATATCAGCCATGTTGGAGAAAATTTGCATTGCGAAAATGCACATTACAGCAGAACTGACTGTACTGTAATTCTATATCTCTGAAGACATTTTGGGTGCATATTCAGAAACTATTAGACTTTATATCCCCATTGTGAAATGGATTACAATTTTGGAATTTGATTAGTTAAGAATATGCACAGTTGCCAGATTTTTTATTAAAATATTCATACATTGAACTCATATTTCCTATAAGCCAATTTCTGAAGGAAGAAAATAAATAGTTAATCAAACTTGAAAAAGGAGCAATATGATTTTAAAAAGCACTGATTTTTCAGCAAACATACCAGATCCAAAATACAATGTGTGAATGGCTTTTTCAAGAAGAAAAAGTGCAAGAAAATGAATTCATATACAGATTAGTGTGGGGGAAAATCTTCTGGGAAAGTAATGACATGTAGTTTAATACAGAAAAAGGAAGGGTGTTTTTGGAAGCCCTTTGCTATAAATTCTGCTTTGCACATGGACCTTGCAGTTTGTTGGAGAGATTTGATTCTGGTTAAAACCGGGTTCACTTAATAGTAAACAGCATATGCCAGCTATCCGTACCAGACCATTCTGCACGGATGTCAGTGTGATGGAATAATCATCCAGTTTTGCGCCATGGTGGGGAAATCATTATAATGCCTGTCGAACTGTCAGCCAACCCTTTGGTGGGTTTGTATCCGACTACTAATAGATCTTAGAATCATGCTAGAGTGTTGAAGTTGTCAGAACAGCGCCTTTCACTGTGTATATCTGCTAGGTCTTAATCGTCGCATCTCACTGAATCAAATACTCTGATTTCTTTCTTGTCTTCTTGGATGGCTCAAAGTCAACCTGCTGCTAGATCTCCTGCTCCATTTCCATATGGTATTACATCCGAGAAAATTCTCCGAGTGCAGTATATACACAGCAGAGTTGCATGCCATAGAGTTAGCCTTGAACCACATTTATACTTATAAATGCTAACAGTTTATGGTGTGTACAGTTTCTTTAAGTGCATTAATGGCTCTATTACTGATGAGGTATAATAGTCATCCATACTTAAACTACATTCAGCAGATACTGTATTCTCTTTGTGAATATACATTTTACATCTTTTGTTTCCCAGATTACATTGGAATTAAAAGTAATTAACTGGCTGATGCTGTAGCTTGTTCAGCAATCCTTCAGAATAGTTATTTGCTGGTTCCTTATAGTCACATATGTTACTCATTGTCTGATAACAATGTCATCAGACAACTATGGCATGAACAGAACACAGATTTGCTGCTATATTAGCTTTAAATATTCTCTGATAATCAGCCCATGCAACCATTTTGGATGCAAAGAATGAAGTGTTGTTTTACAGTGAAGCTGATTTTTGTTTTTTCAGTTCATTTGTTCAATTTTTTTCAGTCAGTTCAATGAGAAATTTAAAAAAAAAAAATTGGCCCACCTGGAAAAGTTGTAATGCCCCTGCCACAAAACCAAAACACAGCTACCACATTGGATTGCATCACACACTCTATTAGATTTAATTTTTCACATCTGTGGTGGGTCCCACAAATCAGAAGACATGTAATGTTGAGTTGACCATAGATATATTTTTCTAACCTGTATTGTTATTTTATTTATTCTTTGTTATAAGAGTGAAATTAATTTAATTGTTTTGTTGATGTAGTCAATATCATCTTACTATTTAGTAAGAATTTAATTTGATGCATTCTTTCTTTAGGTACCACAAATGGCAAGACGGGTTATTAGTCCATATGCAACAGGCCCTTCCAAGAAAGAATTAGAATATATAGCTGAGCACTTTCCTGTAGACCAAAATGCTGATGTGGAAAAAATAAATTATTGGCCATCCAAATCCAGTGATGGAAAATGTAAATCTAGAAGAAAAATAACTTCTCAAAAATTGTTACTGACAAAGAGTTCAAGAAATTCCTCTAGATATGATTCTACATCTTCTGAAATTGATCTGTCTGCAGAAGCAGATGCATTTGAAATTTCTTTAGATGAAACAACTTGTGTATGAAAGTTTCTGATATTCTTCTATAGAATTAGTTTCTGATATATATATTTATAATTATTGATAAAAAAGTAAAGAAAGAAAGTTAAAACGACAATAACTGTAACTAATGTGTATTTATGAGTCAAACAAAGCAGTTGCAAGCAATCATGCAATACACTCATAATGTCTATAGAATATTAAGGATAATCTAAAGAATTATTAGAAAAAGTAAATCAATCCAATAATAATACCATCAGGGACCTAAGAAAACGCAAAAAAAAAAAAAAAAAAAAAAAATTATCGCTTTTTACCGACAATCTAGATTACTTCAACTGGGGCCAACCACCCAGAATGAAGGCAAAAAATGACAAGAGGTTCTCTGTTTCTGTGATGATCAATATATGCTAAGTAATTTAAATCTAAACCAAATATAAGCCAGTATAGGCCAAATATAAATCGAATATGAATAAATCGAATGATGATAAAAGTTAAGAAAATTTAGAAATATTAGAATCAAAGGTAAGAAATATAAGTAAAATATAAATGTAAGCATATATTAATCATCGTTGACCCGACAGAGAACGTAATTTAATGATTAAAATAAGATTAAATATATAATACATACTACATATTGACCGTATCTAGGACATAATGTAATAGTCGTCAAAATAATATGTGGTGCCCCCTATGTGATGGATACGGTAAAAATAAATAAATAATTAAATTAACGCATAGAGAAACATGCAGATAGTAAGAAGAAAAACTAAAGGAGTAGGAATCGTAGAACCTGAACTCCACAAAGGCGAAAAATAGTGGTATAGATAAGGAATAGTTTCTCCTATGTCCTCGGATTGCTCTAATAATTTTGGAGAAATAAAAATAAAGAGTGTAGGACAGTTTAAAGACATTACAAGATATAAGTTGTGGCTCAGGTATGCCCGGGATTGCAAACCCGTTCCTATAGTAGGACCCTGAGCTGAATTTGCATGTTATCTCAGCGTGAACTTAAGTAAATTTAAATGAATTTAACTATATATTAAAAAAAAAGAAAAAAAAAAGCGATACACTGTAATTTGCAAGCCGGTGGATACAAGTTTTCTACGCCGTAAGACACTAAGAATGCAAAGTGTATCCTATGTACATATATACATGGCACTAAATATGACAATTATATTGAAACAATAGGTTCAGAAAACAAATTTTTGAAATTAATTATGCTTATCGCTTTCCTAAAGTGATATTTCAGGTAAGCGATAGGGAAATTATTATTGATCAACTTACTGTACAACGCTCTTTAAGCCCGCTGAACAATTTTTATTACTATTGCAGATATAAGCAATCCTTAGACATTGCGATAAAATTATATTAGCATGCACTGATTTTGATATATTAGATCTCCAGTTTGTAAGGCTGACTATGTTAAAATTAAATGCATCTCTTTTATTATATACGTTTACGTCTATATTATTATTATGGAATATTTCTATATGAAGATCCAATCCAATTGGATCTTCATATAGAAATATAGATGTAAATGTATATAATAAAAGAGATGCATTTAATTTTAACGTAGTCAGCCTTACAAACTGGAGATATAATATATCAAAATCAGTGCATGCTAATATAATTTTATCGCAATGTCTAAGGATTGCTTATATCTGCAATAGTAATAAAAACTGTTCAGCAGGCATAACAGCATTGTACAGCAAATTGATCAATAATAATTTCCCTATCGCTTACCTGAAATATCACTTCAGGAAAGCGATAAGCATAATTAATTTCAAAAATTTGTTTTGTAGAAAACTTGTACCCACCAGCTTGCAAATTACAGTGTATCGCTGCTTTTTTTTTTTTTTATAATATATAGTTAAATTCATTTAAATTTACTTAAGTTCACGCTTGAGATAACATGCAAATTCAGCTCAGGGTCCTACTGTAGGAACGGGTTTGCGATCCCGGGCATACCCGAGCCACAACTTATATCTTGTAATGTCTTTAAACTGTCCTACACTCTTTATTTTTATTTCTCCGAAATTATTAGGGCAATCCGAGGACGTAGGAGAAACTATTTCTTATCTATACCACTATTTTTCGCATTTGTGGAGTTCAGGTTCTATGATTCCTACTCCTTTAGTTTTTCTTCTTACTATCTGCATGTTTCTCTATGCGTTAATTTAATTATTTATTTATTTTTACTGTATCCATCACATAGGGGGCACCACATTATTTTGACGACTATTACATTATGTCCTAGATACGGTCAATATGTAGTATGTATTATATATTTAATCTTATTTTAATCATTAAATTACGTTCTCTGTCAGGTCAACGATGATTAATGTATGCTTACATTTATATTTTACTTATATTTCTTACCTTTGATTCTAATATTTCTAAATTTTCTTAACTTTTATCATCATTCGATTTATTCATATTCGATTTATATTTGGCCTATACTGGTTTATATTTGGTTTAGATTTAAATTACTTAGCATATATTGATCATCACAGAAACAGAGAACCTCTTGTCGTTTTTGCCTTCATTCTGGGTGGTTGGCCCCAGTTGAAGTCATCTAGATTGTCGGTAAAAAGCAATACTAATTTTTTTTTTTTTTTTTTTTTTTTTGCGTTTTCTTAGGTCCCTGATGGTATTATTATTGGATTGATTTACTTTTTCTAATAATCCTTAATATATATATATATATATATATATATATATATATATATATATATATATATATATCATGTGTGTATATGTACAGGGTGTCTCAAAAATATTGGTACAAACGTTTAGGGGAGGGAGGTAGGTAACATCGCATAGGAACCCATAACCGGAAACGTCACTGTAAGTCGGTAGACGGTGCAGTTCATCAGTTCACGAGAGGGAAAATTTCTGGTTTACTCATTCAAGCAGTAGTTGCCGCACGAAGAGCATGCATCGATATACGAACTGTGAACTGGCAGACATGCACCTAGTGTATGGATTAGCAGAGGGCAATGGACGAGCCCCTCAAAGAATTTATGGAGAATGCTTCCCAGACAGACATGTACCGGACCACCATTTGTTTGCACGTGTGCATCAAAATTTGTGCGATTATGGGTCATTTAGGTGTAACAGGAGTAGTGCGGGCAGACCACATTTGACACGAACTCCCGCCTTGGAAGAAAGTGTGTTCAACGTCGTCCAGAATAATCCTACTACCAGCACATGTGCCGTTGCACTCTGCCTTTGGAGTGTCTCGTTGCAGTGTACAGCATGTCTGGCACGATGATTCCTTACACCCCTTTCATCTCCAAAGGGTTCAGTTACTGCTCCCCCAAGATCATCCTGCATGTGTGGCTTTTGCGCAGTGGTTTCTCCAAGAAAGTGTTCAAGACTAGAATTTTCCAGCCTATGTTTTGTTCACGGATGAGGCTTATTTCACTCGGGAAGGCTTATTCAATCAGCACAATGCTCATGTGTGGGCTCACGACAACCCGCACGGTGTGCACCCCCATGCAACACAACATCTCTTCGCAATGAATGTGTGGGTAAGTATGGTTGGTAACTGCTTAGTCGGCCCATACCTGTTACCATCCTGCTTGAACTCCGCTAAATATCGGATCTTTCTTGAACAAGTTCTACCAGGGTTACTTGACGATGTTCCAGTAAATGTGACGCAACATTTGGTTTCAACGTGATGGGGGGGGGGGCACTTGCACATTATGGAATGTGTGTTCGTGACCATTTGAACAGGCATTTTGGGTGTCGATGGATTGGCCGTGATGGACCCGTTGCCTGGCCCCCACACTCACCTGATTTATCGACCCTTGATTTCTTTCTGTGGGGCCTTCAAATCTATCATGTGTGAATTGCCTGTGGAGACTGAAATGGATCTTGTGGCGAGTCTCGTCTGCGCTGCTGCTGTCAAAGAAACTCCAGGTGTGTTCGACCGTGTCCGCTATTATGTCAAATAAATATTTGCCACTAATTACTGTCTTGTGTCATTTCTGCTTCTTGTGCCTCTGCTACTACTTTCCCATGACGTTTCCTGTTATGGGTTCCTATGCGATTCAGATTCCTTTAGATGTTACCTACCTCCTCTAAACGTTTGTAGCAATATTTTTGAGACTGTGTGTGTGTGTGTGTGTGTGTGTGTGTGTGTGTGTGTGTGTGTGTGTGTGTGTGTGTGTGTGTGTGTTAAACTTTCAACTAAATTTTATAATGAGCACCCTTCTTGCAAATCAGTTTTGTTTATTGGCAGTTGGATAGTGACCAGCAATATCCATTGTTTAACATGTGCTGCCAAAAGGTAAGGATCTTGTAGGTTGGTTTGAGCCTGTATGCATAGTCCATTGTTAACTGTGTTGCTGAAAAGCTGGCTGCTCTCGATTTAATATGTATGCTATCACAATGTATATGTAAACTCTTGTGCTCAGGAATCACCAGAATAAATAGAAATTTATTTATCTTCACCAGACTTAACAAAAAAAAATAATCTATACACCATATTTCCCAGTCAATAAGGTGCAACCATATTTTAGAAGACAAATTTTGGGGAAGGGGAAGAAGATTATTGAATATATTTGAAATACTAATTCAGAAGTGCCTACTAAACAAAATGTTACTGTAGAATGAAGCTTTTAATCATTGTAGTAGAACTCCAAAAACTTTTCACTATTGTTGTGGTCTGAACTTTTACTTTCTTCAAAGAGGTACATCTTCATTGCCATCAAGGGCATTGCTTGTCCCACTTTTCTTGAAGTACTTAGCATGGCGCCTCCGTAGCCAGGTGGGAAGGAGCAGCAGTGAGTGTGAGTGAGTGAAGTACTTAGCAACTGTGCTGTGTTTCACCATTTCCTACAAATTTTTCATCCATTCTCACACCTGTGAAATTATCGATATCTTCATTCATTTGGTTTGTGCCACCTCATAGTTTGGTATGCCTCCATCAATTTAGTCAATTCCTCATACACAGAATACTTTAAAGCAGGGGTGAGTAACCCTTTTGATACAAGAGCCAGTTGAGGAGAAAAAAAAAATTGCAGATTGCATTATTAAATAATATCTATGTATATACAGCATTTCTTTGATTCTAAGATGCACTTTTTTTCCCCTATAAACGTCTCTAAAACAAGACAGTAATTAGTGGCAAACATTTATTTGACATAATATTAAGAATGGAGTACAAGATGAATGCATTTCATGATGTTACAACAGATGCTGGAAGGTTCCACCATGAGGCACGATGCATGCGTGACACCGATGCAGCATGGATTGCCGGACACGGTCGAACACACCTGGAGTTCCTTTGATAGTAGCAGCAGTGCAGACGAGTCTCGCCACAAGATCCATTTCCGTCACCACAGGCGATTCATACACGATAGATTTGAGGGCCCCCCCCACAGAAAGAAATCAAGGCTCGATAAATCAGGTGAGCGTGGGGGCCAGACAACGGGTCCACCACGGCCAGTCCATTGACGCCCAAAACGCCTGTTCAAATGGTCATGAACACACCTTTCATAATGGGCAGGCACCCCGTCATGTTGAAACCAAATGTTGCGTCTCACATTTGCTGGAACATCGTCAAGTAACCCTGGTAGAACTTGTTCAAGAAAGAACTGATATTTAGTGGAGTTCATGCGGGATGGTAACAGGTATGGCCCGATTAAGCAGTCACCGACCATACCTGCCCACACATTTATTGCGAAGCGATGTTGTGCCACATGGGGGGCGCACACCGTGTGGGTTGCCGTGAGCCCACATGAGTATTGTGCTGATTGAATAAGCCTTCCCGAGTGAAATAAGCCTCATCCGTAAACAAAACATAGGCCGGAAAATTCAAGTCTTGAACACTTTCTTGGAGAAACCACTGCACAAAAGCCACACGTGCAGGATGATCTTGGGGGAGCAGTAACTGAACCCTTTGGAGATGAAAGAGATGTAAGGAATCGTCGTGCCAGACACGCTGTACACCGCAATGAGACACTCCTAAGGCAGAGGCAAAGGCACGTGTGCTGGTAGTGGGATTATTCTGGACAACATTGAACACACTTTCTTCCATGGCGGGAGTTCGCGTTGAACGTGGTCTGCCCGCACTACTCCTGTTACCTCTAAATGACCCATAATCGCACAAATTTTCTTTCGAATTTACATGTCTGTCTGGGAAGCATTCTCCATAAATTCGTTGAGCGGCTCGTCCATTGCCCTCTGCTAATCCATAAACTAGGTGCATGTCTCCCAGCCCACAGTTCGTATATCGATGCATGGTCTTCATGTGGCGACTACTGCAGTCTACCAACGTATGGTGATGTTTCCGGTTATGGGTTCCTATGCGATTCACATTCCTTTAGATGTTACCTACCTCTCCTAAACATTTGTACCAATATTTTTGAGACTCCCTGTATGAGTGTGTGTGTGTGTGTGTATATATATATATATATATATATATATATATATATCCAATATTTTAAATAAAATAAAACATAAGCCAGTAGTATGGCAAAAACAAATTAATTATTTATTCACTTTATTATAATTTAACTTATGTTAATATTTAATATAATTCAATGATAGTGTATATATATATATATGTATATGTGTATATGTATATGGTCCTTGAGGTTGTCACAGACATTCTCTCAGATATGCCAGACAAGCTGTACTTGCTGCCTGGGAGTCTGAAACGCTGATGTAACTGATATTCTGGTGACACTCAAGTCAAGTGGACCCAGTTTCGGCGAAGTCCGGACGATCTGCGACAGCCAAATCCTCTGCTTGCACCTTCACGATGTTGGGACTGTTAGTAATCCTGGGTATAACCTTCATGCACAAGTACATAGTGGGTGACCACCCAGGTGTGAACCAACATAAGCAGGGGTCAAGGTGTGGCACCCACATCACATGGAGGAATGCCGCCCCTTTATGTTACCAGGCAGTACTAGGTGGTAGAAGACTCATCAACTGGCGCAATACCACTACTTTGCTTATTGGAGGCTTGAAGTGGTGGAACCCATGTTTAGTCTAGAGTTTAGTTCCGGTCAGCCCTTCCCTATCTCTTCCATCATGCAGTATGATTGATGACTTTTGAGGTTATGATGAACATCGTGGTGAGATCCAATATTCCTTACATTTCGAGGGTACAGCTCTAAAATGGTGTTTGCAAGCTGGCTGCTAGTTAGTACACCGGACCGAACCTGTTGGTAACTCTCTAGGAGCCTGCCAGATAGTGACTGGAGGGAGTCCAAGTAGTGTGTATGTGGATAGCATTGTCGAGGCCACGTTATGTCAAGGATCTGGGCATATTATTACCATGTGTATGCCCTATCCAAAAATTTCATTACTTCATACAGCATGTCCCATCCACTTTTTCTTACTATTGAATACATCATGAATTGTCAAACTAATAGAGCAAGCTTTTCTGCGAAAAGATCTAAACCTCCCAAGCACTTCCTAATTCATTTCACAAATATACATGGTCACAATTCTAATCTCAACGATGTTGATTTCCATTTGCAGTCTGCCAAACCCCATGTACTTTTTTTGACAGAATCTCAGTTATCGGTTGGTTCAACTACTGCTCATCTCAGATGCCCAAATTATTTGCTGTATGATTTCTTTCGCCTCAAAGGTGGTACTTGTGCATATGTCTGTTCTGATATTCCCTATCACAGACTTGGTAATTTGCAATCTCCTCTCTTTGTTGTTCTCTGGCTTAAATCTCTCTACCTCATTGTGTCAAATTCATCTGTTGTCTCTACCGTTCTCCCAATTCCACTAATTACTTGGAGCTCTTTGACTTCCTCTCTTTGCAACTTGATTTTCTCCATTCCAACTTTCCTAACAGTGAAGTAATTTTTCCTGGTGATTTTAACGTTCACAACTCCAGCTGGCTTCCGTTTTATCATCACACCGACTCAGCTAGTCGAGATGCTGAGGCTTTTGCAATTACTAATGACCTTGTACAGATTGTTCATTTACCTACAAGAATACTGGACAATTCTAATCATACAGCCAACACGGTTGATCTTTTTCTCACAAGCAACCCTTCTAAGTACACGGTTGAAGTGAGAAGTCCTTTAGGCACTTCAGATCACAACTTTGTGATTGTCTCTTCTCCAATGGAGCCCTTATCTCATGGGAATTCTCAACCTCGTGTTGTTTGGCATTACAAGAATGTAAAATGGGATGATCTGCGAGATTTCTTTTCTTTTCCTTGGTCGGATTACTGTTTCAAAACTTCTTATGTCAACGTTTGCTCAGATCGTGTCAGTGAAATTATGTTTGCAAGAATGGAATCCTTTATCCCACACTCCACTTTAAAATCTCGTCCTTTATCTAAACCTTGGTTTTCCAATAAATGTGCTAAGGCTGTTCAAGAGAAGAATGTTGCATATCGTAATTGGCTTGTTTCTAATTCTTCAGTTTCATTTTCTGCCTACACCAAAGCTCGCTACAATTGTAAAGCAGTTATTAATCAGTCCAAACTAGAGTTTGAACAGGCTAAGAGTAGAAACTTGCTTCTTGCTCTAATGGTAGCTGAGCTCTGGTCTCTTGCCAAAGCTATTGGCCACAACTTTTGCCCATCTCTGGTCCCACCTCTGTCCAAACCAGATGGTTCTGTTGTCACTTCAGCCAAGCATAAAGCTGACCTGCTAGCATCCCATTTTTCTTCCAACTCATGTATTAATGATCTTGGTAAAACACCTCCCACTATTCCCAACACGCTCCATTCAATGCCTCCTATGGTCTTCCCTCAAAAGGATGTCAGAAGGATTTTGACGAATCTTAGATGCTAAGAAAGCTCCAGGTCCCGATGGTATTTCTCCACTTGTTATCAAAATCTGTGCTCCTGAACCTACTCTTGTTCCAAAGATGTTTTTCCTTCTGCTTGGAAATTGGCTCATATCCAGCCAGTTCCTAAAAAGGGTGACAAATCCCTCCCATCCAATTATTGTCCCATTGCAATTACTTCTACTCTTTCTAAAGTAATGGAGAAATCAATTAACTGCCAACTCTTAAACTACCTAGAAACTTTCCATCTGATCATCAATCGCCAGTATGCATTCCTTCAGTGTCGATCCACTTGTGATATTCTGGCTTATGTTACCCATTTATGGACTAATTCAATGGAAAGGTTCGGTGAAACACAAGTAGTTGCTCTTGACATTTCAAAGGCTTTCGATCGTGTGTGGCATAAAGGTCTTCTTAACAAGCTTCCATCTTATGGTTTGACAACTGTTTTTAGTAATTGGTTATCTAGTTTTCTCTCTGATCACTCACTGATGGTAGATGGCTCTCTGTCTTCTAACTTCTCCACTAATGCTGGTGTCCCCCATGGTTTAGTTCTTTCCCTCACTCTTTACCTCTTGTATATTAATGACTTTCTTCCATTGACTGGAAATCGTATCCATAGTTTTGCTGATGATAGCACATTGCATTCCACTGTACATTTATTAGTGGTGTCCCCCACTAGAACATTTATTAGTGGTGTCTGTGTTGGGACTATTGTTGTTTTCTGTATTTATCAATGATATTGAGGAAGGTATATCAGGCTTAATGTCCACTTTTGCAGATGATAAGAAGGTTGGTAGGGTTGTTAATGACACTAATGGACAGTATGCTACTGCAACAGGATCTAGAAAAGTTGAGCTGATGGGCTGACAGGTGGCAACTGAAGTTTAACATTGACAAATGTAAATTACTTCATATGGATAGCAGTAACTCCAGAGTAATATATTAACTGTTTGGTACTACACTCCAGGTGGTGAGAATGAAAAAGATCTGGGGTAATTGTGTAGTCAGATATGAAGTTTTCTGAGCAGTGCAGGCAAGAGTAGCTCATGTGAGTCTTATCAATGATATACAGTAATTTTTCTAGCAGGGATAAGGAGGTGATTATCCCCTTGTATAAGGCAATGGTCAGGCCTCACCTTGGGTACTGTATACAGGTCTGGAGACCTAATTTTAAGAAGGATGTAGGGCTGCTCGAACGAGTTGTTAGTTGTCTGACGGCAGAGAAGGGCAACGAGATTGGTGAATGGAGCGAAGGGTTTCTCTTACAAAGAAAGACTTAAGTTTTGTAAATTGCAGTGTCTGTAGACTAGGCGTCTGTGAGTTGATCTGATTGAGGTGTGTAATGCATTGAATGGTTTGAGCAAGCTCAATGCTGATGGGATTCTTCCTCTTGCCCAGATTAGTCGCCTAATCTGGACAAGAGGAAAGTAACATACAGCGTACATTAATAATAAATTTTCTTTCATGTATATATGAATGAAAGTAGAATAAAAGGAATTCACAAAGTCACATTTTTTCAAAGTAAAGTGTAAATTGTGTTAGTTGTCTGACGGCACCGGGGAGTTCCCCCATCTCCACATTGTTTTATTTGTAAATGACACAGAACTTTGTGGAGGCCAGAGATTTAAAAAGTGTGTCGGGAGTGATTTGTTGTGTAGTGTTAAGTTCTGTTGTTTCTGTGACCATTTAGCCTTTGAATTCCTATTAGGACCCACACTTTTCCACAAGGAGGCAGGTCAGGCACCCAGTAGATTATTAAGTACTTTGGTAAGTCCCGCCACCTATTTTCCATGGTCTATAAAGGGGGGGGTGACCACTAGAATTTGGAAAGGCCGAAAGAGGTTTACGATAAAGCAATTGAATTTTTCGACGCCGATTAGTATTTGGTGGCATTGTTACGGGCATACTCAGTCGGTTTAGTTAGAGTGGGGGGAGACTGGAGGGAAACAGGTAGAAGGATGGGGAAAATTAATTTTTAATTTTGGCTAAATAAATATAAAATTCTCCTCAATGAAAGTTTCATATATGAATTATTGTCACTGTTTACATTTTGATTGGTAATTTCCAGAAAAAAAAAATAAATCCATATGTGAATACAAGTTAATTGGTATATTAATTACTTTCTTGTGCTGACATTACTATACAGCACCAAGACTTTGACTCTTGGAGGTGCCAGCCACAAGTGGTATGTGCATTGCAGGTAGGTCACACTTGTGTTAAGGTATATTCCATTGCTTTATGAAGAAACTTAATTCAAAATTATTACTTTTACTGTGTTGCTATTTCTAGTAATTGTACTGTGAACTTCTTATCAGAAACACACACATGCATACAATATGATGAATGAATCCACAATGCTTATGCCCACTCAAGTTGATTGCCCTATCTGTATTAAAAATATAATTTAGGTATTAAAATTTTTTAATATCCAAATTAAATTTATCTGTAACTGTTTAGCATATATTTGCTATGCATGTGGTATTTGAACATTATGCATGTTTTATTCTTTACAACTGTTTGTGTACTATTATATAATCATTAAATATTAATGCTTAATTGTTCTTGTTGATGCCTTTGCAAATTTAAATTACTGTATATTCCAACATAAGTTGACATAGTGCATAAGTCAACTTCTGTTCTTTGCCTGGAAAATTCTTAGTTGTGTATTTGCTTTACAAGTCAGTCTCTTCCCCCCCCCACCCTTTACAGTTACTATTGCATTGTGCTTGTTGGTGTATTACATTAAAACCTAAAAATCAATATAATCTTTATTTAATTAAATTTAATTATTTCTACTCTTAAAAGTTTACATTGATATTTAATTACATTGCACAGTAAACTGTAAAGGAAGCAGTAAATATAAGTACTCCATGTAGATCATGAAACCAAAACCTTCAAGTATATTTTTGATACTATATGTGTTCATGAGAGGCTTTGATTATATACACAAGCCATTCCTTGTTTAGTACTGTGCTGCAAGTTGGTTTTTCTGTAAACAGTGCTTCAATATGGAAGTGCATTTGCTATAGGAAATTGACGATTTCAAAAGTTTACTTTTAGTAAACACTATTGTTTGTTATAAACTGATGTATTAGGCATATTGAATTCACAGTCTAACTTTTGTACCCACCATATAAGTTGACCAGTGATTTTAGAGTTAATTTTTGGACATTCAAATTTCATCTTATGTAACAGGATATACACTGTGCTGCCACTTTATTAGGTACACCTACCTACCTAGTAGCATGTTGAGCCTCCTTGAGCCTTCTAAACAGCCTGAATTCATCTACACATAGATTGAACAAGATGTTGAAAATGTTGCGCGGGAATGGAGTACCTTGCAGACACTGAGTATGTCACACAGTTCCTTGAGATTCGACGGAGGTGTAGGCCTGCAGCGAACAGCCCTTTCCAGCTCATCCCAAAGATGTTCAATAGGATTGAGACCTGAGGACTGAGCGGGCTACTGCAGCAAAGAAAAGTCATTGTCATGTTCCTGGATGGAATCATGCCATAGTGATTCGGGCTTTGTGCACCAGCGCATTATCCTTCTGGAAATAATCATCTGACTGAGGATAAACTATCAACATGAACGGATGCATTTGGTCAGCAACAATGTTTCGGTACGATGTGGCATTCAGACATGAATTTATGGGTATAAATGGACTCAACGTGTGCCAAGAAAACATTCCCCACACCATAACAGTGCCCCCACCATCTTGCACAGTAGTCGTCAGACATGATGGGTCCGCGGATTCATGTTGTTTTCACCAAATTCGTGGCCATGGCACATTTGAATTTTGTGCGTGTCGTTTCGAAGTCAGTTAGATCACTCCTTTTCCCCATTCTTGCTACGGTTTGTACGCTTAACTGATACTAGAAAGGTATCATTTATCTGTTGCATTTATATCCACAACTGGTCATGTGACTTGCAACATTGTGGGACAAACCATTTGGGTACACAGCAGAGGTGTACCTAATAAAGTGGCAGCACAGTGTATGACATACTAATATTCACTTTTAGTATGGCTAATATGTATTTGAACATCTTTTCATATTTATTCATCACAAATAAATAGATCAAGGAGGAAGAAACTGCTTCAGCAAAAGAATTAATTGCTCCATCAAAGGAATGTAGCTCTCTATTTAGTAAAGGTGGTTGGCATTTTCTTCCTGTATCAGATGAAGAGACGCCTCACCTGATTGATATTATGAAGGAAGAGGAAAATAAATGCCAGAATGTAACAACAAAAATTCTGTGGTATGTAATACTTCATTTTTCTTGAATATACATTTGGTAATTTCTATATAAAATAACTTGTTTCATTTAAAATTGAAAAAAAAGTTGCATGATGAGGTTAAGTAATAATGGTTAAGTAATGTCCTAGTTACATGAAGCAGTCTAGTATTTAAATCAAGATCCAGTGACAGCTCCTAGGAGCTGTCACTTCTTAGAGGTCAAAAAAGGGGAAAAAAGTGATTAGGTTTGTTAAAATATAAGAAGTAAAGCTTTGGCTGAGTTAGGCTAGATCAGAAGCCAAGGTAATTTTATATTAGTAGGTTGCACTGAGAAACTTTCAAAAGTGCATATTTACTTATGTAAAGCTCAGTGTGAGTATCAATTCCATATGCTCCCAGAATTAAATATTCTGGCATATATGGCATTTAGGTTTTTACCTGTCAGTTAGTTCTTTTTTTTTTTTTTTTGTTAGTTCAATTTTTTGATTGAAGCAAACTCTTGCATATCTTTTTAGCAGGCATTTATAGCATGTTTAATAGTTCTGAAATTTTCTTTTGAATAAATGTTTGTGATCTCTTTAGGTTATTTATATACAGCCAGGCCTCGCATAACCTGAGTTCGATTAATGCGATTTTCAGTTAAGGGTTTTTAAAAAAATTATACCACTTTTCACTTTACACGATGCAAATTTCCAGTTAACGCGATCTTTTTTTTTTTATGCGATAATTGAAAAAGATTTGAATTGCGCGTTAAGCTTACCGCGAGTCGTACGGTCAATAAACAAACGTTTGCCTGCTACCCGCCTCAGTGTGTTCCATCAACCATCAGAAGAAGACGTGTTACATGTTTGTCTCCTGCTAATAAAGTCAATGCACACTTGCATAAAAATTCAAATTTTTAAATGAGCCAGATGAAAATGTTACCGCGAAGGAGATAACGGTAAAAGAATTAGATAATCTTTCGTATCGCATAGAACCTCAAACAAAAGGTTTGAGGTTCTCTGCGATATTTATTTCGCCAGGGCCCAGAGAAGATTGTTGTCGGCTATCGGAAATTGATTGATGAAAAGAGAAAGTCAACACTGTTCAAATATTTCCGCAACAGTCATTTCTTCAATGTGCATTTTATGTCAGAAGTACCCAAACTTTCTCGGTTCATGGTGCCCTTAGTGTCTCAGTAATTTTTTCAAGGTGCGCCCAGACCAAAAGAAATACCTAACAGTTCCGTTTAGTAGTTAGGTCCAAACAACTTAATAAGAAATGCTGAAACTGAACTACCTCGAGCTAGTAGTTTGTGCGGTGTCCGACAGATGTAGAGTATTGCTGTGTATCCCTCAAATTTAAAATATTCCACGGCGCACAGTTTGGGAACCGCTGTTTTATGCAATAAACATTTAATCCCATAATTATTTTCATTATCTTTTACATTGTATACAGTTAAAGTTATTTAAAAGGTATTTTTAAAATTCTTTATGGACATTCCAGAAGGTCAAGGACCAGTTATAATTTTTCGTATTGATTAGTATATTTGATTAACCCGTTTCGGTTTTGCGCGATGCGCTCGTGGGATGAATTAATCGCGTTAATCGAGGCCAGCCTGTATTCCCAGTATAATATTATCAACTAACAGTGAATTATGAGGAGAGCTCTGAGAATAGTGTTCTTTAAAAATTAATTATACAATTAATCATATATAATATATATAATTATATATTAAATATAATATATAATAATCAAATAATATATAATAATCAAATAATTATATATTAATCACATACTCATATGTGACTGTTTGCTTATTTTGAACTAAATATATAAGTACTTGCTTCACTGTAGTACTCTTTTGGTAAAACCAGTGTATAAATGTTAGGTGCTGCTTGACCTTCCTAAACTAATTAATTATGGTGAACAAATAGTAATTTCTCCCAGGCAACTTTTTAAAATAATAAGCTTTGACCAAATTGATTATTACAATTTTGCTTATAATAAAAAAAAAAAAACTTTATACCATAAAATCTGCAATTATTTAAAATTCAGCACATTTTACAATCTAATAATATTAAGAAAGTACTTCAACACTCTTATCATTGTAGAGAGTGAGAGTCTTAGGCACCAAGTCAGAATTCTGATGGGCTGATATGAGGGCTTGAGGAACAGGGTTTAATCCCCCGAAGAAATTGAGAAGATGGGCTGTAAAGCAATCACCTGCCAAGCACAACACTGGATATTACACTCGTGTAGTAGAAGACAACAAGATCTTCCATGGCAAAGTAGATTGTTCCCACAGGAGGTAGCTGTTGTCACTGACTGTCTGGAAAATTTGCTTCCTATGTCTACCAGGGCAAAAGTTGATGTTGTAGGGCAGCTATCATCTTTTAAGGGTGCAAAAGAAGATATAGTTGTATACAGTGAAACTTCCCTTTAATGGACAGCCATGGGGAACGAGAATGTGTCCGTTAGAGAGGTGTCCGCTAACAAGAAGTCTGAGGGAGAAAAAAAAAAAAGAAAGAAAGAAAAATCATTAAACGTTTAATGTAAAATTAAATTAAAATATATACAGATTTTGAACAATATTTTTGTAAATAATATACATACAATTGTGCTATGTATTATGACTTTATCTTAAGAAAAATACATACAGTAATCACTTATTTTCTTCTGCACCTTCTTCCGGCTGATAATTTTGTTTTCAACATTTGTTTGGAGTGAAGAAACCATCGAAAGTCCTTCAGTATCTTCTTCAGCGGCGAAAAACATTTTTAAACGATCGATTTGTATGAGCGCTTCTATTTTCATCGGTGGTTCATCGTTAATATGTTCTTCGACAGAATGATCTTCCATTTCTCAGTACTCGTGGCCCGAGTATGCAGTACTCAGGCCACGCCTCGAGTACTGTGTACAGGTCTGGAGGCCTTTTTAGGAAGGATGTAGATTTACTAGAGCGTTTACAGAGAAGGGCAACAAGATTGGTGAGGGGAATGAAGGGATCCTCTTACCAAGAGAGGCTTAAGTTCTGCAAATTGCAGTGGCTGGAGACTAGGCACCTGCGCAGTGATCTGATTGAGGTGTATAAGTCCTTGAATGGGTTGAGCACACTGAATTCTGATAGGATCCTTCCACTTGTTCAGATTACGAACCTAAGGGGGCATAAATTCAAATTAAGAAAGACAGATGTAGAATAGACGTGCGGAAATTTGCCTTCATACTGCATTCAGTATGCACATCATACTGCATTCAGCCTCATTTTCATGTCTTCTCTTTTTTATAAAACCCCACATTCTTTCTGGGAATCCTCTTTTAAAAAAACGAATCTAAGGGGGCATAAATTCAAATTAAGAAAGGACAGATGTAGAATAGATGTGCGGAAATTTGCCTTTAGCCAGCGGGTGGTTAATTGCTGGAACAAACTTCCATCTGTCGTTGTGGAAGTTGATAGGTTGAATAAATTTGAGGAACTGGACAGGCATTTGGAGGGAATGGTGTGATATTTTTTTTTTTTTTTTTGGCTGATGCTGCATAAGCTCATACACATGCTTTCTTGCATCACATGCCACTACTATACTACTATTTTTCCTAGTTTAAAGCAAAATTTGATATTTGTTTGCTGCTCCACTGCAAAATCATGACATGGAACTTTAATCCTACTAATTAAACTGGTTGTTGCTTACAACCTATCAGCCTACAGCATATTCTCTGTACCACCATCTGTTGAAGGAAGTTTGAACTACAACATACCACTTCTGTTTATTTTAAAAATCATTGAACATGACCATAACAGCACCAGTATGGGAACTTGGTCGCCACACCTCATATAGTTAGTTTTATTTGTAGTTGTGGGCTATTGTTTCTTCACCACTGATTTGAATGATTGAGAAATCAAGTGTAAAAAATCTAAAAATACTGAGTTCTTAAGTAATCCCATTTCATGTATTTTGTGGTTTTTTTATTTTTTATTTTACTTTAGTTCATTTTTTTTGTCATGTCGTTAAATATTACGTAGATGGTCTCTTAAAATCAAATGGAACAAAATGCATTAGGCAGCCACATCAAATTCTTACAGTAATCAACGTAGGTATTTCCTGTATATTTATGAAATTATACACACTAAGGTTTCTCCTTACATATATACTGTGCTGCCACTTTATTAGGTACACCTACCTAGTAGTGTGTTGAGCCTCCATTAGCCTTCAAAACAGTCTGAATTCATCTAGGCATGGATTGAACAAGATACTGAAAACATTGTGCAGGAATGGAGTACCATGCAGACATGAGTGTGTCAGGCAGTTCCTTGAGATTCGACAGAGGTGTAGACCTGCAGCAAACAGCCCTTACAGCTCATCCCAAAGATGTTCAATAGGATTGAGATCTGCGAACTGAGCGGGCCTCTGCAACAAAGAAAACGTCATTGCCATGTTCCTGGAACCATTCCATAGTGATTCGGCTTTGTGCACCTGCACATTATCCTGCTGGAAGTAACCATCTGACTGAGGACAAACTGTCAACATGAATGGATGCACTTGGTCAGCAACGATGTTTAGGTACGATATGGCATTCAGACGCAAATCTAATCTATAAATTTATTTTATCTTTCTACTTCAAAATATAAGGCAATCTCCTGAAGATTTTATGTAACATTCTGAAGGAAAGATGCCTCATCTATAATGACGATTTTATTGCCCACTACTCCATTTTGCAGGGAGTGCCACAGAGAGGCATTCTCTCCTCACTTTTATTTGCTGCAGCTCTGGACCATTTTTGCATCCCATAAAGACAACTTTATTACATATGCTAATGACCTGAAATTCATTAAAACAAGCATTAAAACATATGCAGTGCTCTGGGCTGCCAAACAGGAGTTAATTGACATTAGAAATCCAGATCTTGTTAAAAAGTATATCTTGAAATGTATACTTCCCATCCCACAGTATGCTTCACAGATATGGTCCTCTGCCCCACCGAGCAACTGAAAGCTTTCCTAAGTATTGAATACTGGCTCTTGAGATGGCTGAACAGGATCTCGAATCACCCATTTACTATCTCTAGACAGACAATTAACACTAGAAATATTTTCACAATAGCCCAACTGCTAACAGGAAGATTAGATGCTCCCAGTATTGATAGCTTGTTTCACTCTTGTCGAGAAGCCACCAGAATTGCTGAAACAAGACATTCTCTTCAAAACAATTTAAAAAACCTGGACAGCCTAAGTCACTTTTTTCCAGCAAACACAATAGAACTCTTCAATCAACTAAGAATTGAACCAGAAAAGCTCTGTAATGAAAAAGACTACAGATTGCAAGTCTTTGCTGACTCCTATCGTCTCCTGTAACTGTAGTGCACAGCCACTCAGCTCAAAAACTGCATTTAATTTTTATCCCTTTTAACTATACAGGCAGTTCTCACTTTACAAGTTCCTGGGTTTACGAGTTTTTTTTCCCCCAAGTATCAACAAAATCGAAAATATGAACATTAATTGCAAAAAAATGAATATTAAACATTCATAAATGCCACATTCCAAACCACGTGCATAGCTATACAATATAGTGTACCCCACTTTACGATATTATGATATTAATCAGTTCCAGAGACATCCTATTGTTAAAATATCGTAATGTGAACCCAATAACACATTGTTTTTTGGTAATTCGTTTCCAGATCCCAGAAGTTGAAATTTTCGATGTATAACTAAGCTATTTATCTCTCTAAAATGCCATTTTTAAGGTCGCGAGTGTGACCTTAAGGCCATATAAAAGGCCGTGAGCGTGGTTTGTAAATCATATTAGTTACCAATTCAAATCATTAAAATGCACTACACTTTCATCGTTATCATATGTTCCTCTATAAGAATCAATTTTAAACGCCTTTGTGATATTTTTCTAAAGCCTATTTCTGGAGATCACGACCATAAGACAATAAAAACAATTTGCACTTTCCAGTTTATTGGAAAGTGCAAATTGAAATATGAAATATTGAAATTGAAATAGTAAGATGTTTACTACCCGTTTATATTTATTAATAATAATAAATATAAATGGGTAGTAAACTCAGATCATCTTGCATTTGCGAAAATACCGATAGCTGGAATTGGTGGTTTTTTTACGTTATTATGGTGAAATGTGTTTGCCCTTTACTGAAATCTTCAATCGTATAAAAAACAAATAAATTTTCAGAATCTTCTCTTCATTGCTTTTTTTTTTTTTAAGCTTCGTAAACTTGTTACTCCACTCGAATCATGTTAGTTGCAATTTGTGTGTGCCGTTAAAAAATGCTTATGCATGCAATCATGAAATTGATAATTAAAAGAGAAGGTTATCTTGAAACATTTCTGAAGAAGAAGACTCCTTGTGCAACAAACGAACAAGTGCCGAGCCAATAATGAGTGATCGAATGTGCATTTAGTCGATGATGATGATGAAGAATAAACATTCTTTAACATTTGTAAGTCATAAATAATTTCTCTATTATTATAATTTGCTTGATTTTACATTTCTTTCAATAAATCAGTCATTGTTTAAACGTAAACTAATTAGCTAACTGATTTCATTGTTGAGAACGTAACCCCTATTTTTAGCCTTATGTCTATTGGAAATAAATTCCCGCTTTATGAGTTTTCGCTTTATGAGCGCACACTAGGAACAAATTAACTCGTAAAGTCGAGAGCTACCTGTATATTCTTGGTATTCTAGATGCCAACCTAGGATGTTAAAATTTTAAATATTCTATGATGTTCAAAGATGCCAAAAATTTAAATATTCTATTATAAAATCATAATTACTCATCTATTCCAAAATTCTGTATGCAACCAACCTTTCAGGGTGAACTTCCCATGGACTTTGTAACCTTTTGCTCATGGGTCCACTTCACACCTTAAAATATAACTCTCGCCCTTCTAGCCAATGGCTATCCCAGGGGTGTCTCTTCAACAGAGAAATAAATTGATAATAATAAATATAAATTAGAAGATCTTATACCTTGACTTGTACTTCTTATAACAAATTAGTCCAACAAGATATTACAAATCCACACTACAATTTTTGCATTCCTGTCAAGGTGATCCTGCAGTACTTCTTTACCTACTGACTCAATTTTCGATGGAACAGAAGTCAAGCTTAAAGGTTTTTAATTACTCTCTTTGCCCTCTGATCTGACTGCCTCCTCCCCACCTCTATGAATAGAACAGACATTTTCACATTCCAATATATAGGTACAGATTTAGGGGGAAACAGGCAATTTTAAAAACTTAATTAAATAAAGAATTTGTATTTGCCAAATTACAAATATACCACCTTAAAGTACATAACATGATGTTTGTTTTTTGAGTGTGATATCCTTGAAGTGACCTCTCTCTGCCCAGGCATTCTTGTAACGTTCCACACATTTCTCATGATGTGGCATAGCATATTCATCTCCAGAGGAATTCTGGCTGTTTCTTCACGAATTCTTTCTTTCACTTCAATGTTGTTATAGGCGATAGTTCACCTTGCTTTTTAAGTACCTTTTAAAAATAAAAAAAATCATTCTGTGACAGGTCTGGAGACATTGGAGCCAGTGTTTTTCCCAGGACTTATCGAATGGGTGCACCACCCGGCTAAAATTTAAGCGATTCTCATGGTACTGTATGGTACTGCTCACTGATCTCAATCAATATTAATTCGAACATACTATGTGATCGAGATCAATGTGACAGGAACATATAACATTAAATTATGCTATTAATTTTTGCTCTAGATCGCTTAAGTCACATTTATAAATAACAGAAAATTTTATAATACTGTGAAGTATTACACTTCCCCATCTGATTACTTCGTAATGCCACCTGACTGGCAAAATTTTCTGGGGAGAACACTGGAGTCTAAAAAATATCACCATTCCTGAAGACAATGTGGTTATGAAGAAGCAGTTGGGTGGGTCCATCGATACCATGGTAGTGTATGAGATATCATAACATCTTGCTGAAATATAATTGGTGGTTTCAACAAGATGTTATGACAGGTGGCCTCATTAACTTGAGGAAACCTATTAGTGCATCAGTAAAAAAAAAAAAAAAAACTTATGATAATGTCAGCACAGCAGCCTGACATCACAGTTGTTACCTTTCCATTGTCTTTAAAAACATATGGGCTGATAATGCTGTGAGATGAAATTGCACATCACACTTTTCCAGTCATTGTGCAATAGTTGCTGGTGGAATTGGTGAGGGGTTTTGTTCAACCAATAAAGAAAGTTTTTTTGTTAATTCACAAACCGCTGATATTAAAATGAGCTTCCTCATACATTCATAGATTGTAAATAAAAATAATTCATTTGAATTAGCATTTCTTGACAAAAAAATTTTTACAGGTAAGGAGATCATGAGGTTTTAATTCTTGAAATAACTGTAGCTTTTTGGTTAAGTTCAACAACAGTGCATGATATATGCAGAATGCTTTGGACTCCATATGAGAGTTGTCCTGACACCTGCAATGTGTTATGGTGTAGCGATACTTCTTATTCTACTTGCAGGCTTCTTTGTGGGAGCAGAGCCAGTTTATTGAATTTTATGTATCCATTGTTTTAATTGCCTGAGCAGTTAGTACAGGATCTTGTCACTTAAAAGCAAAATAAACTTCGATTAAACTTGTAACTGTCATTGTTTTTATGAAATGCCCTGAGAATGAAAGCATGATTGAACCAGAGTATGTTGGGTGTTGCAATTCTCCCCACCACACTGGTACCCAGAAAACCCGTTTTAAAATTATCTATCCCCCCCCTTCTCTCTAAATCTAAGGATTCATTCATAATTATGGCTGAAAGTTTACTTAACTGTTTTGCTGCCTTGCTTAACACAGTTGGGTAGATTCCCACTAGCTCCACATTCCTTATTTACTTTTAGCTTCAATTTCTTTTCCACTTTCCTCTCTGTTATCACAAATCATTTAGCTCTCCCTTAGAATTTTATATACTTCTGGCACCTTGATGATCCCTAACAATTTCTTGATGTGCGAATGTAGATGCAAAATATCTATTCAGTTTGTGTTAGAAACCTGAACACCATCATCAACAGTTACATCATTCATATCTAGTAGATTAATGTGATTTTTTTCCCCCTGTTTTCTTCTAGCATTAACATAAGTAAAAAGTCTTTGCTACTTTTTTCCTTTGCATTTTTTCTGGACTTCTCATAACCTGCCATAGCTTACCTACCTCTCTCATGACTTGATGGGAGATTAGTTTATGCTTCCTGTAGGTTTATGAATCCCCTGATAATTTATACACCTCTGATGTATTTTTTCTTCTCTGTTGCTAGTTCAGCTGATATCCATTTAGGTCTAAGCCTTGAATGGAATCTTATTTTATTATAGAAAGCCTCTAGTGGCTTTTATGATTACACCACTGAATGCTTCCCATTTAGATTGCAGTTAGTAACATCATAATTTGTTTTCTCTGAATAGAATTTAAAAACTGTCTGAGACCATTGTCACTTTTACAAAAGCAGAAACCTCCCTTTTACCTTTGACGGTACTTATAGCATTAAGTAGATCCACATCAGTACGCTGATCACTGCTGCCTGGTTGTTCCATTATCTGAAAATTCCTAATGCATGAATAGTTAAAACTAACAACCAAATCAAGTATTGCTTTCTCTCATTGCTTCTCTAACAGTGCTGGTATAGGAAACAGTTATACAGTAAATCCATAAAACTTCTTGCTACTGTGTGAGTGAACAACCCACAAGTTCTAATCAACATCTGGAATCACATCTGGTGAGTATGGGCTTGGCACACCCAGGGTCTTGAGATGGATATCATCATTCTTCTCTTTCTTGGTGATTCCTTTCTACTTCTCTCTCTCAGGGTAATAGGGAAATATTTTTTTTGGCTGATGCAGCATAAGCCTCAGGCTTCCTTGCACCATATGGCTATTAATAATAATAATAATAATATGTTGATATCGAAGGGACAAATAAATGAAGAAGAAAAAATTTTAATCAAAAAATGCATTACTTTAAAATCAAAGAACTTAAGGGATTGAACAAAAAAATATTTACTAGCCTGCTGTTTGTCTGTTTAGTTGTTCATTATACTCATCACTGTCATATGGCCTATAACACTTTTATACTCTAGTTTTTATTTTTATAGTGCTTATGTCATCTTTATTGCGATTCATCGAGCGTGTTACAGGCTCTGGTATCGGTGGGTTTTAACCCTCATCCGATCCTGTCCAGGATCCGGCAGATTCTTTTTTCTCTCAAGCAATTAGAATTCGATATTTGCTTTTGCTGGATCCCAAGCCACATTGGGATCCGGGGAAATGAATCGGCTGATGCCGCTGCCAAATCAGCCATTTCCCTGGATAATCATTGCCTGTCAGTCCCCTATACAGACTACAGGCAAATAATACGTTCTAAACTGCTTTCCCAATGGCAAGATTCTTGGCATGGACAGGCCACAAATAAATTACATCACATCAAGCCTGTAATTATGCAATGGCAGTCCAGTCTACGCAGGGTCCGAAGAGAGGAAGTTGTTCTTGCTCGGCTCCGCATAGGTCATACTCATCTAACCCATTCCCACTTGCTGAGGGCGGATGACCCACCTATGTGTGAGTTATGTAATGTTATTTTAACCGTCCGTCATATTTTAATAGAATGTCCTGTTTTTATAGAAGCACGACGCTTGTATTTTACCGCTTTTAACAATTTGACTGAGCCATTTACACTCAGTCAGATTGTAGGTGACAGACACAATATGTCTGACGTTTTTAACTTTTTACAATTTATTAATTTTTATACAAAGATCTAAGTTTTGTGCTTTTACTTTTATACCTTTTTAACACAATAATTGTTTGACATTAGCCTTCGCTACCAAAATGTTTAATAGCATTTTAAAATTTGACTTGGCGCATTATGGCCTTAGCTGCCAGTGCGCCATAAAAAATCAAATCAAATCAAAGCTTATGTCATCCCAAACTGACAAAATGTCAGTTTGCCTCTTAACTAAAATTATAACTCTTCTCCATCCTGTCCTCCCTTTCTCTATATGTTGCTCTCATCATAAGAGCAAATTATACATACCTTATGTCTGAGTGGCACCATGTCTATGATATATCTATTGTTTGATGCATTTTGATTACTTGAATTTGTCAATGCATTTGTTAATCTCATGGGGACCCCAGCAGGCCTTGTAATTCCTGACTGAACTGACATATGGACTGAAGCCCTGCTTGCTTATACAGTTACATTTGGAGGCTCTCTTATAGCATAAAGATTTTGTTCTAAATCACTTAAGGAGGGCAGTTATTTAATGGGATCAAGTGTTTAACATTAAGCAAACTGGCATTAGTTCTAAAAAGACTGTCTGCCATAAACACATGCTAAAGAATAAAAAAAACAAATGCCAAGTTTTAAGGCGGCTTAGCATCATTTGTGCATCTTTGATAGTAATGCATTAGAGAATTGCAAGTTCAAGTGTCTGCTTGTAGAACAAAAAATCCACAAGTCCTTTCAACCAGCTCTGGTGGCCCAGTTTCCTAGAAATCTGTATAGATGCGCATCTTCTTATTTCAGCCAAACAAAAGTCATGATTACAGCTAGATACCAGCAGATCACTAAGCTTGTCACTCTGTATTGCCTCAGGGCCCAGTCCTTGGGGCTTTTCTTCTGGTCCATTGTCTTGGACTAGTTCCCTGCTTGGGATGGACCTTGAGTGCACAAAGTCCCTTTGCAGTCCTGGTTAGAAACCAGGGCTAACCAAGCACTCAATTAGAAACCAGGGCTAACCAAGCACTTAGCAAGCTCCAATGCTGGGCCACCACCCACAATCTTGAGAATACCCCAATCAAACTGTAATCAAATCAAATAACTAGTCCCAGTAATTGACACGAAGCTTACCTTTTAGCTGTATCTCTGATTTGTACTTTGCAAGTTAGCTTGGGCTGTAAGAACATTTTCCGGTAAACCAAGAAAATGTCAATGACTTTTTCTTGGTTAACTACAAAATGATTTTGTAGTTGATATTGTTTGACATTAAACCCTCAGCTTGGTTTACGTGATTTACTTCAAAGATCAGAAAATACATGGCTATGATAACTAGAATAAATTGGATGGACTGGGATCTCAAATGAAGGGCTTTGGTCCTCATCTACAAATTTATCTTTTTGCCAATTGTTTGCTACAGTGCATCAGCTTGGTGCGAAACAAGACAAAGGCTGACTCTATCCAAAAGGTTATGCTACTTATAATCACTATTGCCTGCACCATTAGTACCCTGGCTCTCCAGGTCTTGGGGTGCCTCCGTAGCCAGGTGGGCAGGAGCAGCAGTGCGTAGCACACGCTTCTTGATTAGACTGGGGTTCGAGCCCGTGACCACGAAATATGGAGGATGCGGAAAGGTCAGGGAATGACCACCGCATATCCCCGGAGCAATATGGCCTTAGTTGCTAATGCTCCTAAAAAAAAACCAAAAAAAAACCCAAACCAATCATATACTCGTTCCTATGGTATATGGGCAGAATTGCAAACATTTTGCACAATCAGTATTCCAACATAGGCTCTATATTGAGAGGCGACCTCCCTAATTTGACATCCATAGAACTGGATAAACATCTGCTGAGCTGAAAATTCCCAAAATCATATTACACGTTAACTCCTATCTATTTATCTATTTATATAATACATTGGAAATGTGTTTTTATGGATTAAATTTTTATGTGAAATATTTGTTGCAGTTCTATTCTTTTCATCATAAAATTATTTATAATAATTGTATGATAGGATAAGTAGTTATGATATTGTAAGAATGCTAAGGGCATACATGCTAAAGTGTGATATTCTTCAGAAATATGATATTCTTATCTTTTTTGCATCAAACATTTTTAAATCTTTTCCTATTTTAGGGATTCAAAGAGGATATTGTGCAAACAAAATCCAGAAGCCAGACACCAGAATATTTTGCCAATAAATTCTTCACCTGGTCAAAAACTTCCAGTAGCAACGTGTCCTTGGTAATATTTTGATCACAGCCTAAAATTTTATCATTGTAAAATTATTTTCCATTACTGGATTATAAAAATTATCTATGATAGGTATTTTAAAGAGTTGGAATTTTGACTTGCAGTGAATTAAGATATTGCCTTTCAAGCGCAGGTGCAGTTAACCTGCCAGCAGGCTTGTCTTGGCTGTCACACTACTGCATTGTCCCTGAAGGTTCAATGTTTTTAAAACCTTCTCCAAACAAAAAATAATCCAAAATTGTTCTCATTTTGATATGAACCTACATTTCAGTTTCTTATGAATACAACTGTGACCATTCCTTTTTTTTTTTTTTTTTTACATTTAAAACTTAGTTTTAAATAATTTTATTTAAAATAACACCATTGAGACTTGCATTGTTTTTTGTTTAAATTCACCTCTTTTCTTGGAGTGACAATTCTTGTGATATAATTTGTTGCCATGAGAAGAAGCCTTGTGCTGCTAAGGTTAGTTGAGAGCTGCACTTGTGAAAATAAAACGAATGCATTCTTTATAATTCGCACCGAAGTTGTTTATGTTGGAACTTTTCCAGAACTTTTCCCTTATGGAAATGAAATTCCACATTCATTGGTATTGGTGCTTGAATTGTTTATATAAGCCAGTTTACATCAATAATTTGAGCTGCTCCTAAAACATCTTACAATAGCATGCTGCCAGAATAAGTCAGAAAGGCCCTGCTAATTTTAAATTCATATTTTTAATTATTACATAAATGAAAGTGTTTTTATTTATTTATGACCATACTTCTTCATTAGCAAAATGATTAATAATGCAGTAATTGAGAAATACCAAAATTGTCATCTGTCACACTTTTTTTTTTTTTTTTTTTTTTTTGACAACAATTAGGTGTCTTAGCACCTAATAATTTAGGTACCTGCTACGCTGTTAATATAGATCTTAGAGTGATATTCCAAATTTTGATTTTTCTAGTGTGTGTGTGTCTTTAAATAGATAATTGATAAAGGTTTGCAAATACAGGCATACCTCGGTTAACGTTACCTCTGATAACGAAGCTTCGATATAACGAAGTCCGCAATTTCAAGCCCCATTTAACATAAAAAAAATATTCCAGTTTAATCACCTGAAATCTAAACAAACTGACGAAATTACGGAAACCTTTTGGGCTTCTCGTGGTTGGTTCGAGAAATTTAAAAAATGGGCCAGGGTTCATAGTGTAAAATTAACAGGAGAAGCCGCAAATAAGTTTTCAGAAAAACTAAAGGAAATAATTGAACGTGAAAATTTTCCACCAAATTTGGTGTTCAGTGTTGACGAAAGCGGTTTGTTCTGGAAACGGCTACCAACAAAAAGTTTTATTTCTATTGAAGAAAAACCAGCTGCTGGGTTCAAAGCAGCTAAAGACCGTTTAATGTTACACTTTCGATCAAATGCCTCTGGCGATTATAAATTAAAATTGTTATTAGTTTACCATTCAGAAAATCCGAGGGCGTTAAAAGGTAACATAAAAATGAATTTACCTGTAATATGGAAAGCAAATAGAAAAGCGTGGGTTACCAAGGAGTTATTTACTGATTGGTTTGTTAACCACTTTTGTCCTGAAGTAAAACGGTATTGTCAAAAAAACAACTTGGAAGAAAAAGCTCTTTTGTTGTTAGCCAATGCTCCGGGACATCCTACTGATCTTAACACGTTGGACACATGCATTCCTGTCAAAGTTGTGTTTCTTCCAGCAAACACAACTTCTCTGATTCAACCATTGGATCAAGGGAGTGATAGCATCATTTAAAGCTTATTATCTGCGTCGAACATTAAGCAATTTAACTGAACTAGAGGATAAAGAGGAAATGACAGTTAAAACTTTTTGGAAAAACTACATCATTAAAAAGGCAATTGAAAACATTGATAGTTCTTGGAAAGAAGACACTAAGAAATGCTTAAATGGAGTTTGGCGCAAAATATGGCCAGAAGTTGTACTAGAAGAAGAAAATAGCATCCAAGAAATTAGAAATGAAGTTATCCAGATGGCTCAATCAATAGGTTTCGAAAATGTCGATGAAGAGGATGTTCGAAATTTATTGAATGCAGAAGATGATGGTTTTTCAGTGGAAGATTTAGAAAACCTTGTTAGCAACGAAGACAAAGATAATGAAGACGAAGTTAAAGAAGTTCCTGCCGAAAAAGTGTTAACAAACAAAGATTTAAAAAGCTGCTTAAATGACATTGAAAACGTTTAAATTTTTTTAGTGAAAATGATCCTGATTTAGGAAGAAGTTTTATTGTTAAGCGATCAGTGTTAAATGCAATAACTCCGTATAGGCAATTGTTAAATGAAAGAAAAAAAAAGCATAAGCAATCAACTTTAGACTCATATTTTAAAATGTGATTTCACTTTATATGTAAGTTGAATGTTTATTTAATAAAACTTTTCTTTGTTCGAAAAAAAAGCTTTTCATTTTCTTTACGTAGGAACGTATCCCTATTCTGGCCATAGTATTTTTACCTCTGAAAACGAAGTTTCGCTTAACGAAGTAATTTCGTGGAACGCATCCTATTCGTTATTCGAGGTATGCCTGTAGATAACATTACATAAATGTAAGATAGCTACTGCAAGTGTTGACACAAGAAAAAAGCAGGTCATTTTCATTAAATGACAGTTTTGACCTTAAGGACATTTTATTTTATTTCATCACCATGGATTAAACATGAGTACGTCATTTTGATGTGCAGACCAAACGGAACGGGCTCACTGTGAGGTGGGAAACCAAGATAAAGAATGGTTTTCAAAATATAATTTAATAAATGCACTTCAATTCTTGAGAATTACATTTGGTGGTGGGGGATAAATAAATAAAATTAAATATACATATAGAATTGAAATGTATAAATTAAGAATGTATTAGTAGAATAGCCAAGCTACATTTAAAGATATTTGGAAAAAGGGATAGTATGGTATGGCCATTCTACTAACATATTCTTAATTCATACATTTCAATTTTGTTATATTTTGGCAACATGCAGTTGGTAATTGCAGCCACCAATCTTTGTCTTTTTGTACTCTCCCTCTTTTTTCTTTTCTTTATTATATTATTAAGTAAATATAGGAAACAGTAATATAGTTAAACCCTTGCTAATCTGGATTAATTGGGGGGAGGGGGTCATCTGGATTAAGAAATCTAGATTAGTGGAGCAAAAGGCAAAATGACAAAAAAAAACCTAAGAACACAAATAAATGGAAAATTTAATGATGTAGGTAGTGCTGACTTAAATAATTAAAAAAATATCAGTGTAGAGCCTTTATTTAAAAACTATAAAAAGACAATACATTTATCCATTGATAGAAGACTCAGAAATTGTACTTGTTTTTGAATGTAATAATACAGGTTTGAAGAAACTATCAAGTTTTGGCTTTACGACAAATTTTTCCATTAGTGATATTGTAACTTTATCTAAATCCTACAATTTTTTTTTTTTTTTTTATTAACCAATACACAAATATACATATATGCAAACATTTTTCTTATACAATCCAGTTCTACAGGGAAACCCTTGATTATAGACCATCTCATACAAATTCATAAATAACAATAAAACACTCAGACTAATGAAAAACACATATGCGTGTATGCATGTAACTGTTCAGTGTATTCATGTAACTATTCAGTGTAGCAACTGCACCTGGAACAGATTTCAACTCCACCAGTTATCATCGTATTGTTTACAGAATACTGTAGTTTCGCCAAATGGCAATCACATATGGTTTGTATGTGCCACTTTAACCAAGCAGCAGCAAAGTGATACCCATTCTCAGCATGAAGAGGTTGGCCTGTATTAACCTTAACAGCCCAAAAAGGAGCCGATCCCGCACTCACCGAAGGCGGTGCGAAATCAGTAGGTGCCAGCAGATTTCTCTAGTTGCCCATACTGGAGGGAAAAAAAAAAAAAAAAAGTCACTGAAGGCTTCTTGAATTTCAGCTACTAAAGATTAATTCTGAAAGGCAAGAGGGATGAAAAAAGAAAGCATCCATTCATAATGATGTGTCATTGGAACTCATTGTGTAAGTTGTCAGTAACTGCCTTCTTTTTAAAACGTCAACAGAAAATAGTTGAAATAGGAGACAGTGAAAGCTTTTACATTGTCAGACAAGAACTGCGGAACTTTTTCCAGTAGAGAATTTCTAAAGTCACAATAATAAGGGCAGTGAAAGATAACATGTGCCCAGTCTTCTCGCTGCTGACAAAGGCAAATGTCATTATTTTCTAAACTGAACTGAACAAATTTCAATTTGATGGAACTGTGCCCAGTGATGAGAAAAGACATGTAGATAAATTGGAGAAAATCAAGATGAAATTTGCCGATCAGAAGCAAACAATACATTATCAATAAACTTGTATGCATTTCTACCGTTGACTACCCTTGTCTAAATTGCCTCAGCCATCCTGACCTGAAAGTAAACTTTGTAGCTTCACATACTTTCCAAACTTTTCTGCTGCTGCCGTCTTTAGCTCAACACCACGCATGCCAATGCCACTTAATTGTTGCTGTGAATACCACCAAAAAGGCTTTAGGGCTAAAAGCGTAACTACAGAAAACTCACTAATCTAACAAGTTAGTTCATAGTATCATTTTAGTTCACAGTAAATCATCAAAGTGGATGAAATGGAATTGTGCTTGTTATATCTCATATTGTGAATGCCTTCACAACAAGGTTTTTTTTTTTTTTTTAATGGAAACCCCAAACAGGAGAGAGGTATTAGAATTTATAGTACTTAGTACCGTGCATGGGTTGGAGGTTGAGAAAAGGAAAGATTTTTGTTGGCATTAGACTTGAACTTCTGTAGACTGTAATTTTCAGGAAATATGTGTGAAGGAAGGTTGTTCCAGAAAACGGCAGAAAATTTATTCATTGAATGAATAAATGAGGAAGATGAAAAGTTGGTTCTGTGAGTTTGCAGTTCGACAGTGAATAGATGTTGGCTGGTGGTGGCACGTGTTCAGACTGTTTTGAAAGATAGAGCAGGAATTATAGAAGCCAATTCAGAAGAACAGTGCTCATGGAAGTATCTGTAGAAAAGGTATGCAGCAGAAACAGTACATCTATGAGACAGAGAGGGAGAGACTCTGTTAGAGATGAGCCATTATTTAACCTAACTGACCTCTTCTGAATGGAATCTAGAAGCCTGAGAGAGAGGGGTTTTGGGGAACACCAGCCCAGATGTGGGAACAATATTCTATGGTAGGGCAGATTTGCGATTTGTACAGAGTGAACAGCTATTCACTCTGTACAAATTGAACGGGATTTCCTGTCAGTTAGAAGACAGAGCCATCTACTATCACCCTTAGTGAGCGGTCATAGAGAAAACTGGATAACCAATTACAAAAAACAGTTGGCAAACCATAAGATGGAAGCTTGTTTAGAAGGCCTTTATGCGAAACATGATCGAAAGCCTTTGAGATATCAAGAGCAACTGCTTGTTTTTCTCTGAACTTTTCCATCGAATTTGACCGTAAATGGGTAAAATAAGCCAGAATATCACCAGTGGATCGACAAAGATGGCATCCATACTGGCGATCATTGATCAGATGGAAGGTTTCTAGGTATTTTCAGTTGGCGGTTAATTGATTTATCCATTACTTTAGAAAGAGAAGTAATTGCAATGGGACAATAATTGGATGGGAGGGATTTGTCGCCCTTTTTAGGAACTGACTGGATATCAGCAAATTTCCAAGCAGAGGAAAAAACACCTTTGGAATAAGAAAGTGAAAAAGGGTGCCAAAGAACAGTAAGTTTTGAGAACAAGTGGAGAAATACCATCAGGACCTGGAGCTTTCTTAGCATCAAGATTTGTCAAAATCCTTTGGACATCCTTTTGACGGAAGACCACGGGAGTCATTGAATGGAGCATGTTAGGAATGGTGGGAGATGTTTTACCAAGATCATTAATACGTGAGTTTTGATTAGTGGAGTTGGGAGAATGATAGAGACAACAGATGAATTTGACACAATGAGGTAGAGTTTTGACAGAGGTGGGAGCAGAGATGGGCAAAAGTTGCAGCCAGTAGCTTTGGCAAGAAACCGGAATGCTTGGCTACCATTAGGGCAAGAGGTGAGTTTTCTACTCTTAGCCTGTTCAAAATCTAGTTTAGACTGATTAAAAACTGCTTTACAATTATTGTGAGCTTTGGTGTAGGCAGAAAATGAAACTGAAAAATTGGAAACAAGCCAATTACGATATGCAACTTTCTTCTCTTGAATAGCCTTAGCACATTTATTAGAAAACCAAGGTTTAGATAAAGGACGAAATTTTAAAGTGGGGTGTGGAATAAAAGATTCCATTCCTACAGGAATAGTTTCACTGACACGATCTGAGCAAACGTTGACATCAGAAGCTTTGCATTCTTGTAATGCCAAAGAACACGAGGTTGGGAATAGCCATGAGATAAAGGCTCCATTGGAGAAGAGACAATCACTAAATTGTGATCTGAGGTGCCTAAGTGATCACTCACTTCGACCGTGTACTCAGGATTGTTTGTGAGAAAAAGATCAAGCGTGTTTGCTGTATACTTAGTATTGTGCAGTATTCTGGTATGTAAATGAACAATTTGTGTGAGGTCATTAGTAATTAGAAAAGCCTAAGCATCTTGACCGTCTGGGTCTGTGTGACTAGAAAATGGAAGCCAGCTGGAGTTGTGAACATTAAAATCACAAAGGAAAATTACCTCACTGTTAGGAAGGTTGGACTGGAGAAAGTCAAGTTGCAAAGAGAGGAAGTCAAAGAGTTCCAAGTGATTAGTGGATTTGGGAGAATGATCAAGGCAACAGATGAATTTGACACAATGAGGTAGAAAGATTTTAAGCCAGAGAAGATCGAAAAGAGAAGATTCCAAATTACCAAATCTCTGACAGGGAATATTGAAATGGACATATGCACAAGTACTACCTTTGGGCCGAAAGGAGTCGCGCAGCAAATAATTTGTGCAACGGAGATGAGCAGTGGTTGAATCACCCGATAACTGAGATTCTGTCATAAAAAGTACATGGGGTTTGGCAGACTAAGTGGAAATGGACATCATTGAGATTAAAACTGAGACCACATATATTTGTGAAATGAACTATGAAGTGTTTGGGAGGTTTAGATCTTTTCGCAGATAAGCTTACTCTTTCTACCTCGAAAATTGTTTTTAAACTTTGAAAAGTCTATAAATAAACACCATTCATTAAAATTGTAGCGAATGCCGAAGTTTTGCAAGAGACTATTCACGTTTTTTTCCCTTTTTTTTTATAATTTTTTGTATTAAATCCAATATCATTTACACTTTATTATAACAATACTGTTTAATGTTGTAACAGGGGCATAGCCCAGCAGATGAAATCTACCCAGTCTTTTTGGGATACAGTTGGGAAAAGACAAGATTCTTGTGGAAATAGAAATCCTTTAAGTCAGACATCTGATATCAGGTAAGATTGTATTCAAAAAGCATTACCTGTTATATATATATATATAACAGCTAATATATATATATATATATATATATATATATATCCAATATGTTAAATTAAATAAAATAAAACAAAACATAAGCCAGTAGTATGACAAAAACTGTAGAGCGAAAATTAACATAAACATAACCCAAATAAACAATCGAACGAAAAGAAGGAATAGATATAAATAGTAGTCCGTAAACCCTTGTATAATTTCGAACTTTTAATCCAATTAAAACTATACAAAATTAAGACTAATGCCAATTATTTATTAATTTAGCGGTACCCCCCAGAGGTACCAGTTCCGAAAGACGTGAAATATCACCAAAAGAGGGTTAAAGGAACTACCAGACAATAACGAAATCAAAATAAATTAAAATAAAATAGACGGACCATCATGCCCCATATCGACAGAGGACCACGAGGCCAATAATGGTCATGGAATCACTGCATTTCAAATCGCTATACAAATCATTGCCATGGTGAAAAGTTTATTATTTATTATTTTTTACTTTTTTATAGTTTTATTTATTACTTAATTATTTATTTCTTTATTTCATTATAATTTAACTTTATTTAATATAATTCAATGATAGTATGTATTTCGGCTTCATATGGAGGAATTGCAAGATGCTGCCTCTAATGAATGCTTATTTATTTATTTATTTTATCATAATTTAACTTTTGTCAACATTTAATATAATTCAGCAGTAATGGGTCGATATGCTAATATAGCAACACCTGTGCCACCATCTATTTTCCTTTTTCTTCTATATAAGCTGATTAGCTTACAGTCATCACAAAAGTCATCACACTCCTCCAAACTGCATACAACGGTTTAACCAGCCAGGTGCGCATCCAAAACGATTTATCTGAGGAATTTACCATCCAAACTGGAGTCCGCCAAGGGGATGTAGCCTCCCCGTTGCTTTTCAACATCGTGGTCGACGCCATTATGAGGCAAGCATTCAGAAACAGACAGGGCATACGATATGACAAGGATCACTATGTGACTGACCTGATGTTTGCTGATGATAGTGCTATCCTTGCCGGTAACGACGCTGAAGCCACGGAAATCCTCTACGACATTGCCCGCATTGCCCGGCCATACGGTTTGAAGATCAATGCTGGTAAGACAAAGGCCCTGACAACAGATGGGTCGCAAGCCACCATCTATCTCGAAGGCGTCCAGATCGAGCAAGTGCAGGACTTTAAATACCTTGGGTCGCTGGTCCAGGAGAAGAAAGTTGCATCCACCATGGAAATTCACAGCAGAATTGGACAGGCGGCCACTGCGTTCGCCTCGCTCAAATGGTGTCTGTGGAAGAGGACCAACATTTCCACAAAGACTAAAATCCGACTCTTCCGGACTTTGATCCTGCCCATTCTTCTTTACGGATCGGAAACATGGATTTGTCTCAAGTTAGATTTGAACAAACTTGAGGTATTCCAAATGCGATGCCTGCGGCAGATCTTGGGCATCTCTCTTCGCGACCGCATCACTAATGATACCATCCGCGCCAGATGCCAACAGCAACCAACCATTGCCGACCAAATCCAGAAGCGAAGGCTCAGATGGTTTGGCCACGTATGTAGAATGGGCACGAACAGAATACCATCCACACTCCTTTGGAGACAACGACCCACCCAATGGAGCATCCAACGGACCGCGCCTAGGAAAACGTGGGCCAAGCAAGTGGAAGATGACTTGAAGAGCCGACGTCTCGACCTTAACCAGGCCAGGACTGAAGCCATGGATCGTAAGGTATGGAAGAACATCACAGAGCAAGTCCGAAACCCTGCGGCACCTACAGCAGCATACTGGTTGCGTGGCCAACCGCCTCCCCCAGCTGCCAGCTAAGGACCAAAGAAGAAGAAGCTTACAGTACGTCAGTGGTGTGGCTCTGCTCTAGAGTGCTGTCTGTTCTATATTTTATTTTTCGCTGCATAAGGACCACCGCTGTACAAATCTTCTGCATTGGTGGATCGATCGGAGGAGGGAGGGTGAATTGGTACTTCGATCTTTTCACCATGGCGATGATTTGTATAGCGATTGAAATGCAGCGATTCCATGACCATTATTGGCCTCGTGGTCCGTCGATATGGGGCATGATGGTCAGTCTATTTTATTTTAATTTATTTTGATTTCGTTATTGTCTGGTAGTTCCTTTAACCCTCTTTTGGTGATATTTCACGTCTTTCGGAACTGGTACCTCTGGGGGGTACCGCTAAATTAATAAATAATTGGCATTAGTCTAAATTTTGTATAGTTTTAATTGGATTAAAAGTTTGAAATTATACAAGGGTTTACGGGCTACTATTTATATCTATTCCTTCTTTTCGTTCGATTGTTTATTTGGGTTATTTTTATGTTAATTTTCGCTCTACAGTTTTTGCCATACTACTGGCTTATGTTTTATTTTATTTAATTTAACATATTGGATGTATTTCAGCTTCATATGGAGGAATTGCATGTCGCTGCCTCTAATGAATGCTTAATTATTTATTTCTTTATTTCATTATAATTTAACTTTATTTAATATAATTCAATGATAGTATATATATATATATACAAATTGTATATGTATATATAAAAAAGGCTTTAACAGCTCCAAGTATAGGCTCATAACTGCAAGTGTGTTATGCCTGTAAAATTTGTGTTCACAGGCTGATTTGCATGCTGTGGAGCCTGAAATTCCAGTCATTGAACCAGAGGTCTGGATTAATTTTTTTTTTATCCAGTTAGGAGGTGCATGTGATTAAAATAGCTCCAGTAATTTTAGCCTTTCTACCCCCAGAAAAAAGTCTCTATCATGTTGACATATCCTCTTTTAAGTTAAGTTGTGCAGGTTAATTATCTATTGTAATGGTGATAATGGTTTCACCACTTGTTCCTCGATTCGAATCCTGTTGGAGACAAGGGAATTCTTAATCATTTTCAATCAGGACTGTAGTTAACCAATTTCAGGTGGAGGAAGCAGTTCCCCCATGAATTATTTTGGGCTTTTAAGTTTGCACATTGGCCTGTGATCACACACTTTTACAGACGTAATGTGTAAACCATGTCAAGTTAGGGCATTAACTAGCAACCCTTTCCACCATATGAGCCACTTTGAAAATAAACAAGGTCTTAAGATCAACCTATCACAGATTTTTTAAAAGTTTTCTCTCTATGTTAAATAAAATAAGGCTATAATAGTAAAGTAAAATAATATAAATAAAATTATAATAAAATTATAATTTTTTTAGTTTAGGTAGATAACATAATTTGAAGATTCTGTATCTTCCTCGCTGTTCCAACATAGGGTTGAGTCAGGTGAATCAAATTTTCATTTCATTTTAATCTGATCTCTCCATCTTTTCTGGGGTCTCCCTCTCCGCCACTTGTCCATTTTTATCTCAAACATTCTTTTGGTATTCTGTTAGAGTTCATTCTCATCATGTGTCCAAACCATCTCAAACATGATGCAGTCATCTTCTCCCTCAAACTTTCTATTCCCAAGTTCATTCTAATGTCCATATTTCTAATTTTGTCTCTTCTAGTTTTAGCTAGCATAGTCCTTAACACCTTCATTTCCATTGCTGGTATCCTTTTTATTCATCCACCATGTCTCAACAGCATAGGTCAAAATAGGGACAAAATATATTTCCTATTTATCAGCTTTTTACACTTCATTGGAACTTCTCTAGCTCATAACATGCTGTTAACGTTACAGAAGAAACTCTAACAGTTAACGTTACAGAAGAAACTCTGACTAGCTGTTATTCTCCTTGTTATTTCCATATCTAGGCTGCAATCCTTTGTTAATACACTCCTTAGGTACTTAAAATTATTCACCACTTCCAACATTTCATTCCCTAATTTTATCCCTTTTATACTCACTTCTCCCACTCTGTCTGTCACCATCTCTTTGCTTTTTTGTGGCTACTTATCTTTAGACCATACTCACTGATTACACTTTCCCAAAGTGTTAGTTTCTCTTGAAGTTCTTCTTCTTGGTTTGCCCAGAGGACGTCATCATCTGCGAACACAGCTGTTCCACCTTTTTTATCATCCACCGCTACAAGGATATTGTCCTTGACAATAATAAAAAGTAATGGTGACAATACACTACTCTGTCTAAGTCTATTGTACAATGGAAACCAATCTAACTCCTCAAATTTTGTCCTCACACAACTAGGCACCTCCGTAACCAGGTGGGAAGGAGCAGTGGTGCGTAGCACATGCTTCTTGATTAGACCGGGGTTCGAGCCCGTCACCACCAAATACGGAGGATGCGGAAAGATCAAGGGAATGACCACCACATATTCGCGGAGCAATATGGCCTTAGTTGCTAATGCTCCTAAAAACCAAATAACAAACAAACCTCACACAACTTTCACACTTTGTGAATACACATTTCTGATCATCACAACCTCCTCCCTGTCTATTACCATTTTCTCCAGACTTCCCTATATTTTTTTCTCTTTGCACACTATCATATGCCTTTTCAAGCTCTAAAAATACCAGAAAGAGGCTCTCGGCAAACTCCCAATGTCTTTCTAGCAATTCTCTTACAGCAAATATCAGGTAAATCATTGACCTTCCTCTTCTAAATCCATACTGTTCTCCCCTCATTCTCTCTCTTCTGTTTTATTCCTGAATCTTGTATGGAGTATTTTCTCAAAACTTTTGGCACAGTGGCATAATAAAGTGATTCCCTATAGTTGTTATAATTTGAAGATCTGAAACTTAAAATTTTTAAGTAAATAATATGAGGATTCTGGCACAGATATTCTCCAAAATATTAATTTTTATCATTATGCATTGCAATCAACCAAATTATGCTTTCTGATCAACTAATAGTTTTTTTTTTTTTTTACTTTATACATGTAGTCAGTGTATGTAGGGGCTAGATCAGAACAAGAGAAATGACACTATCATTATTTTTTAAGTTGTAGGGGAAAACTGCTCCTTATTGTTTTTTTACCCTTTTCTTCCTTTCTTTCAACCTAATTTCTATTTTGGACAAATGCAACCCAGTATTTGGAATATGGCTACACAACTTTTACAGTGTGTTTAGTTGGAAGTTCTACCCATATGCCACTTGGCTTACTCTTTTATAAAAAATTTAATAAAAGTGAATTTTTTAATCCAAACCGAGTGTGGATCAGAAACAATTCTCTGCATAACTTTAATGTTATGCAGAGAAACAAATTTTATACCTACCTATATCTACAGATTCAAAAAGAAATCTATGGATATGTAATATAAAATATACAAGTTTTTTATTTATATAAAATTTTAATTATTACTTATTTATTGTACTAATCACAACAAAATTATAATTAATGTGATGAATGTGGTTGTAGAGTGTGACAGTTTTGTAATATCTAGTTTTAAAGTACAGTAAACCCCCACTATTCGCGGTATCTGTATTCGCAGTTTCGCGTATTCGCGATCGCTGATTTATATAAAATAAAACCTAAAAACATGGGCATTGCTAAAATTATCTTTCCCGGTCAAAACAGCGTTCAGTGGATGGGGGGAGAGGGGTGACAAAATCGCGAGCGTGGATGTTTCTCGCTAATCCTTGTTCAGTACTGTATGTGTTATGCGCTTGTCATGGAAGGTTTGGTCGTTTGCTTTTAATTTATATGCTTATACATTGAATAAATTTATCAATTTATTTAATTTATATGCTTACAAAAGTGATAAATCTACCATTTTGCAGTGTAAAACAGACTTTTTCGAGTGTGTTAACGGAAGAAAAGTGCCTTTATTGTGGACAATTTCTTTTTTACCCGTACAAAAATATGGCTACGAATAACAAGGGAAATGTGAAAATATCAAAGGTGATGACATTAGCGAATAAAATTGAGTTATTAGACAAAATTTCTAATGGTGAAAGTGTCTCTTCAGTGGCAAAACATTATAAAATCAATGAGTCAACGGTACGATCAATCAAAAAATCGGAAGAAAAATCCACCATAGCGTCATGAAAACGCGCTAATTGCTTCAAAAATTTGCTCTGTAACTCGTGATGTTAAATTAGAAAAAGCTTTAAATCTGTGGATAGAAGACCGAACTCAAAATAAAATTCCGTTAAGTTCACTCATCATTCGTGAAAAGGCAAAACTCCTTTATCAACACTTTAGCGAAACTGGTGATAGCACTGGCGGGATAAGTTTTTTTGCTAGCAAAGGTGCTGGTTTGAAAGATTTGTTTGAAATTTCTAATATATATTACATTTAATATTAAATTGTTTCTTATTTTCATTTCGATGCCATATGCTTGCATTTCACTATGTACTGTCTATGTACAGTCATATTATGAAGGTACATATAATACATACATAGACAAAATTTTAGACTACTTTTTCTTATATATTTCGTACTTTGGAACGGAACCCCTTTATTACTACGGGAGCCATAACTCAGTATTCGCGACATTTCTCAGGAACGTAACCCCCGCGAATAGCGGGGGTTTACTGTACTAGTTCCAATTCTTAAAAAGTCATGTAAATACAGATTAGTTAGACATGATCATATTTTTGATTTTACATATTTCATTTTTGAAAAGTCTGTTCACATATATATGTACTTCCAAAAATTGATATAACCCTTTTTGTAATTTTTGGATAATGTGACTCAGATAATGTTGAATAAAATTGAATTAGATTTTCATTTCTAAATATTGTATTTGGTGTATTATTAGATTGAAGATCTACAAACTCTAATTGTAAATTCTCATCAATATCGTTGACAGGTATGTCAAACGGATTTTGAAAAAGTTCAAACACCTTTGAATTATTTTTTTAAAAAATCTAGCTGCTAAATTTTCCTGCAACAAACTAATGTTTTGAACAAAATTTTCAGTGGAAAAATTACAACTAGACATATTTTTAGATAAATTATTGCAACATGGAAAATATGAAAAATTATTCCGAAGTAGTTGACTTTTAAATAACCCCAGTTTTGTTTCAAATGCTTTGACATTATAATACAATTCATTGACAAATTTGTCTTGTTCTTATAGTTTCATATTAAGAAAATTCAGGTGTTTCACATATATCTGTTAAAAAGGCAAAGGTTTCCCAACCATTTGAGATCTGACAGTTCTGGAACAGGTTTCAGTTTTTCGTTCATAAATAGATCTATTTCGATCCAAAGTTCAAAAAATCACTTCAACACGTAACCGCGACTCAACCATTGCACTTCTGTGTAGTACAACAAATCACCATATTCAGCCTCAATAGATTTCAAGAAAATTTTTGAATTGCCTATGATTCAGACCAGTCTTGAGAATAAAATTACTGTTGATATTAACAGTTGACATGACTGATATGCCCAAAAACTGCTGGAGAATTATACAATGAAAATTGTATTGGTTTTTTTTTAATATTTTTACTCTCAAGGTATTTATGGAGCCGACCCATGAACCCAATTTTAGTACCGACCATATTTTTAGTGCCATCCGTCATAACCACTGATAGCAAATCCAAATTCAGTTTGAGGCCGTCAATTGCTCCTGACACAAAAAAAAAAAAAAAGGTAAAAATATATTTACCTTGTATCTTTCAAGCTTTTTTATGCAACTATCTCTGCAGTTACTGCAAAATTTTGATTTACACCTCAGATATAAATTAGTAATTGAACTATGTCTTGTATCTTCACTCTCTTCAATTCTTCTCATTCCAGTTGAAGATAAATTTACAGACACAATTGTTTACTTTCTCAGCAATTTCCAAGCAAATTCGTTATACAAATTCTCCACACGTAAAGGCCCTTCTTTCTTCGACAGTGATTTGGGAGGCTCGAAAACTAGCTCTAACTGCAGATAAATTTTGATGAGTAAAAGTTCTACTCTTCTGTTGTTGACTGAAAAGTTTGTGGAGTGTTTTCTGCTGCAAAGCTGAAATTTATTGTAATTTGAGGCATGTTTTGTGGTGTGGTGGCATTTCAGATTATATTTGTTGAACACTGAAAAGGCTTCATTGCAAATAAAACATGTGCAAGTATCATTGAGCAGTGCAGAAAAGTAATTAATTGGCCACTGCACATTAAAAACACGACACTTAGCATCAACTTTTTTTTTTTTTTTTTTTTTTTGACATCAACTTCGACATGATTTTTATGGGGTCACTGGAATAAAAAAAAAAAAAAATACTCGTGAATATTGAAGTAAAATTGTCATTTTAAATTAAAGTCTTAAAATTTTATGAAATATTTTAATGTAAAAATTATTATTATATTCATATCACTCTTATATCACGTGATGTTTTCTAAGCAGTGCAAAAAAGGCTGCAAGAGTAGCTCATGGTGTCTTGTCAATGATATACAGGAATTTTGCTAGCAGGGATAAGGGGGGGGGAATGTTGTCCCCTTGTATAAGGCAATGGTCAAGTGACACCTTGAGTACTGTATACACGTCTGGAGGCCTCATTTTAAGAAAGATTCATATCTGCTGGAATGAGGACAGAGAAGGGCAATGAGATTGGTGAGTGGAACAAAGGGTTGGTGTTACCAATAAAGGCTTAAGTTCTGTTTGTTTGTTGTTATTTGGTTTTTAGGAGCATTAGCAACTAAGGCCATATTGCTCCGGGGATATGTACCTGACCTTTCTGCATCCTCCGTATTTGGCGGTCACAGGCTCGAACCCTGGTCTAATCAAGAAGCGTGTGCTACGCACTGCTGCTCCTGCCCACCTGAGGCGCCGCTTAAGTTCCGCAAATCGCAGATTCTAGATACTAGGCACCTGTGGAGTGATTGAATTGAAGTGTATAAGGCTTTGAATGGATTGAGCAAGCTCAATGCTAATGGGATTCTTCCTGTTGTTCAGATTACTCACCTGAGGGGAGCATAAATTCAAATTGATGAAAGACAATTGTAGAATAGACATGCGGAAATTTGCCTTTAGCCAGCAGGTGGTTGATAGTTGGAACAAACTTCCATCTGTTGTAGAGGAGGTCAGCAACTTAAATAAGTTCAAGGCAAAATTAGACAAACATTTGGTGTGAATGGATGGATGAAATGGGAATTTTTTTTTTTTTTTGCTGATGCTATATAAGCTTGCTTTATTGCATCATATGCTAATACTAATTAATAATATAGTTTATTAGTCTGTTTGCCTAATAAACTACATTATTATAATATAAAACTATATTATTTATTTTAATAAGGTGACATTTCGGGTATCTTTGCTGATACCCATCATCAGACCATACTGTGGGGAAAACATAAAAGGCTACAAATTTGAATATTTTAGGATATTTCAATTACAATTATTAATAATACAATTGCAATTACCAATATTACAATTTTGCAAATTACGATTCTAAAGTATTAAATTTTGAATTGCTGTTACAATCGAAAACAGGAAATCTAAGGTAATACAAAGAGATCAAATTCATACCTGCCAACAGTCTCTTCTTGCCGATGCCACTAGAAACTTTGTGCATACAGGCTGCAAGCAGTTAACTTATAGCAGAGGCATTAACTCCATCAACCAATAGGATAGTGCCATGTTTTTACCCTGGATCCAGGGTTCTTGTATAGTAGAAGCCAGGGTGATCTTTGTTCCCACACTCTGAACATCATGGTTCATTTTCAGGCTGGTTCAGGATCTTACTGATACCAATCATCAGGCTGGTGCCAGATTTTATTCTGGATTCTTGTGTAGTGGAAGCCTTGGGGTGACCTTTGCTCCCGTACTCAAAACATCAGGGTTGGTGTGCAGGCTGGCAAGGGATTAGGAAATCCCTAATTACTGTCTCTACGCCTATTGCTATTTAATGACAGGGTCAAGATTAACGGATTATTTTAATGATGTTTCAAAGAATAGCTTTTAGTGGAAATAACAGAATTAATATCTAATAAGACTAACCTGATGACACAGAGACTTCAACACTATTAATCAACCAACGAATGTTAAAATAATATGTAAAATATGTTTTTCAGAAATTTTATTGTGATATAATGTAAAAATTTCAGTTAGTGAATGGTCCAGGTTGTGTCCATCCTTGCAGACAGTCTGCATCCCTTCATGGTGATCGTGCACCCACAGGGCAGTGGGCTCTTCTAGAAAGACAGTGCTCCCCCACAGAACCGTGGTTGACTAGAACATCATTTGAAGAGCATTCCGCAGATTTTATCATATGGAATGGCCTCCCCATTCAACAGTCATGAACCCTGTAGAACATCTTTGAGATGCTGTGGAAAGACGAACGGTTCGAATGTGCCCTTAGTGATAGCAAGAAATCAGCGTGGAAAGCCTTTCGAAATGTTTTGATTGGTTTTCTACTAAATGTTAAAGCTGGCAACTACAGAAAGATTTCATTACTTTTTACAAAAAACTTAGATGCATGTCATCATTACTTTTTATAAAAAACTTAGATGCATGTCAAAAAACTTAAAGATGTCATTGAAGATGCATTTCTTGCACTCACACCTGGATTTCTTCCCAACAAACTGTGGTGCCGTCAGCGACAAACATGGTGAGCACTTCCATCAAGACATCGCAGCGATGGAACAAAGATACAAAAGCAAATGGTGTGCTGCCATATTAGCCGATTATTGTTGGATGGTGAAAAGGGATGCTCCCGAAGCTGAATACAAGCGAAAGGTGAAAATGTCCCTTGTTTGATATAGGTATGTTCGTAGCTACATCTTACTGCCATATAAATTTAAAAAAATACCGTGTGTGTGTGTGTGTGTGTGTGTGTGTGTGTGTGTGTATATATATATATATATATATATACACTACTTTTTTTGAAAACAAGAGCTAGTCTGCCATTTTAAGCACTATTTCCAAACTTTAGCAACCCAAAATCTATAAAGTACATTCACTTTCATGCCCATAACAAGATATGATCCAAAATTTGTTCAGTGTAATCTTTTAAATTTTATTAAAAAAGCAGATTCCCACAGCATCTTCTCTTTTGCAGAGATCAGAAATTTGTTTTGTCTTTGAATAAAAGTTTTTTGCATGGCTTTTATGAATTATTAATTCAGCTACAGCTGCTCATTTTATTGCATCCCTTAGACTGCCACTCTTTAATTTGGCCAATAATTCCTCACATTTAATACACATGTCTGTCTGTGATTGACCGAACCTTAAGTGAAAATTTTCTCTGAAGTATTTTAAGTAGAAGTGAATCTGGATAGAGTTTTATGGACAAAGCATAAATTGTTTTCACATCTAATCTAGCATCTAAGTAATGAAGCATTTTTCATCCATAATGTAGTTTTTTTAGGAAATGATTCTGTATGAGTGTGAATTTATCATATCTCACTAGGGATAACATTGGCTTTTGAATTCTCTCCTCTCTTATCGTGTGGATCTTTGCCTAAAACCAAAAGATTACAGAGATGGCATATATGGTTCTCACTAACACCATGTAAAAATAAGAATCTTTTATGTTAACTTTTTTTTTATCACCTCCCTTCAAAAAAAAAAAAAAAAAAAAAAAAAAAAGTGAAATTACATTGTCTACTTTGGCTCATCTTTTTGAGGTCTACAAGTTTAACATTGGTTTTTTTTTTTTCAGTAAGTTGCTGTAAGAAAATATCTTGCTCATCCTTAGAAATGAAAATTATTAAATTGCTCTATTCACTAATCACTGAATTAGCATTACTGTTACTATCATTTGACGGCCGACCGGGCTAGCCGGGTGGGTAAAGTGCCTGCCTGGCAACCCAAAGGTCGCGGGTTCGATTCCCGCCTCGGGCTTGGTTCAAAGTACTGCAAAAACCTTGGGAGGTGCATTATGGCCACAGAAGCCTATGCACCAACAACTACCAAAAAAAAAACTTTCACTTGACATTTTAATAAATTTTAAAACAAAGCTAAACAGAACTACTTAAGTATTTTTTCTTAAAAACACAACTGAAGAGGTAGCAAATTGTTATATGACTAAATGTTGACATTAAACTGGTGTATTATTATAAACAGGAACTAAACAACACTAGCGCATCCAGATGAGTGAGAGCAGAAACACATACAGTCAGTGACTTGTTTCTGGACTCGTTGCTGAATTCACTGCTAAATATTTTCATCATCATTCTACTCTTCCATTTATCATGGGTTGAGTTCCCATTTGGATATCGACCTCCATTGTTGTTGGTCTCTCTTGACTCTCATCATTTGTCAATAGCTCTGGAAGCCTGTGTTCTCCTTTAGACATTGGAGCCGTTCTCTTTTGAGTCTTCCTAGCGGTCTCTTATCTACAATTCTTCTTGTCACTACATTAATATTTTTGTTGATTAGTTCTATTATGTCACAACCAAAATTTAGATCTTTTCTTGCTTATTCATTAGTTTTGTGTTCTCTCCAATCCTTCAAATCCCACAATAGGGGTAAGGAACCCTGAATGTCATCACTAGCTTCTTTGGAGTTTGTTAAAATTTGGGTTTGTATTCTTTGGCAGCAGGAGAGGGGGGGAAATAGTAGCTTTGTCTATGCAGGGATAGCGATGGAGTGACAAGTCTTAGTAGTAGTTATGATTCTTTTGGTAAGAGGATTATTTAACTTCAAGTCACTTAGGTTAATTAGCTAGCAGGCTATTTTGATGCTGGAGTGGGGGTTGTCTTACCTTTGCTTGGATCACAAAGACAGAAATAGGTGACAAAAAAAAAGTTTAAATTAAACTGAGTTACAGTGACAGAAGGCACTGTGTAGCAATAACTCTCACCACGTAATGTTTTTCTTCCCCCCCGTGATAGTATTTGTGGGCAGGAATTGCCTGTCACTGCATTGTCTTGACCAGGAAGATTAGAGAGATGGTCCAGTTATGGAGTTACTTTGGATGCTTTGGACTTCGTCCATTGTTGTAATGCCTGACACCATCAGTGCAATAACTCAATTTAACACAGCAAGGGTCATCTGGTTTGTAGATGGTGATCTCGAAAAGTTGACCATTAGCTAAGAGCTTGAGCTTCAACCCCAATTCATCCCTCAACTGTGAGATGAATTGGAGTGTTGAATTAGGTTGTGGTTAAAACTGCCTTCTTCTGATCCAGCCAGGTTTCTTTATTTTTGTTTTCTTATGTAAAGAAGCATCAGCTTTACATAAGAAAATAAAAATATTTTCTTATGCAGTCATAGAGGCCAAAGATGGCCCTACTACTATATTAAATTTTTAAATTATTGTTATTATTTATTTATTTTTCTGTTTTGAACAGATACAGGCAATGATTGCCTGTATCCATTCAAAAACAACTTTTTGGTCATGTGTATATGTGGACATGGAAGGGGGTGTGTGTGTGTGTGTGTGTGTGTGTGTGTGTGTGTGTGTGAGTGAGAGAGAGAGAGAGAGAGAGAGAGAGAGAGAGAGAATCAGAAAGATCATATACATATATATCTTTTGTGACAGTTTGGTGATCTTGTCACTTTACCTAAAGTCTTGAAAATTGAAGGTCTTCCATTGGGGCACTAGCTAGCCATTCTCAGATAGAAAATGTAAGATTTTTCCTGTGAGTTCAGAGTTTTCAGCTTGCGGAACATAAAAATTAGCTCATGAGTATACCCATAATATGCAACAAAATCATTAACTAGAGGACTATAAGAACTAGTCATTATGCCATATATTGTGAAGTTGGCAATATGCCAAGACGTTGCAATATAAGAGCATTTCATTATATACTATATGTTTAAAAGACAATGAACACTCTTAGGATAGTGATATCATCATCCTGGCATCTGGGTGTGCATGCATGCAGATAATGAGATTCAAAGAATGTCGTAGTGTTAATGATGCCCAGAACGTCATATTCAGTGATGGAATCTTATTCCTTGGGCATCATTAGAATGACAGTTGCATTGTAATATGAATGAGAATGACACCTATTTCAACATCTTAAAATAGGTGAAGACAAATACTTTAAAGACAAATACTGCTGCAGAATGGGTAAAGTGATCTCATACTAATTGGTGCAACATACTAATTATTTGTTATTTAGTCCTGTACTGAGATAAGGTTACTAACGTTGTTTCAGCCAGTGCACATATCTTGCGTTTGTTTTTTCCTATGAATACAATTTAAAATTTTTGCATTGCTACAATTACAGCATTTCATTTTTAATGTTAAATATAATTTTTTTCCCTCCTTTTAGTTTCAGTCAGTGTTCATCTCCATTGAATTCAAATTCTAATCAGGTTAATGCATGTACAGTTAGTCACTCTTCAGTTCCAAGAGATTTTGCTCTCCCATGTTACACACTTGGTGACATTCAGAAAGCAGAAGAAGCAAAACAGCAAATTGAAATGAAGGCAAAACCAAAGCCACTGCACCTCATTCATGTAAGTAAATTATTAGTAGTATAAAAACATAAATTTAATATTTTGAAAGCAATCTAGTCTGAAGTTTTATAATTCATAATATTCGTTTGAAGTTTTAGAATAATAAAATGGTTCTCTACTAGCTGAAAACTAAGGAGCTGCTATCATACATGATATAGAGTTTCTGTAAAAAATTCTTATTCAGGGGAAAAATGACTTCTTAAATCACCACATTATTCAGTCCTCTGTAAGGTTCCTGCAAACTTAATGTGGAATACTATATTGTTAAGTGATATTAAATAAAATGTAAGAGGACTGGAGATGGTTATAAATTTGCATTCTTAAGGAGTATCCTGTGTGAGGTGATTTGCATACTAACATAGAAGTTTAACAGGAAAACATTTTCTTAATGTGATAGAGTTGTTAAAATTACCATTGAATTAAAATCTGAAATTTGATGAAAGAGAGAAACTGATGTTGAATGTTTAAAAGGATGTTAAGTTAAAAATGAAAAATTATCATACTGTTCTTAGAAAAAGTTCACTATTTTGTATTTAAAAGATTGATAAAAATTCATCCCAAGCTTATACAAAATTAAGCAGATGTAAGTAATTAAGTAGTTATAGGAGAAATAGTAATTATTTTGGGAGGTTATAGTATCAGTTATTCTGAGTAAAAAAATTCATATAAACATGTGTCCAATTCTCAATGGATATGGAGATACGGCTGTTTGAAACTGGCACGCACGGCTCCCCAAATCAGATGTGACCAAGAAGCAGTTATAATCTGATACTGTTTGGTTTTAGAAGTGTTGTTAAGAATGCCACACATCTTCACACATGCTGAATATGCCGATATGGTGTTTGTCTATGGTTTTCTAACTGCAGCATATTGGATTCAAGAGTGTTTACTAGTGTTTACATCAAACTGTGTGAGACTGATTACAGTTCCCAGAACTCATTTCTTCTGAATGTGCACATGAACAAAATGTGGATGAAATAGAATGCATTCTTTAGTGTGTAGAACATAGTCCTACTATTAGCACAAGAATTTGTATGTGTATCGGTGTTCCACAGACAAGACAAGAGTATGGCAAACATTACCTGAGCACAGCTTGTATCCATTTCACATACAGCAGGTGCAACACCTTCAACCAGGAGATGACTCCCAGCGATTGGAATTTTGTTGGTGGATAAATGCTAATTGCCGATTAATTTCCTTAATACTGTTCAGCAATGAAGCTACTTTCACCTGTGACAGCATAGGTGTTCAGACGAAAATCCACATGTCACTGTAGAAACAAATTTTCAACATAAACATGTGGTGCAGTATCATGACAATCAGTTGATTGGGCCTGTTGTGTTACAAAATCATCTTACAGGGGTTATTTACCTAGAATTTCTGCAAAACGAACTTCTGCTACTATTGGAGGATGTTCCCTTGGCTACAAGCATTGGTATATACTTCCAGCATGACTGAGCTCCTGCACATTATAGCCATCTGGTGATACAATATCTAAATCGAACTTTCCCTGAAAGATGGATCGGCCACGGTGGTCCCGTTCATTGGCCATCATGGTCTCCAGATCTCACTCCATTAGATTTTTGTTTGTGGGGATGGACGAAAAGCGCAATATAAAAAGAAAAGGTGGATACAATAGACAAATTTCTCACTCGCATGTTGGATACTGCTGCCCTCATAAAGGAATGCCAAGGCGACCTCAGAAGAACAACACATCATATTAGCACAAGAACATTTATTGTGAACTAAAAAATTTGTCACTTATTTGTGTTTTGTATCATTCAAAAAGTCAATAAATACAAACAATAAACCACTTATCGTTCTTTAATACCTCTCATAATGGCTTTGTGCAAGCCAGTTTCAAACAGCTGTATCTCCGTATCCATTGAGAATTGGACACATTTATAATAACTTTTTTACTCAGAATAATTGATATTATAACCTCCCAAAGTATTTTCTATTCCTCCCGAATCACCCTATATATATATATATATATATATTATGTGGTTATTACGTTTAGATGTATATATCTTTTAGATTTGCATGTTCTTATAGCAAAACTGGTATAGGTACAGACAGAAACAGGTAAGTATGAGGCATTATGTCGAAAAGGGCTGTCAATCCACTCAAAGCCCCCGATGAAGTAGGGGATTTACGGCCACGTGGTGTAATGCAATACGTTATATTATTATATAAATTTGTACAGTCTTTAAGATTTAGTATTATTACATAAATTTATACGGAATTTAAGATTTAATAATTATCTTGCTACAGATAAAATGTTTTCATTAGTAAAATGTTATGAAAAATCATTATCATTTAGCATTATACTTTTTATCTTAACCCAAAATGTGTAGGCCATATGGAATGAAGATAACCAAACTAGGATAACTTGATTACAAATCTGTATGAACACTAATACTTATATGAAAAACACCAATAAATGTGTGTGTGTGTGTGTGTGTGTGTGTGTGTGTGTGTGTGTGTGTGTGTGTGTGTGTGTGTGTGTGTTAAAGGAAGCAACAGTTTAAGATATTATTAATAATAATAATGGTTTATGGACCTGAGACACTGCTATATGCAGAAAGTATCCAATGACCATAATTACTACATAAGTTAGTAGTCGTGAAAGGCAACGTGCTAATGTTACAGTACTCGTAACACTAATTATGGAGAACAAAGGGCAAACTGAACAGAAATCTCTATCACAGTGAACAAAGAAGGGAGCTAAGATAAAGAAGTAATAAGAATAACTTAGTGCTGTTCATCCTGTGATCTCAGCACCTTTATCGAGGGCCAGGCACCGAAATCAAAGGAGGAAACAGCAATAAGGGAGAGAGAGCGCTGACTCCCTTTAAAAATTACAGCTGTGAATTACAGGCTCCAAAAAAGTGATAAGTGTTTGCCTTTTTATTTACTTAATTGTTATTTTGTATTGTACTTTATACATAGTCTTATAGTTACAGTTACGCTGGTTATTTTTATTTTTAATTTAGATAAAGAGTTTTTGTAGATTACTACTTAATATACGTAAAACCGTTATTTCATTTGAATCTTGCAGCCATTGTTTTTTTATAGAGTAGTGGGGAATTCAAATTTTTAATTGTGGTAACTAGGTAGCTGTAACGTATAATTATATAGCATAATACGCATCACTGCATTTAGGATTCTATTAGATAGCGTAATATTGACAATTAATTAATTAAATTTATTGATCTTATTAATTTAAAATATCATTCCCCAGACTAGAGCAGCAAAGCAACGGGCACAGGAGTGCTGTGACTTGGGAGAACTGAGGGGGGCAATTCTCCAATGCATCACAGTCTAAAAAAATGTGCAACTTGTGAAATGTTTGCCGAACTCTCTGGAACAGAACATGATGTAGCCAAGGAGGATGTCTTTATGTGTGCCAGGTGCAGAGAGAGAGAGAGAGAGAGAGAGTCTAGAAATTAGGCATCAACTCGGCATTCTACTGGGCATCTATGAGAGCTTGAGGTGTAGGGTAGATGCCCTCAAAGAAATTAATGAGGGGTCCCGTCAAGCTCTCAGCTGCCCAACTCAACGGCAGAGCTCACTCCTGGGCATCAGGCAATACAGCGGCAATCTCCAAGGCAGAATGTGCTGGTCCCAAAGGAACTAGTTATTGTTGGTGACTCTATTGTCAGGGAGATGGGGAATATATTGTTTAAAATGGATAGATGGAACAGGACCAGGGTATGTCTGCCAGGGGCAAAAGTTGATGACGCTGTAAAGCATATATCATCTTTTAAGGGCACAAAAGGTGATGTTGTTATACACGTTTGCACCAATGACATTAAGAGTAGGAGATCTGCAGATTTACTTAACAAGTACAGGTCAATGTTGCGAAAAAAGTCGTGAATTAGGGTTAAATTTGAAAGTGTTTGCAATTCTGCCCAGACACGATAGGAGGGAGTACATGATGAGAGCCTTGTCAATCAATTTGGTGCTGGAGGGAATGTTCAAGGCTCAAGGGGTAGAATTTTTTTTCAGCGTGGTCTGTGCTTGTTAACAGGTTTGTTTATTTGTTATTTGGTTTTTAGGAGCATTATTGTTAACAGGAGAGACTGCTTCTACAGGGATGGGATACACTTAAATCGAAATGGTGCAAGAATATTTGCTGATGCTATCGATGCAGTGTTAGGTGGGTCGGAAAACTGCTAGCTTGGGGGGGGATTCACAGACTAAAAGGTTAAAAGTACACACAGGTGAAGGTGATTCTTGCACAACTTCTATTAAAATAAGTAACGACCTGGAGCGAGGGGTGCTGGGGGTTTCAGGGACTGATGCAGTCATCGAGAAACAGGTGGGTATATGGGATGTGTCAGGGTAAATAGGAATAGGTGCATGTATGCTTGCATGTAAACCAATGCTAGAAGTATAGTAAATAAATTTGATGAATTTGAAGTGTTGGTCAAGACATCAAAGGCAGATATAGTTGGGATATCAGAGACGTGGTGTCACACTGATATTAGGAATGCAGAATCGGAATGTGGGGAGTACAATGTGTACAGAAAGGATAGGAAGGGAGGAGGTGTCATGCTGTTAATTAAAAAAAAACATAAAATCAAAAGAAGTACATCCAGTTTATATAGATGAACAGTGCACTGTTGAGTCAGTTTGGTGTGATATAAGCACTGCAAAAGCAAAAATAAGAGTAAGAGTGTGTTATAGGCCTAATGACTCGAATGAGTACAATGAACAATTGTACAGAGAAATAGAGTGGGCTAGTAAATCAGAATGTCTTATAATGGGAAATTTTAACTTCCCAGATATTGACTGGAACTTGTGGTTCATCACTCACACATTAGTAAGGCTTTTGTTGGATGATTGTTTTCTGCAGCAGCATGTTCAAGAGGCAACCAGATAGAGTCTTGATCTGGTGATCGGCAGTGATCATTCGTGTATTAAGAATTTGCAGATAAAGGAACCACTAGGTGGCAGTGATCACAGTGTACTGATGTGGGATTTACTTAAAGATATAATTACCGTCAGAGGTAAAGGGAAGGGTTTTTGCTTCCGTAAAGGTGAGTACACTGGTCTCAGACAGTTTTTTTTAAATTCTGTACAGTAGGATAAACTGACGATGTTACCAACAGTAAATTCTAAGCATTCAAGGAATTAATCATGGAAGCTACTAGGGATTTTATACTGATGAAGAAAAGTTGTTCATGGTTTAGGCCTAAATGGAGGTCAGATGAACTAATGAGACTCGTGGCAGAGACAAAAAATGCATGGGATGCATAAAAATTATCAGGCAACACAGAAGCCTAGGGCAGATATAAGCTAGTCTGTAATCCAGTTGCAAAGGAGATTAGACAAGCATTGGCAAAAGATGCTAAGAAAACCAGCAAGGACTTCTTTACTTTTATAAACTCTAAAAGGAAGGGGATAAATCTGATTGGTCCACTTGATATCAATGGTTCGACTGTTGATGATCCTGCTCAGATAGCAAACAAATTGAATGAGTATTTTGCATCTACATTCACACATGAGGAATTATTAAGGTTTGAAAATGGCAGAAGGTTATGAAATTGTAGCAGGATGCTTAATGATTTTGTAATAACTGAGAGCAAAGTGGAGGCGAAATTGTTGAAGTTAAACATAAGAAAGGCACCTGGGGTGGATGGGATCTACCAGTTATATTAAAGGAGACAGCAAAGCAACTAAGCAAACCCTTAGCCATAATTATAAGAGCATCCTTGGACTCAGGGGAGGTCCCCACGGACTAGTGATGTGCAAATGTATCCTCAATTCACAAAGGGGGATTGAAGGGTGACACGAGTAATTAGAGACCAGTTAGTTTAACTTCTGTTCCAGGTAAAATAATGGAGTCACTGGTTAAAGATGCATTGCAAGATCATCTAGACAAGACTGCAGCAATAATTCAGACACAGAATGGGTTTAAGGGCAAGTCTTGTCTGACAAATTTGATAGGATATTATGATGTGTTTACAAAGGAACTGGATGCAGAAAATAATTTTGATATCATATATTTGGATTTCAGGAAAGCTTTTGATACTGTTGTGCATGGAAGACTATTGTACAAATTGGAGCAGAATGGTATTAAGGGTAAGTTGCTACAATGGATAAAAAGATGGTTGAGTTGGAGAAGACAGAGGGTGGTAATCAATAGGTGCTGCTCTTCGTGGACTAATGTTATTAGTGGAGTGCCACAGGGTTTGGTGTTGGGTCCACTGTTGTTTTGTATATTTATCAGTGATATTGATGAAGGTATATCAAGCTTAGTATCAAAGTTTGCAGATGATGCAAAGGTTGGCAGGGTTGTTAATGACAGTATCTAGACAATTTGGGCAGATGGGCTAAGAAGTGGCAACTAAAGTTTAACCTTGACAAATGCAAAGTACTGCATATGGGTAGAAGTAACCCCAGAGAAACGTACCAACTGTGTGGTACTACACTTAAGGTGGAAGAAAATGAAAAAGACCTGGGAGTAACTGTGCAGTCAGATATGAAGTTTTCTGAGCAATGCAGACAGGCTGCCAGGACAGGTCATGGGGGTTTTGTCAATGATATATAGGAATTTTGCCAGCAGGGAAAGGAGGTGATTGTCCCTCTGTATAAGGCAGTGGTCAGGCCACGCCTTGAGTATTGCGTACAGGTCTGGAGACCTCATTTTAATAAGGAAGTAGATTTGCTTGAGCATGTACAGAGAAGAGCAACAAGATTGGTGAGGGGAATGAAGGGATCCTTTTACCAAGTGAGGCTTAAGTTCTGCAAATTGCAGTGGCTGGAGACTAGGCACCTGCGCGGTGATCTGATTGAGGTGTATAAGGCCTTGAATGGGTTGCGTACACTGAATTCTGATGGGATCTTTTCACTTGTTCAGATTACGAACCTAAGGGGTCATAAATTCAAATTAAGAAAAGGCAGATGTAGATTAGATGTGCGGAAATTTGCCTTTAGCCAGCGGGTGGCTAATTGCTAGAATAAACTTTCATCTGTCTTGTGGAAGTTGATAGGTTAAATAAATTTAAGGAGGAACTGGACAGGCATTTGGAGAGAATGGTGTGTTTTTTTTTTTTTTTTTTTGGCTGATGCTGCATAAGCTTATACACTTGCTTTCTTGCATCACATGCCACTACTACTACTATAAGTGGGTAAAGCCTCTATTTCTGACATGAAATACATGCCACAAGTAGTACCCGTGAAAAGTAGGAAGTAAAGTTAGTTAAAATTTTAATTTTAATCATGAGGCGTGCGTATATTTCATGGCTCACCCCGATAGAGGTTGAAAGTAAAGATTAAAAGAATAACAAGAATATTCTTGTCATCACTCAACCAACCTATAGATTCTGTTATAGTTGATCCAACATTTTGGAGAGTATTCAATATCAATGATGAGTTGGATGAAAATGAGAGCAATGAAGGCAGTGAGGGCAATATTAAATCTTCGAAACAAGAAATGTTGGCAGCATTTGAAACTTTGCGTCGAGGCCTTCAGTGTGAAGAAAATGTGCCAGAAAATATATTTCAGTGCTTAAACAAATGTCAACATACAGTAAAATCCAGTGTACAACAAAAAATAACCAAATTTTTTACGAAATAATTCTTAAAAAGTGTACTAATATATTGTGCGCATCATGTAATTAGTAATTTCTTAATATGTGTATAGTAATAAATTAATTGTTTTAAAATGTTAGAAAATTTATTCATTCCCACTTATTTCTGATTTATTTCCCATATTTTACTGTATTTCTGTATGCTAAATTACAGTATTTTTCATTGTTGAAAAGGTCATATTTCTGTTTAATGAATTTTTTTCAAGTGAACAATCGATTTCATTATATGGAGGTCCAACCGTACTTGGAAAAGTGCTGGTGCGAATACCAAGATATACCCTAACAATTAAAATAAAATTGTAAAAAAGAAAAAAACCAAAGATACACTTATCAACCCTTATAAACCTTTTACAACAATATACCCTTATCAACATAAATGCATCCTCACACCCACAAAAGTAAGAGTGCCACCTCGACAATGAATTAAATAAAACAGACTGGAAACTCACAAGTGAAACTTTGAAAAAAAAAAAAAAAAACATAGTACTTATTAATTCCAAAAGGAACTCATTTCATTCATTGATCACTGTCCAACAAAATATCAGTGGATGTTTCTGTTTACAATTCAGATATAAAATGAAATTAATGCTTAGTTTGGTAATAACCTATGCCATGTATTTCAGAGAGAGACAGATATTAAGTTGTAGCGGTGGAAGTTAGGGTTTTCCTGCTGAACTGTTCTTGGTAGGTTTTTCAACCCACACAACATCCCCTTCAGCATATACAAAGTTCATGGCTGATTGCACAGCACTGCTGTCAATAAATGCAGTATAAGTCAATACATCTGAAGCATGTCCCCCTTCGGCATTTAAAAATACACTCAAGTTTACAGAGCAGTTGTGCCAGAATGGCAGTTAATAAATGCGGTGTGATTTGCTGGTGTTAAATTGAAAATTGAAACCTATAACTATGCCTGTATAGAGGGTTGTTGATCATTTATTACATGTTTTATTGCTGGGTGTGTGTTCAATGCATTTATTTTATCATGATTTCTGAGTGTGAAAAATGTCAATTGGAATGTCAGAGGCATGAAATATTACCAATGCTTAGAGAAATCTGTTTCTGAAAAACTGGAAATGTTGCATCAGGTTTACATAGAGAATTCTCCATTTCATAACTACAGCATTTGAATGGTATTGCCAGTGGGAAGCTAAAGTTTAACATAATATAATCATGCTGGAAGACCTAATTACTTAAATGTGCTCAGAAAAATTTAAACAGCCGAACAACTTGTTCATTAGAACTACAGTTTGATTGTTGATAAACTTGCAGAAGCTTTAAACATTTCTCACAGAAGCTGTAATGAAATATTAAGTGATGATTTGATCATGCTTTGGCTGCTTAAAGATTAACACAATGAGCAGATCACAGTTTGCACCATTCTCATAATGGCATCTGATAATGATTCATCGTTCCTAGAATCTATTTTACCAAGGATGAGATGCTGTGCTTTGTGTATGACTTATCAACTTGGAAATTGCTTTATTTACAGCAAAGAAAAAAAAAATAGACGAAAAGGAAAATGAAGTTAGGAGGTCCCCCCCCCCCATTATGATATCCTATATTATGAATTTGTAGTACACCTGTGGAACCAGAAAAGAAGAGAATTTATTGAATCACACCGGACCTCCAATCCTGCCAATATCAACAGAAATACAATGGTAGATTCATGAGAAACCAAAACTCACTAGCTGCAGTTATTCTCCTCCATCCCTTATCACAACAGGTACAGCACCAGCTCTCACCATTTCTGCTCAGTTTACCCGACTTCACTTTCAGTTTCCAGAGTATCCATCACAAGTCAATTTTTTTTCTCTCTATAATTTAAACATTCATATAAACCCCTAGTCATCTTTTGTCTTCCAGTTAGGAAACTCTACCTAATAAGGTCATGATTTTAGCTAACCCACTTACATATTTTCTTAGATGGTGTCACTATGTAGTTAATCATCAATGAGTTTTTAACCCTTTGTCTTATTTTGATTTGAACGTAGTGATCACTGAATCATGACCACCTACCTAATACTTTGTAGGTCCTCTTTTTGCCTCAGTACAGTAGCTATCCAAAGTGGCATTGATTCAACAAGATGTCAGAAGCATTTGGGAAGTATGGCCAACCAAGCTGTGTGTAATGCAGTCAGCAATGCAGGTATGGAGGTGATTGGTGTATCCAGACATCTGATATGCCTTACCATAGTGTCCCACAAGTGCTCTATGGGATTGATATCGGTGGAGTTTGGAGGCCAATCGATATGCTGGAAGTCAGGACTGTGTTCCTCAAACCATTCCTGCATATCAAATGCTCGATGGCTCAGCACATTGTCATCTTGGAAGATATCATCACCATTCGGGAAAAAGTGCAACATGTACACAGTCAGGAAGCAGTTGACGATAGTGGAGACCACTGATATGTTGTTCCATATGCACCAGGGGTCCAAGTTCCTGCCAGTGAAACATGCCCTACACCATAAAACCGCCTCCACCGGCCTGCACTTAGTATTAGTAATGGCCGCATGGTGCAAGAAAGCCTATGGCTTATGCTGCACCAACCAAAAAAAAACCCCGAATAAAACAATGATAAAAAAAAAAATGAATAATTAATAAAAGAAAAGGAAGTTAAACCTATCATCCTATGCGTTTCCCTCACCTGAAGGTACTATCCAGATGACCATTGAATTTCCCCAAACTGTCAGCCTCTACCACCCATGTAGGCAACTTATTCCAGTAATTATAACTCGCTGGCTAAAATAAAACTTCCTGCAGTCCAATCTAAACATCTCACCCCCCTCCCGTAACTTGAATTTATGTCCCCTAGTTCTAGCATCATTTATAATCTTGAAAATTTCGTCCTCATTCATTTTACTGATGCCTCTCAGAGCCCCAAACACCTCAATCAAATCTCCTCTAAGGTGTCTAGTTTCCAAACTCTGCAACCCACATATTCAAAGTCTTTCTTCATAAGGATGCCCTTTTGCCGATCTCACCAGGCGAGTTACCCAACTTTGCACCCTTTCAAGAAGCTCGATGTCTTTCTTTAGGTGCGGTCTCCATACTTGAACACAGTATTCCAAGTGTGGTCTAACAAAAGTCTTATATAATGGGATTATCACGTCCCTATCTCTACTTGCAAAAGTCCGATAGATCATCGATAGGACACCATGGGACTTCCTTGCAACCTGTTTACAATGCTCAGAGAATTTGATGTCTGACCGTATCATAACACCCAAGTCCCTTTCCTTTGGACTCAGGGGAGGTACCCATGGACTGGAGATGTGCAAAGGTGACACCAATTCACAAAGGAGGATCAAAGGGTGACACAAGTAATTACAGACCTGTTAGTTTAACTTCTGTTCCCTGGAAATGAATGGAAGCACTGGTCAAAGAAGCACTGCAGGATCATCTAGACAAGACTTCAGTTATAGTTCAGACACAGCATGGGTTTGTTAAGGGGAAGTCTTGTCTGACCAATTTGATTGGATACTATGATGTGGTCACAAAGGTACTGGATGCAAAGAATAATTTAGATATCATATACTTGGATCTTAGGAAGGCTTTTGATACTGTTGCACATGGAAGACTATTGTACAAATTGGAGCAGTCTGGCATTGGGGCAAATTGTCGCTATGGATAAAGGGATGGGTGAGTGGGAGAAGATAGAGTGGTAATCAATGGACACTGCTCTTCGTGGACTAATGTTATTAGTGGAGTCCCCCAGGGTTCAGCGTTGGGTCCATTGTTGTATTCTGTATTTATTATTTATATTGATGAAGTTATATCAGGCTTAATGCTTAAGTTTGCAGACAATGCAAAGGTTGGCAGGGTTGTTAATGACATTAATGACAGTATGCTACTGCAACAGGATGGGTAGAAGTAACCCCAGAGTAACGTATGAACTATGTGGTACTACACTTAGGATGGTAGAGAATGAAAAGGGCCTGGAGGTAATTGTGCAGTCAGATATGAAGTTTTCTGAGCAGTGCAGATGGTCTGCCAGAGTAGCTCATGGTGTTTTGTCAATGATATACAGGAATTTTTCTAGCAGGGATAAGAAGGTGATTATCCACTTGTATAAGGCAGTGGTCAGACCACACCTTGAGTACTGCATACAGGTCTGGAGGCCTCATTTTAGTTTTAGATGGATGTAGAGCTGCTGGAACAAGTACAGAGAAGGGGAACAAAGGATTGCTCTTACAAAGAAAGGCTTAAGTTTTGTAAATTACAGTGTCTGGAGACAAGGCACTGCAAGGTGATCTGATTGAGGTGTATAAGGTCTTGAATGGTTTGAGCAAATTCAATGCTGATGGGATTCTCCCTCTTGCCCAGATTAATCGCTCGAGGGCACATAAATTCAAATTGAGGAAAGACAGTCGTAGAATAGATGTGTGGAGATTTGCCTTTAGCCAGCGGGTGATTGATTTTTGGAACAAGCTTCCATCTTTTGTAGAGCAATTGTTGTATCTATGCCCTTTTTTTTTTTTTTTTTAAATCTTTTGCTTTGGGAATAATCATTGACCCTGATAAAGCATATCCTATTATTATTATTAGCCATAATATGGCGAATAATAATAATAGGAAGCCTGAAGCTTATGCTGCACTAGCCAAAAAAAAATTCCCGAGTTACCCCGAGAGAGAGAGAGAGAGAGAGAGAGAGAGAGAGAGAATCAAAAGTAGAAAGGCATCATCAAGAAAAAGAAGAATGATGATATCCAGCTCGGGAGCCTGGGTGTGCCAAGTCCCTACTCACCAGATGTGAGCCCCGCGGTTAAGTGCAATTCTAAATGTTTTAATAAAAACCACTCATATAGCATTAGTAGGGGCATATAATGCAAGAAAGCAAGCTTATACAGCAGCCAAAAAAAAAAAAAAAACACCCCCCCCTCCTATTTCACCCATCTATTCACTCTAAATGTTTGTCTAGTTCTGCTTTGAATTTATTTAAGCTGACCACTTCTACTCTTCACCATAGAAGAAGACTATTGTTACTTATTCTTAATTACTTAGAAGAATATTGTTGCCACCACCCAGATGGCTCTGTTTCAGAGATGATTGGCACCTCTTCAGTGGGTGGGTCTTCTCCTATGGTGAAGACCTATTTAAGGTAGTGCAATATCATGGCAACTCATTGTGAAGGTATTTACAATATGAGATATTCATAATGATGCCAATCTTAACTATTTAGTAGTTTGCTGTGAATAGATCTGGTGCATTTCCATTAACTTGTAAGCATGTTAACTCACTATGCAACTTGAGGCATTTTGCCCTAAAATGCGATGTAATTCAAATTGCTACACACCATCAAGCATCTCTCATATTGTGAAGTTATACTTCACAGTTGCCTTGCATCATTGCAAGGCAACTGTGCCTGCCCACCCACCGAAGAGGAGCCAATCAGCTCTGAAACGGTGCCTCGGTGGTGGCATCCACTGAGAATAAGTAACAATAGTCTTCTCCTGTGGTGAAGAGTTACTTATTCGAGGTAGTGCAATATCATGGCAACTCGTTGTGAAGGTATTCACAATATGAGATAGCATAACGATGCCAATCTTAACTATTTAGTAGTTAGCTGCAAACAGAACTGATGCATTTGCACTAACTTGTAAGCACGTTAACTCACTATGCAACTTAAGGCCTTTTGCCCTAAACAACATAATTAAAATTTCATTCTTAATCTATTTCTTATTTAGCCTCATTATTTCTGCAATAATGAGGCTAAATAAGTATGAAATATATTAAAAATAGAACACTAGATAACTGAAAAATCGAAATAATGGCACCTTCAATCCCCAAAGGTGCCGTTATTCTCAAAGCCTACTGTACAATGAAATCAGCTTCAGTAAGGTCTTGTAATCTTTGAATGTAATGCAGATAAATCAGTTGTTTCTGTAAAATTCTCCAAATGGTTGCGTGCCCTGCAACCTCTGCTGCTATTGCTATCCTTTGAGTGATGTCACCATGATTTCTTCCATGTGATTCAGCATCCACTATTTTAGCCTAACAGATTTGCTGCCGATTGGCCTACAGCCAATGTGTCTGTGTTACTCAGAAAGTCTATATATATATATTTTTTTTTTTTTTTTTTTATGTAAACCCAAACACGAGAGGTATTAGAACCTATAGTACTTAGTACCGTGCTTGGCTTGGAGGTTGAGAAGATGAAAGAAGATATTTGTTCACATTGGACTTCAACTTCTGTAGACTGTAATTTTCAGGAAATACGTATGAAGGAAGGTTGTTCCAGAAAACGGCAGTTGAATGAATAAACGAGGAAGATGAGAAGTTGGTTCTGTGAGTTTGAAGTTCGACAGTAAATGGATGTTGGCGGCACGTGTTCGGACTGTTTTGAAAGAGAGAGCATGAATTATAGAAGCCAATTCAGAAGAACAGTGCCCATGGAAGTATCTGTAGAAGAGGCATGCAGCAGAAACAGTACATCTATGAGACAGCGAGTGAAGAGACTGTTAGAGATGAATCATTAATTAACCTAACTGCCCGCTTCTGAATGGAATCAAGAAGCCTGAGAGAGGTTTTGGGGGCACCACCCCAGATGTGGGAACAATATTCCATGGCAGGGCGGATTTGCGAGTTATACAGAGTGAGCAGCTGTATGGAAGAAAAGTAACGCAGAGAGCAAAAGAGAAAACCAAATTTTTTAGATGCAGAGGAAGCAATATTTGTAATGTGCTTGTGCCAAGAGAGATTAGAAGTTAGGGTAATCCCCAAAAGAGATGTATCATTTTGCCTGGAAATCGGAGTGTCACTAAAGATAAGCATAGGAGCAGAAGAATCCTTTTTGCGAGATATAAGACAAGACTGAGTTTTAGAAGGGTTGAAATCAACTAAGTTGTCTTTGCCCCACTGAAGAATTACCTGAAGATCAGCATTTAAGAAATTGATGCTGATTGAGCAGGACAAGGTTTCTCAAAATGGAAAGTGGAATGCAATGTGCTATCATCAGCACAACTATGGATAGGACTTCCAGTCAATGGAAGGTCATTAATATACAAGAGGAAAAGAGTGGGGGAAAGAACTGAACCTTGGGGGACACCGGCATTAGTGGAGAAGTTAGAAGACAGAGAGCCATCTACCATCACCCTCAATGAGTGATCAGAGAGAAAACTGGATAACCAATTACAAAAACAGTTGGCAAACCATAAGATGGAGGAAGCTTGTTTAGAAGACCTTTATGCCAAACACAATCGAAAGCCCTTGAGATGTCAAGAGCAACTACTTGTTTTTCACCGAACCTTTCCATTGAATTAGTCCATAAATGGGAAACATAAGCCAGAATATCACCAGTAGATCGACACCGACGGAATCCATACTGGCGATCTTTGATCAGACGGAAGGTTTCTAGGTAGTTTAAGAGTTGGCGGTTAATTGATTTCTCCATTACTTTAGAAAGAGTAGAAGTAATTGCAATGGGACGATAATTGGATGGGAGGGATTTGTCACCCTTTTTAGGAACTGGCTGGATATGAGAAAATTTTCAAGCAGAAGGAGAAACACCTTTGGAATAAGAAAGTGAAAAAAGGTGGCAAAGAATAGGAGTAAGTTCAGAAGCACAAGTTTTGAGAACAAGTGTAGAAATACCATCGGGACCTGGAGCTTTCTAAGCATCAAGATTCTTCAAAATCCTTCTGACATCCTTTTGACGGAAGACCACAGGAGGCATTGAACTGAGCGTGTTGGGAATTGTGGGAGGTGTTTTACCAAGATCATTAATACATGAGTTGGAAGAAAAATGGGATGCTAGCAGGTCAGCTTTATCCTTGGCTGAAGTGACAACAGAACCATCTGGTTTGGACAGAGGTGGGAACAGAGATGGACAAAAGTTGCAGCCAATAGCTTTGGCAAGAGACCAGAATGCTTGGATACCATTAGGGCAAGAAGCAAGTTTTCTACTCTTAGCCTGTTCAAACTCTAGTTTTGGCTGATTAATAACTGCTTTACAATTGTTGCGAGCTTTGGTGTAGGCAGAAAATGTAACTGGAGAATTAGAAACAAGCCAATCACGATATGCGACATTCTTCCCTTGAACAGCCTTAGCACATTTATTGGAAAACCAAGGCTTAGATAAAGGACAAGATTTTAAAGTGGAGTGTGGGATAAAGGATTCCATTCCTGCAAGAATAGTTTCACTGACACGATCTGAGCAAACGTTGACATCAGAAGTTTTGAAACAGTAATCCGACCAAGGAAAAGAAGAAAAGAAGTCTCGCAGGTCATCCCATTTTGCATTCTTGTAATGCCAAACAACATGAGGTTGGGAATACCAATGAGATAATTGTTCCATTGGAGAAGAGACAATCACCAAGTTGTGATCTGAAGTGCCTAAAGGAGCTCTCACTTCGACCGTGTACTTAGAAGGGTTGTTTGTGAGAAAAAGATCAAGCGTATTGGCTGTATGATTAGGATTGTCCGGTATTCTTGTAGGTAAATGAACAATCTGTGCAAGGTCATTAGTAATTGCAAAAACCTCAGCATCTCGACCAGCTGGGTCGGTGTGACTAGAAAATGGAAGCCAGCTGGAGTTGTGAACATTAAAATCACCAAGGAAAATTACCTCACTGTTAGGAAAGTTGGACTGGAGAAAGTCAAGTTGAAAAGAGAGGAAGTCAAAGAGCTCCAAGTGATTAGTGGAATTGGGAGAACGGTAGAGACAACAGATGAATTTGACACGAGGTAGAGAGATTTTAAGCCAGAGTAGATCAAAGAGAGGAGATTCCAAATTCTCTGACAGGGAATATCAGAACGGACATATGCACAAGTACCACCTTTGAGGCAAAAGGAATCATACAGCGAATATTTTGGGCATGTGAGATGAGCAGTAGCTGAATCAACCAATAACTGAGATTCTGTCAAAAAAAGTACATGGGGTTTGGCAGACTGCAAGTGGAAATGGACATTGTTGAGATTAGAATTGAGACCACGTATATTTGTGAAATGAATTGGAAGTGCTTGGGAGGTTTAGATCTTTTCGCAGATAAGCTTGCTCTACTAGTTTGACAATTCGTGGTGTATTCAATAGTAAGAAAAAGTGGGTGGGAAATGCTGTATGAAGTAATGAAATTTTTGGATATGGCATACATATGGTAAGAATATACCCAGATCCTTGACATGACATGGCCTCGACAATGCTCCCCGCATACACACTACTCGGACTCCCTCCAGTCACTATCTGGCAGAGTAGAGGTAGCAAGATTATACACTAGCTGATCCAGAAGCCTCCTAGAGAGTTACCAATTGGTTTGGTCTAGTGTACTAACTAGTGGCCGGCCTGTGAACACCGTTGTAGAACTGTACCCTCGAAATGTAAGCAATAATGGATCTCGCAACAATGTTCATCATAACCTCAAAAGTCATCAATCATACTGCATGATGGAAGAGATAGGGAAGGGCTGACCGGAACTAAACTCTAGACTAAACATGGGTTCCACCACTTCAAGCCTCCAATAAGCAAAGTAGTGGTATTGCGCCAGTTGATGAGAGTTATCTACCACCTAGTACTGCCTGGTAACATAGAGGGGCAGCATTCCTCCACGTGGTGTGGGTGCCACACCTCGACCCCTGCTTACGTTGGTTCACACCTGGGTGGTCACTCACCATGTACTTGTGCATGGAGGTTATACCCAGGATCACTAACAGTCCCACCATTGTGAAGGTGCGGGCAGAGGATTTGGTTGTCACAGACCGTCCGGACTTTGCCGAAATTGGGGTCCACTTGAGGTGAGTGTCACCCAAATATCAGTTCCATCAGTGTTTTAGACTCCCAGGTAGCAAGTACAGCTTGTCTGGCATATCTGAGAGAATGTCTGTGACAACCTCAAGGACCATCAAACCAATAAATGAGATGCACATCTCATTTATTAATATAAGCCTTCATTCTCACTTCAAATGCATGCTATTATTTAATAGCACAAACTTTTAATACCCCTTCCCCTGAACAGCACTTAGAACTGATTTTATGGTAAGAAGTTACAATTATGAAAAGTATCAAAATAAATTCAGGCTATGCACGCCAGAATAGGAATCAGATTTTATACCTATGCTGCTGTAATGTGATTTGCCTCCCCCAAAACCAAAAGGAATTTTTTTTTATTATTATTTATTATTTTTTTTTCTTGCCAGATAAACACTAAAAGGGTTGTAACTCAGAAATAAAGCAATTTCAGGCATATGTTTACAAAAGCCTTTTTCATTGTTTTCAGATCCTGCATTGATCTAAAATGGAATGTATGGACTATATGTTATTAAATATACTGTATGTAATTACAGTTTTGATAGAAAAAACATTCACTGTGACATACTGAAGTGAAGATGTTCTTACAACCAATCCAAGTGGTATGGTTCTGATGATGCTACATGCCTACTTTTTATTTTTTATTATTTTAATAGCAGAAAAGCTTACTGCCCCATATCTCTATATGTGGCTAACTACAATTCACTTGAAGCAGATGATATTGCATTATCATATGGTCTCAAACTGACTGACAACATATGATATGCCATATCAAAGTGTTGTGTGGTGTAAAGCTAAAAAATATTAATTTAGCAGATTTTATAGTAAGAGTACTGAGTAGTTAATTTATAATTTTATATAAAAAAAAAAAAAAAAAAAACTAATGATAGCACATACTTGGAGCCTGGCCATGAGCAAGGTTGGAAATGACATCTGTAGAAATATTTTAGAAAAACATTTGGGAGAAAAGATAAATGCAACAATTGATGGTTACAATCTACTGTAATTTTCCTCAGGCCATGCTCTGTTAATTTTATACAATATTTTAGCATAAAGATGGTGACAGATATGTCCAGAGAAAGAGCATAGTAGAAACAAGAAAAGCATAATTGACTTATATACTTATGTGCTGATGAGCCAAAACATTATGACCAACAACTGCAGGTGAACTATGGTGCGGGTCGGGACAAGGTAAAAAAAAAAACAACTTATACTCAGCTCCGTTAATCAGTGTTACCCTTGTTCTTCAGATGGGAAAGGCAGTGGATTTAAGCGAGTTTGACAACGGCCAAATTATAATGGCCCAGATGACTGGGTCAGAGCATATCAGAAATGGCACAGCTGGTGGGATGCTCACGGTCAGCTGTGGTTAGTACCTACCGAAAGTGGTCCGAGGAGGGAGAACTCGCAAACTGCTGGCGAGGTGTTGGACACCACAGCTCATCGATGCTTGAGATGAACGAAGGCTCTTCCGGATGGTATGTGGCAACAGGAGGGTGACTGTGGTGCAACTAGCCGGTAACTGGAATGAAGGTGACAGGAGTAATATGTCACAACACACAGTACATCGAACCTTGCTGAAAATGGGGCTGCTTAGCTGCAGGCAGCTCCGAGTGCCCATGCTAATGACGGTTCACCGGCGACAGCACCTACAATGTGCACGCGAGCATCGAAACTGGACCTCGAGTGATTGGAAGGTCATCTGGTCCAATGGATCACGTTTCTTGTTGCACCTTGTGGACGGCGAGGTACGTGTGCATCGTTTACCCAGGGAAGTGATGGCACCTGAATGTTCTGCTGGATACCCTGTTTTTTGACTATTTTTATTTTCTTGTTCAATAATATGCCCTAATGGTGAAAAAAGGTCAGGTTACCTCCACTTGAATCCCATGGGAGCTTGAACCTCTCCCAAAATGGAGGGGGTAACCTAACCTTTTTTCTTTAGAATCATGAGTGGACTAGCACAAATTGTTTATTAATAAAATATTAATTTTTTATCACTGTACTTTTATTTCTAAAGACACCCATGCAGATACACACGTATCATAACGTCAATCAGCACCTTAATAGCTATTCAGTGTGTGTGTGTGTATATATATACATACAAAGAATCTTTCTTTCTTTTTTCTATTATTTCCCAACCTAATGTTTAAGTTTAGGTCGCGAAATACAAGGACACCTTTTCTTTTATTTCATGACCTACCATTTAGCTCAGGTTATAAAATACAACAAAAAACAAAAACCTTTTCCTTTTTTCGTAACCAAACCTAAATCAATAATACAGTAAAAGCACTCAACTCCAAAAATCTGCTTTTAATAATGCGAAAAAAAAAACACAATGAAGAACATAAAAATGAACAAAACGAAACTTTCTCAGAAAAAAAATTCATGAGTACAAATCATACAGTTGGACCTGAATAGCTATTCGCAATTTGAGTAACAATATTGTGAAAAGTATCTTCATAATTTTTCCCATAAATTTGATGCCACATATATTTATTGACAACACTGCCAACCCGCACTGGACCAGCGTGGCAGATTATGATCCATTTCCCTCAGCATGAATTGTTGAGGAGGCTTCCATCCTGCAGTGGGTTGATAATGGCTGCACTTTACATTTTTATATTCATTAATGTGACCCATCAACATATGTTTACAGCTGCCATTTACTCCTTTAGTTACACTTTTTAGTTTCTTCCACTGGGCTTCGATATTATTCATGTGTGCTCCCGTATGTGGATCTACAAAATGTTCCTTGTGTTTCACCGTTAAATGTTTGTACTTCTTTTTTTCTAAGGCCGTAATATGGCTATATGCACGCCATTCATCTGTTATGATGGTAGTATTTTTCTTCACTACTTTTCTAATAATTGAGCAAAAGAGTTTTTGCTTTCCGATTTTTTATCAATTTCATGAAGACAAATTTAGATTCTCTTTCGAACACACCAAACACCCATTTATTCTTAGCAGTTAAATTTCGCCTCTGTGATGTTTTTGTTTTACCAATACAGTTTCGTCTGCTTCTACAATTTTCCCTGATCCACCCAACTTAATGGGTTTTTTATTAACTGCAATCCGCAAATATCTCTTAGTTTCTTATAAAACTTAATTTCTGTCACTTTCGAAATTTCCAGATGGAATGCTGTCTTAGTTACGGGCATGCACGTTTACCAAAAGTATATAATATACATTTCATTGAAACTTGTATTTTCCATAAAACTATGTTTCAATAAAGAAACTCGTGAAGAACATTTTTTTGCAACACCACAACTTTCCACATGACTCTGTTCGTGATTCAATTAGTTGAAAATAATCATTGCATTTAAAACAGTACAATTTCGGTCTTATCAATTTAGTTTTCATCAAAAAATCAAGCAACGTTTTATTTTCCTTACAAACGTTCTTCCATCTTTAAAAGATTCATCGCTACTATTACCTGTTCACCATTCATTACAAAACTATTATGCACCATTCTTTACTGGTAAATACATATCATAATGCCAACCAATGACTACACAGTAGCTTGTCGTCTGTCGTGCCCACCATCAATATATCCTTCTCAATTTCTGCTCCAGACCGAGCAGTGCTAGAGTGCCGTATCAGGAAGCTAATGTTCTGTGTAAGTTATCCGACGTTTCTCGTTGTTCTCGTGCAGGCTTTCTTTACCCAAGCTGCACTTTCCAAATGAGACTAGATTATGGCCACATCCCCTAAATCCTATAACATCAACAGGGTAAAATTCATACAACTGAATGCACAACAGTCCAAAATAGTAGCAGCACAGCTCACAAAGAAGGCAAATGTCGACATATTCCTCATCCAGGAGCCATATGCATATCGCAAGGAGGTCAGGGGTTACCCCCTGGCCTATAATATAGTGCAGGATACTAGAGAAACACCCTGGGCCTGCATATTGATTTGGAATCCAAATATAACAGCAACAAAACTAACCAATTACTGCATATGCCCATATTATCACGCCCCTGGGTGAATTTTATGCGGTATCGCTATACTGTCACCCAGGTGAAGATATACTACCAGTAACCAGATATCTGAGGAGCCTCCAGACAGACTTCTGGAGGGGGGGAGAGATGGCTCGCTGTCTTCTCCTGCCATCCCCTCTTTCCCTCTGGTGGGGCATGGGCATGCCCCACTGACTGCAGGGGTCATCTACCCTATCGGCCCCTTACTTCTTTCTTCCCCCAGCCTTCAGTCTCCCTACCCTTCTCTTGACTATATACCGCAAAAGCTCCACACATCCAAATTTAAATTAACACCAAAATTATTGCCCACCCCATTAGGCCTCCAGAACTTGTCATTTTAGCGTACAACCCCATGGTCATTTCAGCGAACAAACCCCACATGCTATCTCTTAATAGTGATCTTGCAATAATATCACCACGATTATTATTATTTTTTTTTTTTTTTGGGACCCAGCCGTTGAAATCCCGGGAAATTAGGCAGTGGGACCTGCCAGAGTATAATAAATTTCAAGGTACACCTGGCCAGCCTCCTCATTGGCGGGCCAACCAGGCTAGCCGAGTGGGTAAAGTACCTGCCCGGCAACCCAAAGGTTGCGGGTTCGATTCCCGCCTCGGGCTTGGATCAAAGTACTGCAAAAACCTTGGGAGGTGCAATATGGCCACAGAAGCCGATGCGCCAAAAACTACCAAATCAAATCAAACCTTCATTGGCATAGTACGGACAATGTCTGGTCCCATCAGGGGCTCGGCGGCCAATAGGCCAGAAGAACAATGGGCACAACATACTACACAACACTTGATCCACACACTTTTAAATCTCTGGTCTTAACAGAGTACTGTCCCTCGATACAGTGAACACTCGCGGAGATGGGAAAAATTTCTGGTGCCGTTTGACCCTCAACGTACTTTGTATCTAAAACATCATTGCTGACCAGGTACACTCTTTCGTGGCAGCAGTCTTCCCCTCCAGCAGTGCCATCTTTCAGCAGGGTAATGTGCCATGCCACACTGCCCGGATTGTCCAAACTGAGCCGTATACATTCAGTCAGATTTTATCTGACAATGACAATGTGTCTGCTGTTTTTAGCTATTTTAAATCAATAAAGGTTTTTACTTGTATTTAAAATTTATTTGTTGATGTTATTTCTTTATTGATTTATCTTTTTTACATTTTATACCGTTGTTATTTTATATCTTGACTTGGTGACCTTAATAATTAGGTCAGTGAAATCAAAATTTTTAAATATCACCTAGTTTTTGGCACATTATAGCCTTAGTTGCTAATGCGCCAATAAAACCTAACAAACAAACCAAACCCGGATTGTCCGAGGCTGGTTCGTGGAACATGAGGAAGATTTCCAAATATTGCCCTGGCCTCCAAATTACCCAGAGATCAATCCCATCGAGCATCTGTGATTTGTATTCGGACAGCAACTCCGACCTGCGGCATCTCAACCATGGACCTTACAGGAGTTAAAGGATCTGCTGGTTATGTGTTGGAACCAGATACCACAAGACATTTAGAAATCTTGTAGTGTCCATGCCTCGCTGGGTACGAGCTGATTTGGCTGCACGTGGAGGACCAACGTCATATTAGGAAAGTGGTCATAACGTTTTGGCTCATCAGTTGTAGATAAGGACCTTAGAGCAACAAATTGAAGATGCAAAGGTGTATAAAGGATTTGATATTGGAAATGGCCATCTTGTATTGAGCAAGTTGAAAATGGCACTTTATGCCAAAAATAATACAAATATTTTTTAAATTAAAAAAAAAACAAAAAAAAAAACTCATTTCCCAGATTTATCTGTAACCATTAATTAAAGAAGACCATTAATTATAGATTAATTATAGAATTCTATTAATTATAGAAACATTCTAATGAAATTTATACTGGTACTTGATAAAATTTAAATTTGTTTTCTGGCAAGAAGATATTTCAACATAGTTACATAATTGCATTATAAAAGCATAAACCCTATTAAAATAGTTATTCTAAAATTTTATATATATACACACACACACACACACACACACACACACACACACACACAGAGTTGATCACTGAATTATGACCACCTACCTAATACTTTGTAGGTCCTCCATTTGCCCTCAGTACAGCAGCTATCCGATGTGGCATTGATTCAACAAGATGTCGGAAGCATTCCAGAGGTATGGTCGACCAAACTGTGTGTAATGTGGTCAGCAATGCAAGTCTGGAGGTGATTGGTGTATCCAGATGCCTGTTGTGCCTTTCCATAATGTCCCACAAGTGCTCTATGGGATTGATATCGGGGGAGTTCACAGGCAAATCAATATGCTGGAAGTCAGAACTGTGTTCCTCAAACCATTCTTGCACAACAAGTGCCCGATGGCTCAGCACATTGTCATCTTGGAAGACACCATCAGCATTCAGGAAAAAGTGTAACATAGCGGGGTGTACACAGTCAGCAAGCATTTGATGATAGCAGAGACCACTGATACGTTGTTTCACATTCCCCACCATATATAACTGCCTCCACCGGCCAGCACTTTTTATACCATGAATGACGGATCAAGAGCCTCATATTGTTGACGCCAAATTCGTACATGACCATCCACGGCGTGGCGTAAATAATGCGACTCATCCGACCAGCACACCTTCTTCCAGTCTAACATCCAACTTGCATGCTCTTTGCACCAGGAGAGACTTACACCGATGAACCTTAGTTAGGAGAGGATGCCGTCAGGGTCATCTGCTGATATAGCCTATACGTGCAAGCATGCGACACATGGTCATGCCAGATATTGTTCTGGGTTGGCCCATGTTGTATTGGGTAGTCAACTCTTCAATAGTGCTGTGCCTGTTCACCTGTACGAGTTGTCGGATCCGGCGCTCACCTCTAACATGAACCTTTCACTGACCTTTGCAGTTTTGCCTCCGGGTCATTGTTTGACCAATTTGACACCACTCCTGGTACACTTTAACTACAGTGGTTCTTGAACACCTCACCAGTTCAGCCGTTTGAGAAATCGAGGCACCAGCTCATCAAGCACCCACAATCTGTCCTTTATCAAAGTCTGATAAATACTTACTTTTACCCATCATGCTCGGAATTTTACTACTTACTGACACTTTATCTATGATACGTAGATCAACTAACTCTGCGCTCTCGTACCTTACATGGTCAACTGGTCGCATTCATTTTTCATCGAGGTGGTCATAATTCAGTGATCGCTCAGTGTATATACTCCACAGAAAATTTCTTGCAGAACTTTTTTCAAATTTATTTAAATGATTCAAAACTACTCTTGATGCATTTAGAAAATTATCTGTAATATTTTTTAAAGGTTATTGAAAACAGTAATTATCAGTAATTTTTATGTTTATGACAATAAGAATTTATAGTAAAAACTTAAAAGTACCATTTGTTAATTGCTGAAATTGATATTTTAGCAAAGGCTTATTTTTCATTACTTACCTTTTTTTTTTCTTTTCTTTTTTTTTAAAGATAAGAAGTAAGTACCGAAAAATAAACCTTTGCTAAAATATCAATTATTTTTATGTTTATATAATTTTTGTATGTAATCAGTGAATTTTTTTTGTCTCTAGCTTGAAGACCAAGCTATTGAAAAACTTTTGAAACTTTACAATGCTGAATACAACCCCGAAGAAAGAATCACTGTTCATAGAGTTCTCGCAACAAAAATGGCTACTCCAGTTTGGAGGAAACATACCTAAGTGGCTATTCTTTTTTCTTTTTCTTTTTTTTTTCCTCTCCCTCTCCTTTGCTAAGTAATTTTATTTTTGTACTTCATAACTGGCAAATCTTTAGCAATTATGAAGTAGAAACCTTTTTCGTTTTATCAGAGAAAGTTCAAATTATTTTTCTATGCCCTTTTAATAACCATGAAATGTTAGATTTATTTCTTTATGAACATTATGGGGTGTGTGCGCATGCGTGCGCACGCGCGCCTGCCTTCAATTTCAAAAGGAGAATGTCTGTTTGTGTTTATCAGACAAGTTTGATATATTCCTGTATAGGGGTTAATCATTTATTATTAGAATGTTAAATTTAATTATACCTTCTTTTCAGTTTCTGTTTTATTTAGTTATAAAAAGTTTTTTCCCCATTATTTTCTTCTTTATTTAATATGGAATATATGAGAATATTCATGTTTCTTCTTCTAGCTACTTCTTAGGTTATAAGTTGATTATTGTTGTTGTTATATCAGTTTCACTAGTCTCTAAATGAGCTTGATGTTATGTACAAAATGCGTAAAAATAAAGACTTTGTTACGTTACTGTAATATTATATAATTTGTTTCATTGTTTTTTGCTTAAACGTTGTGTCATTCCACAGAAATGTGTAAGGGTAAAAGAATCCTTATACATGAAATGCTTAACCATTATCTGCAAATTGGATCATTTAAAAAAAAAAAAAAAAGTAAAAACAATCTATAAACAAGTACAGGAATACCTTGCATAGCATGGTTTCAAACAGCGCAGGTTTTGCTATAGCGCGGTTTACAAATTGAAAAAAAAAATAAATAACTGCATTAGGCACCAATACATTTGATGTGTATGTATGTATGATAATGCCAGCACGTAGGCCAATGCGTTATGGATTCAAGGTCATTCTGACTTTTGTTGAAACTCCCATTATATATGGACTCTGCTAGCATTCATATGTTAGTAAACATTCTAGATTCCGAGTGTTGAGGTCGTTGATTGTGCGTAAGCTGTACAAATATTTTTCGCTGTGTATTTTTATTAAAGATTACTTTTTAAAAACATTACACCTTTATACGCAAATATGAGTGGAAAGAAGAAATGTAATGGCGCTGAGTGTTCTTCTAGATCCAAACATCAAACGAGGTATGAAAGTAAGGCAGGTGTTGCAAAATGACATTCGATGTTATAAAGAGATGTATGCAGATAAAAAGAAGAAAAAACTGTGCAAACTAAGCTGATCAGTTATTTTTCAAAATAAAAATACAGTACATACTTCACTTATATTCTTTTGGTATGTACATACTGCAATAAAAATAATTTATACTGTACTTACTAGTATTTTTCATTTTTATCATTTAATTTCTTTTTTTGCAAGAACTTCGTGTGCATCAATTTATAGTAAACAAACACCTTATATTTTTGCAACTCAACCCATATAATCAAATTGTCGGAACGCATTACATTAAAGTATATACTAATAATACCTTGATCAGCGCAGTTTGGCATAGCGCGGTATTGTTTTGGCACAAATTAACCACGCTATGCGAGGTATTCCTGTATCACTCGGTTTATAACACATTTATTGTTTAACATCTGTAACTGGTTCCATTTTCTTATAATAAGAGATTGTATAAAATTGTATGTATTAAGTTATACAGGGAATCATCTAAAGTGTTAGTGCTCCAAAAGCTATCTAGGCTTGTACCTGTAGGCAACTTCAGGTTCTTTTAGATAACAAGAAATAGGGATTGCTCAAAAATTTAAATTGGCACAAGGGATAAACAGTTATGTATTCTGAAAGCTCTCTCTCATCAGCTGAAGTAAATTTTTTATACCAGGGTTTTTTTTATCTAGTAAAACTGTTAATTTATATTTTTTGCTGTTTATTAACAGTAAACCATACCTAATAGGCCCAGCTCCATAATCTCTGATAAATGTATATTTACATTTATGAGTATTATAACACATTAGCTTAGAGAAGTATAGTATATTATATTGACACTTTCATCAAGCAGTATTGCAGAATTGAAAATAAAAAGTAAATAATTATTACTTAATTGTCTGTATATGAAAAAATAGGAAAATTATAAGCTTTTTATACTATATGATTAGTCAAGTTAGAAGGACCCTAGTTTCTGAACTGAAGTAGTTCTAGGCCATGAACTCAAAGAATTTTGAGTTGTTGGAAATGGATAACTTTTTTTAAAAATATATTCTTAATTTACACATTAAATTGTGTTCAGTAAATAGTTTTAATGGTCCTAGTTGTATTTGTTGACTTATTTTTAAATTTAGTTAGATATTTTGTAAGCTAAGACCTAATATTCATAGAGCCCTTGATTTGGTGATTTGCCTCAAATACCATATCTCATATATCTAGTAACTTGTAGTAGCATGGTATTGGAATTGTAGTGTTTTAATTGTGGTAAACAAGTAGCTTGAAGGTTCTAATCGTGTAGGTTGGGGGGTGTGTATATATATATATGTGTGTATGTATATATATGTGTGTATGTATGTGTATATATATATATATATATATATTGTTTTTATCTAAGAAATTTTATAATTAATTTATAACTTTACAAAGGTATAGCATAATACATATTATTGCTGCATAATCTGTGAATAGTTTTATTATTGCATTTAGGTATCTATTAGTTCAGTGTAGTATTCTCAAATTAAATTCAATTAAATGGAAATCATGCCCCAGACTATAGCAGCAAAGCAAATGGCTCAAAGTTTTGGGAGTGCTGTGGCTAAGGGGAGAACTGCAGGCGGTAGGTCTTCTATGAATCATGGCTTTAAAAAATGTGCTACTTTTTTTTCATATTTGCAGACCTACCTAGAACAGGCTGTGATACAGCCAAACTGTGTGTCTGCGTGCACGAGTGCAATTTTAGTGCAGTGAGCAAGAGAAAATTAAGCACAAATTCAGTGTTCTCATGGGTGTTTGAGAACTTAAAAAACATCCTTCGAAAAAAAAAATCATTCCCTCAAAGGAATTAAAATGGGGCCCATCAAGTTCTCAGCTGCCCACTTCAAAAGCAATAGTGGCAATCCCCAAGACAGAATGTACTGGTCCCACAATATGTGGTTATTGTTGGTGACTATTATTAGGAAAACAGGAAATGAAGTTCTCTGAGCAATGCAGATTGCTTCCAGGACACCTCATAGGGGTATTGAGTAAATAATATACAGAAACTTTGCTAGCAGGGATAAGGAGGTAATTATCCCATTGTACAAGGTCTGCACGGGTAAAAATAAAAAACATGTTTTTTATTTTTACCCAGCCCAGCTTGGCCCAACCCAGAATTTGTTTTTCAAATTCATTACCCATACCCGAGCTACCCAAACCGATTTTTATCCCAGCCCAACTGAAATTTTTTATATAAATAAAATCGGTAGCATTAGTTTCTGAAGTTTCATAATAATAAAAAAACTTTCAATTCAATATTAATAATTATATAACAATTATAATTATTCAAAATAATTATCAATATTAATTATATAAAAAAAGAAAATGTAATAAATTTTCAATTTATTATATTTAATATAATTCCAAAACGAATATCGATATCCACTTCTACCGGCCGTCTTCTCTTCACACACTTTTTATTTCCAATTGTTGTGCAGAAATAAAATAAAGTCAAACCTGTTGCTATGTAAATTGGTTTGACACTCTTGTACTGCTAATCCGGATGGCTGCACTAAAATTTCTTTCAGAGCTTGCAGTGCCTGCGGATCATTTCCACAAATGAGTACAAATTTCAGTGAATTTTGGAGAAGTGCACTTAACTGATCAATGAAAGTGTCAACAGACAATTAATACACATTTTTTCTAAAAAAACCTTTAAGAATTTAAATACATAAAAAAAATTAAAACTATATGTAAGAAATAGCCCAAAATGTGTGAAAAACAATTCCTTGTGATTATTTGTAACCGGCCCGAGCCTGGACATCGTTTGTGTTGCCCAGCCCGGGCCCATCAGACCTCTAGTATGAGGCAATGGTTAGGCCACATCTTGGGTATTGCATACAGATCTGGAGGCCTCATTTTAGGAAGGATGTAGATCTGCTGGAATGGGTGCAGAGAAGGGCAACAAGATTGAAAGGAACAAAAGAGTGGTTTTATCAAGAAAGGCTTCAGTTCTGCAAATTGCAATGTCTGGAGACTAGGCACCTCTGAGGTGACTTGTTAAGGTGTTTAAGGCTTTGAATGGAATGAACAAGCTCAGTGCTCAAGGCATTCTTCTTCGTGCTCAGACTACACCATGATGAGGCATAAACTTAAATCAAGAAAGGATGGTTGCAAGATAAATGTGTGGAAGTTTGCTTTCAGCCAGCTGGTGATTGATTTTTGGAATAAACTTCCATCTGTTGTTGTTGTGGAAGTGGGTAATTTGAATAAATTCAAGGAAGAACTAGACAAATTATTGGAGGGGATGGACAAGTGATGTGGCAAGTTTTTGTTTTTGGCTGATGCTTTTATATGCTTGCTTTCTTGCATCATATGCTAATGTTAATAATGCTATCAAGTATTTTCTTTTTTCATAATACTGTCAAGCTGGTTTCCCCCCCCCCTTCCAGTATGAAATGATTTTTGCTGAACCTTCAAGATACTGTTAAATCTTTCCTTTGAATTTAATTTAAATATGTAGATGCAAGACCAGAGATTGGTGAGGGTGTTAGTATCACAGAACTTGTTCTTTGGCCAGAAACTCAGATAGACAGTGCAGTATGGGCAGGAACAAACGTCCCAAGCCTACTAATCTTTGTATTGCAGTTTTCAGAACATTTTTGGTGGGAATTTTACTCAGAGGCTTCATAGCACACTTTGGCCTGGGATATGAATTTGTGATGCATAACCTTTGGATGTTGATAGCAGAATGATGGCTGCTGTTTCTGGATTTTTGTATCATAATCCTAAACCCAGGTTTTATATCTGTAATGACCTTTTACAAAAAATCTGATTTTCAGCTGTAAGATCACAGTATTTTTTTCCTCTATTAACTTTTTGTTACCTTTTTTTTTTTTTTATTTTTTACAAATGGGTGTCAAAAGAGCATATCTTTTTATGTTACCAGTCCATTTTCCTCAAAAAACCCAAATATCCATATTTATATTTTATAGGTTGAAGAAAGGATGTTTCAACCCAAAATATCACTTTCTCCAAAACTGAAGGTAAGGTGGTTATGAAATACCAGTTTCTTCCAGGGGAAACATCAAAGAAATTTCATGCTGAACAGTGTCCATACTATGTTATTTGTGACATTTTTTTACATGTGGAAGCTTTCAGCCAGTGGGTCCCCAAATGCCTGAGTACAGATCAAAAGTGACAGCATGCCCTATCTTCAACTGCCATTTTTCGTCATTTTGAGCAAGGTGTCATTGATTTTTTGCCGTGAATTGTGACCATGGATGAAACATTGAAACATGGTTATATTATTATGATACAACCATGTTTATAAGCCAAGAGCTTATCAGTACACTCTCTTAGAAATCACTAACGTGCCGTTAATATGATATGAAATTTCCAAATGTATTGGCACTTAATTTCCTCATTCAGCCATCCATTATTGTCCAAAATACTAAAAAAATAAAATAGTACATCAGCATACAATATTATCAATTTCATTTGCAGATTCATTGTCAACTTTTATTTTGATCTGATTTGCAGAAAGGTGGAGGAAGCAAATATGGTTTTCAAATTTGTAAACTTTTTTTTTAAACAATGCATATATTGAAAATACATTTTATACTTTCACACTTACTTTAAAACTTTTAAAATAATATTTTTTCTATATGCTTAAAAGATATTCAACAGAATGTGTGCATTTATACACTTATAAAACTATTAGCTGTTATGATGATTTCTGATCCTGGTTCAGTGCTAATTTATAACAAAAAATTAATTAAAATAATTCAAAAATTATATATTATTTCTTATATCCACTATACTGTAAAGATAATTAAGAAGTGCCCAGTATAAAAATTATTTACTGCCTTTATTTCAGACATTTTCCTGGTATCATGGAGCACTCAGATATACCAGTTAGTGTGATTTTTAGAAATGCACCAGCTAATGGGGTTTACAAATGGATGAACATATTTGGGCACAGATTATTTGCATGTTCAGATCTTCTGAAGTGCATTGTCAGCTTCCAATAGGATTCATATTAAGAATAGTAAGATGCCTAACAAAATTTTAATTTTATGCTTCCAAATATTAATCTTTAATAATATTGCAAAAGGAAAAAAAAGTGTTACTCACATGCTAGTGGGATCTTCTAGACTCAAGGTTGTACACTATCTAGGAAACATAATTTTAGTTTATAAACATTTACTTGGAGGAAGACTTGGTATTTACTTGGTATATAGATAGTAGACAGCATAGTATGCATATTATACAAAATTGCATAAATCATATTAAAAACATACTTTCATAATAATTTGATGAAACTTCATAAGTGGAAGGTTAACATTAGAAAAAATTTGAAAATTTTGGAAAGGAACAAATAGAGTTGAACCAACTACTTGAGTGTAGTTAGGCTTAAATTCGTGTGAGATCTCTGGTTTGTGTGACAAACCAGAGATCTCACAGAAGTAGTTTGTACTACTTCTGTGTGCTGTACTACAGTAGAAGAAAAACCAAATCTGAGCCCCAAAAGGAAGGGAAAAAAAAATCGCATTACACTCATAGTAGCATGAAAATTCTCTTTCTGCTCTGTCCAAAGTGGTAAAAGACCAAAAAACATACAATAAAGTAAGAGTATCTAGAAATCTAAAATAAAAAGGGATAAAAAGTTTGTATACAAATGGCAAATCCGTAGTGAGGATTGAAGGAAGCATTTAAATGGTTCAACTTTAAGAACATGTTAAAGGATCAAAGGGTCAATTCAAATCGGGTTAAGATCAACAGTGATCACAAAGATGCATTCAGGTGCTATATAGAAGATGAAACAGCTATTAATAATATGGATGGAAAATTGGATTCAGAAGCAAGTGCCCCTGAGTCCAATGGCCATTCAAGCAAAAGCAACAAGTAGTTATGAAGATATTAAAGATAAATACAGCGAACTCCCAAGCCAAGTTTGTGGCAAGCAAAGGGTGGTTTAATAGGTTCAAGCATCGCGCTAGTTTCCACAACACTAAAGTATGCAGTCGCCAGTGACGATTCTGCAGCTGCAGAGAAATTTTGTGATGTGTTGGAAAAATCCCTTCTAAATCAACACAGCCCTCAACTTCTGCAGCTGCATACTTATCAGCTGGAGTATTTTGACAATGATGCTCGAAAGGTAAAACTTGCTGATGTTATGCCTGTCTCCTCTCTCTTTTTGTAATTTTGAAATATTTGTAATTTTTCCTACGCATGAGATAAATTGAGTAATTCTATTTACATGTTCGTTGAACATTTATTTTTTGCTTCAATCAAATTCACCATGCATAGTTGCAAGTCATGCATAATCATTTAGGGAAATTACTTAAAATTCCAACTTATGTAGGGTTCCGCAGAACACAACCCATACGTAAGTCGAGGAGTGACTGTACTGGTCAAGTCATCAAACCTGGACATTGTAAGGATATTGGAGACATGCAATTGCTCAAACACAAAGGATGCAGAATTTGAATATGCAACAAACAAGGTCCCGAGTGCCAAGCAAGCAACTGTAGCATTTCTTGAGCGATTTTCTTAAAAGAGCGATTGATTGTAGTTGAGTGTTATTTACTAATTTCAAAAGTTATATAATTTTGCTCTTCTAAAGTAAAGAAGTCAGTTTACTCAGCAGAAAAGAAAGCCACCTTTCTTCTTGTATAAGACTAACCTACTAATGCACAAACACTAAAAACCTTATCGCTTGGTCACCGATGGCACCACTCCTACCTCCATGTGGTGGGGCTGTAAACCTGGGAGAAGAAATCCACTCTCCCTGGGCTAAAAGGAGCAACTATGGACAACACAAAGCAGTCCAATTATGGATCTCTTGATCCAGATTCAAATAGACATGATGACCATGATAATTTGAATACATCCCATGCCAAGAGACAAAAAAAAGAAGGGACAGATTTTTCTGCTGTGCTCTTTTTAATATTACATTCCTCCACAGACCAAACATTGAATAAGCTCTCCCCATTTTTGATTCAGAAATGCCTCGAAAATGTGGCTGGTCCCCTCCAAAAATGATTTGGCGACTAAGATCTGGAGACTTATTAGTGGAGGTGAGTGAACTCAGGCATGCTGAAAGACTCTTGAAAATATCTACCTTTGGTGGAATTCCCACAAAGGTTACCCCACATGCCACCTTGAACTCCTCTAAAGGGATAATATCAGAATGGGATCTCCTAAATGTATCCGAGGATGAACTTGTGTGTGAATTAAGCAACCAAAATGTAGTCCATGCAAAAAGAATTGTCATCAAAAAAGATGGAGAGCCTGTCCCTACTCGAACAGTCATATTAACATTTAAGTCACCAAATCTCCCCACAACTATAAAAGCTGGATACCTCAGATGCCATGTTTGACCGTACATTCCCAATCCAGTCCGATGCTTTAAGTGTCAAAAATTGTCATTCGCAAACTGTGTGCAGAAGTGTAGTCACTTGTGCTTCTTGTGGTTCAAAAGAACATACACATACGGAATGTAATAATGAAACACAAAGCTGTCCTAATTGCCACGGTAATCATTCTACCTTCTCTAAGGACTATCCAATGGAAAAGAGAGAAGAACATTCAGAAATATAAGACAGAGAACAAAGTGTCATATCAAGAGGCAAAGAAACACTTTGCAATTCCTACTAAATCATCTACGTACACCTTAGTTATTCAACGGCTACACTCTATCAACTCAGACTGACTGCTCTGTTCCTCCAAATATCTCTATATCTGGTTGGGTGAAATCATTACTTTCTTCATTAAAGGAACAATCTCCCTCCAAATATGCAACCCAAGAAGTAAATACACCGGTAACAATATCTCCAGATAAGAATCTCAATCAGCAACCGAAAGTACAAACCAAGAGCTATGAAAGAACTGATACACACACATTCAGATCTGATACCATGGACACCGATGAAAAAGCGGATGAAGATGATAGCCATAAGCACTGGAAAAGCAAAATTGAGAGTAGGAGTGTATTATAGGCCCAATGACTCTGATGAGTACTATAAACAATTGTACAGAGAAATAGTGGGCCAGTAAATCAGCTTGTCTTATAATGACAGATTTTAACTTCCCAGATATTTACTGAAACTTGGGGGTTGGTCAATCACACACTAGCAAGGCTTTTGTGGATTTATTGGATGATAGTTTTCTACAGCAGCATGTTCGAGAGACAACTAGAGAGATAATACTCTTGACCTGATTATCAGCAGCGATTCTTCATGCATTAAGAATCTGCAGATAAAGGAACCACTTGGTGGCAGTGATCACAGTGTGCTCATGTGCGATTTACTTAAAGATCTAACTACATCAGAGGTAAACGGAAGAGTTTTTGCTTTCGTAAAGGTGACTACAGTGGTCTCAGACAGTTTTTAAATTCTATACAATGGGACCAACTGATTGTGTTACCAACAGCAAATTCTAAATGGGAAGCATTCAAGGAAGTAATCTTGGAAGCTACTAGGCTTTTTGTCCCAACTAACAAATACTGTTCAAGGTGTAGGGCTAAATGGATGGCAGATGAACTAATGAGACTCATAGCAAAGAAGAAAAATGCATGGAATACATAAAAATTATCAGGTGATACAGAAAGAAGACTATGGTAGATATAAGCTTGTCTGTAATTAAGTCACAAAGTAAGTTAGGCAAGCGAAGGAAGATTATGAGAAATGCTTGGAAAAGGATGCAAAGCAGCAAACGCTACTTTACTTATGTAAACTTTAGAAGGAAGAGGATGAATCAGTATGGTCCACTTGATAAACTGAATGAGTATTTTGCATCTACATTACACATGAGGAAGTCTGTAAGGAAGTGATGGCCAGAAGCTTATCAAACTCTAGCAGGGAGCTAAATTATTTTGTAATAACTGAGAACAAAGTGGTAGAGAAATTGTTGAAGTTGAACATAAGACACCTGGGGTTGATTAGCTCTATCCAACTATATTAAAGTATTAGTAATGGCTGCATGGTGCAAGAAAGCCTATGGCTTATGCTGCACCAGCCAAAAAAAAAAAATCCAAACAAAACAATGATAAAAACAAAAAAAAAATAAATAATAATAATTAATAAAAAAAAAGGAAATTAAACCTATCATTCTATGCGCTTCCCTTACCCGAAGGTACTATCCAGATGACCTTTGAATTTCCCCAAACTGTCGGCCTCTACCACCCATGAAGGCAACTTATTCCAGTAATTTATAACTCGCTGGCTAAAATAAAACTTCCTGCAGTCCAATCTAAACATTTCCCCCCGTAACTTGAATTTATGTCCCCTAGTTCTAGCATCATTTATAATCTTGAAAATTTCATCCTCATTCATTTTACTGATGCCTCTCAGAGCCCCAAACACCTCAATCAAATCTCCTCTAAGGTGTCTAGTTTCCAAACTCTGCAACCCACATATTCAAAGTCTTTCTTCATAAGGATGCCCTTTTGCCGATCTCACCAGGCGAGTTACCCGTCTTTGCACCCTTTCAAGAAGCTCTACGTCTTTCTTTAGGTGCGATCTCCATACTTGAACACAGTATTCCAAGTGTGGTCTAACAAAAGCCTTATATAATGGGATTATCACATCCCTATCTCTACTTGCAAAAGTTCGATAGATCATCGATAGGACACCATTGGCCTTCCTTGCAACCTGTTTACAATGCTCAGAGAATTTCACGTCTGACCGTATCGTAACACCCAAGTCCCTTTCCTCCAGTACTGGGTTTAGTTAAACTCCACCAAGTGAATAAGTTATTTTGGGGTTACTGTTTCCCAGGTGTAATACCTTACACTTTGTTGGATTAAAGCATAGCTGCCATTTTTCTGACCATTCCTGAAGTCTATCTAGGTCTCTCTGAAGAAGCTCAGCTTGACAGTGATCATTAACTACGCTACCAATTTTAACATCTGCAAATTTAGACATCATGCCCTCTATTCCTTCATCAATGTCATTTATGAAAATTAAAAACAACAGTGGTCCTAATACTGATCCTTGGGGAACCCCACTTCTTACATCAACCCAATTTGAGGAATAGCCATTTATCACAACCCTCTGCCTCCTGCCCTGAAGCCATCCTTCTATCCATCTAAGGATTTTCCCAGTGATTCCAACCTGTTCCAGCTTATAAAGCAACCACTCATGTGGGACTGAGTCAAAAGCTTTGCTGAAATCTAAATAAACAATGTCAAAATTATTCCCTAAATCCAGCTCGTGAGTGACCCTTTCAAAATAGCCAACCAGATTTGTTAAACATATTTTCCCTTTACAAAACCATGCTGAGTATTCTTGAGAATTTCAATTCGATCCAAATGATCCTGAATTCCACCCTTGATCATTGCCTCCATGATTTTTCCTACTACTGAAGTCAGACTGACAGGTCGATAATTTCCAACTTCACTTTTAGAGCCACCCTTATGTATGGGAGATACATTTGCACTTTCCCAATCCAAGGGAATCTCCCCAGAGTCCAGTGATGCTTGCATAATTAGCCCCAATGGTTCAATGCACTCACTTGCTGCCTCCCTTAAGATTATCGGGTATATTCCATAAACTCCAGGAGCCTTACTGGTCTGTAGGCTCGAAAGTTTTTTCATTAAATAATCTTTCGAAAATTCAATATCATTAATTACATATTTTTTAACTTCGCTCCCACAATTTCACATTGCCACAAAAGGTTTTTCATTTGTAAATATCGATGCAAAATAATTGAGTTCATCTGCAACGGCAGCTGATGTATTTAATACTATCCCCTTTCCCTTATGTAAAGGTCCGATCTGGTTTGTCCTGCTCTTCTTGCCATATATATATATATATATATATGTGAAGAATTCTTTATCCCCCCTCTTTGCTCTGTTTGCTAGTGATTTCTCATAAACTGCCTTTGCCTGTCGAACCTTTTCTGTGGCTCTATTACACATCACCTTGTAGTTGTTATAGGCTTCAGTACTTTTTATTGCTCTGTAACCTTTCCATGCCACCTTTTTCTGCTCAAGTAATGTGGCAACTTCACTATTCATCCAACTTGGAACCCTCCTCGTGGAGTATTTTTTTTAATGGTATATACGCATTCAAGGCATCTGTGATTAATGTTTTAAAAGCGTACCACAGTTCAAATGTATTCATTTTCTGCACGATATCTACCCAGTTAATAGAGGCCATGTAGTACCTTAAGGCATCGTAATTTCCTTTTCTGAAATTAAAACCCATTCCTTTGCCTTTTACTTCTGCTACCTCTCTCGTCATCATCCACCGTAGAACTTTGGTTTTTTTTTTTTTTTTTTTTAGGAGCATTAGCAACTAAGGCCATATTGCTCCGGGATATGCAGTGGTCATTCCCTGACCTTTCCGCATCCTCCGTATTTGGTGGTGACGGGCTCGAACCCCGGACTAATCAAGAAGCATGTGCTATGCACTGCTGCTCCTTCCCCTCACCGTAGAACTCTGTGATCACTTCCTGCTACTGGTTCCTCTACTGTCAACCCTGTTATGTCATCTGATTCATGGGTGATGATAAGGTCTAGGATATTCTTTTCTCTAGTACTTTCCCTGAAATGTTGATACAAATAACAGTCATCTAGCTGATTTAAAAATTTTATTCCCCATGTAGAGTTTCCTTCCCATTTACTCCAATCAATTAGAGGCAAATTGAAATCACCCTTAATAAGACATTGACGCTTACTTGCCCATTTCATTTGCATGTAGAGGCTTTTGTCATAATCTTCACAATCACCTGGTCTGTAGATTACTCTTACTCGCATTATACCTTTGTTTCCAACTATCTCACACCATACAGACTCTATACTAGAATGTGAAATGTCTGTATCCGGGAAAGCTATCGTCGCACTCAGGCTGCTTCTGATAAGAAGCATTACCCCACCACCCCTTCTATCTACCCTATTCTTCCTAAATACATTATACAAGCCGTACTTAAACTCATCATCCCCAATTTCTGGGTGGCACCACGTCTCTGTAAGCCCTATTATGTCCGCGTTACTTGTTTTAACCAGCAGTTCGAATTCGCTCATTTTATTGACGACACTTCTAACGTTACTGTATAAACAATTAAGATTTACAGTTCTTGTATATTTAACAACCCTAACACAACCCTTGAAGTTTTTTAGGCTCTCTTCCTTGATATTAGCTACCCGCTCACGTGAAACGTTTCTGCCCCCAGAACATCTAGATAATACGTCCAGTTGGGGTAGCAGATAAGAACTCTTAAGGTATGTGCAAGAGTTACTTTGACCATTATTATCAGATAAACGTGTGTCAGTATTACCCACATCCCTTTAAGGTATCCACAATAATACTGGCAAAAACTTTTGCACCACCTTTGTTTAAGTGTATCCTGCCTCTACAAAACAAATTCCTTCTACCTACAAGTGTGGGCCATGCTGATAGAAATTTCCCCCCTAAAGCCTTGCAGATTCCTTCATCCTTCAAGTCTTGAGTTAATCCACAAGGCTCTTAACACATAATCCCTCCTATCGTGTCTGGGCAGAATTGCAGACACATAGACATTATGGCCTACCTCGCGGCATTTCCTCAGCATGGTCCTGTATTTTTCCAACAAATCGTCAGATTGTGTACGTTTAATATCATTAGGCCCCACAACCAAAGGAGGCAGCAAAAAAGGTAAGCAAATCTTTAGCCATCATTATAAAAGCTTCCTTGGACTCATGGGAGGTTCCCATGAACTGGACACATGCAAATGTGTCCCCAGTTCACAAAGGGGGACACAAGTAATTACAGACCTGTTAGTTTAACTTCTGTTCTGGAGAAAATAATGGAGTCACTGGTTAAAGAAGCATAGCAAGGTCATATAAACAAGATTGCAGTTATAGTTCAGACACAGCATAGGTTTGTTAAGGGGAGGTCTCGTCTGACTGGTTTGGTTCGATACTATGACGTTGTCACAAAGGAACTGGATGCAAAAAATAATTTTGATATCATATACTTGGATTTCAGGAAAGCTTTTAATACTGTTGTACATGGAAGGTTACTGTACAAATTGGAGCAGTATGGCATTAATGGCAAGTTGCTGCAATGGATAAAAGGATGGTTGAGTGGAAGAAGACAGAATGGTAATCAATGGACACTGCTCTTCATGGACTAATGTTATTAGTGGAGTACTCCAGGGTTCAGTGTTGGGCCCAGCTTTGTTTTCTGTATTTATCAATGGTATATCAGGGTTAATGTCTAAGTTTGCAGACGATACAAAGGTTGGCAGGGTTGTTAATGACAGCAATTATAGTAAAAAAAAAAAAAGTAAACTGCAGCCATTATTAACCCACTGCAGGATGGAAGCCTCCTCAACAATTCATGTTGAGGGAAATGGACCATAATCTACCACGCTGGTCCAGTGCGGGTTGGCAGATCAACCGTATTCAGCAGTTAGGGGTTTGAACCCCGGTCTATTCAAAGAGCGTGTGCTACTGCACTCCCGCTCCTGCCCACTCGGCTACGGAGGCCTTATACTACTGCAACAGGATCTAGAAAAGTTGAGAAGATGGGCTGAAGATGGGCAGATATGAAGGCTGTTTGGCACCAGACTTCATATCTGACTGCATAATTATGCAGTCAGATATGAAGTTTTCTGAGTAGTGCAGACAGGCTGTAAGGGTAGCTCATGGTGTTTTATCAATGATATACAGAAATTTTGTTAGCAGGGATGAGGAGGTGATTATCCCATTGCATAAGGCAATGGTAAGGCTACACCTTGAGTACTGTATACAGGGTCTGGAGGCCTCATTTTAGGAAAGATGTAGAGCTACTGGAATGAGTACAGAGAAGGGCAATGAGATTGGTGAATGGAACAAAGGTAGCTGTTACCAAGAAGGGCTTATCTTCTGCAAATTGCAACATCTGGAGATTAGGTGCCTGCAAGGTGATCTAATTGAGGTGTATAAGGCCTTGAATGGTTTGAGCAAACTCAATACTGATGGGAATTTTACTCTTGCTGAGATTACTCACCTGTGGAGACATAAATTCAAATCGAGGAAAGACAATTGTTGAATAGATGTGCAGAAATTTGCCTCTAGGGAGTGGGTGGTTGATAGTTGGAACAAACTTCTATCTGTAGTGGAGGTTGACAACTTAAATAAGTAAAGGCAGAACTACACAAGCATTTGGAGTGAATGGATTAGAGAAATGGGAAGTTTTTTATTTTTCTGAAGCTATATAAGATTGCTTTCTTGCATCATATGCTTCTGCTAATTGTAGTATCTGCTTCTAATGAATTTCACATTTTGTGTCTGAGTGACAGTTCGTAGATGTCTGAACAATCCAAATATATTTTGTTGGATTTGCAGTAACTACATTGTAGTGAAACAAGGCAGGAAATAACTTCATTTGTGAAAAATGTATAGGTGACACTTTGGAATTAAATTAGGTGACAAGATATATAACAGCTGGGGGGACCCCCCCCCACACAAGATGTGGTGTACATGAGTGGAAGGCTTTTGACTGTAGTAAAAAAAAAAAGCCATGGCTATTTTCATATCCATGTTGTGGATTGATCTGAGATCTCAGTTGCTCTTGTTCCATAAATGTAGCAAGTTATAATTCAAAGAATGATCACAGCATTTGTGTATCCCCAATAACATATTATTAGCAAAGGCACATGATGGAGGAAAGCAAGCTTATATAGCATCAGCCAAAAAAAAAAAAAAAAAAAAAAAACACTTCACCCATCCACTCGCTCCAAATGTTTGTCAAGTTCTGCCTTGAATCTACTTAAACTATCAACTTCAAAACGTCAGATGGAAGTTTGTTCCACCAATCAACCACCCGCTGGCTAAAGGCAAACTGCTGCACATCTATCCTACAACCGTCTTTCCTCAATTTGAATTTAAGCCCTCTCAGGCGATTATTCTGAGCAACAGGAAGAATCCCATATGCATTGAGCATGCTCAAACTATTCAGTGCTTTATACACCTCAATCAGATCACCTCGCAGGAGCCTAGTCTCCAGACACTGTAATTTGCAAAACTTAAGCCTTTCTTCGTAAGAGCAAACCTTTGTTCCATTCACTAATCTCGTTGCACTTCTCAGTACTTGTTCCAACAGCTCTATATCCTTCTTAAATTGAAGCCCCCAGACCTGTATACAGTACTCAAGGTATGGCCTGACCATTGCCGTATACAAGGGGATAATGACCTCCTTATCCCTGCTAGAAAAATTCCTGTATATCATTGACCAGACACCATGAACAACTCTTGCAGACCATCTGCACTGCTCAGAAAACTTCATATCTGCCTGCACAATTACCCCCAGGTCCTTTTCATTCTCTACCACTGTCAGTGTGGTACCACAGAGTTATATATGTTATGTAGTACTTTACATTTGTCAATGTTGAACTTCATTTGCCACCTCTCAGCCCATCTGCTCAACTTTTCTAGATCCTGTTGCAGTGTACTGTCATTAACAACCTTGCCAACCTATGTATCGTCTGCAAACTTGGACATTAACGTTGATATACTATCATCAATATCATTTATAAATACAGAAAACAACAATGGACCAAAAACTAAACCCCGAGGGACTCCACTAATAACATTAGTCCACGAAGAGCAGTGTCCATTGATTACCACTCTATCTTCTCCCACTCAACCATGCCTTTATCGATACCAGCAATTTTCCTCCAATGCCACCTGCTCCAATTTGTGCAGTAGTCTTCCATGTGCAACAGTAACAAAGGCTTTTCTAAGATCCAAATATATGATATCAAAGTTAATCTTTGCATCCAGTTCCTTTGTGCCTACATCATAGTATCCAATCAAATTAATCAGACAAGACTTCCCCTTAACAAACCCATGCTGTGTCTGAGCTATAACTGAAGTCTTGTCTGGATGATCCTGCAATGCTTCTTTAACCAGTGCCTCCATTAATTTTCCTGGAACAGAAGTTAAACTAACAGGTCTGTAATTACTGTATTTCCCCATGTATAAGACGCACCTCTTTTCGAAACATTTGGGGTCAAAAAACTGGGTGCGTCTTATACAGTGGTTATAGATTTTTTTACTTGCATTTCCCGCTTTTTCGCGCTTGTTGTCTTTGCGCTCAGTGTTTCACACTTGTTACCGGTATATTAGGTTACGTTTTGCCACGTTCTGCCCAGAAATGGCTCAGAAAAGATTTTCGTACAGTGCTGAATTCAAGTTATGAAGAGTTGTATGAATTTTAGGATGAATAAAACTTGAGTTCAATAACTTTATGTAATACATTTTTTTTTTTTTTTTTCAAATTTCAGGCTCCAAAATTAAGGTGCGTCTTATACATGGAGAAATACGGTACCTGTGTCTCCCTTTGATCCTCCTTTGTGGATTTGGGTCACATTTGCACTTCTCCAGTCCATGGGTACCTCCCCCGAGTCCAGGGAAACTCTCATAATTATGGCTAAGGGTTTGCTTACTTCCTTTTCTGCCTCCTTTAATATAACTGGATAGATTCCATCCACCCCAGGTGCCTTTCTTGTGTTTATCTTCAACAATTTCTCCTCCACTTTATTCTCAGTTATTACAAGATTATTATCTAGCTTACTGCCAGAGTTGAATACACCTCTGGCATTCCCCTCCCTGAATAACTCCTCATGTGTGAATGTCGATGCAAAATATTCATTCAGTTTGTTAGCTACCTGAACAGGATCATCAACAGTTGAACCATCGATATCAAGTAGACCAATCTGATTCATTCCCTTCCTTCTAGAGTTTACGTAAGTAAAGAACTCTTTGCTGTTTTTCTTTGCATCCTTTGCCAAAGATTTCTCGTAATCTGCCTTCGCCTGCCTAACCTCCTTTTTAACTTGGTTACAGGTGGCTAACAATCTAAACGAGTATTTTCCATCTACATTCACACATGAGGAGTTATTCTGGAATGGGAATGTCGTAGGTGAAGTAAACATTGTCAGTGAGCTAGATGATTTTCTAATAACTGAGAGGAAAGTGGAGGAGAAATTGTTGACGATAAACACAAAAAAGGCACCTAGGGTGGATGGGATCTATCCAGTTATATTAAAGGAAGCAGCAAAGGAAGTACGCAAACCCCTAGCCATAATTATGAGAGCTTCTTTGGACTCAGGGGAGGTACCCATGGACTGGAGATGTGCAAATGTAACCCCAATTCACAAAGGAGGATCAAAGGCTGACACAAGTAATTATAGACCTGTTAGTTTAACTTCGGTTCCAGGAAAATTAATGGAGGCACTGGTTAAAGAAGCACTGCAGGATCATATGGACAAGAATTCAGTTAAAGCTCAGTCACAGCATGGTTTTGTTAAGGGCAGGTCTTGTCTGACCAATTTGATTGGATACTATGATGTAGTCACAAAAGAACTGGATGCAGGGAATAACTTTGATATTATATATTTGGATCTTAGAAAGGCTTTTGATACTGTTGCGCATGGAAGACTGCTGCACAAATTGGAGAAGTGTGGCATTGGAGGCAAATTGCTGCTATGGATAAAGGGATGGTTGAGTGGCAGAAGACAGAGAGTGGTAATCAATGGACACTGCTCAACGTGGACTAATGTTATTAGTGGAGTTCCTCAGGGTTCAGTGTTGGGTCCATTGTTGTTTTCTGTATTTATAAATGATATTGATGATGGTGTATCAGGCTTAATGTCCAAGTTTGCAGACGATACCAAGGTTGGCAGGGTTGTTAAGGACACTACTGATACTATGCTGCTGCAACAGGATCTGGAAAGGTTGAGCAGATGGGCTGAGAGGTGGCAAATGAAGTTTAACGTTGACAAATGTAAAGTACTACATATGGGAAACAGTAACCCCAGATCAACGTATCAACTCTGTGGTACTACGCTGACAGTGGTAGAGAATGAAAAGGACTTGGGGGTAATTGTGCAGGCAGATATGAAGTTCTCTGAGCAGTGCAGACTAGCTGCAAGAGTAGCTCATGGTGTCTTGTCAATGATATACTGGAATTTTTAGCAGGGATAGGGATGTGATTATGCCCTTGTATAAGGCATTGGTCAGGCCACACCTTGAGTACTGTATACAGATCTGGAGGCCTCATTTCAAGAAGGATGTAGAGCTGCTGGAACGGGTACAGAGAAGGGCAACAAGATTAGTGAATGGAACAAAGGGTTGCTCTTACGAAGAAAGGCTTAAGTTTTGCAAATTACAGTGTCTGGAGACTAGGCATCGGCAAGGTGATCTGATAGAGGTGTATAACGTTTTGAATGGTTGAGCATGCTCAATGCCGATGGGATTCTTCCTCTTGCTCAGAATAATCACCTGAGAGGGCATAAATTCAAATTGAGGAAGGACGGATGTCAGATAGATGTGCGGAAATTTGCCTTTAGCCAGCAGGCAATTGGTTTGTGGAATAGACTTCCATCACTTGTTGTTGAAGATGATAGCCTAAACAAATTTAAGCCTCAGCTGACAGGTATTTCGAACGAACGGATGGGTGAAATGGGAGTAGTGGTTGTGGTTTTTTTTTTTTTTTTTGGCTGATGCTGAATAAGCTTGCTTTCTTGCATCATATGCCTCTACTAATGCTAATGCAGACCAGCTTATATTTATCATAGGCTTCTGTGTCACATGTTAATTTATATGTATCCCATGCAGTTTTCTTCTCTGTCACATGTCTAATTAGTTCATCTGACATCCATATAGGCCTAAATCTTGAACAATATTTCTTAGTTTGTATGTAAAGCCTAGTAGCTTCCAAGACAAGTTCTTTGTGTGGTTCTCATTTTGAATTTGCTGTTGGTAACATCATCAGTTGGTCCCACTGTATAGAATTTAAATACTGTCTCAGACCATCGTAGTTGCTTTTACAAAAGCAATAACCCTTCCCTTTATCTCTGATGGTAGTTACCTCTTTGAGTAAATCACACTTCAGCACACTGTGATCACTGCCACCTAGTGGTTCCTTTATCTGCAGATTCTTAATGCATGAAGAATCACTACTGATAATCAAATCAAGAGTATTACTTCCTCTAGTTGCCTCCTGAACATGCTGATGTAGAAAACAATCATCCCATAAATCCACAAAAGCCTTGCTAGTGTGTGAGTGACCAACCCACAAATTCCAGTCAATATCTAGGAAATTAAAATCCCCTATTATAAGACTCTCTGATTTACTGGCCCACTCTATTTCCCTGTACAGTTTCTTATTATACTCATCAGAGTCATTAGGCCTATAGCACACTGCTACTCTCACTTTTGTTCTCCCAATGCTTATGTCACACCAAACTGACTCAACACTGCACTGTCCAGCGATGTCGACTGGCTTCACTTCCTTGGATTTTGTGTTTCTTAACTAATAGCATAACCCTCCTCCCTTCCTATCCTGTCTATCCTTTCTGTAGACGTTGTACTCCCCAAATTCCAGTTCTGCATTCGTTATATCTGTGTGACACCATGTCTCTGATATCCCAACAATATCTGCCTTTGATGCTTTGAGCAATACCTCAAATTCACCAAATTCGTTTACCAAACTCCTAACATTGGTGCACATGCAAGCATACATGCACCTGTTCCTATTCTTAGCTATTATAACACAGCCCATGTGTTTACTTGTACTGCAATGACTCCTAGCAGTCTCTGAAATATCCTGCATCTTGTTATCCAGGCTTCTGCTCAACTAATAGCATAACCCTCCTCCCTTCCTATCCTTTCTGTAGACGATGTTACTCCCCAGCAGTGCAAGAATCACTTTCACCTCTGCCAGTGGCTACTGTTAATCTATTAGTCCTTGTATGGACGAAAAACTTGAGATTCCGGGAGGAGAAACCACTCTACCCTTGCCTGAGCCTGACGAACTCAGCGACGTTGTGAAATAGACCCATGATTCGAACTCGGGTCTTTTCCACCCGGTGTTGGGAGGAGGGCAATTCTATCAACTGTGCTACCCACGAGGGCTTCAGTAGTCATATCATTAAAACCTTCCTCTCTTACCGCCATAGCAAGTTCTATTATCGCACTGATTCCGTTTTCTGCCGGTTCGACCATATTTCCTGAATGAACTGACTCTGGCCATACATTTTTCCATAAGCATTTAAAATTGACGGTTTTACTTCTTTCAGCAATAAAGCTATGGTTCTGATACAGTCCACAATTGAGAAATGTTTCCATGCCTCCATTACTTCAATAGATTTGGAATCAATGTTTTCCAAAATACATTGTAACGATTTTCTGATGTAATGAGTTTTAAAAGTGGATATAATGCTTTGATCTGATGGCTGAATGAAAGAAGATGTATTAACCTACAGCTGTGTTGGTAGGAACATAACTTAAACATTTGGAATGACTTAAATCTTTTGGAGGGCCTGGTGTACTATCCAATAGTAATAAAATTTTCTGAAATCTAGATTTTTCCACTAGTTCAATAGCATAGAATGTAACACAGGGATTTCCCAACAAAATAAATACAGGGATTTCTCAATTTTTTTTGATTAGCAAGTCAACAATGGAAATTTAAAAAGAGAACATGTTGAAAAATTACATCCAACATAGTAGCAGGGTTCCCCCCGCACAAAAGCTCAAAAATACCCTGTTATTCGAGGTTTACCAAAATTCTTATCGATGTTAGAGCAAAACAGTGTTATATAAGTACTGTGTTGTGCAAGGATTGCTGCAATTTATCAATCGTGTTAGAGCAAAACCATGTTATAGAAGTACCATGTTATATGGGGGTTGCCTGTATTGTCCTTCCTCTCGGTCGCATGTGCAAAGTAGCAGCTTGATCTAAACTAGAGAAATAAGTTCCAAGTTGTTTTTGCATTTATCATACTCAGAGATAAAATATCGCAAAGGATAAACATGCTATGATATGTGATCAGTTGAATCGCAGTTAGCTCAGTTTAAAAAATTCGATAACCAACTGTTCATTGTTATGGGACTTTAGTCACTTAATGTTTTATGTCTACATTTGTTTACATTGCAAGTACTATTTTATTGGAATAATTTTTGCAGTGTTAGGCATGGCATGCCTACCATTGTAAATATTATAGTAATCAGGATAGTAATCATATTCATATAACATTCATATTTGTTTTATTTAATTTAATGATACTAATGTCTTTTTTTCACTCGTAAGTAATCATTGGTGATCTTATATATTCTTGGAATCGAGTTTGGAGCTCTTAAACTATCAGTACCAGATATGTTTGATCAACAATTTTTTCCTTTGGGTGTAAAGATACATTTAAGTAATTTTACTAAATTCATTTGTATAATAGTGTGTGTCAATATTGGAGCGTTTTGCAAGAAAATACTGAAGTAAACCTCTTATTAATATAAAAATCTAACTAATTAATTTATAACGTGAAACATATTGAGCCTCATTGTTCTTATACTTATTAACTTTTTATTTTTGTATAACAAGAATAGCATTACTAGAGATTCTTTATTATTATCCAATATATATATAGTATCAGAATTAAAAATAAAATTAAATTATCAAGTGCACTATTTTCAATATACAAAGTATATATTTTTTTTTTCTTTTTATGCCTAGAAAATTGAATGGTGCTTAAAATCAATCATGCTTCATTGCAATATCAAAATTGGCAGAGAAGCTGACAAGGCACCAAAAACTATATACTGATTTGTATAAAAATAATTAAAGAAGAAAATCTGTTGGACTGTAAAGTTCAAATTAATCACCATGTGTAAAATACAGGTAGTTCTCGCTTTACGAGTTCCCGGGTTTATAAGTTTTTTTTTTCCCTCAAGTATCAACAAAATCGAAAATTGCCTAGCTATATAATACAGTGTACCCCGCTTTACGATATTAATCTGTTCCAAAGACACCATCATATTGTTAAAATATCGTAATGTGAACCCATAACACATTGTTTTTTGGTAATTCGTTTCGAGATCTTGGAAGTTAAAATTTTTGCTGTATAACTAAGCTATTTATCTCTCTAAAATTTCATTTTTAAGGTCACGAGCATGACCTTAAGGCCATATAAAAGGTCATGAGTGTGGTTTGTAAATTGTATTAGTTACCAATTTAAATCATTAAAATGCTATACACTTTCATCGTTAACATATGTTCCATTATAATGATCAATTTTAAACGCCTTTGTGATATTTTTCTAAAGCATGTTTCTGGAGGTCATGACCATAAAACAATAAAAACAATTTGCACTTTCCGGTTTATTGGGCTTTTCTGTTACTGCAAGCAATTATAAACAGATAGCAAACTCTATCTTCTTGATTTTGCAAAAATACCGATAGCTGGAGTTGTGTGGTTTTTTCCATTATTATGGTGAAATATGTTTGCTCTTTACTTGAAATCTTCAATCGTATAAAAAACAAATTTTCAGAATCTTCTCTTCATTCCATCGTGTTAGTTGCAATTTGTGTGTGTAGTTAAATTGCTTATGCATGCAACGTGAAATTTATAATTAAAAGAGAAGATTATTTTGGAAACAAATGCCTGTTGAAACATTTCTGAAGAAGATGATTCCTTGTGCAACAAACCAAGTGCCGAGCCAATAATGAGTGATCAACGAGTGTGCATTTAGTCGACGATGATGAAGAATAAACATTCTTTAACATTTGTAAGTCTTAAATAATTTCTCTATTATTATAATTTGCTTGATTTTACAAGCTACGTTTTCATTTCTTTCAATAAATCAATCATTATTTAAACTAATTAGCTAACCAATTTCATTGTTGAGAACGTAACCCCTATTTTTAACCTTATGTCTATTGGAAATTCCCACTTTACGAGCGCGCGCTAGGAACGAATTAATTCGTAAAGTCGAGAACTACCTGTAGATTGTAAAACAAACTTATTAAAAAAATACTCTGATCATAGCTGCACCATATAAGACAAAAAAAATTATTTTATTTATTTTTTTTCTTGTTTAAAACCATAATTCTTACACCACAGTAAGTAGGGAAAACATGAATACTACCCATTTAGTAGTGCCCACTTCATTTTATTCAATACAACAGACTTGATTATATGAGGCAGTTAGGAAAAAAAATTTCTAAGTGGTTGAAACTCCAGATAATCTATCTGGAGTTTCAACCACTCCAGATAGAAAAAATGTGAATTTATTTAGATATTTACTTACAAACCATATTTATATAAGTATACTGTAATGTGAGATATGACAATTTCATACAAACATACTTTTTTTTTTTTTTTTTTTTTTTTTTTAAGAAAGGAAAACAGTGGAGTTTGTTAATTCCTTTACAGTTTATCTTCCTGCAAGTGGTACTTTAAATTTCACCAATCACCTTATCACCAAGAGAAATGTGTTCTTGTTATTCCATGTAATTGAAAAGAGACTCATTAAAGTTGACACATTTGCATTTTTTTTTTTTATTGGCGAGATGAAGTTTTTGCCGAATAGAGAACAATTCCTTTGTTTCGACATGATGGATGCATGGACCCAAACTTTTAAATGAATGTTAAAACTAACTTTACAGTAGTAAAACTAAAAAATTACTTGAACATAACTAGAATGAGCTAGTAGGCAAAAAGCTAAGGTGAAGATGAGGTTTCTGAGAAATTCAAGGGCAAACATTACAAAATGCTACCAACACCCATAACAGATTCCATGTAATGTATTTCTTTTTGTTCTCCAACTACGGCTTCTGCAGGCTATAGAAACTCCAGTCTACTGCAGCAGAACACAAAATGCATACTGCAAATGCTTTCCAAATGGGAACTATATGTGTTTTTGTACTGTGCTAAAAATCAAAGTAAGGATTCTGCAATGAAAATACACACACTCCAATATAATATCAAGATAAAAGTTTAGGGGATCCAATTAACTTTTAACAAGCAGCAAAATATCATAACATAAAAGATACGTACATGAAATAATAAAATACAGGCCGGGTGATTGTGTAGTTTTCAAACAATGAATATTTAAAACTAAAAGAGAAGTAACATTAAGAAGGCTATACTCAAAGGTAGTTATTTGTAAAGTGGCAATTGATTTACATAAGGCTAGATATAAATTTTAAACTAGAAAAAGAGTTGAAATACAGATATTTTATTGATAAATATAACTGATTATCTGTGGTTAATTGCTTATCAATAGATAGAAACAGCCAACAGAATGAGATAGTTACTATTATTTTTATTCCTAAATTTCTGTAATGTCTATGACATAAAAATCTGATTTATTCTTTCAATATTATTGAAGCATGATGGACATTTTGTTAAGTCAGGATAACCACAGCCAGTACATGATAAATGACCACAGGGAATGAAAACAACTCCAATTTCATGTTTCTTGCATATCTGACAAATAATCCCATTTCCAGTTAAAACTTCTTTTTCTAAAATAAAAAAAATAAAAAAATAAAAATATTAGAAATAGGCCCCAATAATTATAATTATTGGGACCTGTTTTCTCTTAAGAGAATTTTGACATTCAATTAATTTAGCAAAATACTCAGAAGAGTTTCATGTAGTTATTATTTCATGGTCCTGTGGAATACATTTTCCCCAATCAATTTTACAGGTAAGTGTAAAGTGATTATGGTAGCTGTATTCTTCAGTTTAAAAAAATAATAATAAAATGATGTTAAAAAAGTAATTGTATATAAAAAAAATATTATAAGGGATATTGTGAATATGGTTGTTGTGTTTAAATCTATATTCCATAGACAGATAACGAAGGTTTGTAGATTTCGCTAATGGCTTGCAGTGTGCATCATATACCAGTGTGACCTTACTGAAAAAAAAAAGTGCAGATATTTTAGCTTATTGATTGTCATTCTGAAGAATGCACTATCTCCAAAAAAACAGCAAAAAAAATTAATGATATAATTCATGAATTTTCATTGAAATTTTATTAACTTTTAGTGTTCCTTTTAAATGCTAATATCCTGTTGGTATAGCACAATGAACTTGTAACAACAAGTTGTTGGCAGTATTTGAGACATTTGAAATTCTTAAACCTATAGGAACCATTGTAGTTCAAATCACTGCACTTTGTGTCCAGTTGGGGTTTAAATTTACATTGCTATTGTAATCAAATATGAACTGTTAGGTTTCTGAAAATTGCTTTCCACATTTCTTACAAATAGAAAAGTGCAGCATTCATTGGCTGTTTTAAATCTAGAAGCATTTTTTTTTTTTTCCCTCCTGAAATGCACAATTTTACTGGAAATTTTCTTCCAGTTTAAAGTGGTTTCAATGTTTATAATTAGTTTTCAACTATAGCCCTTTAAATTATTTTTTCCAATTTTTTTTAAAAATTACTTGCTGTTTATTCAAATCTGCAGCTGCAGATTCTCCAATATTTTAATGTTATGCAAGTTATTGTGCTTTTAAAAACAACTGAACCAACCAGCACTTGAACTAAATGGGTAAACAACTGATTCATTTTTACTTACCACTTCATGTAAACTTCTACCTTTTCTTCTAAAAGAAATAAAGCACATTATTTTGATTTTGAAGATCACTCCACAGTAACAACTATCTTACTTTTCTTGACATGACTTTGTATGCTGTACTCTTGTAGCACTTTCTGTTGTTACACTTTTAAAACTGTTCTTAATTTTTTTCCACATTTTCACAAATGGTATGCAATTGCATATATAATATCAGCAGTATGTGTTGTCCCTTTAATGAACAATCAGTCATTTTCATTTTAACTTCCAAAAGAAATTGGTTTTTGTGTTTTTCTTCCCCCACCCAACTTGCAATCATTGTCACTACTTGTTTACTTCAAACTCATGATTTTTGCAATTAGAGGAACCCCATCATTCCATTAGATAAGAAACCAGTCTATATCATTTACCTAGTCTGTATTGTAACTGAAAATGCAAACTTAACACACAGCCTCAAAAATGTGGTCAATTTCAAAAGTTAATGCAAGTTTTGTGCCTACTCCCTCCCAGTAACTGGAATATCAACAACACTTGGTGAACACAGGCCTATCCTATTTCACAGTCATTTCTTATCATGTACAGATCTTTATTTATAGCATGGGAAAAGGTTGGCATTCAGAGCCCAGTGGAATCAAATATTCATTGAACAAGACAATTCTTTTTCCAGGAAAGAAACCATAGCAGAAAGGTTCATTAAATGGTACAGCAGCACTGTACTGTACCAAAAACCTTGTTAAAAGGAGGAATTCTTTTGTGCTCACCAAAAAGTTTGCATAGTTGTTTTCTGTTAAAAAAAATTATGTGCATTTGTGTAAATGATTACCTGTATTTGTGCTTCCTTTTTTTATTTTTTTTTAATGGGTTCTGGGCATGTGCGCAAAATTAATGTCCTATTTGAAAACTTTACTTTCATAAATAGAAGTGATCCATGAGAAAGAACTTTGGGACATAAAGTAAGAAAATTTTATTCCTTATCATATTGAGAACAGTGTTTAAGGCCTCTTAGAGTAAAGAAGCAAAGCAAAGTTTATTTCAAAAAATTAAGAATTTTCTAGTTTGCTTTTTTGTGTTCAGGTAATGTGGCAAACTTGCTCAAATCTCTTTTCATTCAAATTTGGAATTCTGTAAGGAATTGTTCTTAACTCAGCTATGTGACTTAAGAGTAATTTTAGCTTTTCAGTGATTTCTGGTTGCAATATTTAACTCTGCATGTGTAACTAAAACTATGCTTAATGCACTAACATTCTGTTAGTGCATTAAGCATTACGTTACACATGTTATAAAAATAATAATAATAGTAAAAAAAGTTTGCATAAAAGATATTTTACAACATGATTTCACAATGAGTTGTCAGTTCACGCACACTAAATAAGAAGCAGTTCTCCTGAATGATAAGTATATTTCATCTTATTCTCATTTCAGTGCTGCCACCCAGATGGCACCATTTTGGAGATTTCCTTGTTTAGTGGTGGGTTTACTCAAAGTGCAACAGCTGACAACATAGTTGACTTGATTTTATAGAGATGTCAAAAGGTATAGCAGACATGTATCTAATACTAATTGGAAGTTACACAATTTTTGTAGTAACTGAAATTATAGTAGAAGAGAAATTGCTACAACTAAAGGTGAACGAACGACCTGGGGCTGATGGAAGGTAGAAGCCTTTAATTAGGGTGTCCATACGTCCTGGTTTTCCAGTATTTGTCCCGGTTGATGTGAAACTGTCCCAGTGTCCCAAAAGTTTTTTTTTTTTTTTTTTTGGGACACTTATTTTGTCTCCTGGTTTCTTGTTATGAACATTTTTGTACAAATTTATTTGGGCACAATCAAAAAATAGTAGCAGAGTTCATAGCATTGTCTTCAATTGCGTCGTCAGTCACAGCCTATACCATTGCCTGTCCATCACTGGTTTGTCGACCATCTCACTATAAACTTTATAATGGTCAAAAAACTTATTTATAATCCATATAATCGAAGAGGTGGTGCCTGGCATTGATATCAGACCTTCATTTCTTGTGTATGCATGGTGATGTTGTGTTCGGTTTCATTTCATGTGACGTTTACTTTCCTAAGTTATTTTTGATTTGGACGTGCGTTTTCTTCCTTTGTTTTCAGTGCATGTGGTTCGATCAGTTTATAGATAAAGATAAGTGAGGTTTTTTGTAAAAGTTTTTTAAATTAGTTTAACCTGCATAATAAAAAAAATCCTAAATGTAAATGTGTTTTCAAAGAGGACTCCCAGAAAGAATGGAGTTTTATAAAAAAGGGAAGACATGAAAATGAGGCTGAGAGCAGAATGTGCCAATGTTTTATCAACATAAGTCATGGTGGGAGATGTGATATCAAAGATCAAGTTAATTCTGAAAAATGCACAATCAAATTTCAAGCAACTGCATTATCATCCAAATTAGAACACTTCTTTAGCATTAGTAGAGGCATATGATGCAAGAAAGCAAGCTTATTCAGCATCAGCCAAAAAAAAACAAAAAACACACCACTCCCATTTCACCCCTCCGTTCGCTCAAAATACCTGTCCAGTTGAACCTTAAATTTGTTTAGGCTATCAACTTCAACAACAAGTGATGGAAGTCGGTTCCACCAACCAACCACCCGCTGGCCAAAGGCAAATTTCCGCACATCTATCCGACATCCGTCCTTCCTCAATTTGAATTTATGCCCTCTGAGCTGATTATTCTGAGCAAGATGAAGAATCCCATTGGCATTGAGCATGCTCAAACCATTCAAAGCCTTATACACCTCTATCAGATCACCTCACCGGTGCCTAGTCTCCAGACTCTGTAATTTGCAAAACTTAAGCCTTTCTTCGTAAGAGCAACCCTTTGTTCCATTCACTAATCTTGTTGCCCTTCTCTGTACCCGTTCCAGCAGCTCTACATCCTTCTTGAAATGAAGCCTCCAGACCTGTATACAGTACTCAAGATGTGGCCTAACCATTGCCTTATACAAGGGAATAATCACCTCCTTATCCCTGCTAGAAAAATTCCTATATATCACTGACGAGACACCATGAGCTACTCTTGCAGACCGTCTGCACTGCTCAGAAAACTTCATATCTTCCTGCACAATTACCCCAGGTCCTTTTCATTCTCTAACACTGTCAGTGTGGTACCACAGAGTTGAAACGTTACTCTGGTGTTGCTGCTTCCCATATGTAGTACTTAACATTTGTCAATGTTAAACTTCATTTGCCACCTCTTACCCCATCTGCTCAACTTTTCTAGATCTTGTTGCAGCAGCGTACTGTCATTAGTGTCCTTAACAACTCTGCCAACCTTTGTGTCGTTTGCAAACTTGGACATTAAGCTTGATATACCATCATCAATATCATTTATAAATACAGAAAACAACAATGGGCCCAATACTGAACCCTGAGGGCCTCCACTAATAACATTAATCCACAATGAGCATTGTCCATTGAATATCACTCTGTCTTCTCCCACTCAACCATCCCTTTATCCATAGCAGCAATTTGCCTCCAATGCCACACTGCTCCAATTTGTGCAGCAGTCTTCCATGTGCAACAGTATCAAAAGCCTTTCTAAGATCCAAATATGATATCAAAGTTATTCCCTGCATCCAGTTCCTTTGTGACCACATGATAGTATCCAATCAGATTGGTCAGGCAAGACTTTCCCTTAACAAAACCATGCTGTGTCCGAGCTATAACTGAAGTCTTGTCTAGATGATCCTGCAGTGCTTTAACGAGTGCCTCCATTAATTTTCCTGGAACAGAAGTTAAAAAACAGGTCTATAATTATTTTTGTTGCCCTTTGATCCTCTTTTGTGAATTAGGGGTCACATTTGCACATCTCCAGTCCATGGGTACCTCCCCTAAGTTCAAAGAAGTTCTCATAATTATGGCTAAGGGTTTGCTTACTTCCTTTGCTGCCTCCCTTAATATAACTGGATAGATCCCATCCACCCTGGGTGCCTTTTTTATGTTTATCTTCAACAATTTCTCCTCCACTTTCCTCTGTTATTACAAAATCATCCAGCTCACTGCCAGAGTTTAACACACATCTTGCATTCCCCTCCCTGAATAACTCCTCATGGTGAATGTAGATGCAAAATACTCATTTAGTTTGTTAGCCACCTGAGCAGTATCATCAACCGTTGAACCATTAATATCCAGTGGACCAATCTGACTCATCCCTTTCCTTCTAGAATTTAAATAGGTGAAGAACTCTGTTTTTCTTTGCAACCTTTGCCAAGGATTTCTCATAATCTGCTTTGCCTGCCTAATCTCCTTTGTGACTTGGTTACAGACCAGCTTATATCTATCAAAGGCTTCCATGTCACCCATTAATTTATATGTATTCCATGCATTTTTCTTCTCTGACACGTCTCATTAGGCCCGTGACCACTAAATACGGAGGATGCGGAAAGGTCAGGAAATGACCACCGCATATCCCCGGAGCAATATGGCCTTAGTTGCTAATGCTCCTAAACACCAAATAATAACAACAACAACAACAACGTCTCATTAGTTCATCTGACATCCATTTAGGCCTAAACCTTGAACAATATTTCTTAGTTGGTATGTAAAGCCTAGTAGCTTCCAAGATAAATTCTTTGAATGCTTCCCAATTGGATTTTGCTGTTGATAACATCATCAGTTGGTCCCACCGAATAGAATTTAAATACTGTCTCATACCACTGTAGTCACCTTTAGAAAAGCGAAAAGCCTTCCCTTTACCCCTGATGGTAGTAACCTCTTTGAGTAAATCCCATTTCAGCACACTGTGATCACTGTCACCTAATGGTTCCTTTATCTGCAGATTCTTAATGCATGAAGAATCACTACTGATAATCAGATCAAGAGTATTACTCCTGCTAGTTGCCTCCCGAACATGCTGATGTAGAAAACAATCATCCAATAAATCCACAAAAGCCTTGCTAGTGTGTGAGTGACCAACCCACAAATTCCAGTCAATATCTGAGAAATTAAAATCCCTCATTATAAGACTCTCCGATATACTGGCCCACTATTTCCCTGTACAGTTCCTTATTATACTCATCAGGGTCATTAGTCCTATAACACACACTCCTACTCTCAATTTTGATCTCCCCATGCTTATGTCACACCAAACTGACTTGACACTGCACTGTCCAGCGATGTCGACTGACTTCACTTCTTTGGATTTTGTGTTCCTTAACTAATAGTATAACCCTTCCTATCTTGTCTATCCTTCCTGTGCACAATGTACTCCCCAAATTCCAGTTCTGCATTCCTTATATCTGTGTGACACCATGTATCTGATATCCCAACAATATCTGCCTTTGATGTTTTGAGCAATAGCTCAAATTCATCAAATTTATTTACCAAACTCCTAGCATTGGTGTACATGCACCAGTTCCTATTCTTAGCTACCCTAACACAACCCATGTGTTTACTTATTTTGCAATGACTCCCAGCAGTCTCTGTAATACCCTGCATCTTGTTTTCCAGGCTGCTGCTCATTCCAATAGAAGCAGTGGAAGAATCACTTTCACCTCTGCCAGTGGCTACTGTTAATCTATCAGTCCTTTGTATCCCCCCAAGCTAGCAGTTTTCTGACCCACCTAACACTGTCTCGATAGCATCAGCAAATATTCTTGCACCCTTTCTATTTAAATGTATCTCTCTCCTGTTAACAAGTACAGACCAGGCTGAAAAATTATGATACAATGTTCGAGTAAACTGTCCATTAAGCATGATGTTTAATACTCTACTGAGTGATGACTAGACTTTGGATAAATGCATATAATGCAGATATTACAAGCAATATACTTGATCATTTTTTAAAATGTTGATCTTGGAACTACGTAACAAGTCACTATACTGCAATTAAATTAGCATGCAAGAAAATTTCACTGAGCATGGGAAAATTTCTCAAGTTGGTGTGGGAAACATTTTAATGCTGTTTTGCTATTTATTTTCAAGCTATCAACTCGATCAAATAAAACGATTTTGTTAAACATGTCAAAAATGCAATCTGTAAAAGAGCATTATAGTCAGATACAGGTTATTATATAAGAACAGCAAATCAGCGTAAAGTGAACCGTATTGTAACGATGGCCTGCTGTAATTGGTTATCCAGTTTTCTCTCTGATCCCTCACTGAGGGTGAAGGTAGATGGCTCTGTCTTCTTAACTTCTCCATTAATGCTGGTGTCCCCCAAGGTTCAGTTCTTTCCCCCACTTTTTTCCTCTTGTATATTAATGACCTTCATCCATTGACTGGAAATCCTATCCATAGTTTTGCCGATTATAGCACACTGCATTGCAGTTTGAGAAAGCCTGCCCTTCTCAATTGGTGAAACAGGACCAGGATATGTCTGCCAGGGACAAAAATTGACATTGTAGAGCAGAAATATTTTACGGGCACAAAAGGCGATATTGTTGTATGTTGGCACTAATGACCTTAAGAGTAAGAGATCTGCAGATTTTGTTAACAAGTACAGGTCAATGTTGAAAAAAAATTGCGGGTTGGGGTTAAATTTGAAAGTGTCAGTAATTCTGACCAGATACGATAGGAGGGAGTATATGATGAGCCTTGTCGATCAATTCGTCCCTGGGGAAACTGTGCAAGGCTCATAGGGTAGAATTTTTTTTTCCAGCGTGGTCTGTACTTGCTAACAGGAGAGACTGCTTCTACAGGGATGGGATACACTTAAATAGAAAGGTAGCAAAAATATTTGCTGATACTATTGAGGCAGTGTTAGGTGGGTCAGAAAACTGCTAGCTTGGTAGGGGGGATTCACAGACTAAAAGATCAAAAGTAGGCAGAGGTGAAAGTGATTCTCATACTGCTTCTATTGGAATGAGCAGCAGCTTAGAGAGCAAGATACTGGAGATTTCAAGAACTGCTGGGAGTCAGCATGGAACAAGTAAATACATGGGCTGTGTTGGGTTTATGAAGAGTAAGAACAGATACATGTATACGTGAATGTACACCAATGCTAGAAGCATAATAAATAAATTTGATGAATTTGAAGTTCTGGCCTATACATGAAAGGCAGATATTGTTGGGATATCAGAGACATGGTGTCACATAGATATAAGCAGTGTAGAATTGGAATTTGGGGAGTACAATGTGTACAGAAAGGATAAACAGCGTCGGTAGGGTTATGCTGTTAGTTAAGAAACACATGATCTAAGGAAGTGCATCCAGTTGACATTAGTGGACAGTGTAATGTTGAGTCAGTTGGGTGTGACATAAGCACTGGGAAAGGGAAAATGAGTAGAAGTGTGTTATATGCCTATTGACTGAACAGTACAACGAACAATGGTTGAGTGGGAGATGGCAGAGAGTGGCAATAAATGGACACTGCTCTACGTGGACTAATGTTTTTAGCGGAGTCCCCCAGGGTTAGGTGCTGGCGCCATTGTTGTTTTGTGTATTTATCAATGATATCGATGAAGGTAAAGTCGGTCCTCGTATAACACGTGTTTACATTACACGAATTCGATCATACACGATTTATAAATAGGGGAACGATATCTTATATAACACGAACCGAATTCGCTTATGCACGATTCGCCTTTGTGTTTACAATAAATGGCAATCACCCCAACCGAACGCAACCCGATAGGAATGAAGAGAAGATTCTGAAAATGTATTTGTTTTTTTATATCAGTGAAGGGGAAACACATTTCACCATAATAACGTAAAAACCAACACAATTCCAGCTATCGATATAATCGCAAATGCAATTAGATGGAGTTTAAATAAATAAATAAATCTTTATTGTGAAGTAGCGTTACAGCACAATATCCCATCACGGCGACGAGCGCCAGGGGTTCACATATAGCAGTTAGAGAAAAGATAAGTACAGCGAACAAATACAAAATCCTACAAAATACAGTTTAGAAATTCAAAAGGCTACAAAATACCGCGAACAAATTCAAAAGGCTACAAAAATACAGCGAACAAATACAAAAGGCTACAAAATACCGATCACAAATACAAAAGCAATACAAATACAGCATAAAAACGCAGAGCTAGACATAAATACAGAAATAAATACAAATTGGCCATATATCAGGGTTCAAGGGCTTTGATAAAGTTCTGTCTGTCCTTCTTACTTATTATGCTGTTGATGTCGGCGTCCACACAGTTGAGGGCAGCGATCATCTGCTTGGGAAGAAATCTGTCAGTGAGTACAAGCCTGTTGTGGTGAGCCACGAGTGCTGGTGCCGACCTTAGGCTTGGCTGTGGAATCCTCCAAGAGCAAGCGTTCCAAATATTTGGAGATGATATCTGGCCTGTGATGAGTTTGGCTGTGAACACCAGCCTCTTTTCCACGATCAGGAACTTCAACCTCGGGATGTCGAGTGCTTGTGCCATCATGGTGGTTGTGGTAGTGGGAGGTAGACGAAGCTTGTTATTGGCCCATTTCAGTAACCAGTATTCAGCGGTGTACACTCGCTTGAGGTTTGTAGGTGCAGCAGAGGCCCATATTTCTGCACCATAGAGAATGGCGGGGTAAACGGTGGAGGTGATGAACCTTTTAACAGTGACAGGATGTCGGACGTGTAGCAGCTGCTGCTTTGAGATCCACCGTAAACGAGAGAATTTGGTACTGATTTTGTTGATCTGGTTGACAAAGGACATCTTTTGGTCAAACAGAACGCCAAGATCTGTGTGCGAGGGTACATTTGGTATTCGTACCCCTGCGAGTGAAACGTGGAGTACTGTCGGCATGGATTTAAGGGAGAATATAACCTGGGCAGACTTCACTGGGTTGATTTTTAGATTGTAGTTTGCCAGGTATAATTCTAGATCCTTAAGTTGGGAATTGATCTTGTTGCTGAGCTGAACGGGATTGTCACCAGGGTTAATTTGAGTCAGCAGTTTGAGGTCATCGGCATAGCATAGGAGACCCTTCGTTGAGGCAATAATGGGCACGATGATAGCTGTGAACAGGACACCGGATAGGACACCCCCCCTGCGGTACTCCAGCAGTAATGTCGCAGGATAGGGTGTGTTGTTGCCGATGGAGAATAAGTATTCTGTGACAGAGAAGAGATTCCAAAAAGCACAGCATATCACCTCGAATGTGAAATTTCTCCTTAAGTAGGAGGAGCAAGGCCGGGATCGACACGGCATCAAAGGCTGCGCTTATGTCAAGATATGTGGTTGCTAGCTCAGCTCTTTGTTCGAATGCTGAGAGGATGCGTTCTGTGGTGGCTGCCAAGTTAGTGACTGATGATTTTCCTGCTATGGCATAGTGGATTTCGGATGGTTTCGTCTGGAGGATTTGGTGAGTGATCGTGGGTAGCAAAGCCTTTTCAAGAGTTTTTAGCAGACAAGAAGCAACTGATATGGGTCTGAACTGATCGACATTTGTGGCAAATTTGTTTTTAGGGATGGGGCACACTCTGTACTTATTCCACTGGGGTGGGAAATAATGCTCAGTGAGGCATCTGTTGTAGATAGAGAGAAGAGGGTCTATGATGAATGCGCTCAAGCATTTGATCATAAATTGCGGAATTCCATCCTCCCCAGCAGTGGCTGTTGTGGGAAGGGAATTGATGGCACGTATGAGTTCCTGTTTCGTGATCTGGATAGTCCCTAGGACATCTGAAGGGTTTTCATAGTCAGACTGGACAACTGTGGATGGGACTGTGGTTGTATTTGAAAACCTGGCGATGTATTTTAACCATTCTTGAGGATCAGGCATATGATTGGATCCACCATGTGGGGCAGCATAGAATGGCTTTCCTTTCCTCAAAGTGCGGTTAAGATTTACTTGGATTGCAGCAGCTTTCTTTCGATTAAAGTGGGCCCTGGCGCGGGAAAAGGCTATTCTGTCTTGACTGCCATTCGTAAGTTTCCATTTCTTATGTAGGCCTTGTTTAATTTTGAAGCTGTTGTTGAGGTCAGCAGTCCACCACGCTCTGGAACCGGGGAGTTACTGTTACTCGTTTGGTGGCAGCATAGTCGGTGACGGATTTAATCCAGTTAGACAAGAGTGTCACTGCGAGGCTGAGGTCGCAGTCAATGAGGACATCCCAAGGAATGTAGGATGCTGCTTCTACACAGAGTTGAGGATTGAGGTATTTAGGTGCTGAAACATATTTGATTATTTTGTTGTCAGGGATGTTGAAATTTGGCACCTGCAATGACCACGTCAAAACTATAGGCTGGTGATCACTACCAGTTTATAACAGCTTCCACTAGCAGAAACGCAACTGGAAATTGTTTTATGGTAGTAACCCCCAGAAATGTGCTTTAGTAAAATGTGAGGTGTTAATAGTGTATCTCGGCCTTTACGGTGTTGTTTATTCAGTTGCTACATGCGCGCAGCTTTGTTTATGTGTATCAAGCGTGCCTCCTCGTTTTGTAATTGTGCTTTATTCCCTAAAAATTAGTAAAATACTTAAAAGGTGTGAAAAGGAAGCGTCCTGGCGAAGACCCTGCAGATTCAGAGAGAAAAAAGAAAAAAAAAAAAGCAATATCGATAAACAGAGGCGGACTGGGTCAAAAATTCTTACCCGGGAAAATTTATAGTCTCCTCATGCTACGGTTTATCGCCAAAATCACACCGGCCTCCGGCCCACCGGGATTTCCCGGGTAAGGCTTATGGCCAGTCCGACTCTGTGGATAGAGAAAAATATGAAATTGTGAAACGCTTTGAGCGAAATGAAAGACCATGTGATATTGCACATGCTACAGACCTAAATGAGGCAACGCCGAGAATTACAAAGAATGCGGAGAAAATAAAAACAACTTTCATAGCGGGAACAACACAAAGTGTAATTAAAATCCATTAGATTAAGACACAAAGAATTGGAAGAGATGGAACGGCTGTCATCTGTTTGTATAGAAAATCAAACAAAAAACAAGTTTGCTTACGATAGAAGCAAAAGCATTAGCAATATTTTATTACGTAATAGTCGTAATAAAATACGTAAGCATTTTATTACGACTTACGTATTATAATTTATACTTACATATTATTAAATACGTAAGTATTTTATTACGACTATTTTATTTAATATAATAATTTTTTTACTATTTTATTAATAAATTTTTATTATTTATTATATTATAATAAAAATATAATATTTTTTATTACGTATTTTAATCGTTATAAAATACGTAAGTATTTTATAACGATTAAAATTACCTGATTATTTATTGTGTTTGGTGATGTTTTGGTTCCAAATGTGTGTTCAATCATGGGTAGTCGGCACCTAACCCCACTTTTCCCATAGGGCCTGTTGTTTATATTGCACGATTTTGCATTGCACTAGGGTTTCTAGGAACACAACTATCGTGCTATACGAGGACAGACTGTATATCAGACTTAATGTCCAAGTTTGCAGATGATACGAAGGCTGGCAGGGTTGTTAATGACAGTAAAGACAGTATGCTACACCAACAGGATCCAGAAAGGCCAGGCGGCCGGGCCAAGAAGTAGTAACCGAAGCTTACATTTGCATTGACAAATGCAAAGCACTGCACATGGGCAGCAGCAACCCAAGAGAAACGTACCAACTGCATGGCACTACACTCAGGGAAGTGGAGAATGAACAAAACTGGAGGGTAATTGTGCAGTCGGATATGAAGTTCTCTGAGCAGTACAGATGAGCTGCCATAGCAGGTCATGAAGTTTTGTCAATGATATACAGGCATACCTCTCACTTTAAGGCGCTTTTCAATTATATTCATGTTTATTTTAGGCACCTGCATTGCTCTTAAGGGGTTTTTTTTTGGCAGAACAGCAGTTGACTGGTGCCATTTTGTTGCCTGCGCTCAGTTTGTTTACAACATTTTGTCTCAGTGTCGTATTCTGGAAATTTTCAAAAAATTTCCAACTTTTTACTTGTGTTATTGTTATTATTGCAATTATTAATTACAGTACAGTGGCCCCTAAGTATAGGGTCAGTGAGATTTGATTTAAAGTAAGAGTCTGCAATCTCTTACTTTAAATCAAAAGCTAGAAATGATAAAGCTTAGTGAGAAAGGCTGTGAGCTAGGTTTGGCATGCCAAACAGTTAGCACAGTAGTAAACTCAAAGGAGAAGTTCTTGAAAGAAATTAAAAGTGCTACTCCAGTGAACATGAAAGCAAGACAGCCTTATTGCCAATATGGAGAAAGTTTTAGTGGCCTGGATGGAAGATCAAATTAGCCATAACCTACCTTTAAGCCAAGGCTTAACTTCAATTCTGTGAAGGCTGAGAGAGGCAAGGCAGCTGCAGAAGAGGCTTGAAGCTAGCAGAGTTTGGTTCATGAGGTTTAAGGAAAGACACCATCTCCACAACATAAAAGTGCAAAGTGAAGCAGCTAGTGCTGATGTAGGAGCTGCTGAAAACTATCCAGATGAGCTAGCTAAAGTAATTGATCAAGGTGGCTTACAGTAAGCAGCAGATTTTCAACATTGACGAAACAGCCCTATATTAGAAGAAGATGCCATCTAAGACTTTCATAGCTAGAGAGGAGAAGTCAATTCCTTGCTTTAAAGCTGCAAAGGATAGGATGACTCTTGTTAGGGGCTAATGCAGCTGGTGACTGCAAGTTGAAGCAAATGCTCATCTACCATTCTGAAAATCCTGGGGCCCTCAAGACTTATGCCAAAGCTAGCCTGCTTGTGTATTATAAATCAAACAACAAAGCCTGGATGACAGCAGATCTGTTTACTACGTGGTTTACTGAATATTTTAAGCCCTGTCGAGGCCTACTGCTTAGTACAAAAAAATTTCTTTTAATTTATTACTGATTAGTGACAATGCACCCAAGAGCTCTGATAGAGGTGCACGAAGAGATTAATGTTGTTTTCCTGCCTGCTAACACAACATATATTCTGCAGTGCAAGGAACAAGGAGTAATTGCCGCTTTCAAGTGTTATTATTTAAGACTGACATTTGTTAAGCTATAGCTGCCTTAGGTAGTGATACCTCTGATGGGCCTAGGCACAATAAATTGAAAGCCTTTTGGAATGGATTTACCATTCTATATGCCAATAAAAACTTTGTGATTCATGAGAAGAGGTCAAAATATCAACATTAAAAGAAGTTGATTCCCAACCACATGGACGACGTTGAAGGGTTCAAGACTTAAGTGGAGGAAGTGACTGCAAATGTGATGGAAATGGCAAGAGAACTGGAACTGGAGCCTGAAGACGTGGCTGAATTGCTGTCATCTCGTGATCAGCCTTTAATGGATGAGGACTTCCTTTTAGTAGATGAGCAAAGGTTACCTTGCCAGCAGGGACAAAGAGGTGATTAAGCCATTGTTACATAGGCCACATAAGAATGGGTGCAAAAAAAGAGCAATAACATTAGTCAAGGGCAAACAAGGAATCTAATCAAGAAAGACTAATTCTGTAAATTGCATTCTCTGGAAACTAGGCATCTCTTTGGTATCCTAAATTGAAGAACAGTAGAACTTCATAAATCTAGCATTCTTGGGACGTTAGCACATTTTTGAAAATTTGGATTTTTTTTTTTTTTTTTTTTTTAAAGTTATGCACATAGCCTTTAGTATTCAGGAGTAATTTGTATTATATGTATTCTATATTTGAAAGTTCGGGTGAGCATAATTTAAAGTAGTCAATTAATCAGAAATGTAATTTTATTTTTAGCTGATGTGAATTTAGGGAGAGCCTTTGGTTGCATAATAAAGTAAGTTTTTTGCTAACTAAATAATCTAAAAATATTTTTGGAATCACATTCTAATATTTTCATTAGATAAAATAGTAGCTCCCCTCCCTATAATCTCCACAGAGTGATAGCCACCATCATTAAGCTAATTATGTTCTTTATGCAGGATTAGGATTGTGCAAAAGGTTGCGGATTCAGTCCCTCCTCTGGTGTGGGTGTTGCAATTGTTTAGTGTTTTTTAATATGAAGTATACTTGTAAATAGTGTGATATTATTTTGGCAATTGACTGTGTACTTGACTGTGAAATGATATAGTAACTCACACAAAATAAATGATTTTATGTGTTGCAAATACAGGACATGCAATCTAAGAAATATGTAAAACAGAAAGAAATTTGTGTTTTGAAATTATTAGTGAAACATAACACCGTAAATCTGGAGTACATTTGCCAAGTGTATTTCTTCTCTGCCCTTGATAATGCCTTTATTTTCTTTCAAGTGACATACATGCAGAAGGGAACATAAATTTAAATTGAAAAAGGATGGTTGCAGAATTTGCATTCAGTTAGAGATAAGTCTAGGACAAAAGCCTCAAGTTATGAAATCTATATGAAGTCATTGTACATGTCAGGCATAGCCTCTTTGTGTACTTAACTATGAGCAGACTAGGTTTGCTGATAAGTGCATCCATCTGATATTGTTGTAGACATTGTACAAGTTGCTTGGTATTGCATTGCTCTGAATAAAAGGCACTGCTCTAGTCGAGAAATATATTGCATTAAAAAAAAAAAAAGAAAATACAGGTATACTTTCCTATTGGAATAGTGCCTTTTATTTAGACTAATAAAAGGCACTGTAAGTAATATTTTTATTCAGTGCAATACCAAAGTAACATTATTATTAGCCATATGGTGCAAGGAAGTCTGAGGCTTATGCTGCACCAGCCAAAAAAAATTTCCGAGTTACCCTGAGAGAGAGAGAGAGAGAGAGAGAGGAGAATGATGATTTTTTTGTGGTATTCTCGACCCTACTTAAAGACTGCAATGCTTTACTGGTACTATCACTTCCTTCATAATTTTAGTTCCCCAGTAAGGAAGTCGTTTTATTTATTTATTTATTTATTTTTTATTTTATTTTTTTTTTTTGTTGCTAAATGTTGACTGCCACAGCCTCTTTTTCTTATTCTGAGTGTGTACGTGATTAAAAAATTATTTAATCACACAGATCATTAAGAAAAAATTGATGTACCTCACTCAACTAACTGTGTTAAATGTTCAAAAATGTGTTGAATCATGCATGAATATATAGTTTTTAGAGCGTGTAGTACCCATTGCTTTCCCTTAACAAAAATTATTCCCCTTGATATTTCTATTCCTTTTAATGAATTAGAAACTATCTCATATGAAGAGTTTGATAACAGAGCAGTGCTGAATTACTGAAATAATTCAAAATGTTTTTGTTCTAATTTTATCTCATGAATTTTAAAAATTAAGCCCAGAACAAAAATACTCACTATGCATTTCTTTTTCCACTGGTACTGAAGCATTTTGGCAGCTGGGAGAACAGCAGGTTTGTTTCAGTTCAGGAATATAAAACTCTAATTTTCTCACTTCATCTGCCCTATAAGATGTATATAAATAATAAATAAATTAGCCATAGATCCATATGTGATTGCATTTTTGCAGAATGTTAGCTATACAATGTATTTATGGGTGTGCTTGCAAATTCTTGGAAATCACCTACCAGTACACCAAAGTGCATCCTCCATGACAATAGTGGTTTTGCCACTTGTCACTCGATCAGAGAAATCTGGATTCAGGTAAATGATATAAAAGTGAGTTGCTTATATTTCAGTTTGTTTTTTTGTTTAATTTCAGTTTTCAGCAGCATTTTTGCCCCCCTGGTTAAGAATTAAAAACCCTCTGCATTATGGAGTGAAACAACTTTTAAAGCATGTAGCCTCATTTTTTACATTTATTTGTATCTAACAGAGATGCACACGTCATCTGAATTTTTTCAAAAAAAAAAAAAAAAAAAACATGAAAAATGGTATAACATTTTTTTATCATCTGAATAACTTATTTATGGAAAAAATTAATAACATCTGAAGCCTTTATGACATCCTCTAGTCGCCATGGGCCACTCTCTACCAGTTTTTTTTTTTAAATGTCTTGATATTTTTTGCCATTTGGCCTTGAAAGTGGCAACCAGTTCAGTTTTTTTTTTTTTTTGGATATTCTCTCCACACACTCGGTAATCCAATTCATCACAGAAGTTCTCTGTAGAATTGAAGTCAGGACTCTGATCAGTACAACTTTTACACATCCTCAAACCAGTCCAATGCGAGCAGTATGACATGTAGGGCATTGCCCTACTGATGGGCCTTCCTGACATGCTGTGCCAAGGTAAGTTGACTTTCTTCAGCATCGAATCTACCCAGGCATGACCATCACACAGGGAGACCATGTATCGTGACTCATCATTCCAAAGTATAGCTTTCCTGTGCACTATACTGGTGCTGACATATGTCCCAATTGTCACTGAGAGCCCCTGTGTGTAATGCAACATCAGCATGCATGTTAAATGCCTTTGTGGTTAGCACAGTTGGTAAGATTGCCATCCTCTCCACACTGGATGGAAAAGACCTGAATTCACGGCCCGTTGATGACGTGAGTAATTTTTATGGTTCCTTTTCACAATGTGGCTGAGGTAATCGGTCTCAGATGAGGGTAGCATGGTTTTTTCTTCCAGAAACCCGGATTTTTCATCCAGCAAACAGAAACACGATCTCAGAACACAATTTACAGACAATACACAGAACAATATGGGTTTAGTTCCTAATGTCCCTAAAACCCTACTACAACATTGACATGTTAACTAAATGGAAATAGTTCTTGAAAAAATCTTAATCTCCATTGATCATTAAGATTTTTCAGCTAATCTTCTGATAATACTTAATTTTTTCAGTTTTATAACTCACTTCGAATATCTGGTTAAAAAGCAATAGATTAGTTATGTATCAGCGTTGGCCAAATTACTGAAGATGTAAAAATAATTATTTAAAGTCACTTTGAATACATACAAAAAAAAAAAATAAATAACTATAATATCGGTGTAGATACACCATAGTTAACCCATAAATTTGAACTACGTAAGTAGTGTAAAAGGCATCATTTTAATTGTATCTCATATTGTGGGTGCTTTCACAACACGATAGCTGGTATTGCACTACTTCGAATAAATAAAAGTAATCTAAGTACAAATAAAACTTTTGAATAAGTCGTCCAATACAGCAGGATGGCCATTTGTATGTCCTTCAAAGGCATATGAGTATCCATATTGGATGACATAAGTCCTTAAATTAAGGAGAGTTTCTGTCCAGTGTGGTAAATTCCTTTTTTAAGGATGAATTTCCATATGCTCACATGTTTGAGGTGGAAACTTCAGCTGTATGATTTTTGGTGTCAGCTTCGAAAGGGCAGTTGCTCCTTTTCCCTTTTTTTTCTTTTTTATTTCTCGCAATGCCACTTGAAATACCAATCAATATTATGACGATATTATATTATTATTATTAGCCATATGGTGCGAGGAAGCCTCAGGCTTATGCTGCACCAGCCCAAAAAAAAAATTTTTTTTCTGAGTTACCCTGAGAGAGAGAGAGAGAGAGAGAAGTAGAAGGAAATCACCAAGAAAGAGAAGAATGATTATATCCAGCTCAGGACCCTGGGTGTGCCAAGCCCATACCAGATGTGAGCCCCTGGGGTTGAATAAACAAAACAGCTAACCAATAAAGATATTAACATTAGTAGAGGCATATGATGCAAGAAAGCAAGCTTAAATAGCATCAGCCAAAAAAAAAAAAAAAAAAACTTTCTGTTTTACCCATCCATTAACTCCAAAAGTTTGTCTAGTTCAGCCGTGAATTTTTTTAAGCTGTCAACTTCCACAACAACAGATGGAAGTTTTGTTCCAACTATTACCACCCGCTGGCTAAAGGAAAATTTCTGCACATCTATTCTACAATTGTTTTCCTCAATTTGAATTTATGCCCTCTCAGGTGAGTAATCTCATTGCAATTCTCTGTACTCATTCCAGCAGCTCTATACTTTTCTATGAAACCTCCAGACCTATATGCAGTATTCAAGGTGTGGCCTGACCATTGCCTTATAGGGATAATCACCTCCTTATCCCTGCTAGCAAAATTCCTATATATCATCAACGAAACCCCATGAGCTACTCGTGCAATCTGTCTGCACAGTTACCCCAGGTCTTTTTCATTCACTGCCCTGAGCGTAGTACCAAACAGTCGGTATGTTACTCTCGGGTTCCTGCTACCCATATGCAGTACTTTGCATTTGTCAATTGTTAAACTTCAGTTGCCACCTCTCAGCCTATCTGCTCAACTTTTCTAGATCCTGTTGCAGTAGTGCACCATACCATCCTTACTGTCATTAACTAAATAAATTTTAAAATTTTCTGTTTATACTCCGGCACGACAACCAAGTCAGTAGAGTTTACAATAAATCGTCAATACAAATATTTATCGTATTTAGTAGTCACGGGCTTGAACCCCGGTCCACTCAAGGAACGCGTGCTATGCACTCTCGCTCCTGACCACTATCAACCTTCATGTCATCTACGAACTTGGACATTAAGTCTGATATACCTTCATCAATATCATTGATAAATACAGAAAACAACAATAGGCCCAACACCAAACCCTGGAGGACTCCACTAATGACATTAGTCCATGAAGAGCAACGTCCATTGATTACCACTCTTCTGTCTTCTCCCAAACAACCATCCCTTTATCCATAGCAGCAACTTGCCCTTAATGCCATACTGTTCCAACTTGTACAGTAGTCTTCCATGTGCAACAGTATCAGAAGCTTTCCTAAAATCCAAGTATATATCAAAATTATTTTTTGTGTCCAGTTCCCTTATGACCACATCGTAGTATCCAATAAAATTGGTCAGACAAAACTTCCACTTAACAAACCCATGCTGTGTCTGAACTATATTTTAGTGAACATCTGATTAAATAATTCACATACTGTTATTATTAAGACAGATCATGCATTTCAGAGTCAATACAGTTATATATAGAAAAAAAAAAAAAAAAAAATCAGTGGTGGGAATAGTTATGTAGGTTTTATACAAGTGTATATACTTTTATGAAAAAAAATATATATATACAATAAATGATACAATACCATTTATTCAATAAATGTTTTAATATTTTTAAATTTTGTCCTTAAATATTTACTGAATAGTTTATGAAATTGTTTTTTTTTTTTTTTTTTTTTTTGTCTAACACTTTTTACTGCGCATCTCTATGATCAGTGTCGCTTCGAACGCAATCCGATGGAATTTAACCTTTCATATTTAAGAAATTTTACCTCTTTTCAAATTTAAAATTCTTCCAAGCTTTATAGAATTCTGGTGAGTAACCGCGCCTCCTAAGTTTCTGTAAAAGAAAGGAAAACATTATATTAATATAGGTGTGTTTATATATATTTAATATATATTTAAATGTTAAAATTAAATTTATTGTTATACTTGTGAAATTTAATCAGACTTAGCACAGCTTGTATACATGGTTATCCTTATGACAGACCTAATCTGATATAAATATACAACGTAAATGAAAGAACTCAAAATAGAATAAAAATTTATAAAATAAAAAAACTTAAATTGAACAAATTATTTCACAATGATAGCTTTAGCGCCGACTTGCGCTTCCCACCCGTTATTCTGTAGTAGCATTTGTCACTCAATCTATTTGCCCATCTCTATGCTGGAAATTGAAACTTGTTATTCAGAGGCCCCCCACCCCAAAATTCCCTTATTATCATATTTTCAGTTGAGGAGAAGAGTAATGCTGGGTAATCCAGATCTTGGTTACAAGTCCATATTTCGACTAACGGTCAGAAACAATGCAGTGATTGACAGCTGCCACTCACTGCTTTTCACGCCCACATGTAACATGCCAAAGTCACGTGATATCGTTGTTTTGGTTTTTAGGAGCATTAGCAACATATTGCTTTGGGGATATGCGGTGGTCATTCCCTGACCTTTCCGCATCCTCCGTATTTGGTGGTCCGGGCTCGAACGCCGGTCTAATCAAGAAGCGTGTGCTACGCACTGCTGCCCCTGGCTACGGAGGCGCCACGTGATATCGTAATACATCAAAGCCTAAATGAACATAAAAAGAAACTACAATACATTATTAAAATAAGCGAAAATAATTATAAATTTTGAAAAATAAGCCCGTTTTTTAATTAAATGGCTTCCGAAGTTTCGTAAAAACCTAATCTTTGGTTTAAATATCTTTTACAGCTGTTTTTTAAATAGGGATCTCTTTTTTTCACTTTAAAACAGCGGTGAGGAGTGGAATAAAAAGCCTAAGATTTCAGATAGCGAGGGCTGGGGATGATCTTTGATTAGAATATCACCGCTGTCTTTAAATACGGAGTTGTTTTCCGCTATAAAAACAGCGGTAGGGTGGGCGATAAACACCCTAACTAAGACTGCAGATAGCGAGGGATGGGCATAATCTTTGGATGAAATATTTGTTACCGCTGTTTTTAAATAGCGGAACTCCTTTTCCGCTACAAAAACAGCAGTATGGTGGGGGGATAAACACCGCATTCACTCGCTCCATTGGGACTAAACAAGGAAAATAATACGTGATGGCAGTAGAGCACAGGGCAGCAGAGTAATATGCGTAAATGGCACAATAACGAAAGTAGAAAACACCTAACATGACAAGCAAAAGGCAGCACAAAATATACCGTACTAATAGCACCAGGAAAATGGCCACGAAAAAACCAAACGCACACGTGCAAATGATAACTTCCCTCTAAACCAAACTAAATTCACATCCAATAGTAAACTCGCCTCCAGGGTTTAAGACCACGCCCACTGCGCAGAGAAAACTTGTACCCAGATTCTGGAGTATAGCGGAAAGCTGTAAAATAGAATTGAAAGAAATTTTTTTTATTGTAGTTAACGTTGATTTAAATTTTCTGAACCTATATTTTCGCCACTGCTTCACATAAAGCAATAATATTTTAGGGTTTCATGTCATGAAGTATATAATAATAATAATAGGAAAAATATCCGTGTATTTTCTACCAGTCAGAAGTATAAAACAGGAAGTCATGTCAATACAAAGAGAGCTAAAAAAACACATGTTGGTCAAAGTGCGCTCCAAGCAGCGCAGATATCAAGCATACCCCGAGACAGCCATGGACAAGCTATAAGGGCTTACAGAGTAATAAAATAAATAATTTATAATAAAAATATGTGGCTTCAAGAAAAGCATAGAAAAAAAAAAAGATTAAAATAAAACACAAATTGTCATTTAATAAAATAAATATACCCCATAAGATTATTGCAGTATTTAGTAAAAAAGGATTGTAGCTTGAATTTTGGATGGAGGGAAAGAATGTTGCTGAAATTACTTGAGGAATACACAGCATGTGGTATGTTACGATATATTCTTAATGTTGGAGAGTGGAACTCTCACTTTTGGGTCAATAAAAATGTTTAAAAGGTTTCCAGTGAAAGAATGGATGCAACACTTGCCTATTTATGGCCTGATTTGAGATTCACTTAAATTAGTTTTCTGCGTGCGAAATAAGTGTTTTCTTATGAATTGATAAGACGGGGTCTAAATTCAGAGTAAACAAAGAAGATTGTTAAATGGAAAGTGTTTCTCAGCCAGTTGCAGTCTGATAAAGGGGCAAGAGATGATTTAGCTCTAGAGCAGGGGTACCCAATGGCCTCCGTAGCCAGAGGCCATTGGGTACCCCTGACCACACTGGTCAGGAGTGAGAGTGCAGTAGAACACGCGCTTTCAGTAGACAGGCGTTAAAGCCCCTGACTGCTAAATACGGTCGATCTGCCAACCTGCACTGGACCAGTGTGGCAGATTATGGTCCATTTCCCTCAACATGAATCGTTGAGGAGGCTTCAATCCTGCAGTGGATTGATAACGGCTGCAATTTTACCCAAAATATGGCCCGCCGGCTGGATCTCGCCTGCGAAAGAATTTTATCCGGCCCGCGGATATTTCAATTAGATCGTAAAAATTAATGTTTATATTAGATCACAATAAAATTTATTAAAAACACATTTTACGGATTATTTTAACATTCGTCGGTTGATTAAAAGTGTTGAGGCCTCTGTGGGGGGGCAGCTGTCTTGTTAGATATTAATTCTGTTATTTCCATTTAAAGCTATTCTTTGAAACATCATTAAAATAATCCGTTAATCTTGACGCTGTCATTAAATAGCAATAGGCGGTAGAGACAGTAATTAGGGATTTCCTAATTTTTTATCCGGCTCTTGCCAGCCTGCACACCAACCCTGATGTTTAGAGTATAGAAGCAAAAGTCATCTTAGCCTTCCACTACACAAGAATCCCGAATCCAGGATAAAACCTTGCATCAGCAGCATGGTCTGATGTTTGGTATCGGTAAGATCCTGAACCAGCCTGCACATGAACCCTGATGTTCAGGAGTATGGGAGCAAAGGTCACTCCCTGGCTTCTACTAAACAAGAACCACAGTCGAGAATAAAAACATGACACTGTCCTCCTATTGGTTAATGGAGTTAATCCCTCTGTTATAAATTAACTGCTGGCAGCGTATATGCACATAAAGGTTCTGTTATCATCATTCATATCTGCCGACAGCCCCTGACAACAGGGGCTGTCGGCAGGTATGAATTAGTATAAAACTATATTAGATAGTAAGAATCAGAGCTATAATACTCAATACGTTCTACGTTGATATTAATATTTGTAAAATAATAAGAGGAGTTTCCCTCAATATAGTACGTAGAACACTTCCGTGTGATACTCTCCAGAAATTAAAACGAAAAAATCGGCAACTTACATTAGAGTAAAATATAAATAATTAAAAACCAATTTAACACAATTTAAAACAATTAAAAATCAATTTAACGCAATTAAAACGAATTAACAAAAATATTCGAAACGATTTTCCTTCATGAAGCTGACAACGCTTTTCGACCGTATGTCGTGATCACAGGAATGAAAATTACCAAATAGGGTTGAAACTTAATAGTGATTATTTGTCTTCGTACATGCGCATAAATGTCCACGCATCGGAGATCAAATATGGCCGCCGAACATTAACAGAATTCTCGTGTAATTTAACTTCTACGGTTACTGCAATAATGGTCGCGTATTATTACGTTGAACATTAAGTATTTTGGCCTCGTTAAATAAAAAAGTATGTTTTTCGTTAATGGCATGAAAGACTAATTCTGATGCTGCTGAACGAGAGGCACGAACTGAGGCTTCATGTTGATTTACACAATCGCGTCGAACCTTGGTAAGACGAGTCGCAATCACCGCAAGGAATGTTATATACCAGATCATTAATTTGTGTTGCGAACGCGGAAAGAACTGAGCGATTGTTCAGTATAGTGTGTAACTTCCGTATTGGCTTGGCCTCAATTTTAAACTCGGTATCTTTAAAGAATCTATTAAGCTGTTTGTGCACTGTTCAACATATGGGACAGAAATAAAGTATTTTTTGATATTACTATTGTTGGTTGGTGTAGTATTTTGTATCCTATCCTGTACCCTAATTCTGTTTATTGTGGCAATGGAATAACCCCTGTTTAAGAACCTGCTAGTTAATATTTATATTTCTGAGTCCAAAGCAGATTCCGTCGTTGAATATTTATAGGCATTTAGAAATTGATTAAAGATAATCGATCTTTTGTAGGTGAACGGGTGATAGCTGTTATAATGTAGAAGCACACCGGTGTTTGTAGGTTTTCGATAGATGCTAAATTGGATTTTATTCGAGTCCCGGGTAAGCGTGAAATTTAGAAAGTTTAATGACTTTGTATCCGTATCATCCCTTTCCAATGTAAATTTGAGTCTCGAATGAATATTATTAAACTAATGTAAAATGTCTTGGATAGTACTACTATCGGTAATAACTAGAACATCGTCTAAATACGTCCCATAGTATGTGATTCGGGGTCGAAAAGGTGTCAAATGTATATGCTCAATCGTTGAGAGATAGATCTCTGACATTAAGCCGCTCAGGCTCAAACCCATTGGTAATCCAAAAATTTGTTTGTACACCTTGTCTCGAAAGGTGATGTAGTTGGCCTCAACTAACAGTTTAAGTGAAAAATTTCCTTAATAGGTAGCTTCGTATAATTAATCGGTGTCGAGTTTTTATTTAACATATCCCAAATAATATCTAATGTGTATTCAGCGTTTACATTCGTATATAACGAGGTAACGTCTAGTGAGAATAAATTGTCATTGTCGCCGAGTCTACAGTCTTTAAGATTATTAAATAATGTATCGTAGTTCTTAATCCCAAATTGTATTACCTGTCTAAAGGGTTTTATAATGTTATATACATGTGTGGCTGAGGATGAAAATGCCGAGTTCCTGTAGGAAACAATAGGTCGAATAGGAAATAGTCTTGTGTAATTTTACCTGACCGAAAAGTGCAGGAATATTGTATGTTCTGGCCTTCATTTCCTTTAACTGGGCCATAGTAATGTAGTCGTTTTTTCGATACGTGGTTAACGTTTTATTGTATTGATTGACCAAATTGGTAAACAGTGCCGGGTTTACTTCAAGATAAGTGGAGGTATCTGAAACAACTGAATCTAACTTATTAATATAATCAGGTTTATCTAGTTTTACCACTGTATCTCCTTTATCTGCCCTCTGTATAATAATGTCCTTATTTCCCCGAAGTTCTCGTAAAGCTGAACTGTCATGTGTATTTAATTTAGGAAGTCGCGTTTCTTTTATGTTATTCACTACTTGGTTAACTTGTTGAATAAATAAATCTTTATGTGGAATATTACGAAGTCCAAATTCAATATCAATTACGCATTGTTTTTTAGGTAGTTTTCGATCGGTAAGATACCCGAAACGCCACCTTATTAAACTATATTAGAATTAATAATAGTTTTTTATTATAATAATGTAGTTTATTAGGTAAACAGCCTAATAAATTATATTATTAATTTCATGTGATATAAGAGTGACATGAATAGAATAATAATCTTTATGTTAAATATTTAAAATTTTAAGACACGTTTAATTTAAAAGGAAAATTTTACTTCAGTATTCACTAGTATTGTTTTTTTTTTTTTATTCCAGTGACCCCATAAAAATCATATCGAAGTTGATGTCGAAAAAAAAAAAAAAAGAAAAGTTGATGCTGAGTGTCGCGTTTTAATGAGCGGTGGCCAGTTAATTACTTTTTTGCACTGCCAATGATACTTACACATGTCTTATTTGCAATGAAATTGTCGGTGTTCAATGAATATAATGTGAAACTCCACTACACCACAAAACATGCCTACGATAAATTTCAGGAACTTTGCAGTATGAAAAAACTCCAAGAACCTTTTTTCAAAATCAATAGCAATTGATGAGAGTAAAGATACAAGCCATACAGTTCAATTACTAATTTAAATCCGAGAAGGTGCAAATCAAAATTTTGCAGTAGCTGAAGAGCTAGTTGCATTAAAAAGCTCGAAAGATACAAGTTGTGGGGGTTACGCTTTTCATTTACCTTTTATCTTTGTTTTTATTTGAACCTTTACTGTACCCCACTTTTGCATCTGACTTGTGTACCTCACAGAAGAAATCAGGTTCTAGGGAGTTACTATATTGAGTATATTCCTCCTTCGGATTTTGGCTGGGTGTTCAAAATGACAAGACACAACTTCAATTTAAGGCTATATACAATTTATTTATTACACGTATTTACCGAAAGGAACTTGATCAATATTTAAGCACATATTGCAACGTAATAACACTATCTATATGGTACATGGTATGGATTAAATGGTCATGTTAATTTACATTCATGCACATCACCTTTTTCTTTACTACAAGGCTAATAGCACTTTCATGAAATTAATTTATGCTAACTTCTCCAACGTAAATCAGATCCTTTCTTTAATGGTCAAATTCAGTGTCCACATCCAAATCTTTCTTTTATTACAATACTTTTTTCTTATTGGAGATGCAAATGACAAACCTTCTCCAGCTAACTTTAACTTGATACAATCAACACCATCCTTCAACTAACATTAATCAGGTTTACACCATCACTATACAACAAAACTCCTAACTTGGTCATTACATGATCCTGCTCAGGTAGCTAACAAACTAAATGAATATTTTGCATCGACATTCACACATGAAGAGTTATTTAGCGAGGGGAAAGCCAGAGGTGTATTCAACTCTAGCAGTAAGCTAGAGAATCCTGTAATAACTGAGAGTAAAGTGGAGGAGAAATTGTTGAAGATAAACACAAGAAAGGCACCCTGGGGTGGATAGGATCTATCCAGTTATATTAAAGGAGGCAGCAGAGGAAGTAAGCAAACCCTTAGCCATAATTATGAGAGCTTCCTTGGACTCAGGGGAGGTACCCACAGACTGGAGATGTGCAAATGTGACCCCAATTCACAAAGGAGGATCAAAGGCTGACACAAGTAATTATAGACCTGTGAGTTTAACTTCTGTTCCAGGAAAATTAATGGAGGCACTAGTTAAAGAAGCACTGCAGGATCATTTAGACAAGACTTCAGTTATAGCTCGGACGCAGCATGGTTTTGTTAAGGGGAAGTCTTGCCTGACCAATTTGATTGGATACTATGATGCAGTCACAAAAGAACTGGATGCAGGGAATAACTTTGATATTATATACTTGGATCTTAGAAAGGCTTTTGATACTGTTGCACATGGAAGACTGCTGCACAAATTGGAGCAGTGTGACATTGGAGGCAAATTACTGCTGTGGATAAAGGGGTGGCTGAGGGGGAGAAGACAGAGTGGTAATCAATGGACACTGCTCGTCGTGGACTAATGTTATTAGTGGAGTCCCTCAGGGCTCAGTGTTGGGTCCATTATTGTTTTCTGTATTCATAAATGATATTGATGATGGTATATCAAGCTAAATGTCGAAGTTTGCAGACGATACAAAGGTAGGCAGGGTTGTCAAGGACTACTGACACTATGCTGCTGCTGCAACAGGATCCGGAAAGGTTGAGCAGATGGGCTGAGAGGTGGCAAATGAAGTTTAACATTGACAAATGTAAAGTACTACACATGGGAAACAGCAACCCCAGAGCAACGTATCAACTCTGTGGTACTACACTGAGAGTGATAGAGAATGAAAGGGACCTGGGGGTGGTTGTGCAGGCAGATATGAAGTTCTCTTAGCAGTGCAGACAGGCTGCAAGAGTAGCTCATGCTGTATTGTCAATGATATATAGGAATTTTTCTAGCAGGGATAAGGAGGTGATTATTCCCTTGTATAAGGCAATGGTCAGGCCACACCTAGAGTACTGTATACAGGTCTGGAGGCCTCATTTCAAGAAGGATGTAGAGCTGCTGGAACGAGTACAGAGAAGGGCAACACGATTAGTGAATGGAACAAAGGGGTGCTCTTACGAAGAAAGGCTTAAGTTTTGCAAATTACAGTGTCTGGAGACTAGGCACCAGCGAGGTGATCTGATAGAGGTGTATAAAGCATTGAATGGTTTGAGCATGCTCAATGCTGATGGGATTCTTCCTCTCGCTCAGAATAATCACCTGAGAGGGCATAAATTCAAATTGAGGAAAGACAGATGTAGGATAGATGTGCGGAAATTTGCCTTTAGCCAGCGAGTGGTTGGTTGGTGGAACAGACTTCCATCCCTTGTCGTGGAAGTTGATAGCCTAAATAAGTTTAAGGCTCAGCTGGACAGGTATTTGGAACAAACAGAGGGGTGAAGTGGAAGTGGTTTTTTTTTTTTTTTGGCTGATGCTGCATAAGCTTGCTTTCTTGCATCAAATGCCTCTACTAATGCTCAGAACATTACATCTGGATCAACATATATGAAAGCATTTATCTCTATCATCCCCTTTAATTTCCCCGTCCAGAATTTCTTACTTTACATCCATTTATTCAATAGTAAATTCACCATATCTATCTATTCTCCGGCCTTTACCATATTTCAACTACAATATTTTACTCATCTGCCTTTACAAGCATATACTTTATTGTATACAGGGTGTCTCAAAAATATTGGTACAAACGTTTAGGGGAGGTAGGTAACATCTAAAGGAATGTGAATCGCATAGGAACGCATAACCGAAAACGTCACGGGAAAGTAGTAGCAAAGGCACAAGAAGCAGAAATGACACAAGACAGTAATTAGTGGCAAACATTTATTTGACGTAATATTAACAATGGAGTACGAGATGGATGCATTTCTTGATGTTACAACAGATGCTGGAAGGTTCCACCATGAGACGCGATGCATGCGTGACACCGACGCAGCATGGATTGGCGGACACAGTCGAACACACATGAAGTTTCTTTGACAGTAGCAGCAGCGCAGACGAGTCTCGCCACGAGATCCATTTCCCTCTCCACAGGCGATTCATACACGATAGATTTGAGCCACCCCCAACAGAAAGAAACAAGGCTCGATAAAACAGGTGAGCATGGGGGCCAGGCAACGGATCCACCGCGGCCAATCCATAGACGCCCAAAACGCCTGTTGAAATGGTCACGAACACACTTTCCATAATTGGCAGGCGGCCCCGTCATGTTGAAACAAAATGTTGGGTCTCACATTTGCTGGAACATCGTCAAGTAACTCTGGTAGAACTTGTTCAAGAAAGATCCGATATTTAGCGGAGTTCATGCGGGATGGTAACCGGTATGGGCCGACTAAGCAGTCACCGATCATACCTGCCCACACATTTATTGTGAAGCGATGTTGTGCCGTATAGGGGCACACACCGTGTGGGTTGTCGCGAGCCCACACATGAGCATTGTGCTGATTGAATAAGCCTTTCCGAGTGAAATAAGCCTCATCCGTGAATAAAACATAGGCTGGAAAATTCAAGTCTTGAACACTTTTTTTTGTAGAAACCACTGCGCAAAAGCCACACGTGCAGGATGATCTTGGGGGAGCAGTAACCCTTTGGAGATGAAAGGGGTGTAAGGAATCGTCGTGCCAGGTAACATTATGATATCCTTATCTTTTCTAAGTTGTCTTAATGCTCTTTCATGTCTGTGACTGAGATTAGAATGTGCTGTCCTGGTCTGACTCAAAATAACCGCCACCCTGACCCGTATCTCATCAGCTTGGGTAACAGGTGGCTTGTTGATGGCTTTTTCCACTCCCATAGCTATCTCTGCAATGGGAGGCCTGGCAGGTACTAAAGCAAACTTTGGACCCAGGCTCAATACTTCCTCCTGTTCTTTAGTAAATTGTTTGCCACTAAGATTATGAATAAAGTTGCTAGTATCCCTATTACGCACCACCACGGATTCCTCTAACAATCTATTGAATTTGTTGATTTGCCTGCGCTTGTAAACCTCAGCAACCCTGGTTGCTTTGTCTGCCACTACTCTCAAGACCAACGCACCATGGACTGGGGTTAAATTGGTATTAATGTATTCCAACATCAATCCAATGCGACTTCTAATATCTCTCAGAGCATTAAGACAACTTAGAAAAGATAAGGATATCATAATGTTACCTGCCGACAAAGGCAGATCCACAGTGGTTCTGAATAAGGATGATTATTGTGCAAAAGTTCTGGATCTTCTACAGGATAGCAACATATATAAAGTTACCCACCGAAATCGGTTAGCTGGTTTGGAGAGACAAGTCAACAACATCATACAGGGATGGCATAAGGCTGGTAAAATAACTAAAGAAGTTTATTGGTCTCTTCATGCCTCAGGTTGTCAATTGCCCCGGTTCTATGGCCTCCCTAAGACGCACAAGGTGGGCATTCCGTTGAGACCTACAGTATCATTTGTGGGTAGTCCCACTTATGCTTTATCTGGATTTTTGGCTGAAGTCATTTCTCCTATAGTGGGACGCTCTAGTTTAGTAATCAGGAATAGCAAGGAATTTGTGAACTTTATAAGAAGCCAATCTATAGGTGAAGATGAACTAATGATTTCATTTGACGTGGTATCTCTGTTCACATGTATCCCCATTGAACATGGGGTGCATTGTGTAAGATTGGCTTTGGAACGGGATGACTACTTTAGTGCTAGATCTTCACTAAGCATTGATGATATTTGTAAAGGCGTTGAATTTTTCCTCGCAAGCACTACCATGGTTTTTCAAAAAGTTATGTATAAGCAAGTCCATGGCACGGCCATGGGTTCCCCCATCAGCGCCATTGTGGCCAATTTGGCAATGGAGGAACTGGAAACTAGGGTTTTTCATCAGTTGGATTTCCCCATGCGCGAGTGGAGGAGATATGTGGACGATACGTTCACCATTTTAAAAAAGGGAAAGGAAGATGAGGTGCTCAACTTACTCAACAGCTTTTCCACATTTATACAATTTACCTCGGAGGTGGAAGAAGCTGGGTCCCTCCCGTTTCTGGATGTCTTGGTTAGCAGAGATGGGTCTAGATTAAAAACAACGATTTATAGAAAGCCTATGTGCCGTGGCCAATTTGTTCATTACAGCTCAGCACAGGCTTATCATCATAAGAACAGTGTAGCCAGGGCATTGTTGAATAGGGTGGGGACCCACTGTAGTACCCCTGAAGAAAAGGAAATGGAAATTTGCAGAGTCACGGCAGACCTCAGGAAATACCCCCAGAGGGTCTTGGACAAATATATTTATAGGGCTAAGTCCAATCGTAGGGAGTCGCCTGCCCCTGTGGTTACTGCATACATTCCTTACTATCCGGGCCTTTTGGAACGCATTGTACGGGCACTGCGGGAGTGTCAGACCCGCTGTGTGCAACTTCCGGGTCGGAGGTTGCACACAGTGATATCTCAAGTTAAAGATCCCGTAGCCCAGGACCATACTAGCAATGTGGTCTACGAGATTAAGTGCCCGGATTGTGAGGAGTGTTATGTGGGGGAAACGGGGCGACGTTTAAAGGACCGTCTGGGGGAACACACGACCGCTATCAAGACTGCTAACTATGCGAGGTCTGCTGTGGCAGAGCATTTCTGGGAAAAGCAGCACCGGATCTCTCCTGAAGACGCGGTCATTACTGACCGCGCCCATGGATTTTGGGAACGCAAGTGGCTCGAGAGCTTGCGAATCGGTTCATCCAGTCACAATACTATTAATAGGGACAGGGGGACCCGTTTACACCCCCTGTTTGAGGCAGTTGTCCTCAGAAGGGATGACCGGTTCTGTTTGACACGCTCCCGAGCCACTTCCGTTTCCGACACGCGCATGGGGAATATAGATCATGTGTCTGATGACTACGTGCATGAGTGCCATGGACCTGCTACTTAAGGATGTGTCTTAGCACTAGTAGTATGCTGTTGAAGAAGGAGACGGCAGTCTCCGAAAGCTCCAGGTTTCATTGTTTTATCCCAGTTTATTTTAGATAATTTTACTGCTTTTAACCATATTTTAACTATATTGTAACTATATTTTAATCTTTATTGTATTTTATTTTATTTTCATTACATTACTGTATTTTATTTTATAGTAAATCTTCAGTTTAATTTCTTGGCTGGTGTGTATCATTAATTATTATAGTATGGAATTTCCCAGACCCATAGGCCTGTTTGAAGTTACTAAAATTTCAGTGTATATTTTCAATACTTATTCATTCTATCACCTGATGGAACAGATTCCTCGTGAATGATTCCCATGCTATCGTAGAAAATGATAAACATCACTTTGGGTTTTAAATTTGAAATTTGCCGTGTCTCCGAGACATATTTATCACTGTTCCATGCTTTTTCTCTTTGTTTATGAAGCTTATTAAGAGAAGCATTCCAGCTCGTTTACCTGTTACGATCGTATCGAGCAAAAAGGGAGCTCATAAACAACTTGAATATGCTTCTAGTCTAAATAGCTTTTGTTCTTCAGAAGAACTGTTTGTGATCTTCTGTTTATCCAGCTCTTCCATCAGCATTGCACAAATTGTTTCTCCGTTAATGTCAATTTGTTCTTCTGTTATTGGAGAGTCATTCGACGATCAGCAGCGATCACTGTGCGAACGTTTTCGATATCTTCCGAGGTTCGAAGCGAGGTTAGACGTCCTCAACACTTTACATGTTCCAGATCGTCGTATCCTTCCTGGGTCAGCGCGGTAGCACAGTAGTATAGTTGCCGTTCTCCCCACACAGGGTGGAAAAGGCCCGGGTTCCAATGCCGTCGATGACGCGAGGAATTTTAATTGGTTTTTTTCACTCCGTGGCTGAGTTAGTCGATGTCAGGCATAGATAGCAAAGTTCCTCCCCCCAGAAACGGGGGGGGGGGGTTCGTCCAGCAAAACAGACAAATCGACCAGAGAATACACGCAATTTACAGACACATATACTCGTAGATGTAATAAATTACGGTGACTCTAACATAATGATTTGAATTTTTTTCTATCCTTCCTGAAATCTCGCATGTGTTCAAAACATGCGAACGAGATCATCGAGCATCGTTACTATACACTTGTTTTACTCATTCGTCGGTTATGCTTTTCGTGAAGTTGTAAAAAAAAAAAAAAATTAACGTTTTCTCTTTGTTTCATCACTTAGCACAATGACAACGCCCAGAATAACACAACACTTCTTAAACGCTGCAAATAATTTTGTTACGCAATGGCCCTGTAGAGGGAAGCACTCACATAAATCATCTACCACAGGGCGTTGCATAATGGTCCTACATGCTTTGATATGCCTACAAGGGGAAAGAACCCTGGAACTAAATTTTTAAGATTTTTAGTAAGTGATTAAAAAAGTAAATACCTATTTATAAACGAGTGCTTATTCCTGTACAATTCTTATTTAGTTACACAATAGAAATAACATATAACTATAGGCATTGTTTAAATATTTCTACCTGGTCAGGCTCCATTTTAACTATACATCTGTAAATAAAATCTCTTCCTTTAACATCGTACAAATGAGGACACATAGGAAAGTATTTTGCATGTTCCTCCCATGGATCATCTTTGGATTTCCACTGGAGTAAACTGTTATCACAAAAAAAGCAAGTGACGATATCTGCATTACCTAAAAGAAAATTATCAATTGAAAACTATATTTCACTGTGAATTTTGGAGTTCAATAAGTTACGACATCTGAGCTATCATAGTACGAGTATGTTTCTGATATTGCCAAGATCTTATGTACTTATTTTAAAGTATACCCCTCTGCTAAGTATACTTCACTAATTCTTATATTTTACTTTATATTAGATTGTTATGTACAGGTAGAACCCCTTTTATCGAGGTGATTGGGCCGTTTATCGAAAAAGTTGGTTAAAGCTGGGAATCATTAAAAACTAAAAAATACGTACTGTAAGAATTTTATTTTCACCGTCATTTACATAAAATCTGTAATTTTTCATCTGTTTAGGTGATAAAATGCGACCACAAATATAGTCCCTTCAACTTTACTGAAAGTATAGTCCCTTCACTGTTTTTATTTTTTTTTTAAATTTTTACAAACAGATCTTTAACTGTTGAAAACAGGCTGTTCTTCAGTATAATGTAAAGTTGTACGTAGGGCGTTTTTGGCGGCTGCCTGAGAAATTTTTGTCCCTGGATTTGATTCAATCTTTATTTCTTCATATTTCGATCCATAAGTTTCTGTTACGGTGTGTATGAGTTCCAGTAACCCTTCAAAAAGCCTATACCTTGAAAGTACTGTATCAGGCTCTGATGAAGCTGGAAGGACAGTATGGGTCATAGAGTATTCCAATCCCAATGTTGAAAGAAGTAATAATGTTTTAGAGGCCTTCGTGATGCCACCGCTTTACGATGAAAATAAGAAAACTCGTCAGCTTTATTTGAGTGAATTTCTAAAAAAAAGATTACTTTATGAGATACGCACAATAACCCTATTTATTCATATTTAATTTTAAAAAATCTAATTCTTCGTAAATTTTCAGGAATATACCCAAGCAAGTTAAATGAATAGGAAATTTACGTTCAGTTAAGGTTGCTGGCGCTCAGCAAGTAACCTTTCGTTCAGCGTAAATTTATTGAATTCGTTATGCGGAGATTATTCAACCACCACAATAAAGTACTGTACTTAACTTGAATGGTCACATTTCAAGGTCCAACTAAATCCCATCATTAGGCACAAAGAGCCGTATGGCAGTGACCAGCTCAGAGAAGCGAAAAAATGTACATGTGCTTAATAAATTGGACACTGGGTTTTTAACTTATATATGAGTATATTTGTATAACCTAATGCGAATGTAAAACGTGAAAACTTGTCATTCCTTCTAATTATTGTGACTGTGCAGCCAAATTGTACTCAGCACACTAAATTACAAAAGAAAGAGAAAATTAAACATAAATTTTTATTAAATAGATACAATAAACAAGTTTAAGCAATATTCTTTTATCTTATTTCTTAGAAGAATATTCTTGATGTTGTAATAGCAGTGTCCATTTTTAACGATATCGTTTTCACTCTTGTAACCTTCGAAATACATATGAGCAGATTAATCACATAGAATCAAAAACTTTTATTAAATCATTAAAATACAATAAAATACACTCACCTGAGTAGTAAAAACCAGCTTCCGATAACACCTCTGGGGATGGAAATTTATGGGGCCATTTTTTAAATGATATTTTGCGATTTTCTATGTTATTCATCTCAGAAAAATATGGTAAATATGAATTCGGATGATTTTGTAAACGCAAATATGGAAACTTTTCAATGGGTATGAAGTCAGTTTTCTAATGTCATGCTCCTCTGCACTTCAGTTTTTCAAAGATGCCATCTACAGGTATAAGAAAGAAATTTATCAGAATAACTGATTTGTGTGAAGTATAAATTACTAACGTATTCATTAGAGTTGTAACTGAACAGTTACACCTGTAATGTTAAAATGGATATTTGTTCACAGTCAACCTACTTCATTATTTTATAATGTTGTATAAAGTTAAACCTGGAGGCAGCACTAGCTAATAAATTTAGTAATAATAATAATTGCGTGTCCAGCTTTAGCTGGGGGTTGCAGGATTGGAGGTCTGAATTATCCCCTCCTCTCCTACAACCACGAAATGGTGCTCCCACAGTGATCTGTGGAATCATCTGCGGGATCCCGCATATCACAAACACACGCGATCCCGCATAACACAAACAAACAGATATGCGGGATCGCGTGTGTTTTTGAGCTCATTTGTATGTTGTATGGGGGTTGAAAAAAAAAAAACATGGAATATATATATATATATATTTAAAATAAATAAATGCACATGGCATAATACTTTAAGAGTTTAGTATCTATATAATATCGGTGTTTTGATACACCATAGACACTCTTAAAAAAACTACAAAGTAGTTGTTGTGGGCATCATTTGCTCTTTCTCATATTGTGCTCTGCCTTCACAACGAGTTGCCATGATGCTGCACTACCTCGAATAAGTAACGCTTCACCAATAGAGAAGGCACCAATAGATAGGTATTATGCCATGTGCATTTATTTATTTTAAATATTATCTTATACACCTTTTGGCATCTCTCATATTGTGCGATTAACTTCACAACTGGGTCGTCATGCCTGCAATACTAGGGTACCTGCCCACCCACTGATGATAGGCCAATAGCCTTGAAACATGTCTGGGTGGTGGTACTCACTGAGAATAAGTAACAATAGCCTTCTCTATTGGTGAAGCGTTACTTATTCGAGGTAGTGCAGCATCATGGCAACTCGTTGTGAAGGCAGAGCACAATATGAGAAAGAGCAAATGATGCCCACAACAACTACTTTGTAGTTTTTTTAAGAGTGTCTATGGTGTATCAAAACACCGATATATATATATATATATAATCTTTATTGTATACAAACGTGGTATATACAATAGACCCTTCACAGCAGCAATGCCAGGGGTTTTACATTGGATGGTGGACAATAATAGCCTTGGGGAGACGGGGCCCACATCGAAGTTCGGGCTCATCCCCCAGAGCCAACAATAAAATAGAATCAGTGTCAGATTATTTACAGGACATTTTATGCTTTTGAGAGTATTTACACTGAAATAATAAAGATATTCAGATTTACATTTATATTAATATTTATATTCGTAACGATATTATTGACTTTATTTACAACATTCATAAAGACATCGTGCTTTGAACATTATTTACAATATATTGGGCATTATTATGCTGCCCTTATCAATGTGCACTTTGCCTGGCCAAGGTCAGGCTCTTAAGGATCTCTCTTCGGTACCTCCGATCCTTCACAAACCTACAGAGGTCGCCGTCAATTGAAAGGATTGTGGGGAGCATTTCCCTGGGGAGAAAGCGGTCACTGAGTGATAGTCTGTTGTAGTGAGCTGTGAGCGTGGGAGCTGACCTCAGTCCGGGTAGAGGGATCCTCCAGCCACACAGTTCCCAGATGCTTGGCTCCGAGACCATTCCGGTTGTCATCTTGTCACTCACAATAACTCACAAGAAATCCTACTCCCTCCCTATTTTTCTCTTACAGAATGATATTTTTTTTTTTTTTTTTTTTGTGGGGTGGTGGTTTTCGTCCACCCGCCACCCCACTCCTCTCTCTGGTGAGGCACTGGGCATGCCACACTGTCATCAGGGGCCATCTTCCCTATTGGCCCCTTTCTTCTGTTTCCTACCCTCCAGTCTTCTGCCTTACTTTTCTCTTGCACAACGTTTTTTTTTTTTTTTTTTTTTTTTTTATTTAGTTTATATATATATATACACAGGGTGTTTCAGTTAAACGTTTCAGAACTTCTAAGAGGGGTAGGGTACATCCTAACAACTCGAAATCATATAGCAATGTGGGGTCGGAAATGCTTTCCTGAAGCGGTGTTGTACACAGAAGCACCATAAAGAAAAGAGACCGTAAGTGAGAAATCGTTTTAATAATACATGAAAAGAAGCAAAAGGTACATGGATTAAAGTAAGTGTTCGAAGTTTCTTCCACGGGCTACAATGCACGCCTCACATCTCCGACGCATGGACATCCGAACATTCTGGAATACTCCAGGCGAATTTCGAATTTCTTCGGCAGCTACTGCGATTCTTGCAACCAGCTCCTCAGCATTGTCAACAGGAGTGTCATAAACTAGCGATTTCATATGACCCCAGAAATAAAAATCAAGACATGATAGGTCGGGTGACCGAGCAGGCCAACGCACGGGACCACCACGTCCGATCCACTGTTGACCAAATGTGACATCCAGGTAGTTACGAACATCTCCGCTATAATGGGCAGGGGCTCCATCGTGTTGGAACCACATTGTCTGTTGCGTCGATGCAGAAATCTGTTCATCTCTCAAAAGTTGTGGCAATACTTGCTGCAGAAAGATCAAGTAGATAGGTCCGGTTAGACGACACGGTAACAGGTAAGGTCCGATGAGGTGATCTCCCATAATACCGGCCCATACATTGACCGAAAATCGAATCTGTGCTGCACGACGTCGTATTGCATGCGGGTTCTCGACCGCCCAGATATGGTCGTTATGCGTGTTGAAAATTCCTTCCCTTGTGAAGGATGCCTCATCGGAAAACAACACTTCAGCAGGAAAAAGGGGATTTGTAGCACATTTTCCAAGGTACCACTGTGCGAAAGCAATACGAGGTGCATAATCCTCCGGTTGCTGTGTCTGGACACGCTGCACGTGAAACGGATGCATGTCTTGTTCTCGGAGAATCCTCCAGACGCTGCAATGGGAAACCCCGACTGCGTTTGCTAGACTTCGTGTACTCGTTCTTGGATTCCCCTGTACATGCTGCAGCACATTCTGTTCGACGGCTGGAGTCCGTGCTGTTCTTACCCTGTCCCTGTCAGCTCTTTCAAATGAACCTCTCTCAGCTAACCTCTGGTGCAGTCTTGCAAAAAAATTATGACTGGGAATACGCCTCGTCGGATATCGTTCCGCGTACAAACGCCGTGCGGCTGGCCCACTACAATTTGCAGCCCCGTACGCCAAATGCATATCGGCTAACTCTGCGTTCGTGTAATCATCCATCCTACTAACTTGGCGTTCTTGTTCAAGAAATTCGAAATTCGCCTGGAGTATTCCAGAATGTTCGGATGTCCATGCGTCGGAGATGTGAGGCGTGCATTGTAGCCCGTGGAAGAAACTTCGAACACTTACTTTAATCCATGTACCTTTTGCTTCTTTTCATGTATTATTAAAACGATTTCTCACTTACGGTCTCTTTTCTTTATGGTGCTTCTGTGTACAACACCGCTTCAGGAAAGCATTTCCGACCCCACATTGCTATATGATTTCGAGTTGTCAGGATGTACCCTACCCCTCTTAGAAGTTCTGAAACGTTTAACTGAAACACCCTGTATATATGTGTGTGTGTGTGTGTGTGTGTGTATATATATATATATATATACACACACACGCATGCCCCACAGGTCTAAATCTAAAAACATCAAAATTATTGCCCGACCTATTTGGCCCTAGAACAAGTTATCAGCGAACAACCTACGCTCTGTTAAAATTACAACCGTTGCTCAAGAAACAGCGATCATCTCATTCTCAAATCTGTTCCTAGCCACTGAAATCCCAGGAAAGTAGGTGGCAGGACCCGCCAGAGTATTCTAGCTACAGTGGTACACCCGGTCAGCCTCCCCGTGGCATAGTGTGGTAACGTCGGGTCCCACTAGGGGCTCGGCGGCTAATAGACCGGAGGAACAAAGGGCACAACACAATATGCTTGCAACTTTATGAGAGACTGGAGGCGTTTCGAGCGGTGCCCAAAATAGCAGAAACCCAAAGAGTCACTTGTAAAACAAAACAAGATTGCTTTTTAAAAGATTTTTAGAAGTGTGTACTGATGGCAAATGCTCTTAAATCTCTTGAATTACTCAGCTGTTTTACGTTTGGTAAAGTTTTGTCGTAGTATGCATCAATAATGTAGCGATTGCAAATATTCAGAATTAATGTAAGAATAAATAAAAATAAATAAATAAATTTTCTATTTATACTCCGGGACGACCAAACAGTCAGAGGAGTTACCATCTAGATCTGCAGTAGAATTTTTTGTTGGTCCATTGATAATTTCGAAAAGGTTTTCTGCAGTTACTTCAGCTGTTTTCAGAGGTTGACAAGTTTGGGAGCAACGAAACGAGATTTTCCAAATCTTTGTTGGCTGTTGTTATTTGGTTTTTAGGAGCATTAGCAACTAAGGCCATATTGCTCCGGGAATATGCGGTGGTCATTCCCTGACCTTTCCGCATCCTCCGTATTTGGTGGTCACAGGCTCGAACCCCGGTCTAATCAAGAAGCGTGTGCTATGCACTGCTGCTCCTGCCCACCTGGCTATCGAGGCGCCTTTGTTGGCTGTTTGTTCAAGTGTTGTCCCCAGTTAGTAATTGGGGATCTAAATCGATCTCGTGTGATGCGTTAGGGACTATAATAAGTCTCTAACTAATGCTATCTTGATGTGCTTTTTTCTTTCTTGTCAGAAAGGATATTCTGTTTTCACTTGAAGCAGATAAAATCGATTCGTGAGTTGTTTTTTTTTTTTTTTTTTTAACCAAAAAAAAACCCATTTGTGAATGGATTTTTTTACCTGTATTGTTGTTTTGCAATTAATTCCGGTCTAAGGATTGACTGACTCACTGTTTTGTGTTACATCCATTGCAATCATCTGCAAAGGCTCAAAAGGTGGCAATTGTCACAATTGAAGAAGGTTAAAAACGGTATCCTGTTTAATGAAGTTTGTTGAAAATTCACTCTTAGACTGTAACAGTCTGTGACCATATAGCTGTTGCAGCAATTTTACCCTCGAAATAGGGTGTGGATATGGTCAGATTTGAACCAGAGGGGAGGAAAAATGGGTTTGATCTTTTGAAAATTATTCTACAAGAGGCTGAGGACTTGAGTCTGTATGGTTACAACTTTTTGCCTGAGGCGAAAGGTTTCGGTGCAGTCTTGGTATGACAGCACTGCAACTGGTAATGGTCATTGAACTGGCCACTACTGATAGTGGTCAGGGATCTGCCTTCTATCAGTAGTGGTCTTGATGAGCCAAGATACAAATTCAGAAAAGGTGAATCATTGGACTGATGGTAGGTGAGTCAGACTTAAGTGTTGAAAATCTATTTGGTGAATGCTGCCCTAATTGCTTCAGAGTCGATGCCGTTACTGTAGCAAAGCTTCGTCAAATTGCACAATGAAGTCACCTAATTAGTATGTAAATGCATACTGATTAGATGATTCAAATACAGTAAACACGTAATCCTAAGAGGTACAGCAATTAATGGGCATATGTTTGCATACTACCGACAACTAATTAGTATGCGTTAGCATACCGATTAGTTGTCATACCTTTAAGCGATAAGGCCTTAGTTGCCAATGCGCCATTAAACACCAAATCAAATCAAATTTTAACGTTACATGTTTACTGTTTCGATATCACATACCGAAACAGAAACTAAGGTATCTGCTCGAAAATTTGTTGCTAAGAGACTAATCTGATTATATTAGGTCACCTAGGACTATATTTCTGAAACAGTTTTATCGTAGTTATATATATCGCCATACGCAATTTATTGTGGTGATCAGATTTAAGATTACTTGAAACGATTGTTCATAAATATATGATTCATCCGTAGGTATATTTATAGGTATATTTATATTGCCAGGTATATAGTGCTAGGTATATTTATATTGCCAGGATCTACTGTTTTTACAAATGGTTTCACAGAAAAATATTTTTAAAAATCTCACATTGATGGGTGGATACAATAATGAATCTCTGGCATTTACATTTGAGAATCGCTAATCAGAATAAAGATGAGAACTCATCCGCACCATCAGTAGCTTTTATTGATAGTCTACTGATAATTTTAAAAATGTTTTGTATTTATTATTTTTTTTATTGTTAACTTTAATTATTTTCAGGGGTCGACGAGTTGTGGAGGAGAAAAATGCGATGTTCCCAATATGGTTTCTTTGGCTATTGTATTTGTTGATGTTTTTGTCCCTAATTATGCAGTGAGGAGAGGCCTCCAGCTTTACAGCTACCCATATACAAGCTATACGTTTATAGCTCGTATATGAGTTGTCGATTTGTTAGGTGTACTGCATGCCAATAAGCAGCATGAAAGCAAGATACATTGTAGCCTTCACAACCATACCCCCCTGATCTGTTATAACGTGTACATACAAATAGTGAAGCTTGCTGTACAATGCAGGGTGAATTTGATTCGGAGGCCCATGCTGTCTCTCAATACCTCGAAATCTTTTCAAGGTATACTGTTTTTACCAGGAGCGTCGAAAGGCAGCACAGACTTCCGGATCAAACAGTCTCACCGGGCCCGCCTTTTCCTTCCACACCGGACCACTGCCATATATAGAAAAGAGTTCTTCTTTTCTATATTTGGAGCGGGCTCTGCGAACGACGACCAGGAAAGGGGATAATGTGCTTGAAAATTCATGATAATTAGTGACATTCACACTATCTGAAAGAACATATGTGGCAAGGAGGATGTCTGCGTTTCAGAGTGTTATAATATTTTATTTTATCATTTTAACCATCTTGTACATTGTTACTGATTATTAACTTGTTTCAAAACTGTACTATTAATGCTGTTCTTTGATACAGCGTAATTCAGATAACCAGAAGTGTCAGTAGCGTAGCTACCCCTTTTCGGGCCCGAAGGCAAAGAACATGTTCGGGCCCCTACTTAATTAATGAAAATTACAAAAAGAGGAGACAGTCAAAGACGTCGGGCCCTTAAAGGGCCCGGAGGCAATTGCCTTGCCTGCCTACATGGTAGCTACGCCACCGAGAAGTATTCAAAGCAGGAAAGGTTCTACAAATCAGAATTACGGATGATGTGGTAATGTTCGATAATCCCCTCCCTAAAATTATACCTACGTATATATTATCATCTTGCAAGTCACCTTTGTACATAGTGGTGTTACAAAGTCTTAAAAATTAACAACTTCAAAACAGTAGGTCGTATCGAAAATACGGTTTTTTGCATTGTAATCAATATATGTGTGAGATGTTTTAAACAATAAAAAAGTAAAAGGTATTCATTCCAGTGAAGAAATTAGATTTTGCGTTCGTTATAAAAAGGAGTGATCGGAGAAGTCGCGTGTTTGAAGCTGTAGCCCCTTAAATAACCTAGTCCAATGAAGTTCGTTTTAAAATGTCGCCTAAAAATAAAGCACTTTTAATTAAACTTCATTACTCTTTCAGCTATCAAAAACAGAAAAAGGATTCAAGGAGGCCTCCTTGTTTGAGAAGAACCGTATTAAATGTTGTAAAACATCAGTAGAAGAGTACCTACTCCAAAGCCCAGGAGTAGTCATCCATCAGCGTCACAATAAGTGGTTCAAAGAATTAATAAGGCAACAACAAGCCCGATCAAGTTTGTTGAAATTATGTAGTGCTCGTCCTACCTCTCATCTGACTGGTATTTTCTGGAGCACAGTGTTGTAAAACCTTAAAGGTAAACTTTACCTCCACCTGTTTCCCTATGAAATCAAACATCCGCATCGAATGGACTGGCATAACTACCGTGATTTTGCACGACAAAATCAAGATTAGCTCAGTGGATGATTGAAAGTTGCGCAGGAACCAGGATTTTTTATTATCCCATGTACGGATGATGCGAATTTTCATCTGGATAGATCTGTGATAGGTTGATAGGAGCCACCATAGACAGGGTACACATACACATCCGTTAAATCCGAAGTCCTTAATTTCAGATCCATAAAATCGAGGCTGTAATTTTGCATTTTTTTACTAATAATTTTATTAAAAAATACAAATATTGGATGTGGCATCTCGAAGATTTTCCACCAAATTGTTGCACAACGCAACTTCGTAATGCTGTTTTTTTTTTTTTTTTTTTTATGTTACTAGCTTTTGTGCCGAGGCAGCTGACGTGATGAGGCGTTAGTTTATTCTCTGTAAATTGCGTGTATTCAGTACAAAAATGAAACTATCAAATCTAGCGCTCCCCTCCCCCATGCTCTTTAACAACTATAACAACCAACTGTTATCCCCTTCTGTGGTGGTGGTATGGCAGTTTCATAACTAAATCTGTGATCGATTGCTTGGGTCCGAATGAAAATCCCCAGTTTTCTTCAGAGGAAAAAAAGTCTAATCTTTACTGAGACTGACTAACTCTACCACGATGTGAAAAAAAGGTCATAAATTTTTTTTTGTCTCGACAGGATTCGAACTTAGGCCTTCACACAATGTGGAAGAACAGCAATTATTGTTATGTGAGTAAAGTTTCATATCCCATTCTAAAAAAAAAAAAAAAACCACTAATGTAATGTTTAAAAATTGACTACTTAGTCATATTAAATCACGTGATTTGCCAGAGAATGAAACTTTTTAAAACTCTATTTTAATATAAAAGAATTTACCCTTTATTTATTTATTTTAAAATATAATTAATTTAAAATAAAATAAAAAAACTTTAGAAATAAAAAAAAAAATTAAAAGTATCAAATATATCAATGTACGATTTTCCTTACCTTAAACTTAGTTCTTTCCTTTTCTTTTGAAGAAGGTATATCCTTCGTTTGGAAAAAAAAAATTAAAAACTTTGTTCGTAACCAATATTAAATTGACAAATAATGCCTATTAAAACGTCATCTACGTAAATGCAATCACAAATGAAAAAAGAAAAAAAAAATCAAAATTATATATAATTTTAATGTAAATTTTATTCAGAGGGGAATTTTGCCCACAGTGGCATTTGAGCTGTGATTTTATGTGACAGACGTGAATAGAAAATAAAATCCAAGGCTTATATGTCTAGATAAATGTACTAAATGATATGATAAATGATATGTTTAGATAAATGTACTGAAGTTATCTAATCAGAACCATAAATGATAAATCCACACAGCTGATTCTAGACCTAAGCGGAAACTTCCTTAACTGATAGCAGTTAAAGCCACTATAATTGTATGTGAGTAACTGATTGGCAGTGTGCTACTGCAACAGGATCTAGATAATTTGGGCAGATGGGCTAAGAAGTGGCAATTGAAGTTTAACCTTGACAAATGCAAAGTACTGCATATGGGTAGAAGTAACCTGAGAGAAAAGTACCAACTAAGTGGTACTATACTTAAGGTGGTAGAAAATGAAAAAGACCTGGGAGTAATTGTGCAGTCAGATATGAAGTTTTCTGAGCAATGCAGACAGGCTGCCAGGGCAGGTCATGGGGTTTTGTCAATGATATATAGGAATTTTGCTAGCAGGGAAAAGGAGGTGATTGTCCCTCTGTATAAGGCAATGGTTTAAAAAATACAAATATTGTACGCAGTACTCAAGGCCACGCCTTGAGTAGTGCGTACAGGTCTGGAGGCCTCATTTTAGGAAGGATGTCGATTTGCTTGAGCGTGTATAGAGAAGCACAACAAGATTGGTGAGGGAAATGAAGGGATCCTCTTACCAACTTTAGCCTCTCTTGAGGCGGCTCAAGAGAGGCTAAAGTTCTCCAAATTGCAGTGGCTGGAGACTAGGCACCTGCGCGGTGATCTGATTGAGGTGTATAAGGCCTTGAATGGGTTGAGTACGCTGAATTCTGATGGAATCCTTCCACTTGTTCAGATTACGAACCTAAGGGGGCATAAATTCAAATTAAGAAAAGACAGATGTAGAATAGATGTGCGGAAATTTGCCTTTAGCCAGCGGGTGGTATATTGCTGGAACAAACTTCCATCTGTCGTTGTGGAAGTTGATAGGTTGAATAAATTTAAGGAGTAACTGGACAGGCATTTGGAGGGAATGGTGTGATTTTTTTTTTTTTTTTTCGGCTGATGCTGCATAAGCTCATACACTTGCTTTCTTGCATCACATGCCACTACTACTACTACTACTATTTGCGTAGCTCTAGGATAGACAGACACAATTCCCGGTGACATTAGTACATGCGAACTAGGGTGACTGCTCCCACCTCCTCATTTTCATCCCGAGTATAAACCCAGGAACTATTCTACTGTATTTTCTAGACGAAAAAGCAGGCCACATGTGAGTTTTAAAGAATAAATACAGTCTATTACTCACGTAACCGAGTGGGCAATTTGAGAGTACAGAAGCACACAAGTTTGAGTAGACCGTGGTTCCAATCCACGTGATTGGTGGATACGGTTAATGGTTGTATTCTTGTTATAATAATCAGTTGTAATCCCTTCTGACCTATGTGGCCATGCCGGAATATAAGCAGAACATATATAGGCATGATGTGGTCGAGTGATCAGGAGGGAGGGCAGTAACATTGGCGTATGAGTTGATTAATGCTTCCTTGACACCCCACCCCACCTTCCTCTAGACTTATTAATTTTCATTTTTGCTTTAAATATTTGTTTAGCAGATTACCCTTTTCTCATCCGTTCCACATACCTATGCCATGTTAAGTTTACTTCACTTACTTTTAATTAGATATTGGTTATTCTTGGAGCTTTTATTATTCCCTCATTTGTAATATGGTCTTGTCACTGCCATCATCTGGTATGTCCATATACAGTATTTTACTTAAAATTCCCATTTCTGAAGATTCCAATTTTAAATTAATTCTTGATTTCTTACCCAGCTTCACTTCCATAGGGTTAAAAGAGGCTCAAAACTGTGTTATAAACTGTTAATATATATTTTGGCTGATTTTTCTTTTGCTTTAAATGAATTTGGTTTACTGGCCTCCTTCACTTCCTGCTTTACTTATTCTGTACTCTACTCTTTCAATATCCTTCTCTCTCTCTCTCTCTCTCTCTCTCTCTCTCTCTCTCTCTCTCTCTCTCTGCTTTAAATATTGTCTTCCTGGTAGCACAATGATTATAATCGCCGTCCTCCTCACACTGGATAGAAAACACCTGAATTCGAATCCCGTCATTGACGCGAGGAACTTTCATGGGCTCTTTCACTCCGTGGTTCAGTTAGTTGATCTCAGATGAGAACAGCAAGTTTTTTTTTTTTTTTTTTTTCGCCTCGAAATCTCTGGTTTTTTGTGTTCAGGAAAACCAACCAGAGACTACACACTTAACAGACATAATACACATTGGTGGATGCGTTTGTTCTTTCGGATAACTCTAAAATTAAACACAGTGAACACCGCTTATTGTGCTCACTTCCAGACTCAGTGAAAGTGATAAGAATAGCCCATTGATAACAATAACCGATGGAGCAAGAATGCAACTGTTCAAGCTGGTGGAGACAGAAAGACCTTGATTGTTCACTATTTCTTCAAGAAAGTCATTAATAAAAATAAACTCATAATGATTCTGGAAATCCACACAAAAGTGATGGTTAATAATTTAAAAGTGAACGCCCAACAGGCGCACATTCATCAGGGTACATCAACGCTCGTACTTCATACTCGCCCAGAAGCATAACACCTGATGTTGAAGAAAGGGTGTTAGAAAGAATAAAAAAAAAACCAAACTGTTATTTTTAGGCCGCCCGAATAATTAAATTCATCTGCCGTTCTGTGTGTTTTATATTTGTTAATTGCGTGTGTTCTATGGTCGAGTTGTCTGTTTTGCTGGACGAAAAACCCCAGTTTCTGGGGGAAAAACCTTGCTATCTACGCCTGAGACCGACTAACGGAGTGAAAAAACCCTATTAAAGTTCCTCGCGTCATCAACGGGATTCGAACCCGGACCTTTTCCACCCGGTGTGGAGAGGACGGTGATGTTACCACTGTGCTACCGCACAGGCTTGGTTAGAAAAAATAGAACAAAAAACTGGAATTTCAACAAGGAGGGTTGCTCTGCTAGAGCGTATACTGAGTAATAGCAGTGTGTGGCGAACTTTACATCGCCAATTACTGTACCCCTACCATATCCAGCGTGTACAAGGTCTCAGCAATACAGACTACCCTCCCAGAGTATTCCCATAGTCAGTGACGGATCTTAACAGAAAATGTGCATTATCTCGAAAACGGTTCATTGCGGCCCGATGTTCACTTGGACTTTTTTGCTTATTTTATTAGTTTATACTTTTCACCTTTAAATTATTGACCATCATTTTTGAAATACCCTGTATATATATATTAAAATCCAGAAGTAGAAAAGGGCTAATGCCCTATGTAAAACGTAAGATTGGTAGAAATAGAAATACAGTACTTCCTTTCATGGAGTAACGACACTGACAACCATATGAACTGTACGCAGCAAAATCAGTAACTAGCCGCACAACATGTCAGAGTCTGGAACAAATCAGGATGTTAGGTAATCACTTCTACTGCACATGCGTAAACAGCGATAAAGCAAAAAAGCGATAAATAAACCGAAGCCTGATTACGATAAATGGCGTTTTTTCTACGTACAGTATTTGTAATAAAAATATAAATACACAAGTCATAATAGGATATTTTATAGTACAGTATTTGTATACGTCCATTCTGAACTTCATAAAAGTGATAACATTATCCATGAATTACTTCTTTAGCGTCCTGAGGACTTCCTTATTCAACGTTTGTGAAAAGCAGTTACCGTTGCTGCTGAGATAAAAAAAAAAAAAAAAAATGTAGAAGGAGAACTCTTTATTGTATACACAAGGCACATGCCATACCCTTCACGGCTACAAGCCAGGGGTTTACATGAAAGGATAACACTACATAATAAACAAGGTTGAGCAAAAAAACAAAAGAAGGAATTATTACTAATTATACAACAGTATGATTAAAGATTGGAGCATAAAAAATGACAAATTTACATATGAAAATATATATACAACTGCGTGTTGGAAATTAAAATTATTTTCTAGAGAGAAGTCCTTTTATGGTGCAGGACAGTAATCTGAGCAGGCGCAGAAAAGTTGGAACACTGGAGTGATGGATCTATGGCAGTGATGGGGAGGTCCTCAGGTAGATTGAGCCACACACTAGTGTTGCAAGATTCTGTTTTTTACCATAGTTTGCCATAGCCATCTTAATTGATGACGCTGTGGATTTTGAAATGGGCCGACAATTGAACAATTTAACTTGGACTTTGGATTGTTTTCTATATGTATTTGTTTTTGAATCTCCTTAATGTATCAATTTTTGTGTTGCTTTATAATATATATATATATATATATATATCTTTGTGTCGTCTTGTAACTGGGCTAAAAACAGGGGAGAGAGTATATTACAGGCAGTGCCGTCGTGGTATGGTAGGCATCCAGGCAAATGCCTAGGGCGCCATTTTGGTAGGATTTTTTAATGCTAATTTAAAAAGGGTGCCAAATGCTTAATTTGCCTAGGGCGCAAAAATATCTCATGCACGATTACAGTTATAAATTACCTATATTAGAGCGCGGTCAAACTTTGGCAGGGACTGCCTAATACAGTAAAATAATTAATAATAATAAGTGGTGTGCACTATATTTTATTTTGTTCATTTAAACACTTTTATTAAGAATACAAAATTACCAACTAATTCCAATTTTTTGTTATTTAGACTACACTCTAAATGTTGCTTGCCTTTCCCAACTCTCTTAACTACACCAATGGAATTACCAATCAATCCGATTTCAACCAACCCCTTAAATTCAGTTCAACTCACCAAATATCAACTGATTGATGCAATAAATAGTTTAGCACCTACGGCCGCAGGGGATTCCTCAGTTTATGCTGAAATGCCTCAGTACATTTATTGTTGATCCCATTCTGTCGTTATTCAACAAAATCCTTCATCAAAAATTCTTCCCTCCTATATGGCACGTCTATCTAGTAAGACCGCTGCCAAAAATACGCTCTGCGTCTCAGCCCAGTCACTTCCGTCCTATTTCTTCTGCATCAAGCCTATTAAAGCTATTTGAGAAATCTCTTCTGAAAACGTTAACCACCCAAATAATGCCACATCAGCCACCGCAGATCCACTATGCCACCCGGTCAAGATCCACCGCTACAAATCTAGTCAGCTCCACTACCAAGATCCTTGAGGCATTTGAGCACGGTTCGGAAATCAGTGTTACTTATATCGACGTCCAGGCAGCATTTGATTCCGTATCCGTTCACGCATTGGTAAGGCTATTACGTGAATATTACCTCATTGGCGGGGACATGCTCTGGTTCATTCAGACAATGCTTGAGAATAGGACTATTATTGTTAGCGATGCCAATCGGTGCTACACCAGAACTATTACAGCTGGAGTCCCACAAGGTGGGGTCCTCTCTGGTATTTTGTTCTCAGCTGTTCTGCCTTTCGTGACGGGCCGAACTGATATTATCACCTTCGCTGATGATATAAAGCTGTTCACTGATATCAACCCCGGAGACACTGCTGACTACACAAATGTCTTAATCGTACAGAAAATCCAGAACCTCGAGGCCTTCCTCTCCGGTTTCGGCCTTCACATCAACCCTGAGAAGTCGAAACAGTTGACTTTCTCGCTCAAACGGAACCCAACGATGGTGCAACCCAATATAAGAGGATCCGCGATTTCTGCTGTTCAGCAACACACCGACCTGGGCGTTATTTTTGACCAGAAGCTCTCCTTTCTACCACACATAGACCACCGGAAAAAAAAAATTCTGTCGACTCCGGTGGATGCTTAAGCAACAACTTATGCATGTCCATGACCAGGCCGTTGGGTGCAGGTATTAAGACATGTGTCTATCCGATCATTCTTTATGGAGCAGAAGTCTGGACCTCAACTGCTGCAACGCATCTAAGACGGATTTTTGCAGGCGAATTTTGGCTATTGAAGTCGGCCATATGGAAATTCCAGCTTCCCCCTGCACGAAGGACCACCCAGATGGCAGCATCTCTAAACATTAGACGTCTTTCTGCCATTATCCATGAAAGAAGACTCGTCTTTTCTGTAAAAACGATGGTTGTCATTATTTCGGACCCAGACTTCTGGGCTAACTGCGATTGGAGGATCCCAGTCCCAAGCCTTCTGGCCAATCCAGTCCTTCAGGCCACCCCAAACCGGTTAAAGCTATCCGATCGGTTCTTACCCGTGCAAATTCTGCAGTACGTATACTCCTTGGATGGCGACCTCTACAAGTTCGCATTGGATAAAAAATACAGGCAGAACTTACTCCATCCACTTCCTTCTCAGGACCACGTCACAGGACATTAGAACCTGCTCCCAAGGACCTATCCATCACTCCCATGGATCCCTCACTACATTGTTCCAACTTTCTGCTCCTGCTTAGATGACTCCAGCACTGTAAAAGGACTGTTTCCTGGAGAATAATTTAACCTGATAACATGCTGGTGTGTATATATGTTCATATGTAAATTTTTCGTTTGCTTTCCTACACTTGTATAATTAGTAATAATATTATTTTTTCTCCTATCTCATCCTTGTTTATTACATTGTATTAGCATTAGCATTAGTAGAGGCATTTGATGCAAGAAAGCAAGCTTATGCAGCATCAGCCAAAAAAAAAAAAAAAAAAACCCACTTCCACTTCACCCCTCTGTTCGTTCAAAATACCTGTCCAGCTGAGCCTTAAACTTATTTAGGCTATCAACCTCCACCACAAGGGATGGAAGTCTGTTCCACCAACCAACCACCCGCTGGCTAAAGGCAAATTTCCGCACGTCTATCCTACATCTGTCTTTCCTCAGTTTGAATTTATGCCCTCTCAGGTGATTTTTCTGAGCTAGAGGAAGAATCCCATCAGCATTGAGCATGCTTAAACCATTCAAGGCTTTATACACCTCTATCAGATCACCTCGCTGGTGCCTAGTCTCCAGACACTGTAATTTGCAAAACTTAAGCCTTTCTTCGTAAGAGCACCCCTTTGTTCCATTCACTAATCTTGTTGCCCTTCTCTGTACTCGTTCCAGCAGCTCTACATCCTTCTTGAAATGAGGTCTCCAGACCTGTATACAGTACTCTAGGTATTAGCCTTTACGGTAATATTGTATTAGCCTTTACAACCTTGTATTAGCCTTTACTGTAAACCCCTGGCTTGTAGCCGTGAAAGGTATTGTGTACGGCATGTGCGTTCTGTATGCAATAAAGAGTTCTTATTATTTTTGTGTAATAAGCTTAACATTGTAAGACAGAAGATTTACGCCACCGTAAATTACTACAGTGTTCGTCCTAACTGTGAAATTTGGCAGAGATGTCGTCACCATCTGGGATGTTTCTCATGGTTTGGGCTTGGATCATTGATCGTCGTTCACAGAAAAATGAATGTCATGCGATACATCAACATTCTAGACAATTCGGCTATTCCTAGATAAATAGCCGAATTGTCTAGAATGTCTAAAATGTAGCAGCAGTATTCATTCGCCTCCCAGAGTTTCCACCTTAATCCCATTGGACACCTTTGGAATGAAATGGAACGTCAGCTTCGGGCCAGACAACACGCCACAGTCAAAAGCTGAATTTAACCTCTCTTGAGGAAGGAACGGTCGAAAATACTGCCTTCCTGTTATTAAAAATTGCTTCAAAATCTACTGACGAGGTTATGTGCAGTGAAGGCCAAAGGTGGCTGACACATTATTAAATATTATATCAATAAAAGGTTCTTTGAAACATGCAGGTGCCCGGTTACTTTTAGTATTAGGTTTTTTTTTTTTTTTTTGGCTGATGCTGCATAAGCTCCTACACTTGCTTTCTTGCATCATGTGCCACTACTACTACTACTACTATTACAGTGTATATGAAACAGCGACATTCACAGAAAACGACCTAAATGCTTTCTGCAAGAGATTTGTTGTTGTTATTATTATTATTGGGTTTTGGGAGCATGGGCGACTTAAGGCCATGTTGCTCCGTGTATATTGTGTGTAAATTGCGTGTGTTCTTAGGTCGATTTTCTGTTTTCTGGACGAAAAACCCGAGTTTCCGGGAGAAAAACCCATGCTACCTTCGCCTGAGACACCGACTAATTCAGCCACGTTATGAATTCATCGACGGAATTCGAACTTAGGTCTTTTCCATCTGTGTGGGGAGTACGGTGATCCTACCAACTATGCTACCCACGAGGTTGGAAGAGATTTGTGTGTTCTACTATCTTGTGAAAAGATCCTAAGAGCAAAACTACATACTAAAACCTACTCAGGGGTTTTTTAGCATGTAGGTTTGAAACAGGGATATCGCTTTCTTGGTATAGACTCCGTGAGAAGTGCATTCATTCACTTCTTCATTTAGGAGATCATTTGCTTATTGCTGCAACAAGCAAGCGATCTCTTAATACGACAGTGGTTTTTTTTTTTTTTTTGGTTTTTTTTCGAACATTGAACCGAATTGCACATTCGATTCACTTCAATGAGACAATGAAAACCTCCAATTTATTAATAAAATTAAATAGAAGGATATACTGTATTAGTTACTTTGTGAAAACTTACAGGTTGTAGGTTCTGCTCTAAGCCTAGTTGTTGCTGGATCACCAATAAGGTTGCACTAAATGTCATGTTTTACATATGAATGGGATAGCAGAGCATAAAGTCAGCCTTGGATAAGGAAGCACTGGCCATACATAGATAACCTTGTACCTGGTATAAATTCGACTTGGCGCATTATGGCCGAAGCTGCCACAGTGAGCCATAAAAAATCAACACACCACCACCAACCTGGTTCAAAAACTTGAGCGACACTAAAAGAATGCCTTTTTTGTAGGCCACAGATAAGGAAGTTCACTTCAGACGAGTAGTTTGAATATTTACATTAAATGGGGAAAAGTTCGAATGTCCTGCAAACTTTGAGACCGCAGAATTTATCTTTTTGCTGAATTCCTGTAGTTTTCGAGCTTTGTTTTGTTGTTGAGTTTTAGGTGCATTAATGAATTAGACTATATTGGGCCATTGTGCGTTATGTCTATACAGGTGTGCTTGTTCACGGATCTATTTGCATGTCGTGCGTGCTGAAAATCCTGGTATAACTCATGGGGAAACTTACTCCCTCTGCCTGAGATCGACTAATTGCATCCAGAATTGAAAGGACTTTAGAAATTCCTCCAGCCATAACATAGATTGGATTTGAACCCAGACCTGTGTAAACGATGACAAGTGGCGAAACCATTATATGTTGTCACGAGGGGTCTCGAATTAGCTCAGTCTCTTAACATGCAGTTTGAAAGATCATTGACAGTTTAAAATGAATCACAGATGGCTTCAAAAATGTTGACAACTTTTAGAGAATAAGAAAGATATCAATTATGCAAGTATTGTTGTAAATATGCTTAATAAATTTCAAAAACTGTGATCTTAGTTAAGCTTGATGATTCCTTTTTTCAGACCCACATATTCTTTTTGTCTAAAATTTTGTTTCATCAGCGAGTAACATGATGAGTAATTCTACCAAAATATAAAGGAGATAGAAAGAAAGTACGAGTGAAAGTAGAATGTAAACATGATGATAACTTACTGATAGTCTTTGAAACGGGAAATGCCTTGCGTAATGCCTAAAAGAAAAATCACAAAAGGTTCGTATCAGATCGAAAGACTTAGAATTTATTCCAAGAAATTTGCAGAATCTCGTTCATTTTTGTGTTAATTCTTCTGTTTTCTTCAGTTCAGTTGGATTTTGATCATGTCGCAATAAAATCGTGCGCAAATACTGCATAACATAAGTAAAATTTACAAAATATGAAAAAACTTGTTTCGTAAGTTGTGAAAAAACATTACTAACGTATAGTAATATAAGCATGATGCTATAGCATCATGCTTATACGTAGCCAACTACTAAGTAGTTACAAATTGGCATCATTTATATCTCATATTGTGAATGAATGCTTTTACGAATTACCATGACTGATGATGGTATTGCACTACCATCATCAGGCATCTCTCATATTGTGAAGTTTTACTTCGCAACAACAGTGTACCTGCCCACCCGCCGATGAAGAGCCAAAAAGCTCTGAAACTGCTGGTATCCGCCGATAATAAGTAACAGTAGTCGTCTCCAATCGTGAAGCGTTACTTATTCGAGGTAGTGTAATATCATTGCAACTCGTTGTGAAGGCATTCACTATATGAGATATACTTAAATGATGCCACTTTGTAACTACTTAGTAGTTGGCTACGTATAAATGTGATGCTATAGCACAAACCTATACGTTAGTTAGCTTTTTCGTAACCTGAGGCTATTGCCCTAAAAAAATTATGGAAAAACCTTAGTTGATGCAATTAGCATAACATACTCGTATTCTGAAACCCCATTCTACAAATTTCAGTTTCCTAGTCTGTGTAGTTGATCTTTATATTAAATAGACCACTATTATCAGTTATTGTCGTTTCACTACAATTTTTAAACTAATAAATGCAAATACTTACGACTTACGTAAGGGTTGCGTTCTGCGGAACGCTACTTAAGTCGGAATTTACGTAAATCGGAGAATTTTCCCCCATGCTTGTGCAGCACTCGCAACTGTGCTCGCTGAATTGGTTGAATCAAAAAAGAAATGTTCGACGAACATGTAAATATAATTATTTATTGTATTTATTCAATATCTCATGCGCGGGAAAAATTACAAAAGCGTGCAATTTAAAAAATTATAAAATTGTAAAATTACAAAAAAAAAGAGAGGAGACAGGCATAACGTCAGTAAGTTTTACCCCTAGAGCATCGTTGCCAGAATCGACGTCTTCAGCTGATAAGTACGCCGCTGCAGAGGTTGCAGGCTCTGGAGATTTAGAAGGGGTCGACCGCTCAGTCTTACAAAAGCACATATTAATGGATGACTGGACGGTGGCTTTTTTCTTTTCATCGTAGATTTCTTTGTAGGAAGCATGCATATCATTCACCTCTCTGTTAACTTTTAAGAATCGTTCGCTGTCAGGAGCCATCTTCTCAGACCTCGCCACTGCCGATGCAATTTCACGAAATGCCATTGCCCTCTTTCTGGTGATGAAGCGTCTCGGCTGCTCATTTGGTTCATCTTGAGCTTGGTCGTTCATTTCTTCGACTTTGGTTCATTTTCTTCATTCACTATCGCTGCTTGCAAGTCAATAAGTTCTTCGTTAGATAATTCCTTCTCTTCTTCATCTATTAACTTTCTCTGGGCAATTCTGCCCAGACACGATAGGAGGGAGTATATGAACAGAGCCTTGTCGATCAATTCGGCCCTGGAAGGATTGTACAAGACTCAAGGGGTAGAATTTTATTCAGCCTGGACTGTACTTGTTAACAGGAGAGACTGCTTCTACATGGATGGGATACACTTAAATAGAAAGGGTGCAAGGATATCGAGGCATTGTTAGGTGGGTCGGAAAACTCCTAGCTTGTGGGAAGACAAAGACTAATAGTAGCCACTGGCAGAGGTGAAAGAGATTCTTGCACTGCTTCTATTGGAATGAACAGAAGCCTGAAAAACAAGATGCAGGATATTTCAGAGACTGCTCGGAGTCATTGCGGTACAAGTGCACACATGGGTTGTGCTAGGGTAGCTAAGAATAGAAACAGGTGTATGTATACTTGCGTGTACACCAATGCTAGGAGTTTAGTAAATAAATTTTATGAATTTGAGGTATTGCTCAAAACATCAAAGGCAGATATTGGTGGGATATCAGAGACGTGGTGTCACAGTGATATAAGGAATGCAGAACGAACTGGAATTTGGGGAGTACAACGACTACAGAAAGGATAGACAGGATAGGAAGAGAGGAGGGGTTATGCTATTAGTTAAGAAACACAAAATCCAAGGAAGTGAAGCCAGTCGACATCGCTGGACAGTGCAGTGTCGAGTCAGTTTGGTGTGACATAAGCATTGGGAGATCAAAATTGAGAGTAGGAGTGTGCTATAGGCCTAATGACTCTGATGAGTATAATAAGAAACTGTACAGGGAAATAGAGTGGGCCAGTAAATCAGAGAGTCTTATAATGTGGAATTTTAATTTCCCAGATATTGACTGGAATTTGGGGGCTGGTCACTCACACTAGCAAGGCTTTTGTGGATTTATTGGATGATTGTTTTCTACTTCAGCATGTTCGGGAGGAAACTAGAGGGAGTAATACTCTTGATTTGATTATCAGTAGTGATTCTTAATGCATTAAGAATCTGCAGATAAATGAACCACTAGGTGGAAGTGACCATAGTGTGCTGAAGTGGGATTTACTCAAAGAGGTAACTACCATTAGGGGTAAAGGGAAGGATTATTGCTTTCGTAAAGGCGACTATGGTGGACTGAGACAGTATTTAAATTCTATACAGTGGGACCAACTGATGATTTTACCAACAGCAAATTCAAAATGGGAAGCATTCAAAGAACTTATCTTGGAAGCTACTAGGCTTTACATGCCAACTAAGAAATATTGTTCAAGGTTTAGGCCTAAGTGGATGTCAGATGAACTAATGAGACATGTGGCAGAGAAGAAAAATGCATGGGATATATACAAATTACACGTGACACAGAAGCCTATGATAGATACAAGTTGATCTGTAACCAAGTTACAAAGGAGGTTAGGCAGGCGAAGGCAGATTACCAGAAATCTTTGGCAAGGGATGCAAAGAAAAACAGCAAAGAGTTCTTTACTTATGGAAACTCTAGAAGGAAGGAAGGGGATGAATCAGATTGGTCCATTTGATATCAATGGGTCAACTGTTGATGATCCTGCTCAGGTAGCTAACAAACTAAATGAATATTTTGCATCGATATTCACACATGAGGAGTTATTCAGCGAGGGGAATGCCAGAGGTGTATTCAATTCTGGCAGTAAGTTAGAGAATATTGTAATAACTGAGAGTAAAGTGGAGGAGAAATTGTTGAAGATAAAGACAAGAAAGGCACCTGGGGTGGATGGGATCTATCCAGTTATATTAAAGGAGGCAGCAAAGGAAGTAAGCAAACCCTTAGCCATAATTATGAGAGCTTCCTTGGACTCAGGGGAGGTACCCACAGACTGGAGATGTACAAATGTGACCCCAATTCACAAAGGAGGATCAAAGGCTGACACAAGTAATTATAGACCTGTGAATTTAACTTCTGTTCCAGGAAAATTAATGGAGGCACTGGTTAAAGAAGCACTGCAAGATCATCTAGAGAAGACTTCAATTATAGCTCGGACACAGCATGGTTTTGTTAAGGGGAAGTCTTGCCTGACCAATTTGATTGGATACTATGATGCAGTCACAAAAGAACTGGATGCAGGAAATAACTTTGATATTATATACTTGGATCTTAGAAAGGCTTTTGATACTGTTGCACATGGAAGACTGCTGCACAAATTGGAGCAGTGTGGCATTGGAGGCAAATTGCTGCTATGGATAAAGGTGTGGTTGAGGGGGAGAAGACAGAGAGTGGTACTCAATGGACACTGCTCATCGTGGACTAATGTTATCAGTGGAGTCCCTCAGGGTTCATCGTTGGGTCTATTATTGTTTTCGGTGTTTATAAATGATATTGATGATGGTATATCAAGCTTAGTGTCCAAGTTTGCAGATGATACGAAGGTTGACAGGGTTGTCAAGGACACTACTGACACTATGCTGCTGCAACAGGATCTGGAAAGGTTGAGCAGATGGGCTGAGAGGTGGCAAATGAAGTTTAACATTGACAAATGTAAAATACTGCATATGGGAAACAGCAACCCCAGAGCAACGTATCAACTCTGTAGTACTACATTGACAGTGGTAGAGAATGAAAGGGACCTGGGGGTGGTTGTGCAGGCAGGTATGAAGTTCTCTGAGCAGTGCAGACGGGCTGCAAGAGTAGCTCATGGTGTATTGTCAATGATATATAGGAATTTTTCTAGCAGGGATAAGGAGGTGATTATTCCCTTGTATAAAGCAATGGTCAGGCCACACCTAGAGTACTGTATACAGGTCTGGAGGCCTCATTTCAAGAAATATGTAGAGCTGCTGGAACGAGTACAGAGAAGGGCAACAAGATTAGTGAATGGAACAAAGGGGTACTCTTACGAAGAAAGGCTTAAGTTTTGCAAATTACATTGGCTGGAGACTAGGCACCAGCGATGTGATCTGATAGAGGTGTGTAAAGCCTTGAATTGTTTGAGCATGCTCAATGCTGATGGGATTCTTCCTCTTGCTCAGAATAATCACCTGAGAGGGCATAAATTCAAATTGAGGAAAGACAGATGTAGGTAGACGTGTGGAAATTTGCCTTTAGTCAGCGGGTGGTTGGTTGGTGGAACAGACTTCCAGCCCTTGTCGTGGAAGTTGATAGCCTAAATACAAATTGTAAGTTTAAGGCTCAGCTGGACAGGTATTTCGAACGAACAGAGGGGTGTAGTGGAAGTGGTTTTTTTTTTTTTTTTTTTTTTGGCTGATGCTGCATAAGCTTGCTTTCTTGCATCAAATGCCTCTACTAATGCTAACTCCTCCACGTCTTTGGCATCACCTCCAACTGAGTAGCTCTGCAACCTTTACAATCTTATCTGTAACCTCTTCATATGATTCGTCTTTTTAAAATCCTTCGTAACCTTTTATGTGCCGTGCGCATATTTCTTCCATGCGCCATTTAAACAACTTTTAGGATTTTTTGTCCAGGTCTTATTAATGTTTAAGATGGCATGGTAAATATTGCAAGGTTTCCAAATCTCTTAACGTAAAATTTTTCTCATCGTCTACTGCAGACAATGCCTGGGCAAATGTGCGTAAATAGTAGGCTTTTAAATTCGAAATAACACCCTGATCCATAGGTTGGATGAGTTAAGTCGTGTTTGGCAGTAGAAATATGACTCTCACGTTCGAATTGATATCATCTGGATATCCAGGAGCATTATCTAATAGAAATCCTGAAAAGAACGTCGTTGTGTTTACAATAATTTTCAACCTCGGGAATGAAGCAGCATTTAAACCAATCCTCAAAGTGAGATATTGTTATCCATGCTCTCTGTTTCGATCGGAAATGCACGGGTAGGGTGGCTTTATTGATGCTCTTAAATGCATGAGGATTTCCAGAATGGTGCACAAGCAGTAGTTTTAATCTGTAATCTCCCGCTGCATTATCCCCAAGCAAGAGCGTGGTCCTATCTTTTGACGCCTTGAAACCTGTCATTGTATTTTCCTCTTTGGTAATGTATGTTCTATCCGGCCTTTTTTTTTTTTTTTTTTTCCAATACAGAGCAGTCTCGTCAATTTTAAAATTTTGCTGCGTTGAATAGCCGCCTTCATCAATAATTTTTCCAACACATCACAAAATTTCTCTGCAGCTTCAGAATCGGCACTGGCGACTTCACCGCATACTTTAACGCTGTGGAAACCAGTGCGATGTTTGAACCTATTAAACCATCCGTTGCTTGCCACGAACTTGGGTGGGGGTTTGCCGTACTTATCCTTAATATCTTTATAAATACTTATTGCTTTTGCTTGAATGGTCATTAGACTCAGGGACACTCGCTTCTGAATCTGATTTTCCATCCATATTATTAACAGCTGTTTTGTGATCACTGTTGATCTTAGGTGCGTTGATCCTTTGACATATTCTTTGATACGCGCACTATCCTTTAAAATAGTATTCATTGTTGAAGCAGCGAGACCTAATTCCCTTGCAATAGATGACAAACTGTGTCCTGTTTCATACTTCTTAATCATTTTCATCTTAATTTCTAAATCAATTTTGTTTCGTTTCCTGACATTGCCAGCACTTGCACTTTCCGTTGGTCCTTTCCCTTCATCATTGTAATACGTAAATAGGAAAGAAGAAAAGTTTCTGAAATTTTGTTTTTTATATGATTGAAGATTTCAGTGAGGGGGAACACATTTCACTATAATAGGGTAAAAACCCACACAATTGCAGTTATTGGCATTATCGCGAATGCAATAAGATCGAGTTTATAATTAGATGCACTAACAGAAAAGCCCAATAAACCGGAAAGTGCAAATTGTTTTTATTGTTTTCTTGGTCGTGACCTCCAGAAACGTGCTTTAGAAAAAAATTGATTCAAATTTCAAAATTTTTCAATTTTGAAATTTGAATCAATCGCATTCAAAATTGATTCTTATAACGGAACATATGATAACGACGAAAGGGTAGTGCAATTTTCATTATCAATATGACCTTTTAGAGAGATAAACAGCTTAGTAATATAGCGAAATTTTCAACTTCCAAGGAATTGGAACAAATTACAAAAAAAAAAAACTAAAAAAAAAAAAACACACAATGTGTAATTGGGTTCGCATTACGATATTTTTACGATACCTCCATTTATTCCTACGGGATGCAGATTACGTTTGCACCGGCCGGCAAAAACTTACGTAAAGTCGAATTTCCGTAAGTCGAATATTGCGTAAGTTGGGGAGTTCCTGTATAGCCAATTATGATGGTAGATATTTTTTATACAATTTTAAAATTCTCAATATATTACTCGAAATTTTTAAAATACTGTATAGAGTTCCATCTTTCTATAAATTTTAAAATTTCAAACATTGATATTGTTTCTCACGATTCTTATGTGCTGTATTGCCCTCTAAAAATGACTGAATTATGATTTTACAATGCATCATCATGTTTCCTTGAGTACTTAAATAAGCTGACATTCTGTTTATGGAATGGCTGTTCCTGTGGATAATTGATTAGATGTTCTTATGTCTTCGTCAACTGTGTTCATGTATCTTTAACATGAAATTCAGTAATCTTAACTTAACTGGTGAAACTATTAATCAGAAAACCAAATAAACATCAGCGTTTAGGAAAAGTTTTTATTATGACTTGTTAATACAACAGATAATCTGTATTTGTGAATTGTTATAATTAATTACAATCGGTACGTTAATTAACCAAGAATAACTCTTTTGTGTCTATAATAGTTAAGCTGTTAAAATAATATACAGTGAATATATTGTTTAAAAATATAAAAAAATATATATTTTAAAAATATCATATAACTGAAATATATTACGGTCAATGCTAACTAATTAAAATGCATTGCGTGCCAAATGCTACATGTTGACTTGCCAGATCATTCCAGTTCTTATTCCTTTAAAAAAGCCAGCCAAAATTCATTCATAGATCATTTTCTCCGGACTCGTTGAATACTGTTTTTGTTTTTGTTTTTGTTTCTTCTGTGCATAGTACATATAAAATCTTATATCTTTGTTACAGTATGCATGCAGAATGGCTTTAAATGAATTCTGGATTAATTCTTAAATGCTATTTTTTTAGTCAACGAAAAGTTTTAATACATTACTTTTTCTCCATTAATCTCAGGATGCTTTAACTTCATCTCTGATCTAAAAATACCTCATTTAAAGATTTCATCTGTCCATTTTTATAAAATATATTGATAGATTACGTTACGTAGAAAAAAATAGAACAGCACATGAAAATGTTCACTCATATCTGCAGATAGAAATAAAATTATTAACGTTTTCTTGGACAGCCTATTTCAATCGTATCTGTTTCATCTCTGAAGAATGCATTATCTGTTTGCCAACTGTGCCATTAAACATTACAGTTTAATCTGTTCACCAGTTGAACGAAATATCTGGAAACGCTTACTTTAATACCACTGATCCTATGGATCCTTATTGATATTCTCTCTCTCTCTCTCTCTCTCTCTCTCTCTCTCTCTCTCTCTCTCTCTCTCTCTCTCTCTCTCTGGGATTATAAATAAAAGAAAGAAAGAGAGAAACAACACTATTTACAGAAATCTGATAAGTTATTACTAGGGTTCGGATTTTTATGTATTATCATATTCATTTTTCGTTTATATAAAGGCATGAAACTTAGTGTGTCCATGTTATATGGTCTGACGATCGTAAAGAAGCGTGTTTATAATTTCATATTTCATCATATTTTACACATTAGGTCATAATTTCAAAAAAATATATGAAATATCATATTTAATAGCATATTTTATACTTGTTGGCATAAAACGTTCATATTTCGTCTTACGATAATCGACAAATTATTTATCAAATTGATTTAAAATATATTTCTAAAAAATTTTTGGAATTTACATTTAATCATTTCCAGCGTGGGCCGGCACGAGCAGCTTAAATCCCAAAGTTGTTTTGATTCGCTCTTTAGTCACTCACAACCACACCGTAGTGTAATTTTAGCTATAATTTAAAAGTTTACAGTAGTTTCGCCTTATACTGAGTTCAACTTGTTTTATACAGTAGAAACTTCAGCTGTTGGCGAAATGAAGCCAAAATCGAGCAAAATTGAGCTTTTTAGAAAATGAATTTATTTTGTAGAAGAATCTAAAGACAGATACCAAACGGACGGAAAAGTAATATATTGCAACGCGTGCAATAAAGAGATACGGAAATTAATTAATAAATATAATATCGGTGTAGATACACCATAGATAACTCTTAAAGAACAACTACGATAGTAGTGTGAAAGGCATCATTTCGTCTGTATGTCATATTGTGCTCTTCCTTCACAACGAGTTGCCCACGTATTGCACTACCTCGAATAAGTAACGCTTCACTAATAGAGAAGACTATCGTTACTTATTCTCAGTGAGTACCATCACCCAAACGGCACCGTTTCAAAGCTAGTTGGCTTTCATCGGTGGGTGGTGGTAAGACAAGTAACAACAGTCTTCTCTATTAGTGAAGCGATACTTATTGGAGGTAGTGCAATACATGGCAACTCGTTTTGAAGGAAGAGCACAATATGAGATACAGACGAAATGATGCCTTTCACACTACTATCGTAGTTGTTATTTAAGTTGTTCTTAATCTATGGTGTATCTACACCGATATTATATAGAATCTTAAACTCTTAAATATTATGCCTTGCTGCATTTAGTTTATTTAAGTAAATTAATTAATTGCCTGGTAATAGATCTATCATAATTTTTATTTTTGGATGCTTCGATATATGGACATTCCAAATTTAATGCTCATGCATATTTAGTTTTTTCATATAAATCGGAAAATAATAATAATTTTTATAAATAATCTTAAATAAATATATAAATACATTTTTAAGGTTCCGTGTGCGAAAGTATCCCAATTACAACAGCATAACGTTACTGCTTTGTATGAAGCGAACGTAAGGAGAAGGAGAATTTCATGGGTGCGTACTACACAGCAGCTGCCTACTGCAGAAAACCAAAAAAACATCAGATCCATTCTTTGCCGATTTATGCCAAACAATGGTTGCCTCAAACATTCCTTGGAACAAAGTGAACAATCCGGTCTTCAAAAGCTTCTTGGAAAAATACTGCTCCCGAAAAATTCCTGACGAATCAACGTTACGGAAAAATTACCTTGAGGACTGCTATAAATCGATATGCTCTCACTGATTTTATTAAATAATTTATTATTTAATAAAATCCAAAAGACTGGATGTAGGCTATATTTTAATTGATTAATTAATTAATTTATTTACTTATTACTTGCAGTGTCTAAACAATATTTGCGAAGTTATTGGAAGCAGCTGTGTGTGGGGTTCAGTTGATGAAACCGCGGATTGTGAAGGATATAGCTAATTTTATTGTTAGAAAGCTTGATTCAGATGAACCTACTAAATCATATCTCCTTGCATCAAAGGTTCTGGATAAAACTAATCATGCAACTGTTGCTAGATTCACTTTTCGCAGTGATGCATCTGTATCATGGCAGCCAGTGCTATGTTGCCATTTTTGAATGAAGTCCCCCTGTACCGTTTTGATTCCGTTGTTGTGTCGGTGTTGTTTCCTTCATCATTTCTGTACCTCACGAGGTTCCTTTGGTATGCTTTTGGCATATGCAAAATTTCCCAAGTTTTAGAGGATATGGCCGTTTAAGGACTTCCTCCCGATGTAATTAAGCTCTAGCTCCCGATGTAATTAAGGCGTTTAATTTTGCCTCGACCACATCTTGTGATGTTGAGAGGTCCTTCTCTGCTTACAAGCGAATATTAGCAGATGATAGAAGGAAATTTACTCCAAAACATTTGGAGCAGATATAGGTATCGCAATGCGATGGAAAGCACTTAGCAACTTAAGTGTTAGAAGCCTAGTACAATAGCGTATACATTTTGGTTTTTGTATGTTTTAAAAAATTATTTTAATGTTTATATTTCAAAAAAAAAAAAACTTGCAAATTGTGATATTTTCATTATATTACTTGTTAGAAATTTGTATAACAAGTCGTTGTACAACTTTAAAATAATACAAAAAGTAAATATTTATACGTATACATTTATACGGTACGTAAAGGTAAATTATTTAGCTACCGGTATTTAAGATCATATTTGGTTAAATTTAATGACATATTTTCATCATGTTTTAACATTTTTAAGGTCATAAAAATCCGAACCCTGGTTATTACACTCAAATAACATTAGTGAATGAAATGTAATAACTGTAAAAATCGTACGTTTACAAGAATAATTATTCAGTTATTTGTATTAAGTAATTAATTTTAAACAGATTTACAGAAATATTCACAGCTTTACATGAAATTAGTACAAACAGTATTTACAGGAGTGGAGTACAGTATATTAGGGTCATCACTGGGGAAAAATTAAGTGTAATACAAGAAATGGCGTAACGAAAAAGAAGAGTCCAGTTTTTCATCCAGGAAAACATAATAGATTAGTGTCGAATTAATAGCGGCACTTATCAGGTTTAGGGTAGGGCTGTATTGAGTCATTAGAGACAAACCTTGTTATACTCACAAAATATTCAGTAAAAAGAAGGAACATGTTAGCTGTAAATACAGCTTTAAACATAGAATTTGTGGATAGAGTCCCACCTGCTAAGTATCCACTAGCACTGTACACCATCAAAACCCTTGGCTAGTGTAACTAGTATGTCGATAGAAAGCGAAACTAATATGTCGATAGAAAGCTTATCTGAGAATTTCACTCCTGGGCTGAGAAAGATAGACCGAAAATTTGTGATGTTGACTGTATTTAAAAATATACACGGGATTTTAAAAATAAAATACATAAAATTATAATTTAAAAAAATTAAGTAAAAATAGGAAAAAAATGTACCATACAAGGTACCATATCGTGTTTATCCTACGATATTTTACGCTGTGTATACTGTGAATTTAAGACAACAAATAAATACATACAAAACCCGGTGGCACAAAGATCCTCTTAAATCTTAATAGTATAATAATATTTTCCGTTATAGTTCTGCTTTTTACCATTGTATCTGATCTTCCTTCTGGCTACTTTTGCACTGTTCCACTGATCGTAAACCTGTTGGGGAAAAAAAAATGACGTTTTCAGTAAAAGATTTTTAAAAAAAAAACGTGTTGCATTTATTTTAAATACATTACAAAAATAGAGAATGGTATATCGTTTTCAGTAAATAGCAGAAAAGCATGCACTGAGCGCAAAATACTATACAGTGGAAGCATAAAATATAAAAACAATCTGATAACCTGAATAATCTGAGGTATTATTAATATGTGATAATGTGAGAATATCAGATAATTTTAATTTCCTAACGTCAGGACAAACACGTGAATCATGAAATCTAAGATCACATTTACAGTTATTCATTTAGGACGTTAGCAAATAGGGTGAAAGTCTGATTAATAATGAAGTATTTACCCAAATTCCATCCTTTGCGCAAGTTTCAAATATGGCAGCGTGTCCTCTGTATTTTCCTTTATTGAGGAAAGTAGCGATGGCAGTCCATTTAGGAATTTTTCCGCAGTTGCTTTTCACCTGCAAATAATTAAATAGTTCTAGATTTTGTAAAAATTGCTTCAGGTTTTTTCTGTGTGTCATCACACTCTCATTATGATTACGATAAATGAAATTTGGAGTAAAGGGAACCTGAGCTAAAGAGGCCATAAAGAGAGAGAGAGAGAGAGAGAGAGAGAGAGAGAGAGAGAGAGAGAGAGAGAGAGAGAGAGAGAGAGAGAGTCTTACATGTAAGCCTTTCTTCCAAGAATGGGTTGTGTATTTTCTCATATTGGTGCACTTTTCTTTAACCAAGGCGACGCATTCTTTCTTATCTACTCCAATTACCCATTTTCCGACGAAAGGTCTGGGATCTTGACATTGTATATTTGCTAATATTCCTGCAAAACAGAAAGTTTGTTAACATAATATTAATATAGTAGGAATTGAAGAAGAGGGGATTTTTACACTAATTTGACATACATTGCATAAGTTAGGCCGTCTCAGGTGAGGTTAGCATGGTTTTTTTCTGCTGAAAACTCGAGTTTTTCATCCAGAAAAACAAAAAATCTACCTTAGAACAGATGCAATTTACAGACAAATATACACGGAGCAATATGGCCTTAGTCGCTAATGCTCCTAAAACCCTACTACAACTCTATACAGGATGATAAAGTACCAGAGGAAATCCCTGGAATCCATGTTGGTAAAGAAGTAGGAATAAAGTTAAGAAAAGATCCATGAGTCGTTGGATAAGCTAGACTGCAAAAAGATACATCTGGTGGCTTATCTTGCAATTTAGCAGCAGTAACTCCGTAACCATAATAGCGCAAAAAAGTCATTTCCAAAATTAAGAGCATCAGTGGTTTAGTATAAATTCGCAGTACTCCTGAAATAGCACTGTTCACAGAAGCACAGGGGAGTGAACTAAAATCCAGGACTAACCAGATAAAAAGGCTGAGGCGTGAAAGGACAATTGTAGAATGTTTGAAAGGTAAGCCTGGTGGTGTGCTTTTCCTGGTGGATTGCTTTGACGCTAACTGTTACGGTATGACAATACAGCAGCAGAACAGTGTATATATTATCTGTGCTATGCATAGAATAATATTGATCGCAATAAGAAGAACATACAATACAGCTAACTGTTGATTAGAATCAGCCATGGCATATTTAACTGATAGGAAGTGGCAAACGCAAAAAATGCTACCGTTTGCCACAATATAGGCTTGGACTTGTATAACAACACAGAGGTATCGGACCAGATGATCTAGGTAGCCATAACGCGGGACTAGCATGTTTGATTTGCTGCTGTTCGAAGTTCGTTTGTTCTAAAATGGTCCCGTTACAGGTGTTGCTATTCCCGAGTTCTAGTGAACTGCTGATGTTCTTAACCTTTGCAATTGACAATTTTTGCTAGCTATCTCCTATTACGTACAGTACTTGGTACTACAACTTCCAAGATACACGACTAGTAGACGCTGCCACTTAGCTTAGCGAACAACTCCCAGATCTTTTGATATATATTCACTCGCCAACAGCGCTGGACTACCCAGTAGGCACAGCAGGCATAGGGCATGTGTCTAGGGGTTTCTACCCCTTTTTTTAAAAATAAATAAATTAAACTCGATTTAACAAGTAAAATATAAAATTTCCAACGTTACTTATTCCAAAAAAAGTAACGAATTGAAATACGGTGATTAATAATACAATAATCTCATCCCTGCATGCATTTTCGACTACAGATGCCGAAAATACATGCAGAAATGAAACATAATTTTGTCAAAACGCAAATTTTTTTTTTCATTAATAATACAAAAATTTTCAGTCTGAAAATTTCGGAAGGTAAAACTGTAACTTATTGTATAACTTAGTATTATAATGGCTAAATGATGCAAGCAAGTAAGCTTTTTCTGTATCTACCAAAAAAATTCTACTATTCACACCTTTCCCGTCGCCAAAAAGTACCTTTCCAATCCTGCTTTGAACTTTTCCAAACTATCAACTTCGACCACTGTTGCAGGCAATTCATTCCAATGCTCTACAACACGCTGGCCTAAAGTAAAGGTCATGAAATTCTGCCTTCTGTTACTCCCCAAAATTTTGGTATATTATAGTTTTCTTTTAGTATATCATAGTTTTATTTTAATAATCTTTTAGTATGTTATAGTTTATAGTATTTCTTTATAGCATTGCAGACTATTAGAAGGACCACTTAAATGCCTAGGGCCACAGAAAGTCTTTATCCAGCTGGTCGCGCCCCCCTGCCCTGTCCACGTGGGTAGCACAGTTGAGATAATCACCGTACTCCCCACACTAGATTTTTCCAAAGCCCGGAGTTCGAATCCCGTCAATGACGCTATGAATTTTTATGTCTCAGGCGAGGGTAGCAGGTTTTTTCTGTACGTGGCTTCGTACAGCAACCAGAAAATCAACAACAGAACACCCAATTTACAGACAAAATATATACCGCGCAATATGATCTAAGTCGCTGATGCGCCTAAAACCTTACAACAACAACCAACCGCCACCCAGTTTTGTCTATGAGCACGAGCACTCAAGGTTACTCTCCTCTGGACGGCGACTTCACTTAGCGTCTTATGTAATACAGTATTTTCAGTAAATAATAAGACAACTGGCGGTTATTCAACCATCCATTCCTCCATTAAGTTTCGGATGACGGATTGTTGTTATAAAAGGTTAGCGGAAGAGTCAAATATCCAATTTCTGAGTAGGGCTCTTCAGTAATTATCTGGCGTATAGGGTAACCTACATAGCCGAAATATTGTATTCAGTACAATACAATGCTATACTTATCAATCCAAATCACAAAACATCTTAAATACATAAATAATGCACGTGATTAAGTTTATCAATAATAACATTAAAAAACAAAAATCATCAGTAGAGTGCTACACATGCATTCAAAATCAAAGTTGGAAAAAAAAAGTCACCTGCAATCATTGCTGTCCCAATTATCACAACAAAAATATACGAAGTTCCTCTGGTTGCCATGTTTGTTGGAATATATCACGAGTTCTCTCCCTCAGTAGAGCTCATGCTATTTATACAGCAAAGTAATGACTGAAACATATGTTAGATTTTCCCAGAGGAAAATATACGAAGTACTGATGTGCTAAAATGACATAGCAAGGGGTGTGCTATTTGTTCAGCCATACAGTTTACACGCAGTGTATTGTGTCATCCATTTTTTTCCCCTTTTTTTGGTGCAATCAGTGAATTCCCCAAAACGTTCGCCTGATAGGCACGTCACTTCATAGATGGAGTACTTCCCTTTCTTTTGCTACTGCGCTAAAGTAGCAACTCCGAATTTCGTAAGTGCGTGTCATTATTATTTTTTTTTAATTACCTGTTCCTTTGAACGAAACATGCAGACCTTTGGCAATTGTTTACAATATGAAGCTGCGAGGCTTTTCCACTTGGATAAATTATACAGTTAACACTTAGGGGCGGATCCAGGTTTTGTGTAGCCTGAAGCTTATACAATTTTTGGGGTCCTCTTTAAGAAAAAGAATACAAAATTAGGTACGAAAGTAAATATTTATTTAGAATGAGAAAATAAATCACAACAAATTACAAATTTAAAAAACCTGACAAATACCGCAAACATCACAAAATCCAGAAAAATAACATAATATTTTTATTAATTAACTCTGACACACCACTTATACTTTTTCCATCCATTTTTTGGCTGCATACTCTTTGATCGCCTCTTCATATGACATCGATTTTGTAATATCATTTTATATAGAGAGAATAGAAGATAATTCTGTCTTTCCTCTAGCATGGTTGATCGAAATTTGTTTTTTATTATTGATAGTTTAGAAAAGTTTTAGCTTCACAACTCGTTATTGGTAATGTCATGTAAATTTTTAGAATTATTGTCAAATTTGGGAAAACTTCTATCAAGTTTCTTTCAAATATGAGATGTAAGATTTCAGTGCATTAAGGTGACTAATCTTAAATACTCTTTGAATTGATGACACTCATTAACCAGTTTGTCGTCGATGTCCTCGTTGTAGCGGCTTATTATGAATTTTATGTTATGTCGTCGATGTCAATATTCGTGTCAAATCAGCAAGAAATTTAAATCTTTTTCCAATGTGTTCATATGATTCACTCCTCTTCATTAATTATTAATTGGATTAACAAATCCAAGAGCCTATTCATTACTTCTATTCGAAATTTAACTTTTCCTCTTAATGAATTACTACGTTTGGTATGATCTGAAATTTTTTTGTTACAATTCGCTTCTTGATGTCAGAATAATTTCTATTGATTTTATCGCTCATTTTTATCGCTTTTGTTCCATATTCCATTTATTTTATTTGAAATTTCTCTCAGTTCTTTAATTAATAAATTTAAAGATGACGAAAGAAGGTAGTACCCTTCATATACAGTACGTCCAAATCAGGAGCCTTCAATTTCTCACTTGTTTTATTGATACATTCCAAAACGTCTTTCCAAATTGCCGTTAAAATGGCTTATTCAAGCTTTATCATTTTTTAATACATTTTTGCATCTCGTTTATTTTCGTGTTTCTCTGCCGAATTCTTCGAAAATATATTTTAGGTTCCTTAAACTGTCGTTGTAACAAAGTTGCAAGACTTGAACAGCTTTATAAAGGGCAGACCATCTCGTTACACTTAGACTCTTTAAAGAAAATTTCAAGTTGGCATGCGTGTTTAAAATATTCCATCTACGAGACGAACCCGAAAAGAAAACATATAACCGTTGCAAATTACCGAAGTACAGTAGTCAACAATTTATTTGGTACCGTGGAAGCAGCTTTTTCTCCAAAAAAGCTGTCCGTGCAAGTGAGGGGCCCTGAAGCTTAAGATTCATTAACTTCACAGTAAATCCGCCTCTGTTAACACATGACAGTACAAATACTGTTTATGATTTCACAGGTAGTGAAATAGTATCTTATGTGAGAATGGTCCCCAGTTTCTATTTATTTTTATATTATTTCCTCATTAAAGCAAGTGCCACTATGCTGTTTAAAACAGCTGCAACACATTCACTCTACGCTGAACAATCTTTTTTATCCTCAAATTAGCTCGTCATCCGAGCTAATTCAGAATACTATTCCAGTGAACAAAAGTTAAGGTATAAATGAAAAAAATTGTGATGATTTGCAAAAATAATTGGTACAAGTAAATGAAATTTGCTATTGAAGTACATTATTTTTTATGCTGGTACAACAACAACTAATGGGAAAAGGCTGCAATTTCCGAAATGTACAAATTAGTTATGAGCGCTTAGAAATGAGCCAGAGTAGGCGATGGTAGAGCGCAATGAGAGTGGGGGGATATGATTATCCCCAACAAACAGGAAACAATTACAGCTGCCTCTCATGCTCCCTGGGTTATTGAAGCCTACTCTTCCAGCAGAGAAGTGCATGTAAGGTTTTGGAGGTAATTCTGTTTCATGAGGACAGTGCACCTATCACGTCATACATATACACTACAGCTAAAATCATCGAAACTTCTATGAGTTACTGTAGCCATTGCAATGTTTTTAATTGAGTTGTTGTCTTGTTATTATTTTCCTTCCGATTTAGAACTCGCACAGTTGCTCAAATTAATGAAAAATTACCCGAAAAGAATGAAATTTGAATCGATAGTGGTGACGTCATCCGAGCTATTGAACTCTGATCGTATGACACAATGAAGCCCTTTTATGTAACAGTACAAACAAGGGAAAACAGTACCAAAAGATCTCTGAAAAAAGTTTATTGACGTTAGTGGAATTTTTGCGAGAAATTAAATTTTAATTTTGTACTGTTACTTTCTTTCATAGTTAGTCACGAATTTATCAATCATCCAGTGGCAAAACACTCTACCATCAAAGCTCACCACAGAGGAGAAGAAGAGTTAGAGGATTGATATATGGTTTTAAGTGCATCAGGGTATTGGAAAATCTTTTAGAAGTGGCCCAGATTTTATAGCTGCGGTACTGCAATCACCCATCGTATTTATTCTACTAATATGAATTAATGTCTTGATACTACTGCACTCCATTTTTATCTCATGCATTGCCTGTAGATTCAATGCAGCTTTTATGTAATATCTTTACTCATTATTAAAACAAATGTGTGGTCACTGCTCATTCTGAGAGGTAAAATTATTTTTTACATGTACAAAGTTTAGAATTGTTATGATGTCCTACTTGTTCAGTCCACTTTGTAATAGTCTCTGTCTCGAGATTTTCTTAACTATATTGTATAAAAATTTCAGTGTTATGTTATGTTAGATAATTATTTTGTTATCTTTTCAAAATCCGTGTGTTCTATTTTACATTACATTTTATTTAATTGGAATAACATAATTTTCTTTCTTACTTTCTCAAATCGTCCATTTACTAAGGAAGGATTTAAAATGTTCCTTATAGCACTCTGTTGGAATGGTGTGTTATTGACTTAACGGTTAATATAGTTATCATGCAGTTGTAGTAGAGTCGGTTTCATGTTTCTATTGCGAAAGATTTACTACTTTAATGAAGAGTTTCACTTAAAAATGCAAGTTCTTCCTTTTAGAAAAATGATCGTTTTTCTAAATAACCTAATGTTATTCAGATGATGGATATCACTTTTCGTTTGTACCGAAACATTACGCAATCATGACGTCACAGCAAATCTGATTAATGTACGCATTGAAGTTTTGAACATAATATTCGTGGCATTATTATTTAAAACAGCTGCTGCATAGTAGTTAATTTATCAAGTAGCATTTTGTATAGTTTGTATTTCGGGAGAAGTTGATGTTATTCATTCTCCACTATTTTTTGATCTCTAATGAATTCGAATATTCCTCGAATAATTTTGACAATTTCCTTATTTGTGAGGGCAAATCTAAAAGTCTTCGCTAACGTTTTTTTATTTAACATATTTTATGAATATTTCAGAATATCAAATGAAAGGTGTATTCCTAACACAATTTTCAACATCAGCTTCAAGCATGAAGGAATTTATTCATGCATGGGTAATGCACACACATCATTTCTACTACCAAGGTAGTTTTAATGTATAGTTTGATTATATCTCATATTTTGAATACCTTCACAACGAATTGCCATGGTATTGCAATACCTCGAATAATTAATGCTTCACCTATGAAAAAGACCAGTGTTACTTATTCTGTGTGGCAGGGCCGTGCGGTAGATTTTCTCAGTATGATGCAAGTCTTCGAAATGCCGCCCCTTAATGGTTCAAATTGTATTTTGATTTCGCTGCTTATGCCGCCCCCTTACGGTGCCGCCTGATGCGGCCGCCTCTCTGTATCATAGCACGGCACGGCCCTGCTGGGTGGATACCACCACCCAGACGGCACCGGTTCTAAACTTGTTTGCTTCTCATCGGTGGGTGGGCAGCTACCTTGTTTTGCAACAGTGACAACCCAGGTATGAAGTATAACTCCACAATATGAGAGATGCCTAATGGTGCGCGTGGTTTAATCTAAAAGATATTTCTTGGCTAAATAACTAAGAGTATGAAAAAATTTATTTATGCATGGGTAATACACACATATCATTTCTATTACCAAGGTAGTTTTAAAGTATCGTTTGATTATATCTCATATTGTGACAACAACGAGTTGCCGCGGTATTGCACTACCTGGATAACGCTTCACCTATGGAGAAGACTAATGGTATTGTAAATTGGTAATTGTATTATTGGTATTGGTAATTACTGGTATTAGTAATTATTGGTAATTGTAATTGTTTGTTTGTTATTTGGTTTTTAGGAGCATTAGCAACTAAGGCCATATTGCTCCGGAGATATGCGGTGGTCATTCCCTGACCTTTCCGCATCCTCCGTATTTGGTGGTCACTGGCTCGAACCCCGGTAATTGTATTATTGGTATTGGTAATTGTAATTGTAATTTTATTGTTTTTAATTGTAATTGTAATTTTATTATTGGTAATTGTAATTGTAAATTGGTAATTGTAATTTTATTATTGGTAATTGTAATTGTAAATTGGTAATTGTAATTTTATTATTGGTAATTGTAATTGTAAATTGGTAATTGTAATTGTAAATTGGTAATTGTAATTTTATTATTGGTAATTGTAATTGTAAATTGGTAATTGTAATTTTATTATTGATAATTGTAATATTCTAAATCATTCAAATTTGTAACCGTTTCTATTTTCTGTTCCCCCAACAGCTGGGTCTGATGATGGGTATCGGTAAGTTAGTCGAAACATCACCCTAATGTATAGTAATATAGGCGAACAGCCGAATAAACTATATTGTTATCACGTGGTATAAGAGTGGTTTTAATATAATAATAAAAATTACAAAAGTAACCACGGGTACGATTGTAAAGCTGTGACAAAGCAGTTAACAGCCCTAAGGCAAAAAAAAAAAAAAAAAAAAAACAAACGTCTCCACCATAGGGGGTCAAATGACCCAGAGTAATCAACTAATTTAACCATTATGTAATTTAAAGTGCATCTGGAAACACGGGAAAGGAGTTCAACCAAAGCTTCTTCATTGCCTCGACCGGCATGAAACCCAAACAGATCTGATGATTTTAACGAGAGGTCTATAAAAAAATAAAGTCCAAGCGAACAGCAATAAGATCTAAAGTTTTACCTAGATTTGACATTAAAGCAATTTGACAATAACCTTTGTAGAAGAAGAACAACCTGGTTTGGGGAGTTTCAATCATCCAGTGGCAAAACTACCATACCATCAGAACTCACATCAGTTTTCCAAATGGGAAAAACCTCATCAGTTAAGCACTTGTTGAACAGAACTACTAAGACAGAAGGAAAGAGTTTGTGCATTCTTTTGATAAAAGTACATTCTAAGTTATCTAATCCAGGACACTTTCATTTATGATTTTGCAAACCGTAGTATCCACTTCTGGCTGTGTGAAAGCTGTTGTGGTGACCGAAGAAACAGGAATGATTATTACTCCTAATCTGCTGATGTGCAGGAAGATCACAGCTGGGGTCATCCGTAGGTGATAAAGCGTCTAAGACGGAGTTGACAGGAGAAGTCCAGGAGGGAGTTTCTCCATTGTTATTTGGTATTGTCCGATAGATTTCAGGGCGATCAATTTTATTTCTGCTGAGCCGATGAATTAAGCCCCAGGGATTAGAATTACCAGTGGAGAGAACAAAAGAATGCCAAGTAGTCCTTTTATTGTGACTGATGGCCTTGATGTACTCCCTAAAGAGCTCAATATTCATCCGCAGTTGCTCCACATCCTCAAGAGGCCAGCGTCGTCGGTGGGGCTGAAAGTCGACGTGCGCTTGTAATACTCGACGACGTAAGATGGTGAAGCCGTGAGCCCACCAATGTATTATTATTATTATATTAGGGTTTCCCGTAATTCAATACATAAACCCGTATTTGTGTCTGTAAACTGCATGTGTTCTCTGGTCGATTTGGCTGTTTTTCTGGACGAAAAAAAATCCCAGTTTCTGGGGGGGAAAAACCCTGCTATCTACGCCTGAGACCGACTAACTTAGCAACAGAGTGAAAAAAGCCCATTTAAGTTCCTCGTGTCATTGACAGGATTTGAACCCGGGCCTTTTCCACCCGGTGTGAGGAGGACGGTGATGCTACCACTGTGCTACCGCGCGGACCCACCAAGGTATTATACTTTATTAACAACAAGCGGTCCCTAGCCAGAAACTGGCGAATCCGCTATATACATTTATACATATTATACATGTATTATATGCAATGATATACATAGTCAGAGTCATGTTACAATGTCCTGAAATGAACATGTAACATGTCACACAGCAAATCACATCACGCAACTAATCAGAAGTATAAGTTGTGGCACAAGGAACCACAAGACAGTGGTTCCTTGTGCCACAACTATGGGATTAGCTAGCATCCACTATACCAGTGGATGCTAGCTAATCCCATACCCACACCTGCCCAAACTGGGGTACCAGCTAAGAAAAAAATAAATAAATAAGGAGATGGCAGGTGATATCAGTATTTAGAGATGTCGATAGACATTGCAGGTGTTAGGTTGGTTCCTTGTTGAGTTGATGATAGACTCGAGAAGAGTTGCTTTCTTTTGGTGAAAACAGCAGAGGACAATTTTTGCAGACTGAGAACGATTGAGAATTTTCAGTCAGTACCACTTCATTTCCTCTAGAAAAGTTGCTGACAGCAGTTTGTAGTGTAGATCTGTCGTGGTACAGGTTACAGCGATACAGAATGTGCGTCCAGCTTTCCTCAGCACCACACAAGCAGAGATTGGTGTCAGACAAGCTAAATTGAAAGAGTTTGGAGTTGATTGAGCCGTGCCCAGTAAGTGTATATGATGTTGTTGAGCTGGGAGAAAACCATTGGCGAACATTCTTGTTGAGAGGGAAGGTAACTGCGGGAACAAAAGAGCGAGTGGCTCGACCAGTAGTACCGGAATCACATCGTGATTTCCACATATTGATAAGTTCATTCCAAATTCTTCGTTTGTCGTCTTTGATGTTAGCAATTAGGTTGCATGAGATGCCGAGAATCTCGGCAGGAACTCCGTGCTTTAGACGATAGCATAGTCATTTGAAGATGACATGCAGGTCTTGTGGTAGGACTCCAGCAAGGATCTGCAGAACAGCAAAGGACACTGTCCTGCAGGCCCAGAGCATGGTAAGCAGCATAATCCGTTGAATGGAGATGACCTTGGAACGAAGTTTAATATTAACGGCTATATAGAACCAGACTCCCGAATATATTTTAAATGTAATTACCTAGGGGAATAAAAAAAATTGCTATAAAGAAGTTCGTTAAACAGAGGTCCAACTGTAATTAAATTAAAAATGAAGCAATTTTAAAATACTTAACCGATCGATTGCGCCATTAAAATGCTGGGAATGGGGCCCCGCTCGCCCCACCGTAGTTTCGGCTCTGGATACTCAATAATTGCATTCAGGATTTCATTTGTAAAATAAATGATCGTCTCAACAATGGGCTGGCAAATTTTCAAAAAATAAAAAATAACAATGGGCTCTCGCGAGCCCACTATAGCTCACCGCTGAGCTGCTGCAATGATTCGAATCAAAAAAATGTCCAGGGTTGGACGTGGTCGAGCCTGAAATTGTAAAGAAGGCTGTAGAGTACGCACCAGAGCTCATATTAAATCTTTACAACTGCTGCCTTCAAACTGGAAAGTACCCCAATGACTGGAAAATAGCTAACGTCAAGTTACTCTTAAAGAATCCCACCAAGCCGCCAGAATTGCTGGATTCCTACAGGCCGATAGCCCTCCTATCAGTCCTGAGTAAGCTCCTTGAACGCTTGCTGTATAATAGAATTCAATATCACTACTCAAATGCCAACCTTCTTTCACCGAAGCAATATGGTTTCTAGTCGGGGTGCTCCACAGTTGATGCTCTCCCAAACCTCCTTATGGCTTCTGCAGCAATAGATAAGAAATACTTTCTTGTTATCTCCGTTGACTTTGCTGGGGCGTTCGATTCGCTCTGGTGGCCAAGCGTCCTTGGCCGTCTCCGGAAAGCAAACTTACCAACAAACCTGTATAGCATCATTAAAACCTATCTCTCTAACAGATCTGTATCTATCAACGCACCATTCCAGAAACTCGCAAGGCAGGTTTACAGGGGCTGTCCCCAGGGTTCTGTACTGGGACCGCTCTTGTGGAATATTGTCATGGATGATTTTCTCCACATTGATGTGGGTGAGGTTTGTTCGCAAGCTTTTACAGATGACCTCATACTCACTGTCGCTGCCAACACTAGAGCACAGCTTGAGAACATGGCAAACCACTCTCTCCGAATTCTTCAAGACTGGGTAGGATTGCACTATCTCAGGATCTCCCCAACGAAAACAAGCTCTATCCTACTGAAAGGTACTCTGAATATCCGACGGCCACCACGAATAAAAATTAAAGGTAAAACAGTTAAACTAACAGCGCAGCTAAAATATCTTGGAATCATCCTTGAACCAACACTGTCATTCCAACCACATCTTAAATATCTGAGGGAAAACATCAGAAATTATGCTGCCCTGGTTGCCAGAGTCTCACGGCGTGACTGGGGACTGAAACGGCGCACTCTGTCATTGTTTTACAACGCCATATTTATTCCAGCTATTACCTGTGCTTCTGGCATCTGGTTCACGAAAGCCACAACTGCAACAAACAGGAAGACACTCGAAACCATTTAGCGTTTAATTCTCTTAACCATCACCCGTGCCTGCTGCACAGTTAGTACCCATGGACTACAGACTTTGGCTGGTGCCCTTCCACTTGATTTGGAGATCGTCCGCTGTGGACTTCTGTACCAACTGTCCAAAAGGATCCCCTATACCTTCCTAGGCTTCGCAGTGGATCTGGCGAACAGTCGCAGAGCAGAAAAGAAACGCCATGTTATCCTTCTGCAGCAGGTGTGGCAAGAAAGATGGACAAACTCACCTAAAGGAGAAATCACGCGAAAATTTATCCCTGGCATTGGCAGAGTGTACCTGAGTTCCCCCCTTTGGTTCTCCCCCGTCCTGTACACAACTTTTCTCTTGACCGGACACAGATCTATTAAAGCGAAACTCTCCTTGCTGGGCATTGCCGATGACCCGACCTGTTCCTGTGTGTGGGGGGGAGGGGGTTGGAGAGCTGACAACACCTGATGTATGACTGTCCATTATGCTACCACTTACGATGCATCCTCATTACTAGGATAACATACCTACCAAGAAACCGAAAGAGCCACCTGTTAGACTCTGAACAGGATTACCTCGCTCTTTTAGCTCCACGCTCTAAAAAAAAAGTACCTAAATTTGATTCTTGTGTACAACTGACTGGACAAAACACACACACAACCTTGACGAACTTATGTAGGACTTTGTCCTACTCCTAAGATTGCCTTGGCCTCATGGCAACAAACTCTTTTTTTTTTTTCTCTCCTCCCCTTTTTTCTATTTTTTTCCTTCTCCTTTTTTCTTTCTGCCCCCTTTTTTTTTTTAACTTGGTCTCTGTCCAGGAAGCTTAGGCGACCCTGGCAGCGACCAACCAGAGAAGCAATCTGTACTGCACAGCCTGGCTCACCTTCTAGTGGTGTGTACGGGAAACATGGGGTCCCGTGACCAAGAAGCCAAAAGAACAACAGAACCCGACATAAATCTACGTTGTTGTTGTTGTTAAATTTGTTGGTGCATCAGCAACTTAGGCTATAATGCACATAAATCTACGTAAACCCACACCCCACACACTTCTGGCATTTATAGAGTACTGTTATCCTCACAAGAGTATTAAAGGCGCAGTTGTGGGAAACTGCCGGTGGCGCCTCACCTCCCAAACATTATGTACACTATGCAGGAGAACAGTAAAGAGTTATCAGAAAGTAAGAAAAATGACATTTAGACACATGATACAAACTGAATGCTAAGACATCAGACTATTGATTTTGGGCATTAACAAGAGGATTAATTATAATAAAGGCACAATGATAATCAGGATGGCTGGTCAATCCACAAGGAAATTGAGTATCCGGAAACCTTAACAGAATGATAATACGGTTGCTGGAGAGCAATCACATCAAAATTGAAAAATTCTAAAGACTGACACATCTTGTCAGCAACAAGATGTGATCGTTGTGCATTTAACTGCAGAATTTGCAAGTTCCCCATGTTAGAATTAGAACCTGTAAAAATAGACTGAGTATTAGACGTGTTATCCGTAATTTGTTCTTATATGCATAAGTTCCTTTTCTCTGATAAATTCAGGACAAACAGGTGACTCTGACTTCGAGGGGCACTCACTATAGACATGGCCACGTAAAGCAGAGTGCCCACATGTGGACGATTCTTGTCGGCATAGCTGCGGTATAGCGAAAGCCAAGAAATGTGTAACGCTTTGTAACCACAAGAAAGGAATGGAACTTGTGGGCCATAAACCCTAAGTAGAAGCAAGGTAGTTTAAATATGTCATGATAAAGTTTAGATGAAACTCAAATTAACCAGTGAGCTGGTTGCTTGTTTATTTGTTATTTGGTTTTTAGGAGCATTAGCACTTAAAGCCATATTGCTCCGGGGATATGCGGTGGTCATTCCCTGACCTTTCCGCATCCTCTGTATTTGGTGGGCACGGGCTCGAACCCCGGTCTAATCAAGAAGCGTGTGCTACGCACTGCTGCTCCTGCCACCTGGCTACGGAGGCGCCAAAACTAGTGAGCATTATTCGTTGAGGTTGATTTGGTATTGAAGCGAAAGGTTAATTCTTTAGAAAAATCGTTCATGGTGAAACCTGAGGTTTGAAGATTCTTATAAAAAATCCTCCAAAAAGCCTTCCTCGGTGAGATCTTTATCAAGATCAAAGACGAGGATCGCCAGATAAGACTTCTTATGCGGAACAGAAAAAATACCAACATCAGTAAGGGCACATAAGGAGACAATATTAGCAGTGTCTACAGTAGAATGAGTTTCAACAACACCCCTGTTGCGTGTAAGGGGATAATTTTCGCATCTTTCAAGTTTTGCTTGAAGAATTCGATCTTGGATTTGACATCCTGACTAGTAGCAAGATAGCAGCTCCCACTAACTTTGCGTATAAGAATATTCTGTTCCGGGGGGGGGGGGCGCACCTCAGATTTTGCGGCCGCAGAAGGAAAGGTAGTGCAATGTGTCGTCAAAGGTGAAGAAGAGACAGAATGCTTGCATTACTTGAGTGTAGGATGAAGAACCAGGTGCAGCAATGGCCACATTGGTCACTAATCTTTTTACTTTTAACTCCAAGCACATATTTCGGTTTGAAATGCTTAAATTGAATTTTTCAGTCATTTCTTGCCCACTGAACTTTCAATTCAGACGTACAGTAATTTGCTTGAAATTCGAGCGGCCTCTTTCTTGAAGTATCGACTTTCTGACGCATTTCTTTCTTTCCGCGTTTCTTATCGCTCCTTTCGATGATTATTTTCGACACACCAGTGATTTGTCTGCGCGGTAGCACAGTGGTATCGTCACCGTCCTCCCCACACCGGGTGTAAATGACCGAGTTCGAATCCCGTCGATGACGCGAGGAACTTTAATGAGCTCTTTTCACTTCCGGGTTGAGTTAGTCGGTCTCGGGCGTAGATAGCAAGGTTTTTCCCCCCAAAACTGGGGTTTTTCGTCCATCAAAACAGACAAATGGACCATAGAACACACGTATTTAACAGACGTAAGACATACAACACACGTATTTAACAGACGTAAGACATACAACACAGCAGATGAATTTAATTATTCCGGTGGCCTAAAAATAATAGCTTTTTTTTTTTTTTTTTTTTTTTTACACCAGTGATTTCCTTTGTTTTCTCAGCTTTGCTTCTGTCAAACGTGCTCCAACAATCACCTCTTTGTGAAATCGGAAAGATCACCTGTTTTCTCCATGACCGTTTAGGACAATAAACCCCAGGAAAGCGTATAGTATTTTATTACAAGTAATTTAATTTAATTATCGACATTTAATTATATTATCTGTTGACGCCAATTGTAAAAGGTTTCTAATTTTTTGGGTAGTGAATGTAATTATACTTTTTTTTCATTGGCAGTGGTAAGTTGTATATCTACAGGTGTGTTTGTGCGCGTGCGCGCTTGCGTCCGTGCGTGTTTGTATAAATGAGGCGCTGAAGCGTTAGTATAGTTTCTGGGTTGTTGTAAGATTTTGGGCGCAACAGCAACTTAAGCTATATTGTGCCGTGAATAATAAGTCTGTAAATTGCGTGTGTTCTGCGATTGTTTAGCTGGATGAAAAACCATGCTACACTCGCCTTAGACCGAATAACTTATCCACGTTGTGAAAAAGACCCATAAAAATTCCTCTCGTCATTGACGGGATTCGAACTGAAGTCTTTTTCACCCGGTATAGGGAGGACGGTGAATATACCAACACTGTCCTACCCACGAGGGCTTTTGCTACCCGAATTTTATCTTTATTTTTTCTGTATATTTATCATGAATATACTGCATTTGATATACTGCTGACCTTTAATCTTCAATTATCGCAACTTTTTATCTTGTGTGAACCTTTAGTCACGATTATTCAGGCTGCAAAGGGTAATGCTCCTGTTTTGTTTTGCTTAGTTTTTGTGTAAACAAGGAACATGCATTATGAAGGTTTTATAATAATATATTTGATCACAAATTTCCTAGTTATATTTCAACACATTTCTCATAGTATTCAAAGGCTATAGTTTTATGTATACAAGTATTCCTTCCGCATGTTATTTTAAAGTTCAAATACGTTTTTGAAATTATTTTTTGTTGTCGTATTTTCTTCTAGATTGAAATTTGGGCTTTTTGTGGTAGTTTTATTTATTTATTTTTATTCGTCTTTTCAATTTTATGTAGATAGAATTGTCCACAAGGTGACACTTATATTGTACTGTACGTAACTTCTTGCTTCTATGTCTGACTTTTGAAATTCTTCGTCTGTTGCGTTAAAATGATTATTTCTAATTTTTTTCCACATACCAAAACGGAATTAATAAGGTAAGTTTCTTATAATGCATAATGTTATTTTCGTTAAAGTGTAGTAGCCAGCACTAAAACTTTATTTATAAGAAAAGGCTATACCTTGATTCTGTTCATTAAAGGACAACTTTTCTTGGCTGACAGCCAAACAAAATCGTTTGCTTTAGTCTGAACTTGAATTCACATTAAAAGTGTTTTGTTCAAATAAGCCCACTGTTCGTGACTTTCAGCTGTTCCCCCCGAATAATTAAATATTTTACTTAATTCATAAATGTGTTCATACCCATGTTAAATATTGTTAGTGTTGTTATACGAATCATACCACTTTAATTGAAAGTATTTTGTAATCTAATTTATTATAATGACATTATTACTGTTTTTAATTTGTTCAAAATAATATTTATTCAACGCCAGTATTCAGATTTTGATAGAATTTCGTGAACATTTAATTAAAAAAAAACAAACAAAAAACAATACAGACCGCTTGTCTAACACTAACGTTACCACAACCAAAAACTGCAAACCAATTATTATCGACTAGTATCTCCAACTCAAAAAAAAAAAAAAATATATATATATCCTTCCACTGCACCTTAATTTTTATGGGGGGAGGAAATATAAAATAATCGCCAATAAGGGATTAATGAGCTGGTCTCTCAGGCGAAAGATACATGGTTTTTCCAAGGTATTTGTGTCTCAGTTGGCGTTATAAATAGTATTACCAAAAGTATCCGGTCATCCTTGGCATTAAGGAAAGAAATAAATCACGGTACACGGTTTTCCGATCTAGTGGTCGTATTCGGGTATGCCGAATGCTCAGAAAACGTTATTCATCAGGGCGTGTCGTTGCAATTATGATGTTCGGCCGAGGGGGTTGGTTCTCGCGATTTGGATCAGTGGTCCAAATCGTGAGAACAGTGGATGCCGTGTGGTACATAGACATTTTGCGCAATTCTGCTGTTCCTATGCCTTAGTAAATGTATGGTGCAGGCCCTTTTCTGTTTCAGCGTGACAATGTACCATGTCACACTGCATAACCTGAGTGACGTGATTCAAAGACACGGTGTGAAAAAAAAAAAAAAATTCTAGAGCTCTATCTTATCTCACTGAACACCTTGGGAAAGAACTGGAACCTTCTTTGGACCAGGGCAACATGCCCGTAATTATTAGCTGAATTCATCACTGACTGTCGAGAGAGGAATGGTCCTAAATATGGCTTCTTCAAAATATGGAGTCTACTAAGTAAGCCAAAAGTAGCCCTAATTAGCATTTTTATTTATCAATAAAACTTGTTCTTCGAAACATGCAGGTGTTCGGTTACTTTTGGCAATATAGTGAACGTCCCCAGTGCAAGCCAGCTGTCGATATTTAATAATATATCATTGATTATCCAGTGATCGAGCCTATGAAGGCCTCGATTTCCTGCTAATTGGTTTTTAAAGAGACCGTAGCCTTTCTGCTTATGCCCATCTGGCTAGCCAGCCTTTTGGTATATTCATATTTTATTGCTAAAACAAAATACCTGTATACAGTATTTTCCAATTACTGTATGTGCATTTTTATTGCCTTAAATCAACGGATTTTGCGTAAGGACTGTGTGAATGGCAAGTAGAATTGATGCGCTTAACAAGCAGGCTTAGGTCGCAAGAATTGAGACCATTCTCAAACTACATAATGCAAGGAGAGCTTTGGATAAAACTACTGTGGCCATTCTGTTAGGTAGCTTATCCTTTATTTTATTGATAAAAAAGATACACTACAGGTGTAACCATCAAATATTGAAATCATGATATCCTAAGCAAAATCTAGTTGACTTTGTTAGGATATCAATTGCTTCTTGAGTTCCAGTGATTATTTGACAAGAGAGGTAATGTCAGCAATAATTCGTCTGGTGCTTAGAGATGTCAGATGAAAGTAATCGCACACAGGGATTCATAGTATACTGAGTGGTAAAATAGAGGGTCGGAACGTGATGTAGGGAACGAATTTTTTTCGGACTGCTTCTGTTTTGTTTAGTAAACTTTGGTATGATGATTCCAGATGAGTGAACTGAATTCAAGGATTGGCAGTACTGTGGTTCTGTATAAGGTAATTGCGTTACTATAGTTCTTAAACTTATAGGTGTCCCTTTTGATAAATCCCAGCGCTCCGAATGCTGTGTTAGTGATTTTAAGGGCTTGGACATCAAATTTAGAATTTTTAGAGAAGGGTATCCCGTGGTCGTTGACTTTCTCGCTCCTTTCAATCAATTAATTTCTATGACAAGCGACCTGATTTGTTAGTTGTTAGGATCTGTAGGATGAGAAAGAAATTACTCTACACTTTGAGGGGTTAGCTCACAGGCCATTCATTCTCTCCGATAACCGTAGAGGCTGAGAATTCAGGACGCACTGAAATGACTGAGAATTGATTATATCCTTGACAGCTGAATAGATTTTAAGGTCATGTGCATGGAGGGCAACTTCCATATCTGTGATGTGGATGAAATTAATAAAAGTTAATAAATTAATAATAAAAAGCTATGAAAAGCAGAGGATCAAGGTACCTTGAGACACTCCACTTAGTGGGATAAAAGGGTTTGAGCTCACTTCGTTGATGATAACAATTCAGGAAAAGTTGAATAATATGGCTCTATAGCCATGAGAGCGAAACTGCTTTACCTCCACGTCCTTCACTGTGAGGTGGGGAGAAGAATCCGAAGCATCCCGGCTGGTTTGGTATGGTTGTTAAAGAGGAGTTAATTCGCAATCCGGCAGGCGGGAAGGTCCAGAATTTATAGATTTGTTTCTACGTGAACTCCAGCTCACGACAACTCAACTGAAATATAATAAAAGAAATTTATCCTGCTGTTGTGTTCCGTCACAGGAGAAAGGACTACACAGTTTATGCATAAAGTTTAGGCATTCCTATCTTTGGTCCAGAAGATGTGTATATATTTAGGCACTGATTTCTTCACTGTCTACTTGACGCCCAAAGTATATTCTTCCTGGAGAAGCTCAGGATTAAACGCATTTTTAAGTCTTCCTGCAATAACTATCAAGGACAGCTCCATGGTCGTAATTGGGGGGCATACCATATATTAAATGCATATGGTAATTCCTCCCCCCCCCCAAGATTATTGCAAAGCATATTCTGCATCTGTGTCAGGATGATGGCACTCCCCACTAAACACTTATCCCGATCCGGCCTTGCTGTTACCCCAGCCCACAAATATGATCCGTCTTTGGTGACACGTGCTTATATAGTAGCCCTCTATAAATGTATTTTTTTCTAATTAGCAATAAAAAAAAATATATATATATATATATATCAATAAATATGGATGGTTTTACGTTAGTTTCTTTTAAGCGATTTAAATAAACCAAATTAATGCATTCTTATTTGTTACTAAACTGTACTCGCGTTTCTTTCCTCCCTCCTCAAAATAGTTTAGCACACTTTCTACTCCTGTATCCCTTGAGTCTTACAGAATTAACCACCCTGTTCTTACGCTGCTTCACTAATAGCATTTAATATTCTCTATCTTGTGAACTCCTCAGACCGTGTGGTCGCCCGGAGTATAAAGAGAAAATTAATTTATATCTTTGAATTGTGTTAATCGGTATTTTGATAGATGTGTGTTCTTAGTATACACTTCAAAGAACAGTTTTTCTGTTTGGTTATTTTAAAGTATAAATAACTGAACACCATTTATGCATATACCTAGGTAATATGGTACCTTTTATTTCAATGTCTAGAACGTATACATACGAAATTTACTTGTCAGATGAACAGAACCTGACCCTCACGAAATTATAACATACAATATTTAAACCATTTAACAATAAATATAACAACATAAATACACGAAAAATGATAATATTCTTACTCGTAACTCATTTGTTTTTGTTTATGATTCAGAGATTACATTGGTTCACTTTCCCATGCGATTTTTTATTACATTCCAAGAAGACTTTCCAGAAATTTCTACAACTGTTGACATAACCCACAATAACGAAACACAACAGTACACAATTCGTGGTGCTTTCCAGCGCACAAGTTACCATTTGAAAGCCGTGCTTTATACTTATACAAAAACAGGAACACATACACGATATAATTCTTATTGGGATTTGATCATTCTAGGATTGCTGGTGTCGGCAAGGTTATCGAGCATTTGTTTGCAGTATTTTATCATTCCTGTGCACTGTGCGAAGAGTTGTCGCCTTCTGCGAACACCGAGTTACACCGTCGGATGCTCTACTAGTTAACTTTGACCAGTCTTGAAAACCTCATTAAATTAATTAATGAAAGCTTATTTTAAAATCTCTCACCTTCGGGGTAATGCCCGACTTCTTTTTTCCCCATTTTTTGAAGTGAAACTTAACGCGCACCCCAGGCAATTTTCACATGGGAGTAACTTGCGTCTGTGGATTGGCAAAAATTGCAACGAAAATGCGACACGAAATGCAACCACTAAAACCACCTTCATTCAGTTTAGAGGAGAGATTTGTAATAAATTAGTAAACCAATCGTAAAATATTAAACCACTGTAACATTCTAAAGAAGCGCACACTTTTTTTTTTTTTTAAGTATGAAAATGCTGTTATTATGCCGTTGGCTTTTGTTTTATACTCCGGGACGACCGGTCAGAGGAGTTTTCAATAAAACTAACGATATATAAATAGATCATACACACATAATATAAATCACGTCATATCACCCTACATCTTTTTCAAGGATTGTATGAGGTGATGTCTAATTAGTATATATGTTTCTGTTAATCGATATTCCAAATAATATTTTGTCCTGGGGTTTGTAACGCACCATGAATAACCGTGATTATATAAACTGCTCCAGCGGAGTATAAAACAAAAACCTCTACAATAAACTGGTTTCGCCACTTATCACGTGTTTGGAGAGGTCTGGATTCGATTCGAGGCCTATTATAGAATGGAAGAATTTCTAAAGTCCCCTGCCATCGAGGCTGTGGTTAACCGATCCCAGAAAGAGGGAATAACGTTTTTCGGCCCGTGAACTCACACGTGTACAAACACAGTGGCGCAATGTGGTCTAAATCGCTGATGCGCCGTAACGCAAAAACTGTATCATCCTCTAAAATAGCTACCTGGAAGCTGTCCCAGAGTATAAAAATACTTTTTTAATATTTATCTAAGGCGCATTAATTAGACATGGTACTTGCCATTTATAAATAAATTAGATAATTAAAAGGTAGTTCTAATTGACAAGTAATAAGTAAGTTTGAAAAAAAATTAGTGGTCAATATACAATTATTAAATTCATCGGCTAACTTGCATTACTTAATTAGGCAAGTATTCGCCATCACAGGCTAGGTAAAATGAGGTCAAAGGCTTGTAATATTAATAAGCGTTTCGGGAACTTTTCAGGATTTCCGCGTAGAAGAAAGTACGAGAACAGCGGTGTTATTTTGAATACGTGGAAGGCGACATTTTTTGCACATGGAGCATGGCAATCATGAAATGGTCACAGATACTCGATGACTTCACTGACTGAGAATTGATAATGCTAACTGAAGGATGTCGATGTCCATGTTACATGCGTTTCGACGATGTTTTGTTGCCTATGCGTAACCTTTTTATTTTTAGCAAACCTGCTGAACTTTTGTCATTACCTTTGGTCTGCAGTATTTTATCATTTGGTGCACCTATGAGAAAAAACTTGAGCATATTACAAAAAAATTGCATTATATATAGCAATGAGGAAAGTTTATTTTGTTTCTGTCTCAAATTATAGATCCTATGAAATATGTGGGATACAGCGCTCCTTCATTTTCTACAGCAGTTGCACAGACTTCCTGTCACTGAAGGCGAGTGATTTATTCCCTCGAGAGTTTCGACAACAGTGAACTGAGCAGGAATAAAATCCCAGTAGCAACTTGAAAGCTTTCATGATGAAAATTTTGCATTATTCTTTCTCTCTAGCGATCGTTTTCCCAAACAGAATTTATTGGTACACCAAAGGTCCGGGATGAATATGTCTTGAGTAAACTAAATAAATCAACGGAGAGTTTAATGAAATTTTGATTGAAACTTTTAAATAGTATTATATGATGAAAATCCAGTTGGCGTAATTGCTTAGATTATAGCGCTCATGGAATATGGGAACTTTTATTAAGTGCGTTGCATTGACTAATTTAACATCAACATCGCAACAATATTAAAATAACGATTAATACAATCTTTCTTGATCTGATGTTTATACCAACGATCGCAATATAAATTATTTCCTGTTCTTCTTCGTTCCAGTTTAGATCAATTCATGACATACTTCCTCCAGGGGGGGGGGGGAATACAATTGAGAGAAAAACAGAAATGTATCCATATCTATTATCTAATTCTTGAAAAATTATCTTCACTTAATGACTACAAGCAAGTAAAGCATCAACTTAAATTGAGCAGCCCTGAGTTCAGAAGAAAAAAATAATAATAAAAATACAAATGGCCGTTTTTTTCCCAGCTTATTCATATCACAGTGACTTTACATAGCACCTTAATAAAGAATGCTATGATATAAAATTAAACAGCAAAGGTTTCTTATTCCTGCTGTTCTTTGTAATTAGGCTGATTTTTTTTAGCAAATGAAATAATATTCTACATTTATTTGCTATATAAAGCATTGGGCGACAACTAAATTTTATTTACCAGCAACGGAATAATTATGATATTCATAAAAATTCATAACTTGCACGACTTAATTTTCCGATAAGTTTTTTTCACATATTTTATCATTCTAGGACATGTTTACGACAACCAAACTAGAACAGCAAAACTTAATTCGAGAATTGAAGTGGTGGTAGTTTAGCAAAACTATATTAGTCCGAAAGAATAGGGCGTTATTCACAATAGGACGATCTCAGCTGAATTCATTATAAAAATAGATTTAAAATGAAATACATCAGCATTCAGTCTTAAATACCACCGCGTAAAATTTTTATTTATTTTATTATTTTTTTGTTTGTTTCATTTGCTTAAACTCCTGTTGGGTTTGGTGATGAAAATATCTGAACATTGTCCACTTTTTGAATTTGGCTGTTTAGATTAACGAGAAGGCATCGTGGGCCACATTGAAAGATGTATGCTGCAAATTGTGTGTTCTAAGAGTCGGTTTATCCATTTTGAGAAAGCATTTCGGCTTGAAACTAATCCAAGAACAGATGTAAGACCCTATAAAATTTTATCCTTTAACTTGTTCTTTCCGCACTCTCAATTGTAACAAGGACACACTCACGGTGTCTGTTTAACCCCACCCACCGTTTTGATTCAATTATAAAAAAAAAATAATAATTTTTAGCCATCCGTGTACGTTTAGCCGGCGAAATCAATGCATTATTACGGCAAGGTCAGACACTTATCGCTGGCGTCTCATAAAAACCACGCGGAATGGTAGTTACTTAGAATAAAGGTAGACGCTGTTGCTCACCTGGCGTTTGATAAACGCCAAACAAACATTTAATGTTTCGTAATTCATAGTACTGTATATCGAAACGAAAACAGACTATACAGTATAACCGTTTAGAGAATATTGGTGGGGAAAGGTATGTGGAAGGAGGTGATTTTATTTCCAAATTTAAAAAAAAAAAAAAAAAACTCTTTCTCAGCGCCATACTAGCAGAGAAGGTTAAGGAAAATCACCGAGTATTTAAATTATACTTAAGTTACTAATGAAGACCAACCGATTTGGGAACACGTTTTGTTAATTTTCATAATCAGTTCATTTTCTGGGGGCGTTTTAGTTCTAACAACGGCATTAGGAAAACAAAAATACAGTATTACCATAATAACGGGGAATTGACCGGCAAAGTGAAATTAAAATCTGTTTCATCATTTAAACTTGAATATTCTATAATGAATACTATCATTTGTTTGAAATTTATTCAGTTTGTTAACACTTCCAAGGCTTCTCTGTTTCAAATTGAAGGAAGACGTTTCTAATTCTCATATCCCATGATATAATACTTAAATATGTAGACTGCATTTCTTTAAGATTTTAACTACTTTTAAAATTAGTAGCAGTTTGTAACTTTCTATAGGAGTAATGACCGGAATAAAATAATTCTTTTAGTTAATCCTGAAGAGTTCATATAGAATATAAAGTGAAAGTCAATTATTGAAGATGTTTCAACTATACTTTAGTTATTTTAGCTTTTGAACTTTAGTTTATAACGAAGTCCATATAAATCACCTTAAAATCTAATTTGATCTTATAAATCCAAGCACGTAGCTTTGCGCTCTCGAACCCCACATTTCTAAACGTAATATATTACATGTCTGGTAAAACTACCGATATATATATATATATATATATATATATACACAACATCGTATAAATGAACGGAAACTAAATGTTCCATTTCGACAAGTATAACTAACATATTTTATGCCAAGTTTAAAAATGTTGCAGGATGTGTGAATTTCTGTTTAGTTTATTTTTTTATCGGAAAATGAGATTTGTGCCATTGAAGCGACAGTAAGCTGGTGCCATTTCGATCACTGAAAATATACAAATAATGCCAAAAGTAGCATCAATTCTAGAGATTATCTTGGTGTCCTACAAATTTCTTTTAATAACATGTAATTCTGAGATCAATAAATATATGCTATTGGCCAACGAAGTGAAGTGCTAATGTCGTCCGTTTGCTTTATAGTAGAATATCTGACTATGAGGACCGAAACAGATATGACATCAAAAGTGTTACATAAATAAGGCTGACTACTGATATGAGAAAACACCCAGTCCGTGCCTTGTTTTAATGTGCCTCTTCTCACCTGGAAAAAAAAAAAAATAGAAAAAGTAATTCGACATTCAAAAGAAAGAATGTATAAAATCTTTGTCTATTTTATTTATCAATTACAAGTTTGTCTTTGTAATAATTGGTAATTAATTGATTTAAGATATTTATACTTTTATATAATTCTCAGATGGTCTACCATTCTCCCTGATCTGGGTGATAATGCAGATCATGCGGCCTTCACATATTCGGACGTGTGAAGGATACTTAGGAACAGAGGGTCACCATTTGCAAAATCATTAACAGAGTAAAATTTATACATGAAAATTTTCATTCCATGTGAGGTATAAAGGAGATCTTGGATTTGTTTGAAAAACCACTTTTACACTTGCCTTCGCACGTTCTATTCGAATGTTGCCCAAATCAAAAGAATATTGAACGTCATCATTAATGGACTCTGAAATCATACATAGAAATTTCTGTTTAAAAGTAGATTTTATGGATAGATTTAAGTTTAGTGTAAACTAAAAGTTGGGATTATTTTAAAAAAAGTAAAATTATTTATTTTGTTCCTTATGTTAAATACCGAAGACATCATTAGCCAATTTCTGAGAGAACACTGCGAAGAGGATCTGGACATCTGAAGAGGAAATGGACATCTGAATTCCCCCCCCCCCCCGTTGTTAACACACATACACACACGAAACCCTATTATTATGGACTAAAAGACAAAAACTAGACCGTTGGTTGGAAGGCTGTGATTTATTCTGACCAATCCATTTTGCCTAGACATTGATGTCAGGCAACTAGTTCACAGGAGGGATCCAGCAAGGGTCCAGCGGCTAAATGACCAGATGAACAACGGAATACGACATTACACAGGTACAATACCCACACACTTTTAAACCTCTGGCTTTCCCAGGAAACTAGTACACCCACAAAGAAAGCAACGTGGAGATGGAGGAAACCCCTGGTGCCGCGTGACAACAATATACCTTACATTTCCTGTTTTCTACTGTAAAGGCAATTCAAAACTTAATACAGTGCTTTATAACCATAATTTTCAAATTGTAATGGTAATATTGTAATAGTAATTGTATATTGGTAATTGTAATATTCTAAAATATTCAAAATTGTAACCCTTTCTATTATTTTCTGTTCCACAACAGCTTGGTCTGATGATGGGTATTGTAAGATATCCGAAACGTCACCGTAATGTAGGCGAACAGCCTAATAAACTATATTATTAATTTTCACGTGGTATAAGAGTGGTTTTAATATAATAGTAATCTTAATGGAAAAAAACCACGTAGCGTACTCCCTAATTATATTGATTTCAGTGGTTAGTTTATTTAATCAGTAAGATTAAATAAAAATAAATTTTTGATTTATATTTCCTATTAACATTAATTTCAATTTTTGTATCAAAAGAATCAAGGAATAGTCAGGGGGGAAAAAAAGCCTATACCTGGATTTGATCAGGTATATCCGAATTTATAAAAATGCACTCTTTTATCCATTATACAACTGTTGTTATAATACAGTACTCGTAATATGCTTATTTACAAGTATCAGTTGGTCATTTGTGCAAACGCACCAATTACTTAATTTCATATTTACAAATTAACTCATTAAATTCTTGTTAATATCGTAAACTCAATTCGTGTTGATTTTTTGAATGAGATGATTTATCTTTGTAGATGCAAAAAAGTTGAGGCTAATACCTTGTTCGCAATATTGACCTCGATGAAACCGTTCTTATAAATATTCAAGAATGTGTTGATAATGTATAATAGATTGTTACAATAGCGTACAACAAAGCACTAAAGATCTCTCTCACACAAAATATAGCCTCACGGAATTGGAATGTTGGTATTTCGAAAAGGTTATGTTCAGTGAGAAACAACAGAGAGCCACTTAAGTGCTTAATTATACCTGATGGGTAATGATAATATTATATAAAAAATAATAAGAAAAATTATCTTTATTGTTGCTAAGTAAGGTACAGGTAATGCACAGCACTAGAAACAATATTTTTTCATCACGGTGTATTATTATTGTGCATATTATATAATATATCGGAGTATATTTATTATCAGATAACTAGTTTTAAACTCTCTTCTCACCTATGTGGTCGTGCAGAAGTATAAGAAGGACATTTTTCTCCCGGTATACTGCTTAATTCAGGTTCTTACTTAGTTTTCTGTAATATATATGTTTTCCTTTGGAAATTTTCTTTGAATAAACCATCATTACGAAATATTTTACGTACTTAGTTATTTGTTGTTGAAAATAATGACATTTCCAGGGCTTTCAGCAAAAATTTGCTGGAAGCTCTGTAAAAATATAGGAAAGAACAAAAGTGATTCGAACATTACAGCAACCTGGGGCGTTTTGTTTAAATAGCGATTATTAATTCGGAAGTGTATCTCAAGACATGCACTAGGAAGTGAGGTATCACTGATTATAGAGATTGGACTAAAGTTTAAGTTATATTAATGAAATTACCACTGAATAATAGAACGGAAAAAGTAAATGGTCCTCAGTGTACCTACCTCTATGTTGAACGTCTATACCGATATTCTGGTTCTTCGGTTTCTGCTAATAGGTTTGCTAGAAAATAGAGGCGAGCCACATCTTCTGCCGTTGGGTAATCGTCTGAAGTTTCTACAATTCTTCCCCATTTATTGTCATCTCCATCTCCTCCAATTCTTCCTCGACTGCGTTTCTTATGACCAGGTACGAAACGATAATCGGGTGGATAGAAGGCTGATCGTCGCGATACTGAAAATATAGGAGATGAATGGGAACGGAATGTCCAGCGAGGAAGAGGTTCCGGTTCTGGAATCTGCTCGTAAGGATCCCCAATATTCAAACCAGTGTTAGAAGGTCCACCCAGGTAGTTAGTGCCAGAAATGAGATCGTCGTTATCATCAAATCTATCTCGAGAAATTTGATAGGGATAACGTAATTCTACAGCAGATGTTTCGGGTAATTCCACTGGAAGAACATACCTTCTTGGTACCTTTTGGAATTAAAAAAATTCCCATGAAATCTGTTTCCAAAACAAATAAAATATGAATATTCACGTGTTTAATCAATAACTGCATTATGATCTACATAGCCAACATACAGAAGTGAGCTATGTGCGAACCGTTGTTCTTACCGCCACCCCAGAAAAATTGGTCTTTATTTTATTTTATTTTGATTTTAATCGCCCGCCATCATTCATCATTGGTGAGCATTTTTGTTACTAGTACTGGTTCCACCGAACATTTCATAGGTTTTATTTTGTAAATTAAGAGGGTAATCAAAAAATTATTGATAATACAATCAAAAAATCAACGATAATTTTTCATGAACAACTCTTCTGCTTGCTATTTCTAGCTGAGCTGTTGACTTGGAGACCAAACCAAACTGCATCACATTAGCAACTGCGCAGTTGACACTGTGTGATCTTGGCGGCCTGTAAGTTTACGCCTGTTCAGTTTCACTTAAGTAAGCGTGCTTACACGTAGAACGCAGGTAGCCGCTTACCGGAAACCAGCAGCGACATAAAGCGGAAGCTTCTCACTGGTTATGAACACATAGAAAGCAGTTTTGACCAGTGCAACTTCTCTATATGAACCCATAACGCAGTTGATCAGTGAAACTTCTGCACGTAAGCACCCTTAGGGTGCTTACACGTAGAACGCAGGTATCCTCTTACTTGGAACTAGCAGCGACATGCAGTTGAAGCGTCTCACTTGGTTATGAACACAATAGAAAGCAGTTGACCAGTGCAAAACTTTACCACATCGCATACCGAGAAGTTGCACTGGTCAGCTGCTTTCTATATGTTCAGAGCCAGTGAGAAGCTTCCGCTGTATGTCGCTGCTGGTTTCCGGTAACCGGCTACCCGCGTTCTACGTGTAAGCACTAACAATGGACGTGACACACGAGGAACAGTATACTGCTCACAAATTTTGTTTCCGTCTCAAGAAAATATCAGCTGAAGCATATTAAATGTTTAAAGAGGCTTAGGTTAATCTGCGCTTCCAAATAGTACAGTTCGCTCGCAGGTGGTTTAGAATGTTTATAGATGGACATGATTCAGTCACAAAATTCGGCGGTCCTGGAGCTCCAACCACTGCTGTTATCACAGAAACCATAAACACTGCTTCTGTAATCTTGAAAGATCGTCGTATAATAGTAAGGCAATCGGCAGAGATGTTGAGAATATCATTAGAAAGCAAGCATGGTATTCTCCATGCCATTTGCATATGACCTAGATGTGTTTGTGCAGACTGGGTTCCAACACTACTCAGACCTGAGGATGTAAATTCACATGGATGTTTGACAGAAGCTGCGATGGGTGGTTACTAAAGATGGTGAGGTTCTGTATAAGGTGATGACGGAAGATGAGACACGGCTTCATCATTTCGCTCAGGAGAGTAAGCAACAAAACTCTGGAAGTCAACGCCATCGCCAACACAGAAAAAAGAAAAAGTTGTGGCTTCTTGCAGGAAAGGTTGTGGTTATCTATGTTTTTGACATTCAAGGAATGGTTTACCAGAATATTGTGCTACTTCATACGATTGTTACTAGACCTTACTACAGAACTTTACTGCACACTTTGCGGGACCACATTTGTCGCAAACGACCACAAATGCAGGCAGGCGAGTGGGTGCCGCATCACACTGCTCCATACTGTCTAGCGTTAATGTCAGATGTGTTCCTCATCCGTCCTACAGCTCTGACCTTGCAATCTACGAGGTTTTTTTTATTTTTATTTCCCAAGTTAAAGAAGGAGCTGCGAGGAAAGGTTTCCAATCAGCGATTCTCAAACGCATGTCAAAAAATGGCTTCCACAATGTTTTTGAAGAATGGCAGAAACGTTGGAGTGAGTGCATTTCATCAAATGGGGGACTACTTTGAAAAGAACCATAAAAATATGGATGATTATTAAAGGTATGTTGTGAGAAAAAAATTATGAACATTCTTTTTTGAACAGCCCTCGTATTTACTGCTTTCATTATTTTAAGTGGAATGTTCATTTTGATATTTACTGTTAAATACGACAGAACTGCACTATTAAATGATGTGCAAATATGCAAAACAAGTTTGTCTTAAAAATTTGAACACATACATTTTTTATACCTTTTGAGAAAATAAGAAAAACAAATAACAGAAAATGTTTTATTTTTTTTTAAATTCCGTATATATTTTGCATCGAATCTTGATTATGACTTTTGAAATAATTTAGCATTAGAGCATACTCATTTGCATGAGATTGGAATGAAGTGAAAATTTCTGCAATAAAAATGCATTTAAAAATTAATTTTGTTTTTAATAAAATACAGAAACTTATTTTTGTAATAAAATTTATTTAATAATAATACGATAATATAACTGTTTTTTTGTTGTTTTTTTTTTCTTAGACAAAAAATAATTTTACTTTAAATTTCTTGTAATTGTTACAAATATCTGAACTTGAAAATCTAGTTCAATATTTATCACGATGATTGCACAGTTCAAATGTTTAATATCGCGTTATCCAGCCGACATACCTTTTTTAAAGTAACTTCGTCTCTATATGCAAATTAACACAAACGTGTCCCCCTTTCGGTGATATTTGGAACTAAAAGTCTTGACCCCATAAACTTTCCATAACGTGTATTATAAAAATTTCATTCCTCTGTGATCAATAGTTAGTAATCGATTTTTAATTAATTTTTTTCCTGATTTCGGAAACACCCTGCATATTAATAAATTTAGTACGTTGAAGTATATTGAGTTACAGTTTAACTGAGATGGTGTGTCCACTATCCATTTTGGTGTATTTTTTTGTAGGCATTTTTGAATATATTCGTTGCAGTTTGCCTCTATAGTTAAGAAGTATTTAAGAAAAAGTCACTTACTTCGTCCTCTCCATAATAATGATCTCCTGCTTCTAGCGAGCCCAACATCGATAGTAGGTCTTGCATATCCACCTCTCTCTTTAGACGTAGAGCACGTCTTGGAAGACGCCGTCTTCGGGAAGATAACTTGTTCAGTGATCCCCTGCGGATGCGTTTTCTGATTTCCATGGGATGATGGATGGTGTTAGGATTGCGCTTCCAGCGGAATAATTCTCTGATAACATTGTGGTTTCCCGAGCTTCCGCCGTTACTAGAATAGTGCTGGGGTTTCTCAACTGAAAAATATTAACACATAGAGAAATGCATATTCGAAAAAATCTAAATCTAATAAAATCAATATAAGAAAATTTCAGTTGAAAGTGTATATTGATAACCACTTTAGCATACTTAATTAAGAACAAATTGCACTTATCGGAGTTGTGTAAGTAGGAAAAAGCAGCTGCATATTGTTATTTTCAGTTATAAATTGTGTGTATGAATTTTGTTTCGGTAATTTGATCCCAAATGATCTTCTAAAATGTCGCTCAGTTTACAGAAAAATGCGTGTTTAGATTTAAGACTGCTGAATCAGTTGTTTGAAAGGTTCTGATGAAGAGCGCGTAATATAATTACAGAAGGCGGAAACTTTTTTTTTTTTTATTTTGCTTTTGTGTTGAAACTTCTTCAGTTAATAGTGACAAATGGGCCTGGAGTACTGGGGTCCATAGTTTAACAAATAGATATTTATTGTATACCCAGTATACCCTTTATACTGGGTATACAATAAATATCTATTTGTTCTTCAGTTAAATTACGTCAAGTGTTTAGTTCAATTGCTGAAGTTAAATTGCCAGATCTTAGTTAATTATCTGCACTACCGTGTGTGAGTTCAAGCCATCGGCTGTTCTCTCTCTCTCTTTTTTAAATAATTCTTGTTCATTTTTGAACTTTTATTAAAATTTAGGGACTGCCTACTTACGAACACTGTAAACTCCTCCTCCTCCTTCGGCCTCGTTTTCTCTTTCCTCATCCACAGGTTGCACTTTCTGCCCTAAAAACAGGAAATCAGGTCCCCTATTAGGATAATTGTTTGCATCGTTTGAGTATTGCATGTATGGATAAGTCGATTCATTTTCAGGTAGTCGTTTAAAGACAGCCATTTCTTCTTCCTCTTTCGGAAGATCTCTTCCCTCTGATAATTTATGACCTATAGGACACGGATAATTGGTAATTACAATATGCATTCATCCTGAGATTTCTTACATACAAATGTTGAGAAATTGAAAGTTTAATTATTATAGATGCAAAAAAAATGAGCCATGAAATTTATTATTATAATCGTTAGGGAGTTTTGCTGTGGACACGGTCTTTCGGGGGTGTCTAATCAAGATAGAAGTAAGTACTAGTTAAACCCCTTTCATTCGCGTTTCTTCAAATTTGCTGCAATTTTATTTTATTCGCACGTACAGTGACTATTTGAACTGAACACAAGTTTTAATTGAGAATTTGATACTCTTTTATAATATTATTTTACTTATATTAAAGTATGATTACTGAGGACAGTTTATTTTTATGGTCTTATTTTCTATATTTGTGGCTCAGAATAGACCGCTAGAGCCACGCCCAAGTAACTGCAAGTCCCTGCCCCAAAAAAGTATATATAGAGGTAAAAGTCAGCTATCTCTGTCCGTGATCCAAATAACCAGAGGTCGCATAGACATGTGAGCTCTGCAATAAATACGCTCACAGAGATTGAGTATTTATTGCAGAATAATAAATTTGCAACAAATTAGTAAAAAAAGGGGGTACTATATTCCATTTCTTTACTGATTTGAAATAGTTTGAGAAAGGAACACTAACCTGCGTTGTTTTTGACTTTACGGTCTGACGACACTTATAATCCGTCCTGTGATAGGGACAGAGCTTAGCTAACGCTCACTAAGTTATCTACAAGTTGACCTCGAGGTTACTCGTTTTTAGCGTAATGCACGTAAGCGCTCGTTGTCTTCACCGTGCCTGTCTGTCCGTCCAAACTCGTGTGACAATTCGACTCCTAGTGCATGGATATTCATCAAATTTTGTTTGGTTCATATAGAAAGATTTATCGATCCATTTCAAATTTCATCAAAATCGGACAGATAGGAAATTCTGCAATTATTTTTTTTTTTTCATACAATTTGCACGGGGAAAAAAAATTCATAGCTTGAATGTAGTTTTAATTCAGTATTGTTAGCTATAGTGTTAACACCACGTTCACGAGTCTAACATAAAAATACACGCTTCGCGTGTATTGTTATATTATACTCGTGAACGTGGTGTCGCCTGTGAAGTGATATATATATATATCCGATAATTCAAAATAAAAACATAAGCCAGTAGTATGGCAAAAAATGTAGAGCGTAAAAATTAACATAAAAATAACGTAAAATAAAATAAACCAAACAGGAAAGGGAAAGTAAAGGTAATAAGACATAAACCGTAGCCGATTGTCCCCTATATAATTTAGCACTTTAAATCCAATTAATAAAACCGATGTCAAATTTAAAATAATGCCAATTATAATATAATTTAGCGGTACCCCCCCTCGAAGGTAAAAGTAAAGTAAAGTGCAGCCATTATCAACCCACTGCAGGGTGGAAGCCTCCTCAACAATTCATGCTGAGGGAAATGGACCATAATCTGCCACGCTGGTCCAGTGCGGGTTGGTAGATCGACCGTATTCAGCAGTCAGGGGCTTGAACCCCGGTCTATTCAAAGAGCGTGTGCTACTGCACTCCCGCTCCTGCCCACTCGGCTACGGAAGGTACCAGTTCCGAAAAACGTGAAATATCACCAAAAAAAGGGTTAAAAGAACTACTAAAAGCAAAACAAAATATCAAAATAGACTGACCATTATGCCCCATATCGACAGAGGACCACGAGGCCAATAATGGTCATAGAATCGCTGCAATTAATATTTATTTATTTGCTTATTTTATGTTAAACTTTAAGCTATTATATATATATATATATATATATATATATATATATATACACACACACACACACACACACACACACACACTGGTGTTCAAAGAAAATGCATCACCTAGGAATTTCACATTTCTAACCCTTTTTCGAGATGGTATGTTACATTAATGACTAGCATCATAAATAGAAATATAAACAAAATATATTTATTAATAGTTAAGGCAAAACTAAGTAATATTTGACAGGTGCTCTCAAAATATTCCAAAATGAACATTTGCAACCTTTATATAACAGTTTTGGTGAACACAACAATTATGGCTGAAACGTTATCAGAAGCCCTCAATTTGCTTCAGTTTATCATTTTAAATGGAAAACAAAATGAAAAGTTCACCAGGTGCAAATTAATATTTAGTTGAACAACCTTTGGCCCTGATGACTGCAGCACACCGTCGAGGCACTAACAAGATCAATTTCTGAAGATAATCAACTTATAGTTCGTGGTTCCAAACACGAATTATGGCTTCCTGAAGTTCACGAAGGGTCTTTGGTTTCTTTCTGGCGTCTGCAGATTCCACATGATGCCAACAGTTCTCTATAGGATTCAGGTCCGAGCTGTTTCCTGGCCAGCTAAGAGTTGTAATGGACCGTTCTTCCAACCATTTTTCCACCTGTAACAAATGTAAACACATTACTGTTGAACCTCTAATGCAGAAATGAAGCTAAAGCAACTATACAAATGCCTACTTGCACTTTTCGTCCGATGACAACGAGCAGAGTCGTCCTGGAAGATGAAGTTACTTGGCAGGTTGAAATGGTCTCTAATGGTTGGCAGCAATTTGCCTTCCAATGCAGACAGGTATCCATTGACATTTACGGAACCTTTTATAAACTGCAGGCGACCTACTCCGCCTATATGAAATGCACCTCCATATTATTTAGCTGGTAGGGAATTTCACCGTAGGCACCATACAGTCTGAATGGTATTCTTCACCACGTCTAAGACGAATCGTTTGTCTCTCATCAGAGCCATGCAGGTTGAATTTTTTCTCATCCGAGAAAATAACTGACTTCCACTGCACGGGGGGAACCATTTGACTCGCTCCTTACGCCAAATTAATCCGGCCTTTTTCATTTTTTGTGTGAGGAGGGGCTTCTTCTTAGGACGACGGGCTACAAGTCTATTTTTGAAGAGGCGTCTTCTGACTCTTACTGCGCTTGCTACCACTCCTGTATGTTCTTCCCATTCCCTTTTCAGTTCAGACGAAGATGCTTTACTGTTTTTAAGGCATGATTTTAACGTGGTCCTGTTTTGGTGTAGAGACTCGTCTGGGTCGGTACCTTTTTCCTATCAACAGACCAGTATCCTTGAGTTTGGAAAGAAATCTACTCACTGTCTACTGATTACAAGACTCTATAAGCAATATGACGGGAAGAGCATCTTTCCTCACGTAAAGCAACAAGAGCACTCTTTCTTCGTGGCGTCAACTGCACGTAACTCGCCATCCTGACACAAGCAAGGAATGACTGCAACTCTTGCAGAGCTTGCTTATATAGCTGAAAGTAACAGCTGATGCAATAACACGTCATCACCTACGCGTGTCAATCTTATCTGATGCAATCTGTAAGAAATTTTGCCATATACTTACGTTATTCGGACGTAAATTTCAATTTTAAGGGGTGATGCACTATGAATACCTGTGTGTGTATATATATAAAAATAGAGCGAAAAGAGACTTAAATATACATTTGTAATTAAACTGAACGACTAGGTTTATAGAACGTAAAACTGTAGACTTTTTTTTTTTTTTTTTTTTATAAAGTTAACTTGATAATTGATTGATAAAAAGATATTTTTTCATTTCAGTTAATCACAGATAAATAAAAAAATTCAGTTAATTAAAACAAAAGTAGAATGCGTCTGAAATGTAACGCTCTGCTTACGTTACCAAACTTATAATGGAAGTACATATGTTATCAGATGTTTAAAAATTACTTAATAAGAAAGTATTCAATCGATATGAATTTTGGGCGTGTTTTTTTGGTCTCTGGAAAGCTTTTAGGATCAGCCATGCCCCTTCTCCCGATGTCAGATTCATATAAATGAAAGTATATTTCACATATTACGCTAAAACTAAATGTCGGATCGAGGCCAACTTGGAACAGGAGCTCTGATCCATTTCAACGTTTTAGGAATCTTTGTAAATTTGCAATCTTCGTAACAAATTTGTATGCCGATGGGTTGACTTATTTTATTATAAATCATTAATTATTACTGTTTGCAAGCACGCCTGAAATGTAACGCATTGCGTACGTTAACTAACTTGTTAATCAAATAGCATCGCCGAAAAGGCGTATCTGTTATTCATTTAAAGTCGAAGGCGCCCATTTCGGAGCCATTTGACTCTTTACCAAATAATAGGTAGATAAGAGGTAGGCTCAATTCTCGAACTTGTGTCGAACAGTGAATAAATGTATCGAATCTAAACGACAAAAATAGCTCTGAAACCGGTTACAACAGTGCATTTACTGTTTATAGCGAATAATGGATATATCTTCATGGTGACGTTATTCGATTATAAACGATATTAGTGAATAAATTTGAATTCTCTAAAACAGTTTTGGCACTTATAAAAGTTTTAAATTCATGAAAATTTGAAGTGGGTGTATTTTCTGGACTGATAAATTCAGGAAAAGGCAGTCATTGCAGTTTATCATCATTTGAGTAGGGGGGGGGAAGAGATTGTTTGCTGAAACTGCGATATAGACCAACGTGTCTCTACATTAACATGCAGTAATAAGTTTTCAAATGCCACAGAAACTGTAAGTTAAGCTTGTTTTTATTTTATTTCATTGGCTAGATCAGTGGCGCCACTTCCAACAAAAAGCTTTGTCCGCGAAACTTTTATTACCATATGCCCTACTTTTAGGCCTTTCTAAGCACTTTAATTTTAATTTTTTATTTCAACGGTACCTGGGCTTTTCGTCCATATCCTTATTGTCTGTAGTGTGTCCACAGCCCGATTTTTTTTATATTGGCTGGTTAAAAAATACGGAATAACTCAGAGAGGAGAACCTTACTCACTACGCCTGGGATCAGCTAAATACAGTTCGTTTGAACAAGATTTTCGAAATTAACGTAAATGGAATCGAAATTAGACCTCTCTTAATGGGCGTTAGATGATCATGTATCATGCCGACTAAGCTTGTAAGTTTTAAGCAGCGTATAATTGGCGCCTACTGATTTGTGATGCATTTTGGATTTTTGTGTTGAGAAACGGCGATCTAGAAGATATCTTTCTGAAGTGGCGCACGAATAATAAAAGAAAATTACGTATTCACAACGATTGGTACTTTTCAATTTAAACTGGTTAGGATTAATTACCGATAGTTGCTATAGTTGTATTTATAATGGTGTTGACTGGTCGTTTGTTCAGAGTATGGCATAGCTGTCAAAATTTGACTTTCGCGAAGCTGGAGATCGGGCACCTGTAAGCAGGAAAGAAAAGCAGATTTTTTTGGTAAAAATAGTTAGAGAAACGTGATTATGTTTTTCTTTCGCAAAAAATAAGAAGAAAACATGAAAATTTTCGGAAAAATGAACAGGTTTTTTAAAGTCGATACTGCACTAGAAATTAAATTCTCTAACAGCATACGCATTTTATTAAAATACAGAAATATGATTGTTTACCAGTACATTATGCTTTCAAATTAGTTTACCTAGGATTTTACTGTCAATAGACTTCTGTTTGAATTGAAATCCAAATTGATCAATTGATTATAATTGCTTAAAAAAAAAGATATTGTTACAGACTTTTCATTCTTCAGAAATGTGAGTTATGTTTATGGCACTGCTGTCTAGATTTGGCTATCAAGAGTATTTTCAAAGCTGCCGAAAGAGACTGCTATGAGGAACTGTTAAAATGCCAAGGGTGCTTTAGGATAATTTATATTTCAAGCTTCCTTGTGCATTTGTCATTACCCCTTCCCCAATTTCAATTAGGTTTTTTTTTATTTTTTTTTTATTATTCTTTCATAACAGCTAAGTAGGTTGTCACAGCGAAACTGACTGAACTAATACAACAAAACATCCATTTCTTTATCTTTAATGGCACAAAAAAAAACTGGAAATTTGACTACAAAAATTTCAAAATTGAAAATGATGCACTGATAATTTGTGGTATTCGATATTCAAGAACATTTTTTAATGGCAACTTCTGCACCATGTAGATGCATGCATAAATAAAGTACTGTATTTGCTGAACAAAAGAATAAAATCTTTTGTTTTAGACTCTCCACTACCTTGATGGCAGAAATGTCTAAGTTAGAATCATCCATCTAGCTTATTCTGCTACTGTAAGCGAGTTCTAAAATGGAAGTGAAAGATTTAAAAACCTTAATGGCGTAAGTAAATTGGTGTGAGGTACGTTCTAATTTTCAAACGATCAAAAGATATTCTGGAAGAATGGATGAAAGTTGTGGAACGGGACATGGAGAGACGTAAAATTAGTGATTCTGTGCTGTTCCTTTATGTCCTGGCCAAGATGGCCAAGGACAGAAAGGAACAGCACAGAACTTGAGAAGCTAAATGGATGGGATTAAGCTATATTATCAAGATAAAGGAAATTAAATTTTTATATTATGTTCTACTTCGTATGACATTCAAGTAGAGTGTAGAAGTATAGCAAACTCTGTACCAGTATTTAACTTTCTAAAGTTTTGTTAGTGTAGAATTTCACTTATAGCGCTGAAAACTTCCTAAACTGATTGAATGTTATATTTACTCACTGGACTCCCCCAGTGAGTAAATATAATATTTTTACTACATTCTCAATTTCAATTTTGAATGCTTCGCATGAATGAACTTTACAAGAGGCTGTTACAGAAATATCCCTCGTAGAGGGATATTTCTGTAACAGATATTGATATGACTCCGATTTCTGAAACAGATATTGATATGACTCCGTAGTGCATTAGTGGCACTATTGATTTTTCAGGTTATGTTATGCTGTTACATCAGCAAGAACACAGCTGCTAAGGTGGTTTCTTGCTGACGAGATAGGCACAAATTTTTTTGATCATAATGTAATGTGTTAAATTATGAATTTCAATAATTGTGTAACTAGTTGATTAGCAGTATTCCTGCCCAATTTTTGCCTGATAGTACAGGAATCTCTCTCCAACTTGCGGGTTCTACATAATGATGTTTATATGTACATATCAAAATGTTACAATCCGCATATATTTTTTTTTTTTTTTTTGTGTGTGTATATGGTTCTGCTCATAAAATAACACAACATAAAATAACACAACAGCTATTATTCCAGCCTACTACTGATCAATTGCAGGTCTAGTCGTTAATACCGGATTTAGTAGTCAGGACCGTGGCACCAAAAATAGGTCGCGGGGATTCTGGGTCAATCGTAATTGCGTTGTTCCGGGTACTCCACCATCTTAGGGACTTTGGAACAACCGCGTCACTGCATCTCGATAAATCGACCTTACTAGTGGGTAGTGAGGATGGGGGTTACATTCAAACTTCTCGTCAATATTATTTATACTAGGGATCACCAATTAATTTTCCTTTCGGTCCATATTAGTAAAAATATTACTTATCGATATTCCTTTCTGGCATAAAATTACTAAAACATCAAGTAAGTATTATGATAGCATATTTTTATTTCCTTTTGTTACAGAGTATCGATTTTTTTTTTTTAAATGTAATGTCGAATTAAGAGAACTTACAAAAATACAAAATTAAAATTACTCTATGCAGAAATTATTCGCTTAGGTTCAGATCACTCACTATCCGTAAAAATCATTGTCGGCTCTTTGGGGGCGCGGGCAGCCAGTTGTTGACCTGTTATGAACGTATTTTGGATGATTTTTTTAACGCTTTGAAAATTATCGTGTTTCTTATACACAAATTAACAAATTTGAATTAACATTTGTTTTATCGTTTATGTTTAATAAGTGCTGAAATTGAAGTGCTGTGTGTGTGTCTTGTACCATCACCTTGTTCTTATCTTGTTTTATTATTATTTTTTTCATTGCATTGTCACCCTTATTGTCGTATTTGTGTTGCATAAATGAAAAATGAAGTGGACTGTTTGTTGGCATTATTATTGTTTTCCCCTAATCCCTTATTTTCTATAACTTGTAGTCTTTAAGCGCTTGCAGTATTGGGCTTTAGAAATACTAAAAAGGTTAAATTGCAGCAGAACCAAGTTCAGTGGGAGTTTCTAGAAACACGGTACTTTCGTGGTTGGTGAGGGATTAGTATATATACATGCATTCATTCGATATGCAGTTGAAGAGAGGGTTTAGGATTGAGGAAAGGAGACATCCACGGTCATTAAAAAGGAAAATGTTGCACTAATTATATTTCGAAAATACTTAGATAGTATGAATCAGAGCTGTAATACTCAATATGTTCTACGTTGGTAATAATATTAGTAAAATAATAAGAGGAGTTTACCTCAATATAGTACGTAGAACACTTCCGTATGATACCCTCCAAAAATTAAAACGGAAAAAACGAAAAAAATGACAACTTACGGGTACATTAGAGTAAAATGTAAATAATTAAATAATCAATTTAACACAATTCAAATCAATTTAAAATCAAATTAACGCAATTAAAAGAATCTATCGAAAATATTCAAAACGATTTTCCTTCCTGAAGCTGACAACGCTTTTCGACCGTATGTCGTGATCACAGGAATGAAAATTACCGAATCGGGCTAAACCTGAAACTTAGATAGTGATTATTTGTCTTCGCACATGCGCGTAAAGGTCCACGCATCGGAGATCAAATATGGCCGCCGAACATTAACAGAATTCTCGTGTAATTTAATTTCAACGGTTTCTGCAATTTATAGTCGCGTATAATGACGTTGAACGTTAAGTATTTTGGCCTCGTTAAATAAAAAAAGTATGTTTTTCGTTAATGGCATGAAAGGTTAATTCTGACGCTGCTGAACGAGAAGCAGAAGCGGATTAAGGTCGGTTGAGGCCCCGGCGCAGAAGAAAATATTGGGCCCCTTAAAAAAAAGAGAGACAGGGAAAATAAAAATACATGTTAACCATTTTTTTAAAGAAATAAAAAATAATATGTGCTATTAATGTTTTATTTCCAATAAAATTTGAATATAATATATGTATAATATAACTAATAATAGCATAATAATAATCACAAAGTTTTGAACTAATAGTTTAACTATTAGTTGAACTAATATGTTCAACTAATTTGTTGGGGTTTTGCGTGGGCCCTTCAGAAGTCGGGGCCCAGGGCGCGCGCCCGGTGCGCCCGCCGTTAAATCCGCCTCTGACGAGAAGCACGAACTGAGGCTTCATGTTGATTTACACGAATATTAAGAGAAAACCGCGTCGAACCTTGGTAAGACGAGTCACAATCACCGCAAGAAATGTATACCAGATCATTAATTTTTGTTGCGAACACGGAAAGAACCGAGCGATTGTTCAGTATAGTGTGTAACTTCCGTATTGGCCTAGCTACAATTTTAAATTCGGTACCTGTTAAGAATCTGTTCAACATATGGGACAGAAATAAAGTATTTTTTGATATTACAATTGCTGATTGGTGTAGTATTTTGTATCCTATCCTTAGCCTGTACCCTAATTCGGTTTATTGTGGTAATGGAATAACCCCTGTTTAAGAATCTGCTAGTTAATATTTGTATTTTTGAGTCCAAAGCAGATTCCGTCGTTGAATATTTATAGGCATTTAGAAATTGATTAAAGATAATCGATCTTTTGTAGGTGAACGGGTGATAGCTATTATAATGTAGAAGCATACCGGTGTTTGTAAGTTTTCGATAGATGCTAAATTGGATTTTATTCGAGTCCCGGGTAAGCGTGAAATTTAGAAAGTTTAATGACTTTGTATCCGTAACCACCCTTTCCAATGTAAATTTGAGTCTAGAATAAATATTATTAAAGAATGTAAAATGTCTTGGATAGTACTACTATCGGTAATAACTAGAACATCGTCTAAATACGTCCCATAGTATGTGATTCGGGGTCGAAAAGGTGTCAAATGTATATGCTCAATCGTTGAGAGATAGATCTCTGACATTAAGCCACTCAGGCTCAAACCCATTGGTAATCCAAAAATTTGTTTGTACACCTTGTCTCGAAAGGTGATGTAGTTGGCTCAACTAACAGTTTAATTAAGTGAAAAATTTCCTTAATAGGTAGCTACGTATAATTAATCGGTGTCGAGTTTTTATTTAACATATCCCAAATAATGTCTAATGTGTATTCAACGCTTACATTCATATATAACGAGGTAACATCTAGTGAGAATAAATTGTCATTGTCGCCGAGTCTACAGTCTTTAAGATTATTAAATAATGTATCGTAGTTCTTAATCCCAAATTGTATTACTTGTCTAAAGGGTTTTATAATGTTATATACATGTGTGGCTAAGGATGAAAATGCCGAGTTCCTGTAGGAAACAATAGGTCGAATAGGAAATCCAGTCTTGTGTAATTTTACCTGACCGAAAAGTGCAGGAGTATTGTATGTTCTGGACTTCAGTTCCTTTAACTGAACCATAGTAATGTAGTCGTTTTTTCGATACGTGGTTAACGTTTTATTGTATTGATTGACCAAATTGGTAAACAGTGCCGGGTCTACTTCACGATAAGTGGAGGTATCTGACACAACTGAATCTAACTTATTAATATAATCATGTTTATCTAGTATTACCACTGTATCTCCTTTATCTGCCCTCTGTATAATAATGTCCTTATTTCCCCGAAGTTCTCGTAAAGCTGAACTGTCATGTGTATTCAATTTAGGAAGTCGCATTTCTTATATGTTATTCACTACTTGTTATTACCAAACTTGTTGAATAAATACATCTTTTTGTATAACATTACGAAGTCCAAATTCAATATCAATTACGCATTGTTTTTTAGGTGGTAAATTATAATTTAATCCTTTGGATAAAAGTGAAATCTGGTCCTGCGATAGTGTACACGAGGAAAGATTTGTAACCTGCTGATATGCCGGTTCGTTGAATTCTGGATGAGGGGGTGTTCGTGAATTAGCTGACATATTCTGTGGTAGTACGTTGTGTGACTGTGGGATTGTCACCCAACTCGTATGAACTTGGTCGCAAGCCCGCGACAATGTGTTAGAATTCGCATGAACGTGTCTTGACCTATCCGATAATGTTTGCAACTTATTAACGTGTCTGTTTTTTATTTCTAAGGCCTGTGCTTCCCGTCGCAAATCTATGGAGGTCTTCAATACAGACCAATCGTTCGGATGTAGATAATTTTTTAATTTATCACGAAGCTTCCTAACCTGGGTAAGGTATTTTTGTTTATTCGAATATCTAGATTTTAAGGCAAGCTTAACAATATTACGCGATGTCGCCAGTGTTAGTTGTTTTATGCCTGAAATTTTTTGATTTAAATTCACCCTGGCAAACTTCGGAACGATGTTGTTTTGAAGGCAATATTTTAGAAAAGAAATGTAACTTTGGGCCGAGTACCTAAGTGTAGATTTAATGTAATTTTGCACCAAGCCATTCAAAAAATCTCCCATAATTGTGTGTATCGATTGTTTACTACTGGAGAGACAGGAAGTGAATGAAATAGTCAATAAGAGTTTAAAAATTAATTAGATAGAACGAATCAGAGCTGTAACTCAATATGTTCTACGTTGGTAATAATATTAGAAAAATAATAAGAAGAGTGTACCTCAATATAGTACGTAGAACACTTCCGTATGATACCCTCCAGAAATTAAAACGAAAAAAAACGACAACTTACCGGTTGTTTTACATTGATTTGAATTGTGTTAAATTGATTATTTATTTATATTTTACTCTAATATACTAGTAAGTTGTCGTTTTTTTCGTTTTAATTTCTGGAGGGTATCATACGGAAGTGTTCTACGCACTATATTGAGGTAAACTCCTCTTATTATTTTACTAATTTCGAAAATACGTTGAACCAAGGGGAAAAATAATGCTATCGTGATTTTTAGTCCACGAAGAATGGAACTGAATTTATCTGCATGTACTGCAATTGTTGTATTTTCATGATTGAAGGATATCCTGCGAGAACGGTGGTTTAATTCTCTGTACCCTACCACCTATTATACTGATGGTGATGTACGTCACCATTGCTGCTTTTTCAGAGTTACATTTAATATTCAGTTGAGCTGTGCTTTTTTCTCTACTATAGATATAATAATAATTTAAAAATTTTGATGAATACAGGAAACTTCTGAGACAGCCCTCCTATAACTCCGTGTACAAAATATTAAAGTAGCGTGCACTTTTTGTGAGTTGGTGGCCATTACCCTGAGAGTTGGTAGTGTTTTCCTCTTCACTTGTACCACTGGTTTCTTCGAAAGCATTGTGTCCCAAAGTGTCCTTTCTGTCCGGAATAACAATAAGATCATCCACCATCCCAGCTGGTTTGTTTTGTTGATTACCAAACATTATTTCTTCTCTAGAACGTTTGTCCTCATTACCTGCAAGTGTAAAAAAACTTAAGGTGATTACCTAATTTCTTTTATCAGATGTTACGGTTTTAAACGGTAATGCTCTAATAATAATAATAATTATAATACTTACGTTCATATTGCAGTTTTATATACTAAACAGTATATGGTAAAATTCATGCAAATTAAGTATTGCATCATTTTTATAATATAATACTTTCAAAATAAAATAGTAGAAACTCTCAACTCTTCAACCCTTTAACGAGTTAAAGAAAGGTGTTAAACCTAAACGAAGTGTGCCAAGAAGGCAACAGGAAAAAATAGACGATTCTAACAGCCAGACTAAAGCAAAAAATGGCCTGCTCACTCATTCGCCTAGTGTATTGCCATTAATTATTGAAATCGACTTGAATTCATTTTATACAGGTGTCCCAAAAGCCACTATCTATTTGGCTAAATAAGATAAATTTCATAAAAATGTCCAAATGACATGATTATACGCATATTTTTCTACGAAATATAGGTATTTACATTGTTCAACAACTTTCATAATTTATTAATCATTATTTTTTCTTTCCAGATCCAAATATACGTTATTGCCATTAAAACATTTTTTTTTTTTTTGAAATCCGTTTTATTTAGCCTAATAGATAGTGACTTTTGGGACACCTGTATAACTAAGCTAAACTAATCAGATCAACTTAATCAGCAGGTTAACTTCGGTTATGTCACAGGTTTTAAGGAACTACTTCAGTATTTCCTTAAAAAGGGGGAAAAAGGGTATACTGTACTTTAAACGTTATATTTCTCTTATCACTACTGGCCTTCTACTCAGGTATGTTCGCTACTTAACTTAATAGAATAACGGTATCCGTTCGTTTTGATTTCTCAGTTGCTACTACATAATTTTGCCGACCCATTACTTTGTCAGATGTAGATCCACTACCGCCAGTTTTCTCGCACCAGTCAAGAGCAATGGATATTTTTGAGACAGATACTTTTCATAGGATACTGCACTGCTCGTCATAATCATACCACCAAGGTCTCCTCTAAGATGCCTAGTTTCCAAGCTCTACAGTCTACGTATTCAAAGTCTTTCCTCATATAGTCGACCTTTTTCCGATCTCACCAAGCACTTTGCTCGTCTTTGTACTCTTCCAAGAAGGTCGATATTTTACAATCTTACAATCACCTTATATAGTGAATTGACGTTTAAGTTTGTGAAAGTTCATCATTTCTACACACAGCCCACTACAAAGTAATTAGGAATTGGCATCGTTAAACAGCCCTAAAGTGCTCTTATATAGTGAATATAATTATCGAAAATTTAAAGATATATATATATATATATATATATATATATATATATAGGTCTTGCCGCCTGGTTCGTTCGCCTGCTCGCAGTCGAATACACACTCCTCCATCGGTATGATAACTGGAACCTTGATTCATCAGACCATGTGACTGTTCAGTATCAAGGAATGGTGCTCCTGTGCCGACTGCAGGTGAAGATGTCGCAAAATGGGCACATGAACATGTCGCCTGCTTCGTAGGTCTATCCGCAAGAGCGTACAATGAATGGTGTGCTCCGAAACCTTTAGTCGGCAGACTATAACCCTGGTTGTAGTCTGCCGTTAATCGAGGGATCGTGAGCCATCTGTTGTCCAGGGCAGCTTGTGTCAACCAGTAGTGATCTGCTCATCCCTGCACGTTGGGTGGTTATATGTCCCTCTTCGGACCATTCCCACTACGACGGCCCTACAGCCGACAACGTTTGCGATTGCCGAGATGCTGATCTCCGTCTTCTTAGTACCACAGTCATTCCCAGTTCAATCTCCGTCAGGTCTTTCCTACCGTGCCGTGTATATGCTTCGCCAGTCGGTGATGTCACTCCCAGGCGCTTTGAGATGCATCCCACAGCGCCTAGGAGTGACATTACAGGGTGGTCATAATGTTTAGGCTCATAAATATAAATGTTATCTAATACTAAACTGTCTGTTATAAAGCTTATTCTATGTTATCATTATTCATTACATTGTTTCTATTTATTTACATTCATATATCTTACAGGGGCTGTCCAGTGGTTGAATACCAACTAGCGTAAAATATTAAATGAAGTAGGCAGCAAGTTAAAAGGTAAGACAACGCAGTCATGATAATAAGATTAGAAAGTATTATAATACACCAGCACAATACTAATGTATAAACATTTCGATTATATGTTTCATAAATGACTGAGGCGGTTGAAATTATATCTGTGTAGTATAAATGATCTCTTGTGTTATTTATACAGTACTGTCGGCTTCTGCCTAAATGTAATTGGAGGAATGCACAGAGCTTTAGTTATTAGCATATTAGAAGTTTTATTTTGCAAATGATACAAAGAAGCAGTGATGCTGGCTCTGAAGTGCCATCGAGCCATGGCACTTCACATTGAAATAAACTAACAATGAAAATGTAAAAGTAAATACATTTTTGTATTTATTATGAATTAATTAAATTTATATAATGTACTTATATATAAGTCAACAGAACAAAGTGAAGGGTCAAGCCACTTTTAAACTGGCTGTCATAGGTTAGATAGAGCAAATAACATGCGCACACCAACACTGTAGAAATCAATTCTATATGCCTGTAGAATGAGTGAATGTGCCAGAGAAAAATCTGTCTCTAGATTTCTGTAATATTAGCCTTAAAAAATCGTTCTACATAACTGAGCTCTATTTCCCTTTGTTTTTAACTCATCATTTAGCATTAGCGGTAGCAAATGATGCAAGGAAGCAAGGCAATGATTATAAAAAAAAAAAAAAAAAAACACGACACTTCCCATTTCACCTATTCATTCCCTCCAATAGTTTGTCTACTTCTTCCTTGAATTTATTTAAACTATCAACTTTCAAAACAACAACAGTTGGAAGTTTGACAGTTGGAAGTTTGTTCCTGCAGTCAACCACCCGCCAGCCAAAGGCAAACTTCTGCACATCTATTCTGTAATAGTCCTTCCTAGGTTTCAATTTGTGTACCCTCACGTGTGTGGTCTGAGAAGAATCCCATCAGCATTGAGCTTGCTCATCCATTCAAAACCTTAAACAGCTCAATCAGATCACCTCGCAGGTGTCTAGTCTCCAGACACTGCAATTTACAGAACTGAAGCCTTTCTTGGTAAAAGCACCCATTTGTTCCCCTCACCAATCTCGTTGTCCTTCTATGTACTCGTCCCAGCATCTCTATATTCTTCCAAAAATGAGGCCTCCAGATCTGTATGCAGTACTCAAAAGGTGGCTAGACCATTGCCTTATAAAATGGGATAATCCCTGCAAGAAAAATTCATTCCCGTATATCATTGACAAAACCCCATGAGTGTCCTGGCAGTCAGTCTGCATTGCTTAGAGAGCTTCATATCTGACTGCACAACTAACTCCACGTCTTTTTCATTTTCTACTATCCTGAGTGTAGTACCACACAGTTAGTACGTTACTCTGGGGTTACTTCTACCTATATGCAGTACTTTGCATTTAGCAGTGTTAAACTTTAACTGCCATTTTTCAGCCCATCTGCCTAACTTTTGTAGATTCTGTTGCAGTAGAATACTGTCATTACTCACCCTGCCAACCGTTATATCATTAGCGAACTTGGACATTAAGGCCTTTATCAATATCATTTATAAATATAGAAAACGACAATGGGCCCAACACCGAACCCTGGGGGACTGCACTAATAACATTAGTTTACGAAGAGACATGTCCGTTGATTACCACTCTTTGTCTTCTCCCACTGAACCGTCCCTTTATCCATAACGGCAACTTGCCCTTAATGGCATACTGCTCCAGTTTGTACAGTAGTCTTTTATGTGCAACAGTATCAAAAGCTTTCCTGAAATCCAAGTAAATGATATCAAAATTATTTTTTGCATCCAGTTCCTTTGTGACCACATCGTAGTAACCGATCAAACAAGATTTCCCCTTAACCTTAACGCACCTATGCTGTGTTTGAGGTATAATTGCGGCCTTGTCTAGATGATCTTGCATTACTTCTTTACGGTCCTTTTTATTGAGTAAAAGTGTACGGTTTTGATAATGTTTATCTTTCATCATTTAATCTCCTTTACGCCATAGCTCCTTTATCGTTAAATTACAATTTTCAGCAGGTTAGCTCTTTTGGGAACAGAAATCCCTTATTTTTTGATGGAATTGCCAGTTTTACTGCCGCTTTCCCACTCTTGGAAAAACAATGGAACTTTTAGAAAAAAAATTATCGCTGCTTTAATGTTACTGCAGTCTACAGTTTTTTAGTTTCTTGCCATTTATAGAATCACGTTATCCAAAGATAACTTATCCCCCCGCCTCTACGTAGACTGTAATTGTACGACAAAAATTCACTTAGTGCGATAGCAATTGTTAACAAGTCTCAGTAAAGCGTAGTACAATGTACTGTATCTATAATCCAGCTCCAATTGCAGTTTTATTAGGTGAGGAAAGAAGCTACTTACGTAGCTCTGAGCGTTTTGATAATATATTAATATTTCAGAGTTAGGAAATGATTGCCATAATAAGTTATTTGTTATCGCTGTCAGCTTCTACATAAGCAGGTTTATGTACACATGGCTTTAATATAGCGTATGTAACAAATTTCCCTTAGTATCTCGTACCTTGTATGTAATTAGCACCCTCCTGGCACTTTGCCGTCCCGGGGTGGTTTCCTTTTGTGAAAAAAATACCTAATACAGTAATAATACATCAGATAGCTAGACAGAGTTAATATCACCTCGCCATCACCGCTGGAGCAAGTGACCACAACTGAAGCATATTTTGTGTGTTTTTATTTCAGTTGTGTAACCTCAGCGTTTATATGTAGTGCTTGAGCCTAGTAGTTTTCATAGTTCTTTTTTTTTTTTTTTTGGAACGGTGTTAACATTATACCATACTAATAATTGTCGATATTCAGCTGCGGCCGAAAGCTGTTTATCTTTCTGCAGCGCCCGATTTCAGAGAAGAGACCAAAGGTAGTGGAGTAGTTAAGAGAAAGCATTTTTCTAGTATTTTTTTCCTTTTCTGGGAAGATGTTCGGGATGGTAATGCAGTATCAGTAATGCGTTTTCATTTATTTTTTGTTTTTTATTGGGATTTCCTTTTCTTTTTATTGTTAGGTATTTTTTTAATTAGTTTTAATATTTTATTCGTAGTAATTATGTTATGTATTACTTGATGTTACTGAATGAGAACTTTCGTCTCCGCTGAAGCATTATTTGTAGCCGATAACTGTAATAAACCCTTAGTTTCTCTGACCCTAAAGGACTATCGTTATTTACCATGAGCTTATGATCCTTGGAATTTACATTACGATTATTACCCAGAGATACTTGTCTTATTATAATGTGATAAAGACAGAATAGAGAAAATTGCTGATATACAATGCAGTTCTACTTAAATGAGCGATTAATCAATGAACCACTCTTACATGCAGATTCGAACTGTAGTAGCGCCTTGAATCTGCACGATACGAGTTTCTGCGAAACCATTGAGAACACAGCTTAGAAGAAAAGAACTCGCCCAATTTGCTGGTTAATACCAAAATAACAGAAGTAACTATTCTAAGAAATGGAAGATAAAATTAAACAGAAGTAAATGTAAGCTAAATAAAATGGAAATAATAATTCTGGAATAAAATTAATGTAATTCATACTAAATGGGAAAAAAATCGGTTTACTGTATCGCTTTCTCTCCTGAAAAGTCTTTTTACAAATGGTTCGTGCCTTATACTTGAGGAGTACTGACATGAATGTTTCTGTTTGTTTGTTTTCTCCCCTATTTTTTCCTACTAGTTGTAGAAAGCAATACAATAGAATTCCGTTATAATCAACGCCTCAGGCAGGGTCGGCCCGAGGTATATTTGCGCCCCGGGCGGGGAGGCATTCCTGCTCACCCTTCCAGATAGAAACAATTTAAGAAGATGTTTTTGAGTTAATATTTTTATTTTTGCTAGAGAAAAGTTAAAAATACAAATGTTAACACAAAAAAAGACAACCAGAATATTTGTTTTAATTGTCATATTAAATCGTTCTCCCCATTTTACGAAGCTTATGCGCCCTCTCAAAACTTCGACAAATCCAATGTCATGCGCCCCCAAAGTGTTAGCGCCCCGGCCTTGGCCTCGCGGATGCACGAAACATTTGTTATACCGAAATTGTGTTCTAAAGAATATCGCTAATCATTAATTTAAAAGAACCAGTATATTTATTCAAATAAATTCTGCTGCACTTTTATAATATATAGAATTAGCAATTTCCACTTTTATATTTCTTAAATATCGATTTAAAATCAGTATTAAAGAAATAAAATGGCGAAATATCTACCAAAAAATAATAAAAATACTTGTTCAGAGATTATTTTAAAAGCATTGTTTGTTTATAAAAAAAAAAAAAATACAGGACCATATAAAATTTTAATTAACCATACGTTCAACAAATGCAATATGATAGATATAACATAGTTAATTTTTACATTTTTTAGTGGTCATGGTTTCTCGTATTAATACGAAAATTCAAATTGCAGTCTTGGTGCAGTCGAAAATGTGTGATTTCGGTATGCACTAAAATTGAGTTAGATAACTAATTTTAACGTTTTATATGTCAAGAAAATGTATCACTTAAGCAAGTTCATCATACTCTTTTTTTTTTTTTTTTTTTTTATGAAATGATGTGGCAGGTCGTATTTAAAAAACAAAAAAGTTCTGTTCATTATTCCGGCACGATGACTAGGTCAGGTGAGTTTACAGTTAATAATATGGCAATGGAAACAATCATTTTTTAGCAAGTCATCTAAGCTTCACCCAATGGCCCTCTCAGACAGATGAGTATGCCTTTGCACTCCCGTGCTTGACCAATCCGCAAAGTAAAATTTTACGTTATTACTTATCGCGAGGAGGGAGGCAGGATTTTTCATGCTCATTCAGTAATGTGATAATGCAGACGGCGTGATACCGAATTCTTTTGTCACGTCGTTCGTTAAGAACTTTATTTTTTTTCTTTAAAAATATCTTATTGTAGTTCCTGCATTAACCATTAACAGTTTTCAAAGTCCACCATTTCTTACATAACTCGATTTTGAAAATAATTCATTGAATTCTTCCTCAAAACTATTTTCATTCAAACGATTTACTAAGCATTGTTATTAATTAAATCGTTCGGGATCTGAATTAATTTTTATTATTGTGAAAATTTTTAAAATGGCCTTTGTTGTAATGAGATTTTTACTGCAATATCAAAACAAAAAATTGAGAAAAGGAATACTTCGTTTCACTTTTGAACAAACTATTAGTGTTTTTATTATTATTGTTATTATTATTATTGTTATTATTAACAGCTACAAAACAGCAAACAACGTGCCTGAGGGTGCAGCTACAAAGAATTATTACATAGCTTCAAAAAGCTTGGAGTATACATTTCCCAAAGTAAAGAAAAAAGTATATGTACAGATAAAATAAACTAAATAAATAAAAGGACTCATCCGTCCTATTTAAGTGAACAGGCAGAGCACTGGTATTTCTTCACACACAATCAGAGTCTTAGAACTTAAAAGAAGAGTCTATTTTAAGTCAGGTACCGGATGAGGTTAGCAATTTCAGTTGCCTCTTGAAGTGTCCGGGGGTACCAAATATCTCAATATTTGCTTTGTTCATTGATCTTGCAGTCCTGTTGTAGAAGTTGTAGTATCCATAATTTGTTCTCGCATAGGATGGTTTCAGTAGTGGATGGTTTCTTAGCGCTCTTGTCGGAGCGTTGAAATTTATTTGTGAGACGAGATGAGGGCAATTCAGGGTACCATTTATTAGTTGGTTAAGTAGGAGTAAATCGGCTTTATCTCTTCTTTTTTCCAGCGTTTCGAGTCCAAAGAATACACACCACTCTTGGTAGGATTTCTCATAGTATTCAAGGCCACTTTTAAAGCAAACGTACTGGATTGCTCTCTTTTGAATATTTTCAATTTCTAATTTTTGGTACGCAACATGTGGGGACCAGACCTGTGAGGCAAATTCTAGGGCTGGCCTAACATAGATTTTGTAAAGAAAGATGAAAAATGCCAACTGATTGAAGTCTCGGTTAATTCTTTTCAGGAAACCTAGTTTTTTGCTAGCTGCCTTTACAATGTTAGAGACATGGACATCAAAGGAAAATGATTCTTTAATAAAGATACCTAAATTTTTGGCTGTACTAACTTTTTTGATTGCCTTGTTGTTGATACAATAAGAAAAATTAAGTTTGTTTTTCTTGTGTGCATTAGCAAAGCTCATCAGCTCACACTTGTTTTCATTGACTGCCATTTTGTTCTCCTTCAGCCACTGAATAACTCGTTGAAGAGCTTCGTTTAGGATGATGCAGTCATTGGTACTGCGAATTACTTTATAGATTTTTATGTCGTCTGCAAATACGTTGATCTTGATTTGGTAGGCTCCAAGGGTGCTTGGCAGGTCGTTGATGTAGATAAGAAATAATAGCGGGCCTAAGGATGAACCCTGTGGGACACCAATTTCAGGACTGAAAGGATATGAGGTTTGACCTTTAAATGTCACGGACATTTCTCTACCTTCCAAGTAGTTTTCAATCCAGTTTAGTGCTTGTCCTCTGAGACCATAGTGATGCAGTTTGTTGATTAGTCTCTGATGGACTACCTTGTCGAAGGCTTTGCTTAAGTCAAGGAAGATGGAGTCGACTTGTTTTCCTTCGTCAAGCGCCTGGGATATGTTCGAAACAAACGAGATCATATCTGTGCAGGTGGAACGACCCTTGATAAATCCGTGAGAGTAATCTGACAAATTAAGTTTCATAAAGTTAAATAGCTGCTTCATTACAATGGATTCAATTATCTTTGAGAGTGTATTCAATTGACAAACTGGTCTGTAATTGTTGGGTGAGGATGGGTCTCCTTTTTTGTAAAGAGGGGTAACAATGGCCTTTTTCAGTTGAACTGGATAGATTCCACTCTCAAATACCAGTTTTATTAAGTGAAGTAATGGCTTTATAAGTGTAGTTCCACATTTTTTCCATAAGACAGTAGGGATACCGTCCGGGCCTCGTGTGAGATCCTTTTTCATACTATGGATTGTGCTCAATAATTCTGCTTGGTTTATTTCAAATACTGTTAGGGTATCAATGTAGTTGAGAGGAAAATTTTCGTTACCTTCCGTCCCGTCATCTGCTGTATCTGTTTTGTAAATTTCTTCAAAGCTGCTAGCAAGGTAGTCTGCCTCAGACAAAGATGACAATTCACTGAGAATATCTAGCGTGTTTACAGCCGCATTTTGATTTTTTGCTTTGAAATAGCTGAATATAGGCTTCATATCTTTTGCCTCGAAGACTCTTCTTTCGACAAAACACAGGTATTTGTTGTAGTCCTGTTTTAATGTCGTTTTAACCTGTCTTCTTAAGGAGGAATATTTATTGTAAAGGCATATTTCTTTATTTGTCTTAAACCTACTATGCATTTTTCGTTTTTTTGCCAGTAGGGATTTTAGTTCCTTAGAGAACCAGTGTGGGTAGTTTGTATCAGGAACACTATAGCATGGAACAAGGTTGTTAGTTACTTCATTAATGATTTGGTAAAAGCAGTCCAGTGCTTCTTGAGGATCATTGATTTTTAATAGTAATTCCCAATTACAGTTTTTAAATGCATAATTCATATCAGGCCATTTCACTTTATTGAAATTGAGCTTCTGTTTTTGTTCTAAATCCGTATTTTTAACTGATCTCTTCTTGATGGAAAAAGCCACAGGAATGTGATCTGATTTGAAAAGATTAGTTGGCTTAAAGACCACCAAAGGAAAGTTGGTGAAGACTAAATCCAAGTAGCTTTCATTTCTAGTTGGAAATTCACAGATCTGATTCAAATTTAGGGAGTTGAAAATTTTTTGAAATCTACCCTTAAGTGTCCAGACATTAGTTGGATTGGCATTACATCCATTATAGGCATGTGGCATATTAAAGTCCCCTAAAACAATTAAATGGTCTATTCCCAGATGTTGATCAAGAATTTGGTCGATAGTGTTCTCAAATTCCGTCATAAGAGTGTTATCTACAGGTGGTGGAAGGTAGACAAGCATAACATAGCAGATATAAGAGCCACTGCCCAGTTGGAGAAAAATTCCTTCAATGTTAGCCAAGACTTTGATTTTTGAGATAGGAATCTCTTTTTGGCAGACGATCATGAATCCGCCACCTCTCTTATCCAGTCTATCCCTACGAATAACAACAAAGCCCGGTGGGACCAATTCACTGTCCTTAACATCCTGAGTGAGCCACGTTTCCACTAAAAAGTAGATGTCGTAGTCTTCTTGTAATATCAGGGAATAGGTGTCTTTATAGTTGCTATTGTTTAGACATTGCACGTTTTGATAGTAACATAGCAAATCGTCTTGTAAATTATTCTTATTTTGCCGAACTGGAATCCTATTTTCCTGTATTTTCTTGATTGTCTGTAGTTGCTATTTATTTCCGTTTTCAATATTCGTAGGTGAGGATGGGTTTGTTGATTTTGTCCTTGTACTTACATTCTTGAGGAAAGGCAGTATCAGTGTTCCTTCAAGGAATATGTCAGAATATTTTAACTAGTTGCCCCGTAATTTTCCAAGGTGAACGTATTTCATTTACTCTACATACTTCACACACTACTCTACATAAAAACATATTTAGATCAAAATACTTTTTAAATTTCTTTTACTTTTTATAAAAAAAAAATTGATATCTACGATCAATTGTTTAATTTTTTTTTATCATTTTATAAATGCTTTATTTGAAAGATGTTCTGGAATAATCGTAAAATATTCCCGCTTCTTGTCTAGCATGGTCTCTTACCTTTGATTTCATCACTGTTTGCATTGCTGGCTATCTCTCTCTTTTTTTCCGTCCTGAAGGATTGCTCAGACGCATCTGTAGCTATAGCAACAGCACACAAAAACCCAAACACCATTAGATATCGTCTCATTGTCATGACAACAGGCTGATGAAATAGGCCCTGTAAAGACAAAGTAAAGAAATAGTTTTAGGGAAAACTGTAATAGTTATAGGAAGGAAATACATCAAAGAAACTCCGAGTAGATAAATAAAATGTTGAGCAACATATACTGAACTTCGCTGCTTCAAAATGTTCTATAACGCAGGATCAATTGTAAACTTCCGCACTTGTGCTTACAATCTCCCGAGAATTTAGAGAATACTCAGTTAGTATTGTGGTCTCACCTAGTAATTAACTACAGGTCTTACATTCCACTATATCCTAAGTGCTATACATGCTAGTAGCCATTGCAGTAGCAATATTCGAAATCTGCTTATCTCTAGTGCAATAATTCAACCCGTGGTTATGCCTCATTTTGCACTACAGATATGATGAAAGCATCTATCTTTCAGATGTAAACCGAGAGTATAGTATTTGTCCTTTTCTTTGAGATTTTTCGAAGATCTCCCATGGAGACCTATATTTACAATGGAAATTAGGCATGCAGAACAATCTTTACCGGAAATATTTTCTTCCATGAACTATACCGTATTCCTGTGGATTAGTAAACGTTTAGAAATGTTCAGGTTTGATAGTTTTTCCAGTCAAATCATTGTTATTTTGACCCATAAACACAGACAAACGCTCAGATTAACGAAGAGAAACTAATTAGAGTCGAGGTTAGATATAACAGATGATCACTTGGTCGCAGTGCTCCGTCATTCTGTACTTTTGGAATTAATGGAACTTTTAGATTTTATTTTCCATTTTTGAAGTTTTTTTTTAATAGATTGATTTTTTCCCCTATCAAAACCGTTTTACAATATCCTAATTTATAGGCCTGAGTGAATTAATAACTGCTTATGTCTACCGTGTGGATAAGTCTGGGGTACGAATCCCATGGTTGACAGTAGAACTTTTTTGAAATCTTTGCCCTTCACGAGTATAGTGAGTTTACTATTTGTCATTCGTTTGGAGAGGTCTAGGTTCAAATCCTGTTGGACCAGAAGAGGTCTAAAGTCGGGGATGTAATTAGCCGATCTCAGGCGGATGGAGAATGCCTATTCCTCGCGTGAGTTACTCCTGGTTTTTCAGCTCGCACCGAATGAAAATCCGCCCCCGCACGTACTTGTACAGACATAATACATGATAAAGGACACATAAAATAGAATGCCAGTGAAGAACGCACTTTGAACAAATCATTCGGTGAACCTAAAAAAAAAAAAAAAAAGGTTTGATTCAGGCCCACTTATGTACTCACAATCATTGATGTGTTTTCACATGTAATTTATGCCGCCTGCATTACAGAAAGTGTCTACGAAGCGCAATAAAATCTGAATACCTTCAGTTCTCACAGAAACAAAACGTACTCTGTTACTGTGATGTATTCTGTTATTTTGAGCAAAAGATGCAAAATTCCTGATCAGTCCCACATATTAGACCCTGGTTCTCTGTTTTATATGTGAAGCACAAATTCGTACACATGATGATGCTGCCTATACGAGTTTCCACGGAGTTGGTGTCTTTCGGTGGTGCTATATATTTCCTTTTTTTTTTCTCGCAATGTTTTCACCATTTATTTCTCCAAACAATAGACTGATATCAGGATATTCGAGTGAGTTACAGTTTTTAAAAGCTGTTATTAGTAGCCACTTGCACACATTTTTTCTCCAAGTGTACTGCATAACCAGTTTAAAATTATTCATTGATTGTCTTCTCCAGAGATAACAACTTAGAATGACTTAGTTTTATTTTTTGAAGATTTTCGTTATATAATCTTTTCCTACATACATTGGTATTACAGAAATTTGGTTCTGGCTTCTGCGAAAACTCTACGTTCATTGAACTCTTAATCTCATACCGCATTTTATTTTGAATTTCACTTCAAGAAATAACTAATAACAAAGCCAGTGTGTCAATCCAGCTGTGTGGCAAGTGCAAGAGCCTCTCTGATTACACCGGAAGATGCAGTTTACAACTGTCAGAGCTCTGCTGCCTTTGAGGCTCCGTCATTCTCATGTCCGGAGATTCTTCGTGTCCCATCATCATATCCCCCTCAACCTGCTTTTATTTCAGTCACTGCTGAGCAAATTATCAGCGAAAACTTAAGAGAGTAAAACAAGATAGCGGAAATACCCCACAGACTACAGGACTCCAGTTCCAATAGTATTTCGCATTCGCCAGAAACAAGTGGCAACACCTTGAATGGGATCCACACTACTGGTAATGATGTCTGGCAGTGTACAGACTCATGCTTTTCTAATCGCAAGGGTACTGATGTTTGTAACACACCTGACCAAGATTTGAATAGGATGGCCAAGTATAATATTATAGCGTTCGAACACGAGAGAAGATCTTTATCTCCAGATTGGGCCCTGCAACGTAGCCCAGTAACATCAAAGACATGTGTAAAACTATGTTTGATTAACAGTACAAGTTAAACAATTAAAAACGAGGCATCCTGCCTACGCCTCATTTGTTGTCACGTGCCCAATGGGACAGTCCTCGTTGCTACTGAATTTTCAGGATTAGCCGGCAGTGTCACTGGTCAAACCATACAGGGATAGATTGATGATAAAATCAAGATCAAATAGCCCTTCTGAAACGTCACAGTAGCAACCAAATCCTCCCCATTCTCTGAGATAGGGGATTGGCAGCCTGCGGTGTTTTTTACAGAACGTTCGAAGCATTTCCAACAAGCTTTCTGCGCTAAAAACCTGCACGATGATGGCTGACTTTGACTATATTTGCCTTGTTGAAACGTGGTTACTCAATAACAGACAACTAAACATTCTCGCTAATCCGCTTGGATACAAATGTGTTAGCACTGGAAGAACATGAAAAACGGGGTGGAGGAACCATGATCCTGTATAAAGATGAATAACCATCTACAAAGGAACACCTCTCCAAATCAGATAATTTTGAAGCCACCTGTGCTACCTTTTTCAATGGAAAAATAAAATTATAAATCTGTCTTATATATCTGAGCACATGAGGGATTCGAGAAATCAGCTCTTCGCATGGCTTACCATTAACCTCAATCTAGCTGTAGATAGGATCCTGTTAAGAGACTTCGACATGCCAATTCCAAAACATACTGACGCAAAAAGAAATCTTGACGCTTCTTTCACAGCTCATTCTGAAACAGCTGATTACCCCAGCAACTAGAGAGAATCAACGGTTGGTTGTTGTCTATTATAATACACTTCGGATTAGATTAGCAGACAATTTGTTTCGCTTTAACTCAGATCACAATCCCATAGCTGTAGATACCGCACTCAATATTGCTGGAGCAATCAGGAGGACGACGGAAATTTTAACGACATTCACAGAACAACCTATCTGTAAAATATAGCAAACCAAATATCACCCTCAAAGAACTTCCAGAATACAAATGGCAAGAGTTAAACACGAAGCCGGCAGAGGAAGCTCTCCAGCTACTGGCCCTAAAGCTCACAAAAGTTGCCTATGAAAGAGTGTTGAGGGTCATAAGGATAACTGGGAAATCCAAAAACTGGTTTAATCCACAGATAAAATATGCCTTTCGTAAAAAGCAAAGACATTACAGGAGGTGACTGAAAGCAGACCATCCTAATTACCACATTCAGTACAAAAAAGAGTTCTCAATTCATAAAGCTGAAAAGACAAGCACGTTACGCAGCTGTATTTTCAAAGCTGGAACAGGGAAGAAGGATTGTTGGTGATAGAGAAAAAAAGGGTCTCATGACTGCCGAGGTTTTTAGTGAATGATCCAAGAAGAGATTTAGACAACCTTCCGCGCCCAATAAATTAGCAACCGAAGGAAACAGGAAGGGAATAACTGACCTCCTTCACCGAATCGCAGAAAAAGAACCCATCTCAAACTTCCTAAGAAGGACACCTCTAACAATCATCACAATTGCCAAAGAAAACCACATGAAAGCCATAAATGAACTTCCTAATAAAGCAACTGTTGGTCCTTGATAACTTCCCTCTTTTCATGGCAAAATCAGCAGCCCTTACGTTATTGAGGTTATCACACCTTCAATGAAATCATTCAAAAAGGTTCTCTTCCCTGTATATGGAACAGCTATATAGTCAGGCCTATTCCCAAAATAAAGAAACCAAAGACTATAGACTCGTAGCCATAAGTTGCACCATCTTGAAAATTTTTGAGAAGACTCTTCTCTCAGCTCTCACCCAACACTGCTTCGGACAACGTCCTCTGCACCTACACTCCATCTTATCTGGAAAATCAACCGTCACAAATCTCCTTAAGACCCTTCTCCGGATGCAGAAAGCTCTCAACAATAAGGAACAGCTCGATATTATCTTCCTAGACATATCCACATCTTTTGACAATATCTCGATAACGGCTCTGGAAAAAATTTTATCTTTCTACTTCAAAATACAAGGCAATCTCCTGAAGATTTTATGTATCATTCTGAAGGAAAGACGCCTCATAATCTGTAATGACGATTTTATTGCCCATTACTCCATTTCGCAGGGAGTGCCACAGGGAGGAGTTCTCTCCTCACTTTTATTTGCTGCAGCTCTGGAACCATTTTTTTTTGCATCCCATAAAGATAACTTTATTACATATGCTGATAACCTGAAATTATTCGTCAAATCTAAAGGTCTACAACAAGTTAAGCAAACAAATCAACAAGCCAATAACACAATAATTGAAATGGAGTACTACCTCTACTGTATTGGACTACATTTAAACCCAAGCAAATATGTTAAGGTGACAATTACAAAGTTAAGGAGCAGGATCAACATCTCTATGCTGGGAAGCGGATGCGAAGTTCAAAAGGTTAAATCGCACGTAGACCTTGGCCTAAAATGGGATGAGGGACTAACGAGCACTTTGATTATATCAAAGCAAAAACATAGGCAGTACTCTGGGCTGCCAAGCAGGAGTTAACTGGCATTAGAAACCCAGACCTGTTAAAAAGTATATCTTGAAATGTATACTTCCCATCCCACTGTATGCTTCTCAGATTTGGTCCTCTGCCTCACCGAGCAACCTGAAAGCTTTTCTCAGCATTGAATACTGGCTTTTGAGATGGCTGAACAGGATCTCGAATCGCCCATTTGCTATTTCTAGAACCGTCCTACTTTCCAATCTCAGTACCGTATTCCCCCTGGAAACAGACAATTAACACTAGAAATGTTTTCATATTAGGCCCAACTGCTAACAGAAGATTAGACGCTCCGAGCATTGACTGTTTATTTCATTCTCATCGAGAAGCCCCCAGGAATGCTGAAACAAGACATCCTCTTTAAAGCAACTTAAGAAACCTGGACAGCATAAGTCGCTTTTCTCCAAAAAAATACGATAGAACTCTCCAATCAACTAAGAATCGAACCGGAAAAGCTCTGTAACGACAACGTCCTCAGGTTGCAGGTCTTTACCGACTCCTAACTCCTTTAGTGCCTGCCACTCGGCTCAAAACTGCATTTAATTTTGATCTCTTTGAACTATATCTTCTCATTATTTTAAATATCAACCTAAGATGTCAAAACTTGAAATATTCTAATATAAAATCATAATTACACATGTATGCCAAAATTTTGTATTCGATCTGTCATGGTGAACGTCCCATGGACTTTTGTAACCTTATGCTCATGGGGTCCGCTTCACACCTTAGAATGTAATCCACACCCTTCTAGCCAATGGCTGCCTCAGGGGTGTCTCCTCAACAGAAAAATAAATTGATAATAATAATAAAATAGTAATTTTGTTTAAATCCTGAAAATATTTTTTCCAGAAGACGTTTCGAAGGCTGTTCATGAAAAGTAAGGCGTGGATCGTTTAGTATTGGCTAGAAACCCATAGATTTTTTATGGAAATTTTTTATTCCTCATTTAAAGGAAAAATATTTATCTTCGCGAGAAAATAAGTATTTTAACTTTATTCCTGGAATACAATTATTCCTTATTTTAATTTGTGTATGTGAATAATTTTCGTACTGTATTCTTATCCATTTCGAGCATATTCGAGTCTCAATTTTAGCTTGTGCTTCGTCAGCGGAGAGCGCGAAAAAAAAAAAACTTGACCATTATCAAGAATTTTCAACCATTCACACGACCGATGACTAATTTAAAAGAACTTCTCTGATAAAAAAAAAAAAAAAAAAAACTTGATCATGCTTTTAATTTCCTTCATAGAAAAGTAATTTTGTTATGAAATGATCTTTAGATATTACAAAAACATGAGCAAAGTTGTAAAAGACATTGCTAGTTTAATCCTAACTATAAATTTATCTTCATCAGAATTTTTTAAATCAGTTTTACCCTTCTTTATTAATTTTACTTAACACCTTATGAGTTTATTCCCCGAAGGCTACGACATGTTTGTATCATCCTATCTTAATGCAAGACTCAACTACCTACTTAACTTTTTGTCGTCTGAAATTGTTTTCTTCGAAGTTAAACTGCCAGCATATTCTCAAAAACACGAAATTCCCTTAATGGAAATCTTGTCACGCCTGGACTGGCAACAAATTCATAAATCCAGACCTTTATCGTCTTTCAAACATTTTTTTGCACAGTAACGTCTTTAATTCCATTACTTACACAAAAGTTTCGATGCAGTAAACGTTGTCTTGCGTTTCCTCATTTAAGTTTACTTTTTTCTAGAAAATTTCCCATAATTGCATGAGATCACGAAAGATTTTTTGAATATACGTATTACATTTTTAAAATAAGTACATTTTAACTAATTCCGATATTTAAAAATACTACTTGTACCATGATGTTTCATCAAAAAAATCATTATAGAAATCCTATTGTCTCGAAACTTGATACTACGACATGTTGCACAGACAGTAATCTAGACTCGCTAATATTCGTAAAACCGGACAAATGCCAACTCATTGTGATTTTCTGTTGTATAGGATCTGTGTTCTAATTTTGAATTTGATTTTTAAATCGATCTAAGTTTTCAAGCAGCATTTAAATTTTTTTTTTTTTTTTTTTTATAAATGTAGATATTTCAGAATTTTAAGCCAGGAATTCTCTTACCTGAGATTTAAGTTTTTTTTCAGGTCTTCGGGAATAACTGCATCCAGGTACGGTATAATTAGAATTGATGGAATCTATTCTAATTATACTGTACGTAATAATGCTAACAAAGTTAATAATTGCGATGTAAGTGTATTAGCAGTTCTCTCTTAATTAACGGAAATAACCCCCGAAGGAAACAACTTTTTTAACGTCCTCATTATGGTAATATTGATGTTATTTGTTACGTTGTATCCAAGCGAAATACTTGCCGTCAAGGTTTGTTATAAAAATGAAGAAAAAATATGGTTTCAGATTAACGTTCGGTTCGTAGTTCATGTAATCAGCAAATTCCCTTCCCGGTGACATGTTTTTTATTTATCATTTATTTTTTTTTGTCAAAGAATCGAGATATATTCAAAACAAAAACATCTGGATTTGGTCACATATACCCGAAATAATAGAAACATATTATGAAACTCTTTTATCCACTCAGTTGTTATCGTTGTACTTATATCCTGATTTACAGTGCCAGTTAGTCATAAGCACAAAAACATCAATTACTTAATTTCATATTTAAAAATTAACTCATTAAATTCTCTTTAATAACATAAACTGAATGCGTAGTTGAGACTTTTCAAATGGCGATTTATCGTTGTAGCTGAAAAAGTAAAGGCCAATATCATCATTAAATATATTCAAGAACGATTTTGATAATACAAAAAGATTAGATTACGCTAGTCGCCATAGATTTTGTTTCCAAAATTCATGGTGTTTCTGGATGTATTTTCAGTGCTAATTCTAAAAATCCAAACCATTTTTACCAATCACGTGGCTTTACAAACAGTAAATTGTTTTCTTAGATACACATTCCATGTACAGTATAAGCAGTATACGTAGCCGAGTGGTCAGGGGCGTGAGTGCAGTGGTACACGCTCTTTGAGTAGACCGGGGTTCAAGCCCCTGACTGCTAAATACGGTCGATCTGCCAACCCGCACTGGACCAGCGTGGCAGATTATGGTCCATTTCCCTCAGCATGAATTGTTGAGGAGACTTCCATCCTGCAGTGGGTTGATAATGGCTGCAATTTACTTTTTTTTTAGTATGCATCTACTTCCTTTGTGAGATATAGATATGTAAAGATGTGTTTAGACATGTCGAAACTTGAATGTTAGGTACCATATAAACGTGCGAATCGTTTCTTCCGCATACAGTTGTTTTCTGCTGCAGTAGCTCTAATTAGTATCTGCTTTTAATGATTTTCATATTCTGTGACTTTGACGATGGTCACTCTTGGTTATGTAAACAATACAGATATATTTTGTTACGTTTGCAGTAACTATGTTGTGTCGAAACAAAGACAGGATATAACATCATTTGTGAAAAATGTATATACCGCATAGTAGTAGTAATAATAGTAGAGGCATATGATGCAAGAAAGCAAGATTATGTAGCATCAGCCAAAAAAAAAAAAAAAAAAAAACCCCAAACCATTTGACACATCTATTCCCTCTAAATGTTTGTCCAGTTCCTCCTTGAATTTATTTAAACTATCAACTTCCACAACGACAGATGCAAGTTTGTTCCAGTAATCAACTACCCGCTGTCTGAAGGCACATTTCCGCACATTTATTCTATAACTGTCTTTCCTCAGGTTCGTAATCTGAGCAAGAGGAAGAATCCCACCAGAATTGAGCCTGCTCAACCCATTGAAGGCCTTATACACCTCAATCATATTACCTTGCAGGTGCCTAGTCTCAAGCCGTATGCAAATTTGCAGAACGTAAGCCTTTCTTGGTAAGACCACTATTTCGTTCCCCTCACCAATATTTTGCCATTCTTTGTACTCGCTCAAACAACTTTACATCCTTCCTAAAATGAGGCCTCCAGACCTGTACGCAGTACTCAAGCCGTGGCCTGACCATTGCCTTATACAAAGGGATACTCACCTCCTTTTCCCTACTAGCAAAATTCCTGTATATCATTGACAATACTCCATGACCTGCTCTGGCAGCCTGTCTGCACTGCCCAGAAAATTTCATATCAGACTGCACAATTATTCCCAGGTCGTTTTCATTTTTTAAACCTGAGTGTAGTACCACACAGTTTGTATGTTTCTCTGGGGTTACTTCTATCCATATGCAGTAAAAATAAATAAATTTTCTGTTTATACTCCGGGACGACCACACGGTCAAAGGGGTTCACAAGGTAGAGAGAATACAAGAAACAACACCGTACTCAGCAGTCACGGGCATGAACTCTTGTCACTCAAGGCACGTGTACTTATGCAACCGCACTTTGACCACTCTGCTACGGCGGCTTCTGCTTTGCATTTGTCAATGTTCAACTTCAGTTACAACTTCTCAGCCCATCTGCCTAACTTTTCTAGATCCTGTTGCAGCAGAACACTGCCATTACTGTTATTAACAACAGTGCCAGCCTTATCATTTGCAAACGTAGATATTAAGCCTGATATATCTTCATCAATATCATTGATAAATATATAAAACAACATTGGACCCAACACCGAACCCTGGGAGACTCCACTAATAAACATTAGTCCACGAAGAGCAGCGTCCATTGATTACTACCCTCTGTCTTGTCCCACTCAACCACCCTTTTATCCATTTTAGCAACTTCCCTTAATACCATACTGCTCCAATTTGTACAGTAGGCTTCCATGCGCAACAGTGTCAAAGTCTTTCCTCAAATCCAAGTATATGATATCAAAATTATTTTTTACATCCAGTTCCTTTGTAATAACCACATCATATTATCCAATCAAATTTGCCAGACAAGACTTTCCCTTAACAAACCCATGCTGTGTCTGAATTATTGCTGCAGTCTTGTCTAGATGATCCTGCAATGCATCTTTAACCAGTGACTCCATTATTTTACCCGGAACAGAAGTTAAACTAATTGGTCTGTAATTACTCGTGTCACTATTAGATCCCACTTTATGAATTGGAGATACCTTTGCATATCTCCAGTCCGTCGGGACTTCCCCTGAGTCCAAGGATTCTCACATAATTATGGCTAAGGGTTTGCTTACTTCCTTTGCCGCCTTCTTTAATATAACTGGATAGATCCCATTCACTCCGGGTGCCTTTTGTTATGTTTAACTTAAACAATTTCTCCTCCACTTTGCTCTTAGTTATTACAAAATCATTAAGCACCCTGTTACAGTTTGATAAACTTCTAGCATTCTCCCCCCTTAACTCCTCATATGTGAATGTAGATGCAAAATAGTCATTCAGATTGTCAGCTGTCTGAGCAGGTTCATCAACAGTCGAACTATTGATATCAAGTGGACCAATCTAATTCATCCCCTTTCTTTTAGAGTTTATATAACTAAAGAAGTCGTTGCTGTTTTTCTTAGCATCCTTTGCCAAAGATTTTTCGTAATCTGTCTTCGCTTGCCTAGCTTCCTTTGTGACTTGATTACAGACTATCGTATATATATATAATCTTTATTGTGTACAAAAGGATGTATACAATTTACCCTTCACGGCAGGAATGCCAGGGGCTTCACATTGGCTGGTGGACAAAGGCGTTGAGGACGGGGCCCACATCGAAGTTCGGGTTCATCCTCCAGGGCCAACAATATAATAAGTTTCAGTTAAATTATTCACAATATTCATAAAAATATTATATAGTATTTTTGAAATTATATACAATATTATACAGACATCCTTTTTGAATTTATTATACTGCCACATTACTGTGCAGTTTGCCTGGTTGAGTTTAGGTCATCAAGGATCTCTCTCCGGTATTTGCGATCCTTGACAAATTTGTAGAGCTCGCCTTCGATTTCTTGGACTGTGATAAGCATCTGCTTGGGGAGAAAGCGGTCGCTAAGGGCTAGTCTATTATGGTTGGCTGTAAGTGTTGGAGCTGACCTCAGTCCGGGTTGAGGGATTCTCCAGCTGCACAGTTCCCATATGTTGGGCTCCGAGATTATTCCAGTGGTCATTTTGGTAGTTAGGGTGAGGCGTCTTTCCATTATAAGATTTGGCAGTCGGGCAAAGTTCAGTGCGGTTGCCATCGCAGTTGTTCTTTGCTGGGGTGGACGATGATGTTTATGTGTGATCCAACGAAGGAGCCAGTATTCGGAGGAGTACACACGCTTGATATTCGTGGGGGCTGCAGATGCCCATATTTCTGAGGCGTATAACACGACGGAGTATACAGAGGTGTATACGTACTACCGAGTCACATCCAGATCCTTAACGTGAAGTAGTTGTTGTTTGGTAATCCACCGCATTTTGCAGAATTTTGTTATGAGCTTGTCAATGTGGGGCTTGAAGGTCAGTTTGCAATCGAAAACTACTCCCAAGTCTGTATGTGTGTTTACCAGTGGAAGGAGAATGCCATCTACAGAAGCTTGGACTTCAGTGGGTTGGTGCTTCAACGAAAAGACAATTTGGGCTGATTTTGCAGGATTGATAAGTAGTCCAAATTGATGGAGATAGAATTCTAAGTCGTGTAGCTTTCGATTGATCTTTTCATTAATTTTTGAGATATGTTCGCCCGGGTTAATCTGGGTGTGTAGCCTAATATCGTCAGCATAGCAGATTATGTCTTCTTTCTCTTGAACAAATGGAATAATGACTGCAGTAAATAATAATCCGGAGAGGACTCCGCCTTGGGGAACTCCTGCAGTGATTTTTCTTGAGATTATTTCTTGATCTGCTGTAAGAACAGTGATTCTGTCTGATAGCAGGGTTGTGATAAACTACAACAAGTCACCTTTTATATGGAAGTAATTTTCTGGGAGGTGAACGAACGAGGGAATGCTGATTGAGTCGAAGGCAGCTTCCAGGTCGACATAGGTAACGGCAAGTTCTGCTTTAGCTTCTAGTGCAGTGAGAATGGGGCTGGTTATGGATGTTAAATTGGTGATTGTGAATCTTCCGGGATTGGCATAGTGAATTTGTGGGGGTTTGTGAGGCATGATTTGATTGGTGATGGTTGAAAGTAATGACTTCTCCATAAGTTTTAAGAGGCTGGAAAAGCGAGAGATTGGCCTGAACTGTTTAATGAGGGATGCAGATTGGCATTTAGGATGTGGCCTCACAGCATATCTGTTTCAGAGAGGGAGAAAGTAGTGCTGCGTTAAGACACGGTTAAAAATTGAGAGTAGTGGATCGATGATAAACGTGCTGAGAAACTTGATCATGAATTGTGGCACAAGGTCAGGGCCTGCGGTTGCAGTGGGTGGCAATCCATTTATAGCAGTTATAAGCTGCTTCCTGGTGATGCTAACGGTGGCGATCATATCCGTTGGGATGTTGTTGACAGATAAGTTGCCTGGATATGTCGGGGCCACATTGTTCGAGAACCGTGCACTTTGGTCCATCCACAGTTCATGATCCAGTGTTTTAGGAATTTCTGTGTGCCGAGAGTCATAAAATGGTTTGCCTTTTTGTAGGGTTGCTTTTAGTTGTTTTTTGATTGCAGATGATTTCTGGCGGTTGAACACTGCCCTTGCTCTGGAGAAGGCAATCCGATCTTGTACAGCGCCTGACTCTTTCCATCTCTTATGCAGATTTTGTTTTTCTTGGAAGGTTTTGTTCAGTGGAGGCGTACACCAAGCTCTTGAACGGGGAGTGATGCAGACAGTCTCTGTCGCTCCGTAGTTGGCAATGGTCCGGATCCACCTGGTCATCAGGTCCACAGCCAACTGGAGATCGCAATTGTTGAGAGCTTCCCAAGGGATGGAGGATGTGGCTTCGAGACATCGTGGTGGATCAATGATTTTGGGGGATGTTATTTCTTTTTTCTTTTTTGGGCCTTGAATGTTGAAGTTAGGTGCGGCTAAGTGCAGGAGTATGGCAATGGATTCGTGATCGGATTGAAAGAGATTGTGAGGGTTGTCTTCGAGGTCGCATAGTGCTGAGGAGAATACCAAATCTAAGAGATTGGGTCCTCTGGTGGGGTGGCAGTTGAGAAGGCCCAGTGAATCCATACTGCTAACGAATGTCCTACTAAGATGTGCGAGATTAGGTGGAAGATTGAAATCTCCACAAACAATGTGCTTAGCAGAGGAGTGGAGGTGATTCACTAGCCAATGGATTACATTTTCAATGATATCACTGTTTGGGCCTGGTGGAATATATACTGTTGCTATGTCTATCAAGTAGGTGTTAAGCTTGAGGGACACCATGGCAGCTTCAAATGCAAGGGATTGGCTTACCACAGAACGTACCAATGAAAAGAGAGTGGTATTGTAGAGTATTGCGACTCCCCCTCCTCTACGATCCACTCTAGAGGAGCAGAGCATCTGGTAACCAGCCTGAGGTGCACAGGCAATGGAGTCCTGCCCATTCCCAAGCCACGTTTCAGCGATACAGAGGACATCCAGGGTTTTCGAGAGTAGAATCTGTTCGACAGTGTCTAGCTTGTTACAGATGATACTTGCATTTTGAAAGACAATTCGAATAGTGGTAGCCTTAGCAATCGGAGTTCGTACAGGTGGCAGGTCTCTTTTTTGGCGCCGCATTGGTCTACTGTGCGTTGTGATATGTACAGGGATATTAGAGACAGGTTTGCAGCCTTGGGAATTGACATCATAAACGGCTGGTAGTTGGATTGATTGATATGTGGACATCTTGTTTCCTATAGTAGTTTTGTTCTCAGTAGATTGATTTGAATTCTTCTGCGTTTCTTTGGCTTGGCAGCTTGGTAGTTTTAATTGCTGTTGTATTTGTTGATTATTTGAGTGGTTTATCGCGGTTCTTGGCGTCTGGTCTAGGAAGGGTTTGACGAGAGTTCCAGGGGGCCATAGCCTTGGATCCAACACGAAGCTCATCATCTCTGGGTGGCAGGTAAGGATGAAAGATGCGTAAGTTGGGTACCTAATTCTTCTCTGTCTCACATCAATATTTATTCTGTGAAGTTCTCCAAACATGGCCTTATTTCTGCCTGGTTTAGTAGTTGGTTCCAGTCGAGAAACAATTTGCCCACGAGTCTGGACCACTGTGATATTGTACGAATATGAATGATGCCCCTTAGTAGAGTGTTGTGTGCCACCTGTTTTTCCCGTTTGTTTTCCACGTTCCATTTTCTGGTGGGTTGAATATATGATCCCGGTTTCTTTTGAGTGAACATGTTGATCGGCGAGAAAAGACTTGGGCAGGGAGTGCATGCAGTTTGTAAGCCTTGCTGTGCTGGTGGGATCTTTTGGATTTTATGATCGTCTTTTTGGCTGGTGACTACTTCTGCAAATGTGGGTATTAATGGACTCTTTCCAGTTTGGATTGTCTGCTCTAACATTTTAGGTTTGGTATTATTTAGGGTCGATACTGTAGAGGGGACCACCCTACAGTATCGACTGTAGAGGTCTTTGAGCGGCTCTCTCCGGTGATGTTAGATGCAGGTTTGGTAGAGTTATCTTCACTGAAATCTGTATCTTTGCTATTGAGCTGATTAGTGGATTGTTCTCTTTTGCTATTTTGAAGGTTGGGTTCTATGGTAGAAGGCTGGTTCACTACAGTGAATTTATTTGCAACTACTTGTGCCTTGAGTTGTTGTATTTCTTCAAGTAGGCTTGAGTTTTGGGCTTTTATTTGCTTAATCTCATTAATAAGCATATTCAGCTGCGTGTTTATGAGCATCACATAATCATCACTTATCTGCAGGCAGTTTTCCCTGTGCATCAAAATTGTTACCGTTTGGCTGTAATCGCTGACTAGGCGAACACGTCGTGTTCGCCTAGTCAGTGATTTTAGGTTCGATAAAACTGGTGACCACCAGGGCACATCGATTTGTCACACGCCTCCAGTATATTGTCCTGAATGAAATTTACCTGGTTGTGAACAGAAAGAGTTTCCGTGACGTTCAGCTGATCCGATGAAAGAGACTCAATGAAGGAACTATCAAAAATTTGCCATTTGGCCGATTGTGTATGATACCTAGGGTGATCATTTATATCCGATCTGGTTCTAGCAATGTCAGCACCCAAACAGAAGGTGATTACATTATGGTCGCTAGTGGACCAGCTTGTGTGTAATTTCCAATCACTAATCTTAGAGGCAATGGACGAGGTAACAACAGACACATCGATGTAGGAATGTCATAGGCAGAGCACAATATGAGAAAGAGCAAATGATGCCCACAACAACTACTTTGTAGTTTTTTTAAGAGTGTCTATGGTGTATCAAAACACCGATATTATATAGATACTAAACTCTTAAAGTATTATGCCTTGTGCATTTAATTATTTTAAATATTATCTTATACACCTTTTGGCATCTCTCATATTGTGCGATTAACTTCACAACTGGGTCGTCATGTCTGCAATACTAGGGTACCTGCCCACCCACTGATGATAGGCCAATGGTAGAAGGCCTATCATCAGTGGGTGGGCAGGCAGGCTTGATGAATAGCCTTAAAACATGTCTGGGGAGCCTGGTGTTCACGGAGTTTCCGAGAATGGGTAACAACAGTCTTCTCTAATGGGGAAGCGTTACCTATTCGAGGAGTTTGAGTTTTTGAGTGGTGTGAGTTGAAGGAGTTAGTCCCTTTCATTCTTCTACATGTTTCTTTTTCCTCTTCCACTCCTACTATTACTTTCCCTCTACCTTTTTTGCTTTCTAAGTCTAATAGGGACAAGTGGATAGTAGAGCTATTATCCCACACATATACAAATAGCCTTGAAACATGTCTGGGGAGCCTGATATTCAAGGAGTTTCCGAGAATGGGTAACAACAGTCTTCTCTACTGGGGAAGCGTTACCTATTGGAGGAATTTAAGTTTTTGAGTGGTGTGAGTTGAAGAGTTACTGTCCCTTTCATTCTTCGACATGTTTCTTTTCCTCTTCCACTACTACTATTACTTTCCCTCTACCTTTTTGCTTTTCTAAGTCTAATAGGGACAAATGGTTTCAATTTTATAATTCATTTGTTTGATCTGGTCCATGGGTTTTTTTTTCACATTAAATTCACAATAGCCTTGAAACATGTCTGGGTGGTGGTACTCACTGAGAATAAGTAACAATAGCCTTCTCTATTAGTGAAGCGTTACTTATTTGAGGTAGTGCAGTATCATGGCAACTCGTCGTGAAGGCAGAGCACAATATGAGAAAGAGCAAATGATGCCCACAACAACTACTTTGTAGTTTTTTAAGAGTGTCTATGGTGTATCAAAACACCGATATTATATAGATACTAAACTCTTAAAGTATTATGCCTTGCGCATTTAATTATTTTAAATAACTAAATCTAAACGTTGTAAAGTAGAGTCAATATCTTTGGAGGGGGAACAATAAACTGAGACTAAACTAAAATATGAAATAGCAAGTGCTTAAAAAACGGTACTCACCTTTGAATAAATCTGCAATAATTTTTAAAAAATGAATGGTAATTAAATAATTTAGGTGAGAAGGTAGAGTAAAGGAATTAATGAGGGTGTTAAGTTGGCAAATTGGGCGAGAAGTGAACGCGTGCTGTATTTTAAAGGTTGTCTGTGCTTCCCATGATGCTCTTTTGGAGATGTGGGAACGTTAACTGCGAGAGGTTCCAAGCCGGGGAAAGATTAAAGGAAAATTTCATGTTTATGATGTTGAGGTTAGAATGGTGCCGGAACCATTCGATAATAAGTGCTTCATAGTGAAGAATTTTGTGGCTGGATTTGAGTTTAATAATGGTGATAGTGGAATCGACTGGTGGGGGGGGGGGGGTTAGGAGCATTAGCAACTAAGGCCATATTGCTCCGGTGCGGTGGTCATTCCCTGACCTTTCCGCATCCTCCGTATTTGGTGGTGACGGGCTCGAACCCCGGTCTAATCAAGAAGCGTGTGCGACACACTGCTGCTCCTTCCCACCTGGCTACGGAGGCGCCGGGGGTTGTGGGTATGAGCTTGTATTGTAAGTTCTGTGCTGGATTGGCCTGTTCTAAAACTGTTTTGGTGGTAGTATGCGCAGGTGTTGGAGGTTTTAGTAGAGCCGAATTCTGTGGTGGTGCTGCCGATGTAGCAGGCGTCGCAGTTGGGCTGGCATTTAATAAGATATATATTGTTGAGGTCACTAGTGGGGTATTTATGTATGTCTTTATAGGAATTAAAAAAGGATCCTAGTTTATTGTACGCGGAAAGGGTGAGCGAAATGTCTGTATCGGATATATATAAACTTAACAAAACTTCTAACATAATCATACAAAAAGCGGACAAAGGGGATACGATTGTCATTCTAGACAAAGACACTTATACAAAAAAAATGGATTTAATATTAGCTGATCAAGACACACAAAATCGTTGACAACCATAACACCACTAAACTTAAAAATAAACTTGACATAATTTTAAGTTTCCAGGCCAGGCAGAATAAAGAAATCAATCTATATACTTTACAGCAAATAGGAATCCGTAATAACATCCTTCCTCATATGTTTGGTATTGTTAAGTTACATAAACCCGATCACCCATTTAGACCTATTGTTTCTTTCAATAAATCAGCTTTCGCTAACTTATCGACTTATCTAGTAAAAATCATATCCCCACTTACCAGATTCTCAACATTCAAAATCACCAACACTAATCAAGCTTTTCAAAAAATCAGCAATACCATAGTTTCTGACGGAGACTTTCTAGCGTCCTTTGACGTTGTGTCTCTATACACCAATGTATATATCACCTTGCAAGCTTTACGCGAATTCTTAACAACAGATAATAATTTAACAAAACGAACCACCCTTTCCATCAATAGTATTCTCGAACTTACTTCACTTTTATTAGACGCCAGGTATTGTAGATTTAACAACAAGATCTTTCAACAAATATTCAGTTTACCAATGGGCTTAGGTATTTCCGCCCCCCCCGTCCGAAGTTTATCTTGCCACCATAGAAAATCAAATTTTGCAACCCTTTCCTTCAGAAATAAAATTATGTACACGCTACGCCGATGACATCCTCACAATAGGTAATAGATCTTCCATAGTCTCTTTTTAAAGTTCAATTCTATACGTGACAGGCTCAAACTTACCCTTGAATTCGGAATGAACAACCAGATCAATTTTATTAATCTTACTATCTTCAAAACAGATACAAAATTAAGCACAAAAATTGTTAAAAAAAATACACATACCGGAAAATACCTTCATTTCGCTTCGCACCACCCCCTTAGCACAAAAAAAGCTGTCTTATACAACCAAATCCATAATGCCATCAAATTCAGCTCCTCACAAAATGATTTACAAAACGAGCTTCAATATCTCACGGAGAAATTCATATCTAGAAACTGTCCTCCTCAACTCATTTCTCATACAATTTACACCGTTAAAAATATAATTAATAACCCATATAAACATAATAATAAAAAAAACAAACACATGCATAATTCTCCCCTACCATAGCGAACTTGCAGGACAATTCCACCGCATATTTAAAGGTACAGACATTTCGCTCACCTTTTCCGCGTACTAAAATAAACTAGGATCCTTTTTTTAATTTCTATAAAGACATACATAAATACCCCACTAGTGGCCTCAAAAAAATTATATATCTTATTAAATGCCAGCCCAACTGCGACGCCTGCTACATCGGCAATACCACCACAAAATCCGGCTCTACTAAAACCTCCAACACCTGCGCATACTACCACCAAAACAGTTTTAGAACAGGCCAATCCAACACAGAACTTACAATAAATGTAACACAAGTAATATTTTGTGTGCACATGCCTGAAATAACAGTGACATTAAGACTTATTAAAGATGATAATAAATGTTTTAGGTTTTTCGTTAGAAACATGTACTGTCTTAGCTGTAATGGTGAATCCAGTAACTTTGTATAACTCACCAAAAACAAGCAACATATGGCTCTTGTAAGCACACAATATCTAAATTCAACTCAAAAGCCATAACTCTTTCCTCATCCATTACTGACCTACACCTTTGTGCATTTAATTGCATAAAGCTTATAAAATTATCTTCACAGTGATTTCTAATTACTCCATACTGATCAAATATAGACCGATTATCTTGCCATTTCTAAAGCTCTAATGTATTCTGGACAATTATTGTCCCGTACTGAATGATCACAGTTTTTACCTTTCCTCTTACAATTAACACATATAGGACTCTTGTCCTTATGAATACAGTCAACAAACACATGTCCTCCTTGGACACAATGGTCACATGAAACAGTTTTATGTGAGCAATAATTGGTAGAATGTCCATATCCTAAACATTTAAATCATTTAGTTATCACTGTAAACTTTCTAAAATTATATGATGAATACCCTATAAATAACCTATCACCCCGAAACATACTCTTATATATCTGAGGTGCAACCCCAATTACCCAATTTGTCAACTTAATTTTATTCCCAGTTTTAAATCTAAATGTTATCCCCTCTTTCACTTCCTCCCTTGAAAATCCATAGTGTCTCAAGTTCTTAAAATACAAATCATTCACAATTTCTTCTTGTGTCACCTCTTTCGGCACATCATATACTAACAAATTAGTCACTTTAATTCTTTAATTGGATTAGTCACTTTAATTCTGTCTTGCTTGATCCCCCCCCCTCTCACTCAAAGCTTCTGTTTCAGTTATTTTACTTAAATCTTCCTTATCTGTCTCAATCAATAATCCTTTGTTCCTAATTGTTCTTAAATTCCTTATCTTTACTTCTTTTAAATCCTGTTTTAAAGTGTTAACAACAAAATCTTTTACATCCTGACTGGTTGCAAATTTAGCATCATCTTGAGCTCTCAAAATAACTATGTTACTTTGACTCGGTTTCTTACTTTTTATACCCCTATCCTCTCTCTCTGCAATTCCTTTATCACATTGGTTTCATCCTCATAATGGGTCAAAGTTTGAGTATCTTGCTGCTTTACTCTATCTGCATATGTTTGTTGTTGCTGGTGTTGATTATCTACTATCCCTGTCAAAATGATTGTCCTCTGACTAAATCATCAAATAATGCAGCTCTTATCTGCAATTCCTCAACCCTAACTTTTAATCTTTCATTATCTATTAATAATGCTGTAGTAACAACTTCTAAGTCTATCCACTTATCCAACACAAAATTGGATGCAGCTTTTGTTATCTTGTTACTTTCACTCATTGTATAGTTCACCAATACCTTTTTAAGCTTATTAATTAACTCATAAATTGAATTTACATCTCCATACCTACACTTTTGCTCATGAATGTTACTGACAATGTCACTCTCTCTCACATTAGTTCCTGTGCTTCTTCTACTAATATCACTATAAAAACTGTCTATTTCAACCTCCAAATCCCCATGTTGAAAATCTACCTCATCCAATAGCTTTGGTTCAGAAAATATTTGGAGATCTTCAATCCCCCTCTGATTTCTTCTATTTGTGCACCCTGATCACAAAATTCTGTCTGCTTTTCAATTGACTTGACTAAGACTTGCATTTAAATTCAACTCACTAGTCTCACTTACACATGCCTTACATTTACCTCACCACTTATTACGCTTGTTCCACTTGGATTAGCTGATTTAGCATTTTTTCCCTTCAAATACTTTAAATCTAGTAACTTCTTACTTTGATCTGAATGCAGTCTTGGAACCCTAGAAGGTTGGGGGAAAGCGCCTATCTCCTCCTCCTTTTCCTGCCCCCCTTAGTCTTCCTAGTAAGCTTACATTTTCCATTTACTGTAACATTGATGAGCCCAGCAATGGATAACTAGAAACAACCAAAAGTAGACCACAATCTTCTGTTTTATAACACAATAAAAAAAAAAAAACACACACACACACGCACACAGAACACCACAGAAGCTTAACCAATTTCTTAACCTTCACAATCAGCACTACGCCAGATTCCAACATGGCCGCCTCTGCTGACAAACTGCCAGCAGAAGGAACAGATTTGTAATTTAACAACGTTAATTCAGTTTAACTGATTAGTACAAAATAATATCAGCACCGATCGGCGGTAACTACAGACACGATAAATAACTTCTACACTCCGAAGCACATTACCAGCAACACTCTATCCTCGACCACTGCAAGTCCACGAGCTTTAACCGAACTCTGGGCTCTCCTTTTCCCATCCATCGCCGGCTATGTGCTATCGTAGGGGTAATACCGCTGAGGTTTGTTTGCCTGGTTTTGGGCGTAAGGTAATTTTATCATGTTAAGTTTTTGATGTGTGGGGCTTTCGCTATGATGAACGTAGAGAGGGGACGGAGGGAGGGAGGGAGACCGAAGATTGGGGGAAAAGACAAATATAGGGCCAATAGAGTAGATAGCCCCAGTTTTCATACCTAGTGCCCATGCCCCACCAGACTACAAGTTTGGAGATGGAGGGGAAAAAACAGAGAACGTGCCCCCTAAGGAAGTGGGAATAATAGGTGAAGGGGGCTAGGGTGCTGTCTTCAGATCGCCATCAGGCTGTTCTGTTTTGTCACACATGGGGCAAGCCCCGTCCTTGCTTTTCTTTTCCATGTGATCAGCACTGAGGAGGTAGGAGCTGGAGGTGAGGGTGTATTCAGTGGATATGAAGGGGGGGGGTCCAGTGATGTCCATTAAAACATCCCCCAAGCCATGATACACATCACCGCCGGCCAACTGTGCAGTCTGGTTGAACAGTTGGATGATATTCAAGTATAATTATTAAAGAAAGCTGTTGACTATATTTCGGAACATCCTAGCAAGATAACATTCCTGTATGAAAATTAATTGTGAAACCCTGAAAACTTAAACAATGGAAGATATAAATAATATTAAATGAAAAAATTATAATTCCAAGAGGAAACTTCAGTAAGTTTTACCAGTTTTCCTGCAAGGAACAGTTGATGCTTTATCACCAACTCCGAGAACTACATGTTAGGAAAAATTTATATATATGCAGTGACTATTACTAATATAAAATAACACTAATAATAATATAATACTAATACTTACTAGTACTAACACTAGGTGGCAAATGACCCTCATCAATCAGTGCAATTCTACCACTTTGCTTATTGGAGGCTTGAAGTGGTGAAACTCATGTTTAGTCACAAGAGCAAAGTTTCCGACATCTCCTTCAGTCCATGCACAGTAATATTGGCTTTGATACCTTCGTGTTTTTGGGGTTTCATAAAATATATATATATATATAAAATAGCAAAACAAGAATAGAAAACTTATGAACGTGGAGCCCGGCTCTCGAAATATCCGTTACAAAATCCTCCATGTGTAAGGTACAATAGCCAACAGTACATCCGCCGCTCAGATACCACTAGCGTCGCCGGCGACAGAGGTCCAGGCGATACTCGAATTGCGTACCGTCATACAGTATGCGATACGTATCGCCGTCTGAAAGGCTCCACTAACTGCAGTGGTTTATTGTTATCTTAGATGCGGGTTTCAGCTGTTTTTGTACCGTTCGTATGGTTCCATCGTTTGTCCATCATCAGCACTAGGAACTTTATCCTGCAGATACAACGGTTGATGTTATTAAAAATGACTCGGGCTTGTAGAACGACCTCAACAACAGCACTACAAGTATTAACAGGTTTTATCCCCCTTGACCTCCAAGTGGCCTTCACACCGCTTTCACATGGCATCAGAAAGAACAAAGAAACTGAATTCATGGAGATAAAAACTGTTGTCGATGCAGATCCGAAACAAGAACTCCGGCGTATTTGGCAGGAACTTGTTTCCCTCTGGCAAATCCGTTGGGATGATTCCACCAAAGGCAGTACTACCAAGCTATTTCTACCTAGTGTCTCCTACCTCAACAGGACATGGTTCATTTAAAAAGTGACTTCAGGACTTTGGGCTTGTAAACGATGGCCATTGTGTTTGTGGAGAACTGGTACCACGTAATGCACTCGTGTAACATCTACTTGGACGTACGTAATCAACCGTTACTGGATATAAATTTACTCACACTCAGCCCGGAAAGCAACCTGTTAAAATCAAAAGAAGTGTTTTTAGCTTTTAGCAGGTATGCCTCAGCAGTCTTCAAAAGGTGTTGATATCATCTATCTACGTCTGATCCCACAACATAGACATCCACACCAGACGTTCCCGAAACCGCTGTGAACTCTCCTCGTATCTGCTTTCCGTCATCACCGGCCACTATCAGAACTGAATGAACACCTAACTGGACATCTTCCTCGTTGGAATAACGGCACTGAACTGATAGAAATCAAACTCAGACACTTCCCATTGCACCTTCCCAACTTTGCAGACCTCCCTTGTTCTGCAAGCTGTCTTCATTTCCCTGGCCTTCGGTGGGCTCCCAGACCAGGGGTGATTCCTACTTCTCCTTTTCCACCTCTTCTTTCCTCATCCTCCTCCTTTTGCCTACTTTGACACCACCACTTCTATCTTTCCCACTCTCTTCCCTTTTTTTTTTTTTTTTTTTTTTTGTTTGGTCTCCGTGCAGAAAGCTCAGGCGACCCTGGCAGAGATCAGCCAGAGTATGAAGGCAGCCTGGCTCACCTCCCAGTGGTGGTGGGCAACGTAGGGTTCCAATAGGGGGCCCTGTGGCCAAGTAGCCAGAGACACAACAGAACATAACATAATACTGCATAAACCAGACACTACACTTTTTTCTGGCTTAGGCAATAGTTCTGCATTCCATCACAGAGTATATACGGCGTAGATGTGGGAAACCACGGGTGGCGCCTAACCCTAAATACTATGCCACTTAGATACGGGTATCTTCGTGTGAAATCAACCGAAGGAATAAACGATTACTAATTTTGTGTCGATCTTCTTTTATCATAGCCACGTTATGAAAGGTGGAAAACGAAAACTTTCCGCTTTACACTATACATTAAAAATGTGTAATGAATTTAGTTAGCTTACTTTGTTGTCAACTCGTCACTCCAAGAAAACAGGTTCAGAACAAAGATTAGAAGTGTCAGATAGCTAATCTCGTTGTTCTTTGTGATTCTGATTTCCAAACTTCGCATTTACTTTCCTCCTAATCCCTCCATGAAAGTAAACCTGTGTGCGCCATCAGAGACAAGTTTCGTTAGCCTTTAATTAGAAAAGTAATCTCTTGGGGCGTTATTGGCTTACTATATTCATTTAATTGAGGTCCCTTGATACTGTGATTAGAGACATCAGCAGGTTGTCTGCTTTGAACAGCTCATTAATGTCACTGCTCTCATTCCGAACCTTCGGTAATGATGCCATTTTATCATATACACTACGATATGTTGAATTTATCGTACGATAAATTCAACATCTTTAGTAAACACTATCTATTATTCCTGAGTAGTATTAATTTGTTTTATACACAGTAAACGCACTTTCCTACCCTTACTTTTATTTCTTTTTTCTCGCCCTTGTGTATGTGTAATGAGTGTAGTCATAATTGCAGTGTCTACTGGCGATAGCAACTTAAGTCAATATCGTCTGCAGTTCGAGGTGTGTCCACTTCCACGAGGATACGTGTTTTTGCGTGGGAAAGAAGATTCGTCGGAAATTCGGAGGTGAGAAGTATTTAAACAATTTCTTAGTAGCCATACGCAATTTCGGACCTGAAGTCGACAGAGCTGATCTGTATAGAACGAAGAGCCATCAGACGTACGCTGCATAGAGTGGATTACGATGGTCGCGTAGCTGCTTGCGAGCCGAAGCGCCTTCCAATAATGTTCATCTTTGTCTTTCCTAGTATTAGTTACAGAGAACGGAAGCATTGAACAGTACAGCGGTTCCAGGATGTGATGTGGAGTGAGGAATCACACTGCACAGTCTAGGCATCAGATGGACGCAACTTAGTTTCAAGGACGTCGAGAGTCAGCAGAGGATCTAGGGCAAACAGCCTCGCCCTTGACGCTCCTGCCTGAGTGCAGCTTATTCCCAAAGAATTTGATAGACTGTTTCATCCATATTGTATTGCACCAACAATGAAGTTTGGTGATGGTAGTATGACAGTTTTGCATTTGGTTTACTGGTCGTCATCGATGAAATTATGAATTTAACTGTCTGTTGTGACATTCTGAACAATTCTGCTCTTTCTTCACTGTGGCAGTTCTTTTGAGAGGACCCGTATTTGTATGAGCATGACATTGTTCTGTATCATATAGTACGGTCAGTGCGACAGTAGTTTGTGAGGAGAATATGGCAAGCCTTCCATCTTCATCCCTGAGCTCAGATCTGAATCCAACTGAATACCTGGTGTTTTTGGAACAGCAACTGAGAACTAGAAAAAAATATTCCGGGTCAAGCAGAGAAACTAACCTCAGTCTTATGTCATTTAAGCCCATGGAGCCATCTCATTATTGAAAATTTCTTTTCTTCTAACAAGATTTTTTTTTTCATTTAGTAACCCAGTATATGTTGAAGGATAGCGTAATGTAGAATATTTGTCATGTTTATAAGATGGAAAGAAGTTTACATTTAGATTGATGTTACCTGCCTTTAGAATTTGATTTAGTATAGAACAAAATCGGTGTTTGTTGCTTGCAAGAATATTATAGTGTGACCTAGTGGTGAAGAATAAGTTGATTTATTTTAGAAATAATCTAGTAAAACGTTCACTTAGCACAATGATCGAAGTAATCGATGCACCAAAAATTTCCAACCAACTTAGCACAAGAATTGTCGCTGAGTGATATTTCTCTTTTCTTAACTGATGATTCCATTTGGCATAGATGTGAAGATATTTGTAAACGCTTGATGCCATTCAGTTTGACATAATTACCATCATCCCTACTACCAGGTGGAAAAGACCAGAGGTCGAATGACGCAATAATTTGGCTGAGTTAGTCGGTCTCAGGCATGAATAGCATGGTTTTTTTCTCACCGAAACTTGAGCTTTCAGTAGAAAATCGACCATAGAAAACACGCAGTCTATAGATAATAACGTATATGGGTCTAAGTCGACCCATATACGTAAGCACGAAAATAATGCACACTTAGTCTCAATAACTGTGTTTCTCTCTGAGCCCTATAACCTTAATTCTTTGTTATTGTGTTGTGATTGTCAGCCTTCAGCTAATTCGAACGACACCTTTCTCATATTGTGACCAAATACAATTTTTATTCTCTTTCTGGGTATATTCTGGACAAGAAAATATCCAGAAAGGTTTTAAGCTTAATTCCGGATTTCCATCAAATTAAGTCTTTCGAATATTCTAGTCGGTTGTTTTCATCGAAACGCATAAATGAAAATACCATTAAATCTCATAACTTAATCTGTAGCTCATGTGTTTAATATATATTTCCAATCTTATTGAAAAGTAGCTCTTCAGACTTTTCGGCTCCATGGCTTTTCCTTAATTGCACAGCCTTTCTTTCAGTTTCTTGCCTGTGAAGTTCCTGTAATCCATTCCAAAAATAAACTCAAAGCCTTCGACCACGAAGTCGATAACTAATTACCTACCTTGGCAATCTAATTACCTGGGTAGACTAGCCTCTAACATTAAGCCTTGTTTGTTACATCACTTGTGTTTGCGTAAAAACATCTCGTGCTTTGCATGATTCCTCGACTTGATCTCGTGGTTTGAACACGAATAGCCGAGATGACTAATGGGCGAACGAACATCTTCATTTACATTACAACTGAATCACTCCTCTTTCGCCTTTCTCACTTCCGAACTACCGACGGAAAATAAAAGGAAACATGTTCCACCTCCTCCACGAGATTATTCCACACGTTAAGTTTCTTGAAATGCCGTAACACGCCAAATCAAAGTTCGTATATGTACACTGCTTTATCTCTTTCACCCTGATGGTAACTGCATTAGAATTCGGTTCACTGTTCCCATTCGTTTGATTGCCTCGTGAAATTGATGCCACGGTACTAACTCTATCATTTTAAAATCTCCTCTCGAGACATTTTAGAAAAAGTCGCGACTTGCAGTAATTTTGTATTGCTTCGATTACCTTCGCTATAATGGTTATAGCGATACAGCTGTTTAGATTGCCGCAGGCCCATGATGCGTTTTTGTATTGTGTCTATAAATTGTGCATTCTAAACGTTTGTTTTTCTGATTTTCAGGTTTAAAAATCCAGAGTATCTCCTTGAAAAGCTTTACTACCTACTCTTGAGATCCATTTTCCACTCAGAAAGCGAAATAATTACTGAATAGTTTGTAATTTCAGGGCTAGCTGTAGCTCTTATTATCAGTGTACTAATTGGAAACACTCCCTTGTAGAGTGCCCCGATAAACTTCATTTCAGTGTGGAATCCCAACGTTGTGGGATTCCACACTGAAATGGAAAGCGGGGAGAGGGATGACTGGTGATAGTCCTGGATCCGATTTTGCAGCTTGCCTCGTAGAAAGAATAATACTTCGCAGCATGAAATTGAAACTAAAAACATGCTTTAACAAATAGATATTTATTTAAAGTATACCCAGTATAAAATAAAATAAAATAAAATATTTCAGTAGCTTTCGGAACTCGTGTCCCTTCGTCAACTGACAAATTTGAATACATTACAAGCAAAGTGTGGCACGTTACTCATTCGTCATTGTTGTAGCACGGACGTGTGCTGCCTTGCGCCAGTGATCATCCATCAATAAAACGGTTGTCTCCAGGATTGGATGTATACGCATGCCTTTCTGGCGATTTAATGCCTTAGGGTTGTTCATTATGTTTAGTGACTCTAGCCATAGGCGGTGGCGAAAGTGTCGCGCGTGGTCCACTATCTCAAAGTCGCGCTTGGGGTCAAGATCGTGGTTGGTAGCCCAAAAATGTTCTGCAAGCGCGGACTGGTCAGTTTCGGCAAGCCGGATTGCTCTGTCGTGTTCCGTGAGGCGATCCTGGAGACGTCTCGATGTCTCACCTACGTAGCAACTGTTACAGGCCCTACAGGTGATACGGTACACTACATTGCTGCGTAAGACAGGTGTGACAGGGGTCTTCACACTGGAGACAAGTGAACGTAGGTTCCTACCTGGTAATTGTACACATTTGATGTTGTAACTTCTCAGGATCTTCGAGATACGTCCTGACACTCCTGGATAGTACGGAATGTAGGCGGATGATATGCCGACTTGCTTCGGAGGTCTTGGGTTGGAAGTAAGTTCTTGTGCCTGTAACAAGCATCTGTTTAGTACATGGGATGGATAACCGCATCTGGTTAGGTCTGCCTTCACACGGGAGATCTCGTTACATCTAATTGTGTCGGTGCTGGAATGGCTCCAGGCCCTGGAGAACAGGGTGCGGGCAGTGCTATTGAGATGGCTTGGAGCGTGGCCGGACCCGTAGTTGGTGAATTGACCGCACCACATGGGTTTGCGGTATACTGAGGTCTCTAGATGTGGGCCTACGCGATGCACTAGCACGTCCAGAAACGGGAGCGAACCGTCCACCTCTGATTCTACGGTAAACTTGATGAAATTGGATAGAGAGTTGAGGTATTCTAGTAGTACGGTTTCAGAACCACGTGGTATTATGGTAAAAATATCGTCGACATATCTACACCACGTTGTAATAGGTGTAGGTGGGTTCTGGTGTATCTGCTTCTCCAGATCTTCCATGGCGATGTTAGCTACTACGGAACTGACAGGGGCACCCATAGCAGTGCCATGTACTTGTTTGTAGAGTGAGTCTTCAAAGGTGAAGATGCTGCTAGAGAGGCATAGGTTGAGGGCGGTACAGATGTCATCAGTGGATAGTGACGTCCTGGATTGGAGGCTTAAGTCGCTCTCAAGGAGCCTTCTGGCGCAGTGCACGGCCTGTTGGACGGGAATCGAGGTGAATAAAGAAACCACGTCAAATGATGCCATGACAGAGTTATCAGGGATTGAAATGTCCTTAATGGTGTTAATGAATTCACTGCTGTTTTTAACGGTGTGAGATGTATTACCTATAAGAGGCGAGAGGAGGCTCGCGATGTGTTTGGACAGTTCATACGTTGGGGCACTGCAGCAAGACACTATAGGTCTGAGAGGAATACCCGGTTTATGGATCTTTGGTAATCCGTAGAATTGCGGTAGTTGGCAGCCAGTAGCACGCAGAAGATGGTGAGTCGCGGTCGGGATCTTCTTATCTTTAAGCCATGCGTGGACAAGTTTATTAACATTTGCTTCCAGACGTTTCAAGACTTTAACGGGAGGATCAGGTAGAGGTTCATATACGTTAGGATCGAGTAATAGGGCCAAGGCTTTCTCTCGGTAGGCTGATCGGTCCAGTACAACAGTCCGGCGCCCTTTATCCGCAGGAAGTACAACGATGGAGTTGTCTTTTCTTATAGATGACAGGGCGGCACGTTGGCGGTGGTTGAGGTTTGAGCACGTTTTTCGAGTGTTGCGGAGGACTGCGGCAGTCTTGAATCGGATCTCGTTGGCAGTTTCTTCGGGAAGGTTGGTAATACTGGCTTCTATACCCATAGCGAGCTGTGTGATGGGAGGTTTCGATGGTATAACGGCGAATTTCATACCGTTTGATAAAACACTCAGCTGCTCGTTGGACAGTTGTTTGTTACTTAGATTCAAGACGAAAGAAGTCGTGTCGTCTGAACGAGTGTTCGTCTTTAAGGAGTTAGTTTCTATGCTCAAGTTTATGAACTTGCGCTGTTGGCGTAAACGGTAGGTATCCGAGGTCTGACTAGCCCGATGGCAGATGGTATGTATAAGGTTTGTAAATACAATAGGCGAGACCTTACCTTGTAGATGTTGTAACAGTCTGGACTTGTTGTAGTCAGCGTTCCTGATTTCACGGTGGAGATGGGATATCCATAAATTTAACGTGCGTAGGCTGAAGTTAAAGCAGGCACGATCCATATGAGAGTTGTGGAACGGGGCTTTGTATCGGAACCCTTTAGGTATAATTCGATTGCTTTTGCATCTGTGTGCGAAGCGTAAATGTTGCCTGTAGCGAGCTATTGAGAGGAAGCACTTTTGCAACTGTGCACAATCGTTGTAGGTATTATGGCCATAAAGTGATCGAATAGTGACAAATGGGCCTGGAGTACTGGGGTCCATAGTTTAACAAATAGATATTTATTTAAAGTATACCCAGTATAAAATAAAATAAAATAAAATATTTCAGTAGCTTTCGGAACTCGTGTCCCTTCGTCAACTGACAAATTTGAATACATTACAAGCAAAGTGTGGCACGTTACTCATTCGACAGAGCAATCCGGCTTGCCGAAACTGACCAGTCCGCGCTTGCAGAACATTTTTGGGCTACCAACCACGATCTTGACCCCAAGCGCGACTTTGAGATAGTGGACCACGCGCGACACTTTCGCCACCGCCTATGGCTAGAGTCACTAAACATAATGAACAACCCTAAGGCATTAAATCGCCAGAAAGGCATGCGTATACATCCAATCCTGGAGACAACCGTTTTATTGATGGATGATCACTGGCGCAAGGCAGCACACGTCCGTGCTACAACAATGACGAATGAGTAACGTGCCACACTTTGCTTGTAATGTATTCAAATTTGTCAGTTGACGAAGGGACACGAGTTCCGAAAGCTACTGAAATATTTTATTTTATTTTATTTTATACTGGGTATACTTTAAATAAATATCTATTTGTTAAACTATGGACCCCAGTACTCCAGGCCCATTTGTCACTAAAAACATGCTTTGTCAGGTCCTGCGGCCCACGTACAATTTATAACCATTTCAAATGATAACGATTAAATCCTGGCAGAAACTGTCAGGACGAAGTATATGTAACCTTATCATATTTCTGAATTCTTCAATGCTGCATGAAAAATTCAGATAAACTAGCCTATAATGGGCTTACGCCGAATTTAATTTTTAAAGCTGACATTGACAGTGAAAGAAAAGTAGAAAATTCATGCTTATCCGGGGCTTAATCACTTATTCGATACTTTACCTCAAAGTAAAGTATCGAAAGACTCAAATTCTGTACACAAGTTACCTTTCTAACCGAACCGTTCACTTACCGTTATATTAAATATACTTTTATATGCAATTATACCTTTTAGTAAATTATTTGTCTGGTAGCTCACCGTCGTCATACAAAATATCGAACACATACAATATTTTGTGTTATGAAATTATAATTATTTTTCCGTATTCATGATACAGATCGCTGAATTTCTTCTGACCAAAATGGAGTGAGGTATTCCTTCGTTTTACACATAATAAAACATTTAAATCATAGAAATAACGTCTAAAACTAGGGCGTAAGAAAAAGCTAGGAGACAGGTGCGAACTTCGTAAATGTCAGTGTTGCTTAAAATGGGAGAATTTTGTCACGCATGTTTGTACGTTATAGACTTCGAACAGTATTTCGTGACCATATTGTATCTGGATCGGTCTATAAACATCCTCACTGAGGTCCTGTCGCACGTCTTGCGATTATTTATAGTACTATAGCCAAGCGTTCATATGTAACTTCCTATGTAACTGCGCATGACCGTAAACTCGTATTATTTCCAGCACCTTATTCATTTCATTACATTTCGAAGTGGCCGCAGTCGATCATAAATTCTGCTAATAGTCTCAAACTAAAAATGACTGACCTTAATAACGAAAGGGTTTTGCTCCATTATTATGTGTAACGTGAGTTTTCGAATATGAATTTGGATTGGTTATTAAAAAATTACCTTGCTTCGCCGAATATTTACATTTTTGATCTCGTTAGCCAGGTGGGCAGTTTTGAAAATACATACCAACACTACATATTATAAATTCAAATCCATGTCATATAGTAATATTCTTGTATCTATTTCGTAAATTCGCGTGATCTATGTAGCTGTCCCGGAGTATAAACAGAAAATTTATTGAAAAAACACTCTTATACTAAGTGTTAATAATCAAGTTAATATACAGAAATGCTGTAATTAAACAACTCCTCGCCCCTTCCCTCAAAGTAAAATCTCGAAACGTTTCCAATACTTTGTTGTCACCTCAATATATATTGAGGTGACAACAAATCAGGTGACATCTCAATATATATTGTGGTGACTGGCTACCGATTATAGTACAGTATTTCGATTAATTAATTGATAACACGTGGTATAAGAACACCTTTTCATTAGTTAAATCTTTTACAAATGGGACTTACTAAAGGTCTCTTTAACCGATTTCAGCTGGAGGAAGTAAGGTTCCCTTGAGTTATTTTTTCTGCTCTCAGAACATGCAAATGTCCCGTTAACACACGTGTATACAGATAATACACAACCGAGTAATATGGTCAAAGTCACTGATTCCCTCCAAAACTAATAACAGCTTTACAAAATTAATGATAAAATTAATTTTCTCATGGTAAAAAATTAATTTTACCATTTTACGTTTTCGTGGTGATGGTATGGATTTTGAATTTGACATAAGATTTCAGTAAAATAAAACACATCACTTTTAATACATTACTTTAATATTAACATGTTCAGCAAATTCTGCGGTATGCATGATACAGATCGCTGAATTTCTTTTGACGAAAAATGGAATCCGGTATAATTTCAGAAATTATTCTACTTGTTGTGGCGTGTATTATGTTAGGGCTTCACCTAGAACGTTTATTCAAATCCGCCTCGTTTGCAATATGATAATACAGTAAGTCTGTGAAACAGGTCAGATGTGTGTTGGATTGTGTTTTTCTGGCCCCTTGGGTACCCAGAAGCGAGCAATCTTTTGCAGAACTGTTTCTGAGTACTTGTCCATACCACGGGAAGGTGGGCCAGTTCAGGTAGTAGTTCACGCGTACGACCTCGCAAAGCGAGTTATTCCATCCAACTTTCTCTAGAGGCCCAGTCCAAAAGTTTTAAAAAAAAGCAGCCGAGAGTATAATGAAATAAGTTGCCATTAAAAAAAACACTCGTGTAATCCTAGATTTAAATATAACTAATAAACACACCTCTACCCTTTCCCAAAAAAAAAAAAAAACCCCTTCCTCTATAAGATGTTGCACCTAGACATTCTTCTTAAGACACACGCTTCCTAAGTAATGAAGAACCGAAGATTATCAATCAGAATCATATAGCGTATCTCTTTCAAGTAGATTGTTCCAATCAGCGATTGAAGATTATTTCAGTATGTAAATTTCATTATAAGTTTCACTATTTGGTACTTAAACACACAAGTCATATTGACATAGCACATTAGATTACGGAATCAATCCTTCAAGATGAAATTAAATAAGAATTCTAAACAAGAAACGCTTCTTTCTGTATATACGAGGGCTGATCAATAAAGAATAATCATAACCGTACTGCTTGCTATTTCTAGCTGAGATGCGGAATTTAAGACCAAACCAAGTGCATCACATAGCGGCGCCTCCGTAGCCAGGTGGGAAGGAGCAGCAGGGCGTAGCACACGCTTCTTGATTAGACCGGGGTTCGAACCTGTGACTACCAAATACGGAGGATGCAGAAAGGTCAGGGAATGACCACCGCATATCCCCGGAGCAATATGGCCTTAGTTGCTAATGCTCCTAAAAACCAAACAACAGCATCACATAGCAACTGTGCAGTTGACTTGTGCACACGGTGTGACCTTGGCGGTCAGTCAAGTTTTTTGTTTTCAAATTTTGTTTTCGTCTCAAGAAAACATCAGCTGAAGCATATGAAATGTTAAATGAGGCTTATGGTGAATACAGGAAAGGTTTAGAATGTTTAAAGATGGACGTGATTTAATTACGAAAATCGGCAGTCTTTTTTGAGCTCCAACCACTGTTGTCATCACAGAAACCATAAACACTGCTTCTGTAATCGTGAGAGTAGATCGTCTTATAACAATAAGGCAGCTGACAGAGATGTTGAGGATATCAGAAGGAAGCACGGACGGTATTCTCTCTGATCATTTGCATATGACACATGTTAGTGCACGCTGTTGTTGTTGTTAGTAGTAGGATTTTAGGAGCATCGGCGACTAAGGCCATATTGCTCCGTGTATTCTGAGGTCGATTTTCCTGTTTCTGGACGAAAAACCAGGAGAAAAAAACCATGCTGCCCTCGCCTGAGACTGACTAACACAGCCACATTGTGAAAAGGCCCATAAAAATCCCCCCTGTCATCGACGGGACTCAAACTCCGGCCTTTTCCACCGGAGGACGGTGATCTTACCAACTGTGCTACCCACCAGGGCTGTGCACGCTGTGTTCCTTTAATACTCACACCTGAGCAACAGCAAGTTCGCATGGACATTTGTCAGGAGCTGCAACGAATGGTTCTGCACAAGGTAATAACAGCAGATGAGACACTGCTTCATCATTTCGACCCAGAGAACAAGCAACAAAACTGCGTGTAAGTCTACGTCATCGCCAACACCGAAAAATGCAAAAGTTGTGGCTTCTGCAGGAAAGGTTATGGTCATTTTTTTTTTTTTTTTTTTGACATTCAAGGAATTGTTTACCAGCATGTTGTGCCATGTCATATGACTGTTACAGGAGCTTACTACGGAACTATACGGCACACTTTGAGGGATCACATTCTTCGCAAACCACCACAACTGCACGCAGGTGAGTGGATGTTGCATCACGACAATGCGAGTCCTCACATTGCTCATACTGTCATCGAATACTTAGCCAGAATTAATGTCAAACGTGTTTCTAATCCATCCTGCAGCCCTGACTTTTGCACCCAGCGATTTATTTTTTATTTCGAAAGTTAAAGAAGGGACTGCGAGGAAAACTTTTCCAGTCGTCAGAAGTTGTAAAGATATCGGAGGCGATTCTCAAACGCATGTAAAAAAATAGCAGAACCGTTGGAGTAAGTGCATTTAATCAAATGGGGACTACTTTGAAAAGAAGCATCAAAATATGGATGATTAATAAATGTATGTTGTGAAAAAAAGATATCATTCTTTATTGAACAGCCCTCGTACACTAAATATAAATAACTGAAAATAATTCAAACGTCGTAAGTCATAGTTATGTCTTCATACTTCATCTGAGACATTCCCACCCAGAGATGTTGTAAGTTTCAACATTAAATTGCTGAATTTTATCAGATAAGTCACAATCACATAACACGGTCAGATCCTAATGTCAAACCTTTAAATTGATATTGACCGAAGATTCTAGAGAACTCTTTCACAATATGCACTAAATATACATTAGCAATAATTTCCCTGGATATTTAATATTATGTTAAAATTCTTCATCTGAGGCCCTCCCACTCAGAAGTAATGCATAATACAAAGGTAATAATAATAATTTGAAGTCATTCTGTATTATAAACACTCTGCAGGGTCCAAATTAAACTAAAATATTTGTTTCACGAAATGAAGACTTTTTTTTCCCCCTTTAATCTTCTAAAACTCATCCACGTTCCATTCTATATAATTGACAATCTTATAATTATCTATTAGCTGTATTAAATGTTGAAGACATATTCAAAAGGTATTTTGTAATTTTGTAAATACCTCATTTACAAAACTGTGCAAAGCATTAATAATTTAATTTAATATTTAATAATTCAAACTTAATAGTTTGAATTCTCAAGAAGCATATATTCTTGCCCAGGAAGAAGTCCTCCAACGCTAACTGTTTGTTGTTGTCTAATGCCACCATAATTAGGGCAGTAGTATAAGATATGACGCCAGTTTTTTCATTTTCACCACAACTATAAAAGGGTGTATGATGAAGCCAAAAATTAAACAGTTTCTCGTTGGGAAATCTATGACCTGTAATTATGAAATAAGCATACAAGTTAAAAGAAAACAATTTTTACGTTTTCTATATATAAGCCCTGGCCAGATGTATCAAACTAACAAGCCTTGGCCAGACGTATCCCACCGAGTTTTCCATAAGTTGACTAACTCATTCCAGCATCTAAATCTCTCCTTTTTATATCCTGTTTTAAATTAAGTTTATTTATTTATTTACAGACTTCTCACCCACAGGGCACGCAGACCCTAGATAATGGTGAAAATGCTGAGAATTACAGAGAATCGATACGAAACTGTGTTAATAAATACAAAAGTAGAATTAAAATATATACAAAAGTTGGATTAACAAAACAGAGTAAAGAGCAAATTCTTATACATAGACGGATTAAGTGTAAAATTAGTGTTGTGATTATTCAATACCTGAAGGAAACGGAACAGAGGACTTCCAAGTAAGTGTTGAGTACGAGGGACAGGCAGTGAGAAATTAGTTTTATAACGAGAATTAAAGCGAGGTATAGTGAAAGGCATTTGTTCAAGAATAGATGGAGAATCGATAATAGGCTTTATGATATTGTGGACAAAAAGTGACCCATGGAATTGTCCTCTGGAGTGAAGAGGAACAATTCTGAAGCGACGACAAAGAGCTCCATAGTTTCGACGGTGAAAGGCAAGGCAATTTCGAAAGCTTAAGTATTTAATGAATTTAATTTGAATTCTCTCAAGTCTGTGAGAAAGATATTCCTGATGTAGGAACCAAATAATATCAGAATAATCGAAAATGGGAAGTATAAGCTTGTAGAAAAGAATGATAACTTTGTCACTCTTGGAAATCGAGGAGGAATGTTTAATTAATCCAAGAAGTTCGGAAGTCAAATATGATCAAAATGGGAAGAGGGATAAAGGTCAGATCGAAATAGGACACCTACGTCCTTGAACGTATCAGCACTTGAAATTAGAGTTTCCAATATAATAATCAGTAAAGACGGAGGGTTTAACTGCACGATTCGAGCGAAAAAGTGGCATAATTTATATTTTAATGGGTTTAGAAACGAGTTATTTTTATTGAGAGAGAGAATCAAGACAGGATTGGAGTTCATCGTTGCAAGAATAAATAATTTTGTAAAGTCTAATATCATCTACATTAAGTTGTCACTCAACATTACGGACTTCAATAAGGTTGACAGATCATTACGGATACGGTAGCTAAGTCCACGATAAATTAAAAGAAAATATATTGTGGTACCTGCAAAGCAACAGTTGAAACTTTTGTTCAATAACAAGAGCATAGATCTTTGTATAGTAAACAATTTTCTAGTAAAACTGATGTTCCTTGACTGTGAAACCATGCCTCAGCAGCATGTCACCATTGTGTACCTATTGTGGTAGATCCTCGCTTTCCGTATGAAAGAATTGATTCTTCCTGACTACGTACATTTATTTATTTGGAGACAGTTTGTTTTTATTTGAAAATAAAAATTTATTCTTTTTTGTGATTTAATCGCTACGATCATTAAAAAATGTGATTTGAACTACCAACTGTAAAATAAGACATTGTACAAAAATTACTTCTTTGAAATATAAATGCTTATATTAATTTTTGTACAACCTAGTGTCCAATCACTTTTGTTTTAACTTAGTTACTAGTGGCTATGTAATAAGAACTTATTTTAGGCGACTTGAGTTGCCTTGCAAATGGGTGCCTCAAGCAGGAATAATCCGTAGATAGCTTTTTAGCTAATGGACCCATTATCTTAACTATATCGGCAGAGGTCTGTCATCACGAGCTAATGGACGCATCAGGCAGCGATAGCAGTATTTACCGAAAGGGATTTGATTAGATTTATTATCGGTCTAAGACAAATCTTGATCCTTCGAGGACATTTGATAAATTTCACAACAGGATACTCAACTTATCCTCTTCACTAGCACACGGCAGTTACGATCGAACATAAACCTTTACCACACAGTTTAGAAAACGTCTACATTCAGATCTCGAGACGAGAAGGAATGTTTATTTATTTTTCATTTCTTTTTTTTTTTTTTACTCACATCGTTGTCGAATTAGTCGGTCTCAGTCAAGGGCTGTACGGTTTATCTTCCTGATACTTTGGTTTATCGACCAACAAATCCGCAGAAAAATACACGAACACACAATATATATTGACGCCTCGTGATCCGAATAATCCCCCTTCCCCAACCTCTCGTGTTACTTAAATTGATACATTCCTGCTACAGGATTTCGATAATTTCATCAAAGTTTGGGATAAATATTAGATAAATGATATGATTATTCATGACAATTATGTTAAATAGATTATATATCTGTATAATTACACATAATTTCTTTTTTGTCATAAATTTTTGAGCCTTCGCAGTGGCTATAATCTCCGTTCTCCCAAACCAGGTAGAAAGGTCCGATTTCGAATCCTTTCTATGAAGGGAGGAATTTTTGACTTTTCCGCATTGTGGCCGAGTTAGTCGATCTCTCGCGAGGGTTGGTCTTTCTCCAGCAAACTGACCTAAAAATACACAATTACAGACAATATGACAATACTGACGCAGCATAGCCGTAGTTACTTTGGTCTCTAATACACACCACCATTATAACTTTAAAGCCGACCGGGCTAGCCGAGTGGGTAAAGTACCTGCCCGGCAACCCAAAGGTCGCGGGTTCGATTCCCGCCTCGGGCTTGGATCAAAGTACTGCAAAAACCTTGGGAGGTGCAATATGGCCACAGAAGCCGATGCGCCAACAACTATCAAATCAAAAAAAAAAAAAAAAATAACTTTAAAATAAAATACTGATAATCTTTCTTTAATACTTTAATACGTAGAGAGAGAGAGAGAGAGAGAGAGAGAGAGAGAGAGAGAGAGAGGAGTCACCAAGAAAGAGAAGAATGATGATATCTAGCTCAGGACACTGGGTGTGCCAAACTCAGATGTGAGCCCTATATATATAGACTGTGCTGCCACTTTATTAGGTACACTTACCTAGTAGCGTGTTGAGCCTCCTTTAGCCTTCAAAACAGCCTGAATTGGTCTAGGCATGAATTGAACAAGATGCTGAAAACGTTGTGCAGGAATGGAGTACCATGCAGACATGAGTGTGTCGCGCAGTTCCTTGACATTCGACTGAGGTGTAGGCGTGCAGCAACCAGCCCCTTCCAGCTCATCCCAAAGATGTTCAATAGGATTGAGATCCACGGACTGAGCGGGCCAATGCAGCAAAGAAAAGTCATTGTCATGTTCCTGGAACCATTCCATAGTGATTCGGGCTTTGTGCACCGGCGCATTATCCTGATGGAAGTAGCCATCTGACTGAGGATAAACTGTCAATATGGACGGATGCACTTGGTCACATTAGGTACGATGTGGCATTCAGACATGAATCTATGGGTATCAATGGACGCAACGTGTGCCAAGAAAACGTTCCCCACACCACAACACTGCCCCCACCACCTTGCACAGTAGTCGTCAGACATGACGGGTCCATGGATTCATGTTGTTTTCGCCAAATTCTGAGCCTTCCATCAACGTTATGTACCAGGAACTTCGACTCATCAGACCAAGCAACTGCAACTGTTGTCCAGTGCTGGTGTTGCTCTGCCCACAGGAGGCGTGCTCTCTTGTTCTTCATTGATAACAAAGGTACGCGATGTGGCCGTCGGTTGTTATAGCCCATTCGCGACAAGGTGCGACTAGTGGTCCGTTGCGATATTTTGTTCTGCGCACCAAGGTTGTATTCTGACATGATGTGCGACATTGTCGTCCGTCTGTTTGCTTGCACAGTTCTAGCAATCCTCTTCTGACCTCTCTCATCAACATGCGATTTTCTTCCACAGTAGTGCCGTTGAGAGGATGTTTTCTGTTCGTTGCACCATTCGCAATACACTCTTGACACTGTGGTGTGTGAAAAGTTCAGGAGAACTGCCGTTTCCGAGATGCTTTGTCCAGCACGTCTTGCACCTACTCCTATGCCACGTTTGAAGTTCGTTAGATCACTCCTTTTCCTCATTCTTGCTACGGTTTGTGCGCTTAACTGATACTAGAAAGGTTGTTCTGCTGCATTTATATCCACAACTGTGGTCATATGACTTGCAACGTTTGGGACAAATCATTTATGTGCACAGCAATGGTGTACCTAATAAAGTGCAGCACAGTGTGTATATATATATATATATTAGCATTAAATTAAAAATAGAGCAAATATATACTTGGCATACATATAATTAAATTAAAAATAATCTTAGGTAATCATGTACCTGTGCTCCATAAAATTCCTCATCAATATATAAAATTCAAATAAATACAGCTCATCCTGCTATAACGCGCCATTTTACAATGCGCGCTTCAAGTTATGTGCGCAAATACGCAGTAACGCGACGTAGTAAACTACACGTGCATTTTTTGTCAGTATCAAACTGGATTTTGTTCCGATCGGTTGTGGATCAGAACTGTTCGCCTATTTAAAAATAAAATCATGAAAGAGAAATCATCGTTGGTAGTTCCACCCAAAGTACCTAAAAGCTGCTTAGGAGCTTTTCGGCACTTTTTTCCCAAATAAGTTTCAATGACCAAAAAGTATCCCAAAAAATTCGTTTTCGTATTATCATATGTCAATACGTAATTTCGATGAGCTCTTGGCATTTCTAAATGAGAAAATTGTGAAACCAGATACGTCACTTTTGTTTACCGCCTGTAAGCATAATTCATTTTCGCTATGCTAGCAGGATTTAAACCGCCTAGTTAATAACACATCTTTTACAGCAGAAAACTTTGCCTTCGCAGTGTTGCCCTGTTATTGCATTACTTGAAAACAAATTACATCGCCAAATAATTTTTGTTTTTTTACGTCATTTATTTATTTAAAAATGACCACCTGCTCTCTGACGAGGGACAGCAAGTCCTGTATGAGGTCCTATATTGCACTACTTTTCTGAAAGTAGTGCATTATCGGGGTAACTCGTAAGTTGTTTTGGTTTTTAGGAACATCAGCAACTTAGGTCATTGTGTACAACGTCTGTACGTGTGTGTGTGTGTGTGTGTGTGCACGTTCTCGCTCACTGGCCGATCTGCACGTGTAGGTCGGCCAGTCCAAAAAGTCCGGAACAACTGATTGGTAAAAATTCCACACACCTCCGGCTGCAATCGGCAAACCACAGCCCCCATTCCTCTAGTATATCAGGCGATTTGAACTCACTTCACCCAACTAGTGACTGTTATTGAATCTACTGCAACTAAGTTCAACAAATACATACAGTGTATACTGCTTTATAGTAGTATAACGTGTTCGAGGAAGGTTAATTTCTGATCAAATATTATTCCCAAGAAACGAATGCCCTGATGTTGCCCATGTACTGGTATTAGCTAGCCATTCAGTTTCACTTCGGGATCTGGCCACTGTGAGCAATAAAACAATTGAAATAACTAAGCAGTTTAAGCTGTGTAGACCGAAAAAACACACGGAAGGGCAAGGCAGTTCTCCTAACTTCATATAATTTCAGAAAGGCCAAGTAACATTTTATAATTTTGAAGCTCTTAACTTTGTATAGTTACCTAAATAAACAGTTTAATTAAATAATCACTCTTAAACAATGCGAATGGTATAATTCTGGAATTATACTGTTTGTTTATTTCGGTAAATACACCATGTAAGTTATTTATTTATTTTTCATTTCTTATTTGAAGATATTTGATACTATAAAGTTTTGGAAAAAATGGCTTCCAACATGGGTCTGAACATCGAAAGAAGCAGCACGTTCAGAGAGAAATAGAAAAAAAAAACTCAATACCCCCTTTCTTTGCGCTTTAGTAATAGTTTTAGTAATATGTTGTGTACAAAGTAGAGTAATATAAAAATATGCATACAATGTCGCGCGTTATAGCAGGATAAGCTATATTAAGAAATATACAATTTTTTCGTTTTATAAAATTTTGATAACTAATAAAAAGGTCTAATTTGCATAACAGAATAAAGAGAGTACTATACTTTCTACAGTTAGTTCTAAAATTCATATCAAGCAAAGACGATTGCGAATATTTCGTACAGGAACGCAATTATAAACCACCAAATACGGAGGATGCGGAAAGGTCAGGGAATGACCACCGCATATTCCCGGAGCAATATGGCCTTAGTTACTAATGCTCCTAAAAACCAAAACAACAAACAAAGAAGCAATTATAAAATTCCAATAGAGTAAAATTATTATAAAGACTATAAGATAAAATTTAATCGCTGTGTATGTATCCACATATTAAAAGAGGTTTTATATACTGTACTTGAGGCCGCCGTGGTCGAGCGGTCAGGCGCGGGGGCGCATTAGTAGTACACATGCCTTGAGTGACCGGAGTTTAAGCCCGTGACTGTTATAAATACGGTGCTGTTCCTTCTATTCTCTTTATCTTGTGAACGCCTCTAACTGTGTGGTCGCCCCGTAGTATAAACTGAAAATTTATTTATTTTATTTTACATTCCCAAATAAGAATAATAATGATTACTAGGATGCTTCGCCCCCTGCTCGCCAACCCGCACACGCTTTTCTACGTAAAATTTAGATGTGTGACAGAGTAAGTCAAATATTTTCTATGTAAAAGACACCTGTCGAAATACACTGCTCGATATCTAATCAGAAAATGACCTATGTAATTATTTACCTGTGCATTTGTGTTGACGTAATTTCCCCTTCCACTTGTACCACGTGACCCGCATCCCTCTTCTACCATTGGCTACTCCACCCCCACCACGCGGCATTCTCAAGGTGGAATGAATATCACTATGTAATTATTTACCTGCGTTTACATAGGTCACTTAGGAAAAGGCCTTCTGCTTCGGGTTCCATAATGCATGAGGAATATTGTTGCATCCGAAAGAGCAGGACTAAAATATTTACAAACTATACAAATATTTAAAATATTTACAAAATACTTAATTACCAGTATACAAACTATATCGGGTCCCTTCATCAGCTGAAATTACAATGGAACATCGAATGATGCCGGGCATGGTCATGTATTAGACAGTGAAGCAAATGCACGAATTGGTGTCTTTCAATGGAAGACAACTGCTTTCCCATTAGCTCGAATAAATATCACTAGGAGAAAAAACTTTTTAATGTAAAGAGAGACTATTATAATTAAGAGTACCATTCTGACGTAAATGGATTTGAGTCCCTATTATAGTCAAAATAATTTTTTGAGATCTCTATAGACCAGGATAATACGCTTATTAGCGAAGAAGTGGCCATAGTGTGGATTATGAAGGGAGCACCCGAACTCTCGGGCTGTCTTGTAGCTGGCGCTCTACTGCTTCCACCGTAGATGAAAAGACCATTATGGCCATATTAGTGGTTCATTCCTGGAGAAATGGCCACAACGTTTGGACAAGGAAGGCTCATTGGTTCCTTTTCACATTTCTACTAAGTAAATTTGCAGAATTCCTACTTGTTAAATATAGGCGTCGCGCATATAATAGTGTGTGTGCGCGTGCTTGTACATAAATTTTCGATATTATTACGTGACAAATAATTGGAAGGACATACTGCTCTTACAAGACAGCCTGAGAGATCCTGGTATTCCTCAGAATACCAGATTACCTGGATTTCAAATCGACCAGTAGATTCACGCCAATCGCCAAAGAAGCACGGAATCCACACCGTAGCAAACTACTAACCAAGCAACATGCAAAACAACAGGCGCTCGCCCTTTCGCGTGTCCAAGGGGAGTCCACATAGTCCGACAACTGCCTATATGAGAGGAATGCTCACACACACACGCCAATCATTCGCATGATGACGAAGGGAGAGCATAATTTCCCGAGTGAGTTGTTTTGAATTACGCAGAGACGACTAAGACTGTGAATCATTAGAACATTGCGTCTCCAAGTTCGGTGTATTTTAGGCGGTTTGCAATATATAGGAGGAAATAACTGGATTTTCCGAGAGAAAAATCTCTGCACCGCTGCCTGAGATTGGCTACCTATAGCCACGAATGAAAAAAAAAAAAAAAAAAAAGAAGTCCAAGTTTGCTTGCGATTGAAATCAAACCATGTCGTTTCCAACGTGACTGCAGAATTAACTACGAATAACACATGCAGTTGGTTAACTTCGTCTGTTGAGTGGAAAGTTGCTAATACGAGTAGTTCATACTTTTTATACTTGCTACTGGGACCCGTTATTAGACCTGTCACTGTTTAAATTTTACCATAGGGTTAAAGTGTCACTTTGTCTGCCAGTAGGTAGAAACCATAAATCTCCCAGAGGTTAAATTTGGAACGAACAGTTTCTATACCTTGCCCAAGTAAAGACACAAAAAGTGGCACCAGGATACACTTGATTGTACATACGCATTGTATACAAAGTAAATCTTATGAAATAACTTGGTGCACACATCTTAGATGTCGTCACAGTAGCAATAAAAAGTCAGCATTGCACTGAAAATGAATGATCGTATATTTTAGTAAAATTATTTACTTGTAAACAGTAAATCCTTGGCTATACTTCAGGAATATTACCCGAAATGAATTGACAAAATGACGAGGAACTTCGAAGAAACCGGTGGTTGTCTATAACAATTAGACAGCTGCTTTTCTTTACGAAATTACTGTTGTTGAGGGCCACATGAAATGCGCATTTGTTCAATAGCGGTGTAGTGTCAACTAGATATTCCATGGACTCCACAAAGTGCTTCGATCCCGCCTGCATTGATTTCCTTACAAGATCCATGACGTATCATCCTAGAGGGCAGGTGGTGATACCTGTGGGCAACAGGTACCAGCACTCTGAATTCATATGGGGGGGCGGAGAAAAGATAAAAGATTTTTTCTTATTTTTTACTCGATTAAGTAAAAACGAGAGTTTTATAAAAGATAAATCACGCTGTAACAGTTAACTCCACGTAACCCCTAACAGCACACTGACTCCAGTCTACAGTTTCTGTCTACGGTGAAAGTGGATAATACTTGGTCTTGAAACAATTGCGGACTATTGACACTCATTTCCGTCTAAAGGTCGATGTGAATACTCATAAATGTCGTGTATGAGGAGCATTGTCGCTACATACTACCGACAAAGTTCCTCGATGGTGACAGAATGGCACCGTTTGGTGTGGATTCAAAATTGAACTAGAGTTCAATTAATTGAACTCTAGTTTTATTTTAAAATTCTAATTTTAAAATTGTTCTTCGTATAGGTTAGAGCTTATGGCCCCGAAACTTTTACCGTTATGGTTAACGTTACTGTAATATTTTTCTGAAATACCGTTATGGTTAACGTTACTGTAATATTTTTCTGAAACTATATGATGTCTGTTGTAGAGAAGATCTTTGCGCTCAAATATTTTTATGCAAGATGGAGGTCCACCACCCCCAAGGGCGGCACTTGACGCTAACCACGTAATTCGCGGTTGGGACAAATTCCAGGAAGAAAAAAAAATGAGTATAGATGGCGCCTAGGTTGGCTATAGAAACGGATCCCCTGTATCCACTACACTGCTCTGTGGGTAAAGCGGGCCACACTTTACAATGATTGCATCATTTTACGATACTGCCATTGCTTGGCTATTTCGCTCTCAACTGTTTTTATTCAAGATAGATCTCGACCACGACCAGGGGTGGTACTTGAATTTGTCGTAACCACGTAATTCGCGGCTGGAACATATTCCAGGAATTAAAAAATGGGTATAGATGGCGGCTGGGTATAGAAATGGGTCCCCTCTATCCACCACACACTACTCTATGGGTAAAGCATCACCTTGGGCCACATTTTATAATGATTGCATCATTTCATGATACTGCCACTGTTTGGCAATTTCGCTCTCCGATCTTAATCTTTATGATTCTAGTTATGCGGATGTCTCAAGGACAGGTTTTATCAAAACGCTATTCAAATTTCTGGTTGACTTAAAGGAAAGCATCATCATATGTTTCCAAAATTCACTGCAAAGTGCCCCAGGCAACTGTCGACCATGGTATTCTGCGCCAGAAAATTCACAGTACAAATGGCTATTTTATAAGCAATTTTATCGTCACAGGTTGTAGCGGCCTCATACTGTACTGTAACATTATCACATAAATTGTTTTATGTGGCTTGTGTGTCTGCATGCTGTGCCAAGTGCCATTTTGTGGAACAATACATTTTCTTTCTGCATTTAGACTCTAGGCGCTTTCTATTCATCTCTGGGCGATTTATGGTTTGTCACCTACAGGCAGACAAAGTGACCCACATGAATTATAACGAATAAAAGCAAAATAAACGAATTTTTGTTAAAAATTCGTTTATTTTTCACTTTCTTGTGACCTCTAAAAGTTCAAATTAATTATTAAATTCAGTAATGAAGTTTACCATGTTTTCTCTATATTTTATTGGCATATTTATTGTATTTCCCCTTATCCCCCCCATTTTCTGTGGAATCTTAGTTTTACCACTGTAGTTTTGATAAATACAGTACTTTTGAGGAAAGTACTGTATTTATCAAATACAGTACTTTCCTCAAACATGGTTGGTAAGGGATTGGTATATAATACCTTACGTTAATTTGTGTTTTCACCCTTCTGAATGTATCATAGGATACATTGTATGATTTTTGTTGTATGATACTGGTTGACTATCAGCCTGTTGCTTTTATAATAATTCTATTAATATGTGCATCCTTTCAAGAACATGAAATCTTTCAGCAATCAAAAATCACAACAAGTAATAAATTGATCTATGAAATAAACAAATAATGCGTATCCTATACCTATCCGGGTTAGTGTTATGTTTTCCTTTCGGTTATCCTTTCTTTTTGTTTTAATTAAATTTGTGAATTCAAGGCTTCCTTACATGCTTCTTCTTTTAGACCGGGGTTCGAGCCCGTGACCACCAAATACGGAGGATGCGGAAAGTTCAGGGAATGACCACCGCATATCCCTGGAGCAATATGGCCTTCTATAGTGAACTGTACTCCATATTTAACAACCCCTAAAAATAGTAATTATTATATTATATACTTTAATGTGTATTATACATTAAAGCACTCTAATATAATACAATTTAAATTTTGTTATAGGATGCACATTCGCAACGTAGCACTAAGAAATTTTCGGCTAATTTTAAAATCAGTCCAGTGCAGCAAGAAAAACAGTAAGTTTTCTAATTATTAACATATAAAGTGAAAATAATGATTTATCAGATTAAACACTATTTTACCAGTCGCAAAAATTTCTGGGAAGCAGAGTAGTATAGAATCCTGATTCTGTGCTTACCTGGTAGGTATTAGCTTTTGTTTGTTAATTTAAAAATTTTAACGTTAAAAACGTTTTTACTAGCGTTGTTCCAAAAAAATTGTAACGAAAAACCGTCATGCGAAAAGCGTTACGAAAATTTATTCCAGTTTAATTTATCTTCTACTAGACCAAATTTAATGAAATTTTGCACGGAGCTTCAACCTTAGTTCTATACTAGAGCGAAAACTTTCAACCCTCTGAAAATTGCAGTAGTTTTTCCAGGATAGTGGAAAATATGAACGTGTGATCAAGGAAATTTTCTCACGTAATAAATGGAATAATAATGACGTATAGCATATCGTTGGAAAGCTAAGGAATTTAGAAACAGAAATATTAAGGTTTTAAGATACAAAAGACTTTCAGAAACTAGGAAATGCGTTAATTCGAAAACGCATCTGGTTTCAGTCACTTGGTGTTTTGAATGTAATTTTTTTTACAGTTAAACTCTGAGGCTGGAAAAGAGTTCTGCACATTTATGAAAACATTCTTCAACTGGGACATGCCATCAGATCTTTCGATAAATACTACACGTAATGGAACAACTACAGACGGTGTATTTAGTCGTGAACTCTTCAATGTAAGAAATTATATATCCTACTTTAGTCATCATAGACGAATACTTTCAGTAACCGATATGTAATTATTATTAAAAAATAAAAACATTGTTATATTATTATCCATGAATTTTATTAATATCTGAAAATAAAACGTTTTTAATTCCTGCCGATGACTCTTAAATGTAAAACACGTTAAATATGATGATAGCGGCAGGACAGAATTATGGTAAAGAATTTTTTTCCTTTTTGTAGTCTCGTTATTTTGTCTAATTTGGGTAATTTAACAATTGCATCGATGCGGGTAGCGTTAGAACCTCATAAGGTACAGTGTAATTGCAGTTAACAATAATTTTTCGCGTGGTATACGTATTTAATCTGAAAGCCATTAATCACACCAGTTTAAATTTTTACTTTTAATAAAAAGTAAAACGTTAATAACAGCGTGTTCAACACATATCCAAAGTTTCCGAAACCTTTTCTTCCCACTGTTTTGGTTTCTTTTATTTTATCACAGCTCTCTTAATGTTTTATCAACGTACATTAACTAAGAGCAGATGCTACTACTACACGTAAGAGAATGGAAACATTGGGTAATGTCAACGATTGTTTGCGTTTATGTAGCACTTCTGTGATAAGCAGAGAAGCGACATTTACCGGAGGCGACGTGTCTTATCTCTGATGCTGTTCTATTGATCTCCAAACAATAGACGGCGATCATTAGCGCATTTCGCAGGTAGTTAACTGTTACTTTCTTTTTTGTATTATTCTCAATGGATTTACATTTACATTATGATAACAAATCGTGCAGATTTCATTCTATTGAAGGGCATATGTTTGATATTACAACATAGAGATCTAAGTTTTCTGTAGTAACCTTCCAACTAAGCATTCGGAAAATGCTGTAAGCAGATGTTATCTTTGCTTATTTTATAAATAATTGTATAAAAATTTAATTTATTATGAATATAGTCGGACCGAATTCATATTTGATATTATGAATACGAGCGCCGAATTGGTGGTAAAATTTAGTAATATGTCCCACGTTCCCTACTTTTAATTCTTTCTGTGTGTATCGCTAAGTTTATTCAGTATTCATTAAAATTGTTCCTTCCATATGGCGTGGTGTTATCAAACAGCACGTGTCTAATGAGAACCATAATTATTGCTGTTCATGAGAATACTAATAGTAGTGACAGATTCTTAGATTATTTTTGATGTACCACTCAGAGCTGAAGGTTTGGAATAGTTGCATTACAACGATAATGTTGAAATGTAACAAAAAAATCATAAAGCAATATAAGCATAAAATGTCAATAAACACAAAAAGCATACTTCGTGAAACTGATATCAGTAGGAAATTTTTAAATACTCGTAGTTGTCACCTGACCTGTGTATGAAAAGAATCGTTCTACCATATTTAGTCCGTGTTTCTAAGGATCTGATATGGACAAAAAAAAAAAAAAAAAAAAAAAAAAAAAGTCGTCACTGATGCCTCTCCTTGAGTGCCTTACGTAAACGTCAATGTAAATCTCACAAAAATATTCTTTTTTAACGCGAATAACTTCCATGCGTTTGCTTACCTGTCTGAGATCTGCCTCCGAAATGGTTCTCAGGTTCGTCAGGTGATGCTGATGCTGCAGAAACGCCACGAGTTTCACAGGTGCCAGTCTTGTCCACCTACGTACGGACAGAAACGTAACGAAATCTGCAATTTCCGCACCGTTCTGCACCACTATTAGAAGTTAGTGCGCACTCTCCCGACGTAGCTATAGCAACCAACGATCGTTTTGTTATTAGCTTGCCCGAGATGAATGTGAGAGCAAGGATAGCAGAACAACGGAACATGGAAATACTCTCTCGGTACGAGATTAGGGTAGACTGCTTTGTTCGTGCCGAAAGCAGCAGCAGAAAATTGAGGGCAGAGAATACACCCTGAGGGTTATGAAGTCATTAACTTTCGGCGCTGCTCATCTACTCGACCCTTTGAAATGTGAAACTTCATTAGGCAGTAGGGAACCTCTAGAGTTTACGTAACGAAGTTTACTTGTCCTCTTCGCCCTCTAAGCAATTTTCGATTCGTGAACCCAAAGCCATAAACCTTCGGGTTAAAACTGTAGTTAGATGAAAACTAGATGGACTAAAGATATTTCAGTATGAAAACAATGCGATTAAACAGCATCTACTACAACGAATATTTTTAATGGAAATCTTCCATGGGAGGCTGGTATTTAGGCCACTGTAATTAGGAGATGTTTTCCTAAAAATGTCACACTCTGTGACTTATTTTATTTTTAAGTGTGGATAAATGATCGTTGCTCATGGCCTCAGTTTACGCAGTAATTGAGCACCTAACAGAACTTTGAAAATGCAAATCTTTACAACAGTAACAGTTCTTTGAAATAATCCCCGACAGTCATGAATCCGTCATACCATGTCGTTGTTTCACTAGCCACGATCGCAAATCAAAACCTTATAACTTTATTAGACGGGTTCGCATAGGCAAAAAGTGCCTATTATCTTCACCATGACCCTCCATCTATCCGCATGTAACAACTTGATATCCAGTAGACAGATTTTCATGAAATCGTATATACAGTATTTGGCTCTTTAGGGAGATGTTACGAACTGTCCCAATTTCAAGTCAGACGAATAAATCGGACAATAATTATTATTTCTTCCCCCCCCATGTATCGCATAAGTCGTTCGCATAATGTAGTGTACCTAAGCACTGGACGTTATTTTTAGCATTGCACTGAATGGACGGTATGATAGATGCACAGAAAAAAAAAAATGAAATTCTCTGTTTATGGACTGCACGTATGAAAGCGATTGCTTTTTTGAAGATTATTTTTTTGTTATCAATTTACTAAATATATAAATAATGAATTATTATTGTATGTTTTTATATTAGTCGCAGAAGAGCCATAAAATACTTATTTTAATTTTTGTTAAACTCTAGGAGCACAGTGTTAAGAAAAGTGTTATGTCGTTAGGTGTGTGCAGTGAAGTATTAGTATTAGTATTAGTAACGGCCGCATGGTGCAAGAAAGCCTATGGCTTATGCTGCACCAGCAAAAAAAAAAAAAAAAAAAATTGGGAATGGGAAAGATCTGATGAGCTTGAACGGGAAATGATTTGCAGTACTAGGAAGGCGGAGACCAGCATCTCAACAACTGCAAGTGAAAATAAGTGAAAATAACTACCGTTATGTATTATTAGTTAATTAGCAATTAATTGGCAAGAAGTTAATTGTTTATTTACTGTTATAAATAAACAATTATCTTCTTGCCAAATGGAAAAATTCAGTTAAGAAACAAAATCGAACGCTCAAGAACTGTAACACAATGTGTACGTACGTCAGCCGTCACTGGGTAATAAGCGAATGCTTGTGATAACCTAAAACATTATGACCACCTATTTAATAGCCTGCTAGGCTGCCTTTCGACATGATAACCGCTTGCATCTGACGTGGAATCGACTCAACGAGACCGCAGGCGTCCTGGACCAGCTGGACAGAACGACTAACGAACGTGGAATGACAGCTGGCATCTCGCAAATGTTCGATGCGATTGATGTCGGGAGAATTTGGCGACCAGGGGAGCACACGAAATGCTTGGACGTGATCCTCGAAATATTCCTGCACAATGCAGATCTTGCAACATGGGACGGTGTCTCGTGCTATCACTTAGAGCGAAACTTGGTCCGAAACAATGTCGAGGTAGAATCCGGTACTTACTTATGTGTATTCTTGTCGCAAGGTGGCCCCTAGACTTACGTCCATATCCACCTGTGTATTCTGTGAGCAAAAAATAATCTTAAAACTGTTAGCCTGGTAGGATCCGGTATATATCTATCTATCTGTATATGTTCTTTTTCGGTGGCCCCAAGACTCATCCAAATCTACCCCCAATCTTATCTACAACAAACTCTGAGTAGAGGCCCGAATACATGCCATGCGTGCTGCACCCAGGCCACCCCGTCACCACAAAGCAGCCAACACCCAGGCAGCTGACTCCCGGTGACCGTCCCAAATAACTAGAGCCAGACCTGGATCCACTATAGGCCTCACTGTGCAAATTAGCAGCAACTCCACACCCACCTGCAGCAACCTGAGTACCAGCAAAAAAAAAAAAAAAAAAAAAACCACCCTACCACCACTTGGGAATAAATACAGGGCAATCCCGCACTAGACAATAAATCAAAATGCCTGGCGCCAGCATCCCGCGCTCTGGCGACCCACCGGAACGCCTGCAAAAAATAAATAATAAATAAATAAAAAAATAATAAAATAAAATAAACAAACAAACAAATAAATAATAATAATAAAAAAAAGTATCCGGTAGGGTACGGGTATATTCAATGGGGAATGAAGGGGCGGGACCCAGTAATGTCAATGAAAACATCCTCTAAACCACGATACCACTGCCGCCAGCCTTTTTTCGTCCAACTATGCAGTCTGGTAGCAGGTCACCATCGGATATTCTGCCGTTAACTGAGATCTCGAGAGTGGTCTGTTACCACGGACAGCACGTGCAAACCGCTGTTCATCTCGACTGTCAACTAGTGGCGGTCTACCCGTTCCAGCACGGTGGATGGTTGTCGCACTCATCGGACCATTCCCGTCACACCACTACGGTGGCCCTCCAACAGCCGACAATGCTTGCAGTTGTTGAGATGCTGGTCTCCGCCTTCCTAGTACTGCAAATCATTTCCCGTTCAAGCTCATCAGATCTTTCCCATTCCCATTGCACTGGTTTCGAACTGACAGGCACTACCCATGCCATCACTATATATGCTACGCCAGTCGATGTCACCCCTGGGTTCTGTGGGACGAGTCCACTCATGGAGACAAGAATGGTCATAATTTTTTGCCTCATGAGTGTATTTTATGGGTTGCTGAACCCGTTAAGCCAGTAACAGTATAGCCTAGAATATAATAGACAAAGATAGGAGCACATATTTCAGTGTGTATGCTCTTGATCATAGCGAGGCCATCGTTATTATTTATTACATCAGATCAACAACACACTACATACTTTAGTGTGTTGTTGCTGTTACATTTATCAGCTTAATTTGAGATTTTTTAATTTATACCGTGATTATAAAAACAAATCTTTCATAAATGCTGTCCCGTAACTACTGTTTCTAATACAATTTAAAAGTCTATCATTATTAATAATACTAATGCGCTTCAAGGAATGGTCGCTATTACACTAGTGTTCAAAGAAAGTGCATCACCCCTTAAAATTGTAATTGTCGTCCGAATAATCTAAGTATATGGCAATATATTTTTACAGATTGCATCAGATAAGATTGACTCGCGTATATGATGACGTAATATTGCACCAGCTCTTACTTTGAGCTTTATAAAGCACGCTCTGCAAGAGTTGCAGCCATTCCTTGCTTGTGTCAGGATGGCGAGTTACGTGCAGGTGACGCCACGAAGAATATTGTTGCTTTACCTGAGGAAGGATGTTCTTCCCGTCATATTGCTTATAGAGTGTCTTGTAATCAGTCGACAGTGAGTAGATTTCCTTTCAAACTCAAAAATACTGGTTCTGCTGATAGGCAAAATCGAACCGGTCGTAAACGAGTCTCTACGCCAAAACAGGACCGCGTTTTGAAGCACTTATGCCTTAAAAACCGTAAAACTTCTTCGTCTGAGCTGAAAAGAGAATGGGAAGAACATACAGGAGTAGTAGCAAGTGCAGTAACAGTCAGAAGACGCCTCTTCAAAAATGGACTTGTATCCCGTCGTCCTAAGAAGAAGCCCCTCCTCACACAAAGAATGAAAAAGCCCGATTAATTTGGTGTGAGGAGCATGTCAAATGGACCTCCGAAAGGAGCATGTCAAATGGACCCCAGTGGAAGTCAGTTCTTTTCTCGGATGAGAAGAAATTCAACCTGCATGGCTCTGATGGGAGATAAACGATTCGCTGTAGACGTGGTGAAGAATAGCATCCAGTCTGTATGGATGTGAAATTACAGTGAAATTCCCTATCAGCCAAATGATATTGGGGGGTGCATTTCGTATCACCTGCAGTTTATAAAAGGTTCCGTAAATGCCAATGGATACCTGGCTATATTGGAAGGCAAATTGCTGTCAACCATTAGAGATCATTTCAACCTACCAGGTAACTGCATCTTTCAGGACGACTCTGCTCCTTGTCATCAGGCGAAAAGTGTAAGTAGGCACTTCTGTAGTTACTTTAGTTTCATTTCTGCATTAGAGGTTCGACAGCAATGTGTTTACATTTGTTACAGGTGAAAAAAAGATTGGAAGAACGGTCCATTACAACTGCTAGCTGGCCAGGAAACAGCCCGGACCCGAATCCTATAGAGAACTGTTGGCATCGTGTGGAATCTGCAGTTGCCAGAAAGAAACCAAAGACCCTTCGTGAACTTGAGGAAGCCATAATTGATGTTAGAACCACGAACTATCAGTTGATTATCTTCAGAAATTGATTTTGTCAATGCCTCGACGGTGTTCTGCTGTCATCACGGCCAGAGGGGGGTTCAACTAACTATTAGTTTGCACTTGGTGAACTTTTCATTTTGTTTTCCATTTAAAACGATAAACTGAAGCAAATTGAGGGGGCTTCTGATAACATTTCAGCCATAATTGTCGTGTTTACCAACAATATTGTATAAAGGTTGCAAATGCTCATTTTGGAATATTTTGAGAGCACCTGTCAAACACTACTTAGCTCTGCCTTAACTATTAATAAATATCTTTTGTTTATATTTCTATTAACTGTCAGTGGTCTCAGACAGTTTTTAAATTCTGTACAGTGGCATCAACTGACGATGTTACCAACAGTAAATTCCAAGTGGGAAGCATTCAAGGAATTAATCGTGGATGCTACTAAAAGTTTCATACTTATTAAGAAATATTGTTCAAGGTTTAGGCCTAAATGGTTATCAAATGAACTAATGAGACTCGTGACAGAGAAGAAAAATGCATGGGATGCATATAAATTATCAAGCGACTCAGAAGCCTATGGCAGATATACGCTAGTCTGTAATCAGGTGACAAAGGAGGTTAGGCAGGCGAAGGCAGATTACGAGAAATCCTTGGCAAAAGATGCTAAGAAAAACAGCAAGGATTTCGTTACTTATATAAACTCTAAAAGGAAGGGGATGAATCTGATTGGTCCACTTGACATCGATGGTTCAACTGTTGATGATCCTGCTCAGATAGCAAACAAACTGAATGAGTATTTTGCATCTACATTCACACATGAGGAATTATTAAGGTTTGAAAATGGCAGAAGGTTATCAAATTGTAGCAGGGTGAAGTACTACATATGGGAAGCAGTAACCCCAGAATAACGTATGAACTCTGTGGTACTACACTGACAGTGGTAGAGAAAGATAAGGACCTGGGGGTAATTGTGCAGGCAGATATGAAATTTTCTGAGCAGTGCAGCGGTCTGCAAGAGTAGCTCATGGTGTCTTGTCAATGATATACAGGAATTTTTCTAGCAGGGATAAGGAGGTGTGCTTATCCCCTTGTATAAGGCAATGGTCAGGTTTTACAAACTGCCATATAAATAAAAAATACCTGGTATAAATAGAAAAAACTACTTTTTTTTTCGAAAACAAGAGCTAATCTGTCATTTTAAGGACACTCATGTTTAGCACCCCAAAATCTATAAACTAAACTTACTTTCATGCCCGTAACAAAATGTGACGCAAAAATTTGTTGTTCCGTGGTATGTAACTGCTATTCGCTGTTATGTCTAATTCGTAGGCTCTTTCAATATAATCAGCCCTACCGTTAATATCCGGACACCAGCATATCTACAAATAACATTTACAATAAACTAATAACGTGTACTGAAACCTTTAGCCATTACGATAGCTCCTAGTTTTTGTGGTACACTCTCCACCTTTTTTTTTTTTTTTTTTTTGTAAATGTCCTCCGATATTTTCTGCCTTATGGCCTTGAAAACGGCAACGAGTTCAGATCTGTTTTTAGACACTCTCCTCACATGCATCGGACGATCCAATTAATTCTAGAGGTTCTTTATGGGTTTCGGTTGGCCAATCCTACTTTTCGATGCTCGTGTCCTCGAAACAGTCCATGACAATGCGAGCGGTATGACCTGGACGTTGTCCCGCCGATGCATACCTATATCTCTGCATCGGTAAGACATCAATCTCAGGCCAAACCATGATAAACAGCCCTAGACCATCACGTTGCCTCCTCTAAACTTCATTATCAGGATGATACACTTCAGCAAACAGCTTTCTCCGGGCATCCGCCACACCCAGCATGACCGTCAGACTGATATGTGATTCCTAACTCCAAAGTACAGCTGTCTATTAGTCTGTGGTCCAAGAACGGCGGTTTTTACACAAGCTAGTGGCGTCTGGCATTAGTCGATGTGATTATTGGTTTGTGGACGGCTACATGACCGTGGTAACCCATATCATGCAGCGTCTTGCGCACTATAGGTGCTGACATGTGTCCCAATCTTCTCACTGTGGGTCTGTGTGTTTAATGCGACAACGTCGACCAGCGTTCCGAGTGGACGATTCTTTACAGGACACTCGTTACCTCCTGTCAGCTTCGGAGATCCTTCTGTTATTTCATGACGGTTTCAGCACCAGTGCGTCTACCATTTGCAGATCACAGCACCAATTGTCGACCAAAGGATCTTCACTGCCGTTGAAATGTCATAAAAAAGACATTACTTATTTGAAACCCTATTATCTTTTTATCATGAATAAAAATAAATGTACGCTTACATACATAGCTTAATTAATACGTACTGTAATATGTACATACTAATTGATATAAGAAATTAATAACAGAGAACTCAGCACGCACAAGTGAGGTACGGAGTAATGAGTTTCTGAATGTTTTGTATATGATCGAATATTTCATGGAAGGGGAAACACATTTCGCCACAATAATGTGAAAACCCACAGAATTCCAGCTATCGTTAGTATAGCTAATGCAAGAAGGCATTAGCATTAGTAGAGGCATATGATGCAAGAAAGCAAGTTTATTCAGCATCAGCCAAAAAAAAAAAAAAAACACACACCACTCCCATTTCACTCCTCCGTTCGTTCGAAATACCTGTCCAGTTGAGCTTTAAATTTGTTTAGGCTATGAACTTCAACAACAAGTGATGGAAGTCGGTTCCACCAACCAACCACCCGCTGGCCAAAGGCAAATTTCCGCACATCTATCCGACATCCGTCCTTCCTCAATTTGAATTTATGCCCTCTGAGGTGATTATTCTGAGCAAAATGAAGAATCCCATTGGCATTGAGCATGCTCAAACCATTCAAAGCCTTATACACCTCTATCAGATCACCTCGCCGGTGCCTAGTCTCCAGACTCTGTAATTTGCAAAACTTAAGCCTTTCTTCGTAAGAGCAACCCTTTGTTCCATTCACTAATATTGTTGCCCTTCTCTGTACCCGTTCCAGCAGCTCTACATCCTTCTTGAAATGAGGCCTCCAGACCTGTATACAGTACTCAAGATGTGGCCTAAACATTGCCTTATACAAGGGAATAATCACCTCCTTATCCCTGCTAGAAAAATTCCTGTATATCATTGACAAGACACCATGAGCTACTCTTGCAGCTCGTCTGCACTGCTCAGAGAACTTCATATCTGCCTGCACAATTATCCCCAGGTCCTTTTCATTCTCCACCACTGTCAGTGTAGTACCGCAGAGTTGATACGTTGCTCTGGGGTTACTGTTTCCCATATGTAGTACTTTATATTTTTCAATGTTAAACTTCATTTGCCACCTCTCAGCCCATCTGTTCAACCTTTCCAGATCCTGTTGGAGCAGCATAGCGTCAATAGTGTCCTTAACAACCCTGCCAACCTTTGTATCATCTGCAAACTTGGACATTAAACTTGATATCCCATCATCAATATCATTCATAAACACCGAAAACAACAACGGACCCAACACTGAACCCTGAGGAACTCCACTAATAACATTAGTCCACGTTGAGCAGTGTCCATTGATTACCACTCTCTGTCTTCTGCCACTCAACCATCCCCTTATCCATAGCAGCAATTTGCCTCCAATGCCACACTGCTCCAATTTGTGCAGCAGTCTTCCTTGTGCAACAGTATCAAAAGCCTTTCTAAGATCCGAATATATAATATCAAAGTTATTCCCTGCATCCAGTTCTTTTGTGACTACATCATAGTATCCAATCAAATTGGTCAGGCAAGACCTGCCCTTAACAAAACCATGCTGCGTCTGAGCTATAACTGAATTCTTGTCTAGATGATCCTGCAGTGCTTCTTTAACCAGTGCCTCCATTAATTTACCTGGAACAGAAGTTAAACTAACAGGTTTATAATTACTTGTGTCAGCCTTTGATCCTCCTTTGTGAATTGGGGTTACATTTGCACATCTCCAGTCTATGGGTACCTCCCCTGAGTCCAAAGAAGCTCTCATAATTATGGCTAGGGGTTTGCTTACTTCCTTTGCTGCCTCCTTTAATATAACTGGATAGATCCCATCCACCCCAGGTGCCTTTTTTATGTTTATCCTCCACTTTTCTCTCAGTTATTACAAAATCATCCAGCTCACTGCCAATGTTTACTTTACCTACATCATTCTCCTTCCTGAATAACTCCTCATGCGTGAATGTAGATGCAAAATACTCGTTTAGATTGTTAGCCACCTGAGCAGGATCCTCAACTGTTGAACCATCAATATCCAGTGGACAAATCTGATTCATCCCTTTCCTTCTTGAGTTTAAATATGTAAAGAACTCTTTTCTGTTTTTCTTTGCGTCCTTTGCCAAGGATTTTTCGTAGTCTGCCTTTGCCTGCCTAATCTCCTTTGTCACTTGGATACAGACCAACTTATATCTATCATAGGCTTCCATGTCACCCATTAATTTGTATGTATCCCATGCATTTTTCTTCTCTGCCACATGTCTCATTAGTTCATCTGACAACCATTTAGGCCTAAACCTTGAACAATATTTCTTAGTTGGTATGTAAAGCCTGGTAGCCTCCAAGATTAGTTCCTTGAATGCTTCCCATTTTGAGTTTGCTGTTGGTAACATCATCAGTTGGTCCCACTGTATAGAATTTAAATACTGTCTCAGACCATCATAGTCGCCTTTACGAAAACAAAAACCCTTCCCTTTACCTCTGATGGTAGTTACTTCCTTGAGTAAATCCCACTTCAACACACTGTGATCACTGCCACCTAGTGGTTCATTTATCTGCAGATTCTTAATGCATGAAGAATCACTACTGATAATCAGATCAAGAGTATTGCTCCCTCTTGTTGCCTCACGAACATGCTGATGTAGAAAACAATCATCCAATAAATCCACAAAAGCCTTGCTAGTGTGCGAGTGACCTATTCCAGTCAATATCTGAGAAATTAAAATCCTCATTATAAGACTCTCTGATTTACTGGCCCACTCTATTTCCCTGTACAATATCTTATTATACTCATCAGAGTCATTAGGCCTATAGCACACTCCTACTCTCAATTTTGATTTCCCTATGCTTATGTCACACCAAACTGACTCGACACTGCCCTGTCCATCGATGTCGACTGGCTTCACTTCCTTGGACTTTGTGTTTCTTAACTAATAGCATAACCCCTCCTCCCCTGTCTATCCTTTCTATACACATTGTATTCCCCAAATTCCAGTTCCGCATTACTTATATCTGTGTGACACCACGTCTCTGATATCCCAACAATATCTGCCTTTGATGTTTTGAGCAATACCTCAAATTCATCAAATTTATTTACCAAACTCCTAGCATTGGTGTACACGCAGGTATACATGCACCTGTTTCTATTCTTAGCTACCCTAACACAACCCATGTGTTTACTTGTACCGCAATGACTCCCAGCAGTCTCTGAAATATCCTGCATCTTGTTTTTCAGGCTTCTGCTCATTTCAATACAAGCAGTGCAAGAATCACTTCCACCTCTGCCAGTGGCTACTGTTAATCTATTAGTCCTTGTATCCCCCCCCCCCAACTAGCAGTTTTCCGACCCACCTAACACTTCCTCGACAGCATCAGCAAAAATTCTTGCACCCTTTTTATTTAAGTGTATCCCATCCCTGTAGAAGCAATCTCTCCTGTTAACAAGTACAGTTCAGGGCTGAAAAAAATTCTACCCCTTGAGCCTTGCATAATACCTCCAGGGCCGAATTGATCGACAAGGCTCTCATCATATACTCCCTCCTATCGTGTCTGGGCAGTATTGCAGACACTTTCAAATTCAGCCCTAATTCACGGCTTTTTTTCAACAGTGACCTGTACTTGCTAAGTAATTCCGCCGGTCTCCTACTCTTAATATCATTAGTGCCAACGTGTACAACTATATCACCTTTTGTGCCCTTAAAAGATGATATCCGCTCTACAACGTCATCAACCTTTGCCCCTGGCAGACATAGCAGATTTACTACCCGTTTATAATTGATTACACTATTCTCAAACCCTGTTAGAGCGAAACCGTATTATATAAGTACCGTTTTGTGCGAGGATTGCCGCAATTTATCAATCGTGTTAGAGCGAAACCGTGTTGTAGAAGTACCGTGTTATACGAGGGTTGCCTGTAATGCCCAAATTAATTTACCAATAGTAGGGAAGTACAGAATTTAAGGATTTCCAAAGATATTATTATTAATAGTTTTTTTTTTTTTTCAACGTTTATCTCTATACGAAATTTTATATACAGTACATAATTTAGAATAAATTGACATATTTAAGGTGGCATCTAATATAGATTGAATGGGTTTATGCAAAAGTTTGCATAAATATGCAGTAGTTATTTTACGTGATAGACTAACGTATTAATTAATATTATTACTGTCTGTTATTTACAAGTCATATAGATACCTTCAGTGTTTCAACATTTTGATTATCAGTGTGCGTTCCCTTCGACGTGGGCACCTGTACGTGGTGAGGGGACCTCCCAGTGACGCTGCTGGACTTCCAGACTAGCATCACTGGGATCCAACGCGCACAGCCCAGGTTCCAGGCTTACATCAATGGAATCCGGCGTGTTTGCCGTGCGCTGCGACCCGTGGAAATTCGGAAAGGGGGATCCTGGTGGTTCAGGGGCCCAGCTTCAATACACCACTTTGGGCCCTGCTTCGACAAGACGGGTGGTCCTGGAAGGCCCGGCTAGGATTAATCGGCTAGTAGGCTCGCCTGCGAGGGTCAACCATGTCAATGCCACGCCCCTCTACCCTCATGGTCCGAGGGACAGGATTCAGGCTGGCGGCGGTGCGGGTATAGTGTCTGGGTAGCCCTGGCGTTCCACTCCCGAGCGCATTTATTGCATGCCGGGTAGTGGGCGTCCCTTTGGGCTCCGTGGTGGATGGGGAGCCCGGGCACTGAACAATTTAAAAACTATACGAATCCTGATAAACTTACTTCTTCAGGGGCCACAACCCGGTCCCTATCTGAAAATTTAGACAGAGAAGCAGATAGCATCAATCCCAAGATTCTTAATCATGCACTCTACCAATGAAACACCGATTGGTAAAATGTCGCCCTTTTTTATTCAAAAAGGGTTAGATGGGTTAGCAGGTTCGCCCAAATCAGTTAAGAGGCTTCGTTCTGGGGATCTCTTGATTGAATCTAAAAATGACAGGCAATCAGAACATCTCCAAGTAACATCAATCGGAGGAATACCTATAACAGTGACACCACACAGAACACTCAATTCATCGAGAGGTGTCATTTCGGAGTGGGACCTTCTCGATGTAACCGAGGAGGAAATCTGCTCCGAATTACAACCACAGGGAGTTATTGCCGTCAAGAGAATTACTGCGTGAAGGGATGGAAAAATTGTTAAAACCAGGAGCGGTATCCTGACTTTTAACTCTCCTAAACCTCCTGACGAGATTAAAGCTAGATACATCAATTGTTCAGTGCGTCCATACGTTCCAAACCCTTTACGGTGTTTTAAATGCCCAGAAGTATGGACATTCTCAAATGGCCTGCCGTGGAGTCCTTGCATGTGCTCGATGCGGTGCAAAGGACCACGAAACAACAGCATGTTCAGCCGCAAAACCTACCTGTATTAACTGTGAAGGCGAACACCCGGCCTACTCACGAGCATGCCAGAGGTGGAAAGAAGAAAAAGAAATTAAACGTCTGAAGGCAGAGCTAAACATATCATACCAGGAGACAAGGAAATCGGTGAAACCCATGAATATCAACAGACCTACCTACGCCCAGAAGGTAGCAGGGAGATGTTCCGTCGGAACTCAGACGGACATGACCATTCCTCCAAAGGAGTCTTTCACTCCCATCGCGCGTTATCTCTTAAGTTCTCAAAAACCTGCACAGAAGGACCAATCAGCTGCCACTCCTATATCGGTACTTCCTAATGCTCCACAAGTAACAAAGGTAATTATGAAAGAAAAGAATAAGAAAGGGGAAGTCTCCCTTACTACCCAAGTAAACATGGATGTCGAGCAGAAGGAGGTACCCGAAGATTCAGTCTTGGAACTCTTTGCGGAGGAAGAAATGGACACGGGACAGCGTCCATTCTTCCCCAAAAAAGATAAACCCAAGACTGATAAAAGTAAGCCCTCAGCACCTCGGAAGCCGCCTGATGGACCCACCAAGCCAAAATAATGGCTAAATTCCTACAGTGGAATTGTCGTGGATTCCGGCGAAATACTGATGACATCAAGGCCTTCCTGCAAAAGCACGAGCCAGTTTGCTTTTGCTTGCAGGAGACTTACCTAAAGGCAAATGATGATCCCACAATGCATAACACCACAATTTTTCGTAAGGATAGAATTGCGGATGGTCCTGCTCATGGAGGAGTGGCTATCCTTGTGGGAAACCAGACCCCAGTTCAGCCCTTGCTGATTACAACTAGCATAGAAGCTGTTGCAATTCGCCTTACAGTGGGATTTTTATTAACGGTCTGCTCTATTTATTTGCCACCTGGGACTGACATCTCCCAGGCAGACCTTGATGATCTTCTAAAGCAGTTGCCTCCCCCTTTCTTACTTCTCGGGGATTTTAATGGACATAACACCCTGTGGGTTAGTGCTAACATCAACGGAAGGGGACGAGTCATAGAATGTAGGCTCAATGGCAATGACTTTTCCCTTCTAAATACTGGAACAAACACCTTCTTCCACATGCCTACCCATACTTTTTCTGCCATTGATCTCTCTATCTGCTCCCCTTCTCTACTCCCTTCACTCACTTGGGAAGTGGAGGAGAATCCATACGGAAGTGATCACTTCACTGTGATAACCTTGTTACACAGTGGGAGCCCATGTCTTCCTTTTAGGTTACCACGGTGGAAGATTGATCAGGCTGACTGGACTGCCTTCCAACATCAGGCAAATTTTGATCTTAGCACAGTCAGTCAAGAGCCTATCAATGATGCAGTTAAGTACATCACAGAAAATATTGTCCGAGCAGCTGCGAATGCTGTTCCAAAAACATCTGCCTGATTGCCACCATTTCCCAAACTTTGGTGGAATTCGCAATGCACAGCAGCAATAAAGGCTCAAAACAAAGCGCGGGGGATATTCCGCCGATATCCTACCACGACCAACCTTATAGCCTTTAAACGTGCACGAGCCAAAGCACGATATATCCGCCGTCAGAGTCAAAAGGAATCGTGGATCCGTTTTACATCATCTATTAACCAGTCTACCAACTCTAAGGTAGTCTGGGATAAAATCCGGAAAAATGAAGGGAAAATATACATCCCACCCTTCTTCAATCCTAGATTATAATGGATGCGCTATTACAGATCCAACTACAATAGCCAATTCTCTTGGGGAAACATTCTCTAACATCTCTGCAACATCTTCGTATTCACCAGAGTTCCTGGTCCTGAAATATAAAATCGAAAAACAGGCACTTAACTTTAAATCTAAGAGCATTTTTCCCTACAACGGGGATTTCACTATTCAGGAACTGAAAAGAGCCCTCGCTCTTTCCAAAGCAAGTGCCGTTGGACCAGATGGCATCCATTATGAAATGATTAAACATCTTTCACCAAAATCTATGGATTGTCTGCTCCTTCTGTATAACAGAATCTTTACTGAAGGGCAGTTTCCGGACTCCTGGCGAAAGGCAATCGTTCTTGCCTTTCCTAAGCCAGGAAAGGATCCAAAAGTCACCACCAATAATCGCCCTATTGCTCTGACTAGCTGTCTCTGCAAAATCCTGGAGGGAATGGTTAATTCTCGTTTAATATGGTATCTCGAATCAAATGACCTTCTCTCCAACATCCAGTGCGGCTTCCGAAGGAACCGGTCCACTTTGGACCATCTTATTAGATTGGAAGCATCCATCCGGGATGCTTTCCTAAAACGCGAACACTTGGTGTCGGTGTTCTTTGACATGGAAAAAGCGTATGACACAACTTGGAGATTTGGCATTTTAAAAGATTTACATAGCCTAGGCCTTAGGGGGCATCTCCCCTTTTTTATTCAAAACTTTTTAGCCAATCGATCGTTCCAAGTTCGTGTGGGATCCTCACTCTCTCGCTCCTTTAGCCAAGAGGAGGGAATACCACAAGGATCAGTATTAAGTGTCACGCTTTTTGCCATCAAAATAAATTCCATCACAGAACAACTTCCTCCAACTGTAAACAGTGCCCTATATGTTGATGACTTTAGCATTTTTTGTCAGTCGTGCAACATGAGGGTTATTGAAAGACAACTGCAGAAAGCCATTGATAGTCTGAATTCCTGGGCACTTGGTAATGGCTTCAGGTTCTCGCTGGAGAAGACCGTTTGCGTACACTTTTGTCGCAAGCGTAATCTTCATCCTGAACCTGAATTAAGGCTCGGACAAAATGCTATTCCAGTAGCAGCGAACACAAAATTCTTGGGACTCATATTCGATAAAAAAAACTGACCTTTTTGGATCATATTCGTCAACTCCGCACAAAGTGCACAAGAGGCCTTAATATGCTCCGCTCGCTTTCCTCTTTATCTTGGGGTGCAGACCGATGCACCCTTCTATGGCTTTACCGTGCACTTGTGCGATCCAAATTAGATTATGGGTCCCAAGTATATTCTTCAGCCAGAGACAGTGCCCTTCGATGGCTGGACCCTGTCCATCATCAGGCTCTATGTATCGCTACTGGAGCATTTCGAACATCTCCTGTCCAGAGTTTATACGTCAAAGCAAACGAACCACCGTTATCGCTTCGACGTAAGCAGTTGTCTTTAAAGTACGCTTTAAAACTGAAATCCCTGCCAGACCATCCAACGTGGCCATTCGTTTTTGAGCCACGATGGGAAAACTTGTACAACACCCGTAAGACTGCCAATCGTCCTTTTGGTATTCGTCTCCAAGAGCTACTCAATGAACTTAATATCAAGGTAGACAAGGTTGCCCAAACACCAAAGCAACCCTTTCCACCCTGGCATGCTCATCTCCCGGCATGTGACTTATCCCTTAGAAATTGGGCAAAGTCGGACACTCCATCATCAGTCTACCTGCAGCTTTATTCAGCACACCGAGCTGAACATTCTGACTTCGCGCCAGTTTACACAGACGGTTCGAAGTCGGAGTCTTATGTGGGATCTGCTGCTGTCTTTACAGACAGCACTACATGGGAGCAGATTCCCTCTGAATGCAGCATATTTACTGCAGAGCTGCACGCTATTGAGTTAGCTTTGGATCACATCAGTAAATGCCAATACCAACGGTTAATTTTATATTCTGACTCTCTCAGCGTGTTACAGGCTTTAATAACTGTAAGATATAATTCTCATCCAGTTCTGTCTAGCATTCAGCAGAAAATTCACTTTCTCCATGAACGTGAATATGATATCCTCTTCTGCTGGATTCCCAGCCACATTGAGATTATGGGAAACGATTTGGCTGACACCGCAGCCAAATCAGCAATTCTCAATAATAATCGCTGCCCGTCAGTCCCCTACAGGCAAATAATACACGAGAAAATACATTCCCAATGGCAGGATTCGTGGAATAGACAGACTGCGAATAAATTATATCAAATAAAGCCTGTAATTGAACCGTGGCAGTCTAGTCTGCGCAGGAATCGTAAGGAGGAAGTTGTTCTTGCCCGGACCCGCATAGGACATAGTCATTTGACACATTATTTTTTGCTGAGGGCTGATGACCCTCCTATGTGTGAGTCTTGTGGCACAATTTTATCAATTAGACACATTTTAATTGACTGTCCAGATTTTAGCAATATCCGTTTTACCGCTTTTGACCATCTGACTGAGCCTTATACACTCAGTCAGATTTTATCTGATAATGACCATGTGTCTGCTGTTTTTAGCTATTTTAAATCAATAAAGGTTTTTACTTGTATTTAAAATTTATTTGTTGATGTAATTTCTTTATTGATTTATCATTTTTACATTTTATACCTTGACTTGGTGACCTTAATAATTAGGTCAGTAAAATTAAAAATTTTAAATATCATCTAGTTTTGGCGCATTATAGCAGTTGCTAATGCGCCAATAAAAAACCTAACAAACAAACAATCAGTGTGCGTTTAGCACTTGCTAAATCCGGGAACAGACCTAGTTCCAACCGAAAATGCTAGGTGACGGAGCAAGATGCTCGCTTTCTGGAGCTGACTGCTGTGTGTCGTCAAACGACGGAACATTAATGTCTGCATTTCATTCGGTTATATTAAAAGGCATTAGTATCTGCACCATGGGAAGAACCCTACAAAGAATTCACTACAGGATAGGAGAGCTTCAGACAAGCCACAGATATAATGGTGTGGCATACTCTTTGCCCCCATTCCTACAACTAGAGGATACCGTAAACGCCAGACCATATCTGAACATCGTTGTGGGTCAGGTACACTAGCAATATTGAACATTCTCCTCTATGAAGAGGAACACTTTCAAGGTAACAATACAACCGCGCCAAATATGTGAAAGTGGTTTGTCAAATGCGCACCTGTTTTGTGAGGTACACTCACAAAACAGGTGCCAATCGCCTAATGAAAACTTACGGTGCTGTTTCTCGTATTCTCTCTATCTTGTGAACTCCTCTGACCGTTTGGTCGTCCCGGAGTATAAAGAGAAAATTTAATTTATTTATTTACCTGTTATTTTTGGTTTTAAATAAGAGGTGCCTGAATATGCCTGTAAAAAATATATATATTAAACATGTAAATAATTACGACAGACTATTTTATAAATTATTGATTAATATTTTTAAAAACATTGAATAAATGCTTAAGTTATACACTGTTCTAAAAATGCCCCACAATACCAGTTTCGTCTTCAGGGAATACAGTGTACCTGCTGACCAAACCCTGGTTATATCACTGCAAGTTTGAGGAAGACTTCTAGCAGCTGTACGCTTTATTTTCTCGAATCTTAATCCCAATTAACACGTATGGGATGAACTAGAAAGGCATGTTCCTTCCACATAACTTTAGGAACTGCAGACAGTTTTGTTTTGTTACATGAATAGTCTAATATTCCTTGTCACTTTACACCTTATCTCTATACCACTTCGTATCAGAGGAGTGGTTTGGGCCAATGGAGTCCTCATTTGGCCAGGCAGCGTAAATTAATGCATCCCTCTATTGTGAAATTTTCTTTTCGGAAGTTAAATATGACGATCATGCTGTTACTGAATACAGTAGAACCCGAAGAAGTTTTCCCCTGTACCCTTTGGTTTCTTAAGTCCCAATTTCAACTCTATATAATGTAATGTATTATTTTCCCTCGTAAGAAGTTTCTCGGGTAAAACGTTTTCCTGCATAAAAAGTTCGTGATAAAGAATACACAGTGCATTATTATAATGACGCTTTCCCACTTAATACGAATTTTAAATATAGAAATTCCTTATTTTTAATATAAAAAAAAATATATATATATATTGAGCGATATAAACATTTTGGTAATCTAACAAGTTAGTTCCAAGCATCACTTTAGTTTGTAGTAAATCACCGAAGTAGGTGAAATGGCATCGTTTTTGATATACAATATCTTATATTGTGAACGCCTTCACAACGAGTTGCCATGATATTGCACTACTTCCAATAAGCAATGCTTCGCCAATGTAGAAGACTAATGTTACTTATTCTCGGCGGATACGACCACCCAGGAGTGGTAGTATCCGCCGAGAATCCACTGACAAAATGTTGCCTAATCGAGTGTCGAAGCATCGCTTATTCAAGGTAGTTCAATATCAGGGCAACTTGTTGCAAAGGCATTCACAATATGAGATATCACAAAAACGATGCTGTTTCACCTACTTCGGTGATTTTCTACGAACTAAAATGATGCTATGCACTAACTTGTTCCATTAAAATTTTTCGTAGTCTGAGGCCTTCAACGCTAAAACCTTTTTAGTATAAAAATTTTGATATAATGGAAGTGACATATGTATTGTAATTGTTTTCATCGATATCTATAATTGGATAGCGTCAACCACGTGAAGCGCAGTCAAGCATTTGCCGTTAAGTTGTGGTGGTTATGAATTACTTAGTGGATTGTTGCTCTAGAGTGAATTGTCACCTTTTAAGGTATGTTGAAACTCCAAAGGAGCCCACCCTTCCAACTTGGTAATGAGTTTAATGATGTTAAGCAATTTGAAAAAAATCTTCAGAATGCTTCCCATTCTGAAATAGTACTTAAAAATGATCTTTAACTTATCTATGTGTATCTTTTCATTTTTATTTGTGTAGTTAATATATCATACCCTTAGGTTATTTTTCCTTCTAAAAAGTTCGAAACCTCCAGTCCCTTTTGAAAACTTGTTATCCGGTTTCTACTGTACTTGAATACTTATATTGTCTGATTAATAATAATAGCACTGTTCCTGTTAGTGATAGGCGTAATCGAATTATTAAACAGTCGATTATTTTAATAATCAAAAATGTCAATTTTAATTATATGTAAATTAATCAAAAAGATAAAAGTACTGTTATTATCTCTCTCTCTCTCTCTGTGTGTGTGTGCGCGCGCGCGAGAGAGAGAGAGAGAGAGAGAGAGAGAGAGAGAGAAACAGTACTTTATCTTTAGTGTTGACAAAGTATTAAATCTGCTTGATTTTTTTTTTTTTCCTTTTCTTTTCGTAATCACCTAATTTGCATATAATCGATTGTGTTCTACAGTAAAATGATGCACGAATTGTTACTTTACTTATGTAATAGTTGAGGTAGTGGAACCACGTTAGCATCAAAAGGGAATAACTTCGTAGCTTCAGGGTCAATCATCGGTTTCTCTTCCCAGAGAATTGCTTTTCTTTTTTGTTCAAATAGGTTTCGTAAAAATCCTTACTTTCTTCTATGCTTAAAAAATTACCCTTACTCGAATTTCATCTTATTTTTGCTCAGCGAGAAGAATGTGGGACTAATTGAAATAACTACCATTTTTCCCTTTCAAAGAAGGATAAAGTTCACTACTTCGTAATGATTCATTATGAAGCTATTTAAGGGTAAAGGCTGCACCTTTTGATAACGTTTAGAATTGTAATGGTTCATCCTCACTTCCGGGATTTCTTAATTTAGTGGATCTAACGATGGCGAGTGACAGTAGTCTTCTCGTTAATTCAGTCTTGTTAACAGAGACTGAAAGGCTTTTTTTTATTTCGAAATATTAGTCCAAGAACTTACAAGCCATTTCAGAGTTGTTAGTTCAAAATTGATTTGCTGGAGAAATCTTTTGCTTTAAGATAAAAATTGAAGACAATTATCGGAACGTAGAAGCACAATATTGTGTATTTGAGGGCTCGCTATTTTGACTTTTTTCAATAAACCTAACAAAAATATTAACTCTCATTAATTTACGAATTATTAGTCCTGCATGGAATGGATACAAAATTTAATCGTTTAATGACTAAAGTTAAAAACAGTTTTATCAGAAAGTTTGTTTGTTTGTTTGTTTAGATTTTATTGGCGCATTAGCATCTAAGGCTATAATGCGCCAAGACCAGGTAATATATAAAAATTTATCCTTTCAGTGACCTAAGTAATTAGGTCACCATATCCAGATATATAATAAAAGCTTATCAATAAAAGAAATAACAATAACGTATAAATTTTAAATACGTGTAAAAACCTTTATTGATTTAAAAAAGCTAAAAACAGCAGACACATTGTCATTGTCAGATAAAATCTGACTGAGTGTATACGGCTCAGTCAGATGGTTAAAAGCGGTAAAACGGATATTGCTAAAATCTGGACAGTCAATTAAAAGGTGTCTGATAGTTAAAACTGTGCCACAGGACTCACACATAGGAGGGTCATCAGCCCTCAGTTTTATCAGAAAGAATTGCCATTTATTCACGAAACTGGAACGTAATAGAATAAATGACAGTAAGGTACAATCCCTTACATTAAAAAAATAATAATAAAAACTGTTCGTCTTTATATTCCGACTTGCGTTCTTATTAAGAGAAGTCGCACATCAGTAACAATTATTACGAACCAATAGAAAAGAAGAGGGCAGTTTAAGAGTTCAGAAAAACGCATGTTTGTAGGAGCCACTTAGTAAAGATGAACAGTTTATGGAGAATGACGAATTCCTCCTTTCTATCAGAAAGGCTTCTGTTGCTGGGAGTCGCGAATTAGAAAAAAATTTTATATGGCTCAAAGTGAAGCAACAGTCATCAGCTCCTTATTACATCTCTACCATTGATAATGGGCAGAATCCCGTTTCAACTTAGTTGGCACGATACACTGCCGTCTGCCACTTTTGGAGAGGTGTAGGTTCCATTCCATTCAACGAATGGAAGAATTTCTGCGAAATACGGGATTAGCCGATCCCAAGCAGGGACAGTAGAGTTTTTCAGTGTGCAAACGCAATTCTGTTTATGGATAAGAGCAACAGGTTCCGGTACCATTAAAATGATAATCTGATTTTTTTTTTCACGAAAAAGAGGCATTTATATTTCAGAGTCAAGTGGTATAACAAAACATACTTTGTAATAATGTCCAGCTCTTACATTATTACAAAAAAACACCAGGATTTCTACATTATCTTGTAAGACTTGCTGTTTTGTTTTTACGACAAAGGATTAAGGCATTATTTGCTGCTATGGCCGGCCCCAGGTGCCATGTGTTATAGTGATCAAATGATTTCCTGAGTGATTTCTAGAGCATTTTCTCAAGGCTACAGTTTTGTTCATTTGTTAAAGTTTTTTTAAGTTCTCATTAAGTAATAGTAAACTAGTCTTACAAATTGTAAGTAAATTTCAGAAAGGGAAAACCATCTTTCTTTTTTCTTTTAAACTAACTTACTAACTTTTATACCACTTGGTCACTCTGGCGGCACTGCTCCTGCCTTCCCATGGCGGGGCTGGTAACCTGGGAGAAGAAATTGACTCCCCTAAGGCTGAAAGGAGCAAAGATGGATAATGATATGTTTCCACCTTTAGAGCCATCGAGCTCAAGACTACCTACCAAAGAAACCGAAAATGACTTCTCCCAAACCAAGAGGTTGAAAACAGCTTCAACTTCTCGAACATCTGCTACCAATTCCTTAAATGCCAATCTCCAGATAATTCTCCAGTGGGGCAAAGACACCTTAGTTGATTTCAATCCTTCTAAAACTCAGTCCTGTCTTATATCTCGCAAAAAGGATTCTTCTGCTCCTATCTTTGGTGACACTCCGATCTCTAGGCAAAATGATATATCTCTTGGCACGAGCACATTACAAATTTTGCATCTAAAAAACTTTTCGTCCAAACAGCTGTCCACTCTGTACAAATCGCAAATCTGCCCTACCATGGAATATTGTTCCCACATCTGGAGTGGTGTCCCCAAAACCTCTCTCAGGCTTCTAGATTCCATTCAGAAGAGGGCAGTTATGTTAATTAATGACTCATCTCTAATAGTCTCTCCACTCTCTCGTAGACATATTGTTTCTGCTGCATGCCTTTTTTACAGTACTTCCATGGGCACTGTTCTTTTTAATTGGCTTCTATAATTCCTTTCAAAACAGTCCAAACACGTGTCACCACCAGCAAAAATCCATTTATTGTCCAACTTCAAATTCACAGAACCAACTTTCCTTCTTACATATTTCCTGAAAATTACAGTCTAAGAAGTTCAAGTCTAATGTCAACAAATATCTTTCATCTTCTCAACCTCCAACTCATACACGGTACTAATACCTCTGGTGTTTGGGGTTTTCATAAAAAAAAAAAATATATATATATATATTATTTGTATTATATGCTTGTATATAACTACAATACACTTAATACTAAAAAAAATTTATTTGTCTGTAATTAAAAACAATACTATTTAATAATAAAGACAATTTAAATTAATCTTTATTTAAGAATCTCAAAATTGGTGTTTGTTTTTAAGATTGCACTTTGATATTTCTTAAGTTTCCCCTTAAAACACCCAATGCATTAAAAGTCATTACTTACCTCAGTTCCTTCAAAAAAATTGACTAATGTGTCCATTGCACTTTCAGCTTGTCAGCACTGATTTTAATTCACTTTCAATTGTCATCATCATCACGTCTTTTTTGAGCACAGCATCTACAGTGTTCTCTCTCTCTGTAGGAAGGCCACTACTTAATAAGTTTTCATTGATTCGTACAAATTCATTGATGTTATCTGCATGAAAACCTACAATGTTGTTATGTAGCAACCATTCGGATAACGGTAAGTTGTAAGTTGTGTTCTTCATTTTCATCTACAATTGAAATTTCATTTGAATTTAATTTCGATTTTTTGAAGCAATTAGATATGGTTGTCGAAGTAATGTTGTTTCACACATCATTCAATAAATTTATAGCATCCAATATCGATATAGACTCGGTAAGTTTCTGTTCTCTTTGACTGATCAGATGTAGAACTAGAAATCTTTTAAAGAATCCTTTCAAACTCTTGATTACAACTACGTCCATAGATTGTAAAATTGATGTCGCATTGGGAGGCAGAAACAGTAGCTTAATGTTGGACAAATTTTTGAATCGGGATGTGCTGCAGGACAGTTATCAACTAACAATAAAATATTTTTCTCCTTATTACAATCATTTCCATATTCCTGAAAAATATTCAAAGTCATCCAAGCTTTCTTGTTTGCAGTGTAATCCACAGGAAGTTTCCTTACGTTTTTTTTTGAATACCAAGGTTTTAATGATTTTCTGATAATAAACAGTTTTTTTATATTTTTTATCAGTTCCTGTCTTATTTGTGTATATGAGCACTGTCAAGCAAGCCTTTGATTTTTTTTCCACCAACACATTTCCCCCTTTTTATTTTAAATGTATTGTCAGGTGTCAGATTATAAAAAAAAGTTCTGTTTCATCGGCGTTGTAGTAGTAGTAATAGAGGTATGTGATTCAAGAAAACAAGCGTATGAGCTTATGTAATATCAGCAAAAAAAAAAAATCCCTATAAAATTTTGTCCAGTTCCTCCTTGAATTTATTTAAGCTATCAACTTCCACAACAACAGATGAAGTTTGTTCCAGCAATTAACCACCTGCTGGCTAAAGGCAAATTTCCACACAATCTATTCTACAACTGTCTTTCCTCAATTTGAAATTATTTCCCCTCAAGTTCATAATCTGAGCAAGCAGAAGAATTTCATCAGAATTCAGAATGTTCAACCCCATTCAAGGCCTTAAACATCTGTCAGAAACATGGTAAATCCATTCATTTGGCATTATTGGATCCGTAGATTGAGATTCTCTACTAATTTTTGCATAAACGATGTTATGTCAGTTTTTAAATTGATCCAGCCAACCGTTGTTACACACAAAATCGTTGCCTCCAAATCGTTTAGCAAATTTTTCCACTTGAGCCTTCAAGATTGGACCATCTGTTGAAAATCCAGCACTTCTTTGTGTGGTGAACCATTGAAGCAATGCTTCCTCAATGTTTGTAACCTCACACTTTCTATTTTTTATTTTTTTTTTTTATGACATTTTCCAGTGCTGATATTCTTACATCTTTATTCTTCCACAATGTTGATACATTGAAGGGGACAAGGAAAACTTTTACACACTTCAACATTTTTTGCACTCATGAATAATTTCAACTTTATTGCAAATTGAGAGACTTTCTTTTGTTAGTAGACATGTTTCCAAAGGAAGGGTTCGTTTCTAACTGATTATACTTTAAATGATAAAGTGATCCGCATACAAAGTTCTTAGAAGTCCCAAAATAAATTTATGGTTTAGTGAATGCAAGACATCTGTAAATAGGGTAATGTGACAAGCGGAACGCCAATACATTATTGTATAGTCCCCGTCGCTGGAAGGAAAAGGTCTTAAACCAGCTGCTAATCCGATGCAGGTGATCATAAAACTAAGTCGCCCTTTTCATTTTCATCTATTCCAAGAATTGGGTTTTTTAAACTACCTGAGCAATTAAGAATGTTTTGCATAGTTACCAAAATTTGTTCAGTATATCCACGTAGTACACTCATTATAACAATGAGCGATTGTATGAGAATATACGTGAATTAAAATCATTATGGTTTTTTGCTTGTTATATCCATGATCTCGTTATTTTCGTGCTCATTATAACCAAGTTAGACTGTAATTTACAAATTAATCTTGCTAAATCATACAATCAATGCAAAATGTACAACCTTAATTTTCTTGTTGCTGATTTCATGAACTATTGATATAATGACAGTTATCCTCTTGGGGGGGGGGGGGGTCACAATAAAGAGCTTTGACCATGTATAACTTTTTTTGTCCACTTTTATAGTATAAAATTTCCCACGAAGGTAACAGACAGCAGTAACAATAAACTCTAATTTATTGTTCAGTGAGTAAGCACAATATGTAATTTTGGCTTTTATAAGGTTTTTTTTTTTTTTTTTTTAGGTTTTATTGTTTTAAGTATAGTGCACACCACTTATTGTGATCACGGATAATCTTACACTTTTATGAAGTTCCAATCAGATGTATAGATATATACTAGTACACAGATAGAAATATACATAAAAAAAAAAAAAAAAAAAAAAACAATTTATTTTAATAATCATTTCAGTTGTGTTATCACTTTTTTGTATGTGCACTGAAAGTGATTCTGTAACATCCCGATTTATTCTCGAACACCAGCACGTTGCATGCCTTACTGATGTTGCTTCACACACATTTATAGTTTTCAGTATCGTTACTCTGTGAAAAAAAAAAAAAAAGTACAGGTAATCCTATACACGGTAGTTTTGTTCCTACAAAATCTCGTGTAATGTGAAACCATGTTACATGGGACAAAGAACCAGTACAAAAAGGGGTGTTATGTCCAAAAGCTAACAAAAATACGGAATTTTTTTTATAACTATTGGAAACTTAATTTTTATAGTAGTAGTAACTGAACAAATGTCTTACCTTACTAACTGTGATACTTATATGTCAGATAATGTATGTCATTTAATTTTATTCCTCTTCATTGCTGCTAAGCACAATCTCTTCTGTAGCATCTAGATTTCATGTACCTTCTGCTCTCTTTAAAAGTCACAAACTGTACTTTTTGAAGTCAATTTTTTTATGGTCTCAAACAAGCACAAGTTCAATAGCACAGAACCCCTGCTTTAAGTGATATGCAAAAATCGGAAGAATATTTTCCAGTTAGCAAAATAAAAATAAATTTACGCTTAGGTACATACTGTAATATGTACATACTAATTGATATTTCTGTTCACTGACTTTTTTTTTGTAAAATTTAAAACAGTAAAAATGATAAGCAATTAATAACAAAGAACATGACACGTACAAGTTGCAACAAACCCGATACGGAGTAATGAGTTTCTGAAAATTTATTGATGTTTTTTATATGATTGCATATTTCATGGAAGGGGAAACACATTTCACCACAACAACGTGAAAATCCACAGAATTCCAGCTATTGGTACCGTTTATGATTGATTTCACTAACAGAAAAGACCAATAAAACGGAAACTGGAAATTGCTTTTATTGTTTTATGGTAGTAACCTCCAGAAATGTGCTTTGGAAAAATAGCACAAAGGCGATATAAACTAGCAAAAAGGAATGGAAACATTGAAAATGACATCTAACAAAATAGCAGGGTTTCCCCAGCACAAAAGCTCAAAAATACCGTGTTATGTCCGATTTCTAGCAATTCTCAAACGGTGTTGTAGAAGTATCGTGTTATATGGGGGTTGCCTGTACTCTATCTGTATGCCTACCAATCTGATCTATTACAGTAGAGCATTACCTCTTTTCTAATTCTTTATTTTAACATTTTCTTTGTTTTTAATGTATTTTATATTGCATCAGCAATATAAAATACATTAAAAACAAAGTTTGAATAGCCTTATGCTATTCAAACTTTGAGTCAATTTCAAATGGTACATTAAGACATTCTATAATTTATCTAAATTTTATATTGCTCGATTTGTCAGTAGACAGATATACAGATAATTAATGCAGAGTGAAAGGTGTGTACCTTGCATCAATAAACAGCTGCATTCTTGTTACATCGGTTAACTGAGTCCTGAAGTGATCACAATAAGCAGTGTCCACTGTATGTGGTGTTTGTTAGTTTAATACATTCACAGTTTGGTTTATTTATTTTATTCACTTATATCAACAACATAACCTTTTAAAAGTAAAATACAACTAACAATATCTTTATATACAGTATCACTGAATATTATTAAAATTTCATGATTTACAGAGGTTTCATAAATAATAAATCCCCAGACAAAAAGTAGCACATCAAAACTTATATACACTAACAAGACTATAAAGAATTAAGTTTATTTGGTGTCCGAAAATCTAACAAAGCATGAACATAATCTGTTACCTATTTCACTTTTGAACAGCGAATATATAACTGAAATTATCAATTCAGTCGTGAGTTTAGAAAAATTAAAAAAAAAAAGACCAGCTGTGATACTCTGCCTTACCATGAAGCAAACATTCATTTGATAATAACGGATGTTGTTTAATCAAGGAAATAATAACACTGGTTTTATGCATTCTTTAAAAGGTACTAGGTAGCACCGTCATTTGAAAGAGAAAAAGGCACTTCCAACTGTTTTAGTAATACTTTTAACAAATTACACAGTAATTTAGGAATGCTAATCTCACAGGATAAATGTCAGGAAATGTACATTAAATTAACAAATCAGAATTATGACCATACTAGCCATGTATGGAGACTGCACCTAAAAAAAAGACATCGAACTTTGTAAATAAAAGATCCAAAGACAGGCAAGGTGCCTGGTAAGATTGGCAAAAGGGTGCTCATACAAGGAAAGACTGAATACGTGGACTGCAGAGCTTGGAAACTAGATGTCTTAGAGAATATTTGATTAAGGTGTATAAGACTCTGAGAGATGAAAGCAAATGAACAAGGGAAACAGACATTTTTATAAGATTGAAAATGTTAAATTTTCACTGCTATGCATGCAGAATTCAGTCTAACCCCAGAATTTCGGGGGTTAGACTGAATTGCAGGAAGTTTTCTTTTAGCCAGCAAATATATGGTTAATACTAATACTATTTGTAAATTCATGAACAACACCAGTAACAAATTAAAAACAAACACTTATAAAGAGACTAGTCACAAGTTAACAACAGACAAACAGTGTAGAGTTATGGTTTGCAGACTTTATTAAACCAGAAGTGGTGGGGTGTTTCTCATGTCTATAAGAAATTTTGCTTTTCTGGAAAACTGGACTGTTTCTGTAACACATCTTGATTATATTGACAATTTCTGCTTAAAGAACCTGTTGGTTGTGGAGAGACTGTGCCACTGAGACTGATCACTGCTTTTGAAGATATGCATCAGATCATTATTTATCAGCACCCCCCTGAACTTATTTGATGGACAGGGGAAGAGCCGCAGTGAACAATTCTTCAAACTCCACAGCCTGTGTCGATTCCTGGAATATTGTTGTGGTGTCCCCCAGACCTTGATGTGTAACTTGACCTGGTCACGAGCAAAGGATCCACAATCGCATCATCTTTGTGTTTGCAGATCCTTCTGCTTGAGAAATACTGAAAGGTCTGTTTGTAATTTTGTAAGAAAAGATTTTACTTTTCTTCACCAACCTACACAACCTACACATCCACAAGGAACTCTTCAATTTTCTGCTCAGAGTCAAAAGTATTGAATACTATGGAGTTCTTTTTCTGCTTTAGAAATATGGATGGAAGCACATTCTTGAGGGTCTCCATGGTGGAAATTTGCTCTCTTGAGAAGCTGTTGTTTTTGGCCAGGATCTTATTATACTTGGCACTGTGAAGTACTTAAGTGAGGTTTGAGCCCGTCACCACCAAATAGAGGATGCGGAAAGGTCAGGGAATGACCACCGCATATCCCGGAGCAATATGGCCTTAGTTGCTAATGCTCCTAAAAACCAAACAAACAAACTTAAGTGATCTCCAGGTTCAGGGTACTTTTCATTTTGACGTCTTGAAGTTTACACAAGTTCAGTCAGCAGCTGCTGAGGTTCACCAATGATGGTGAGCCTTAACCTTCAAAGATGCCAACATGAACAGTATTCCAAACCTGGAGATCATTCAAGTAGTTCTTAGTGCCAACAGTATCCCAAGAGACCAAGTTTTCACCACAAAAGCTGTCAAGCATGACCCATCCATCCATTCAGCCATCCATATTTCTAAAGCAGACAAAGGGAACTCCATAAAACCCTTGATTCTGAAAAAAATATTGAACTGCTTCTTACAGATTGTCACAAAATTGCAGGAACAGAAAATAGGCTATTTCCCATTTCTTAAGCTGAACCCCCAACAATTTATTCCTTATGTACTTTCAGTAATATCAAAGTTGGTAAAAAGGACATCCTATGAAACTCATTATCAGTGGCACCCTGCATAAATGTTGTCTCTTGATTAGATTATTTCCTCAGTCCTTTCACACAATCTCAGAGATAAAGATCTCAAACAGGCTCCACATGACAAGCTAGTCTCTATTTATCATATCCCTTTACAAAAAGGTCAGTTCTACCCAAATTATTAGATTGGGGCACTCTGTCTTTCAAAACCTTCCTTCAGTCCCAGCAGGTCAGGCATACTTAAGGTTTCTCAATTTGTGATGTAAAAAAAAAAAAAAACTGAGTAGGGAGAACCAAATTTTCTCCCTCCTTGCTGAGGTAAAGCCAGTAGGCCCTCTCCACACAAGCTAAACCCAGGATACAACTGTATGAATAATGTCAGCTGAACATACAAGTTCAACCTTGAGATAGAAGTACACAAGTGGTCTCCTTTTTCTGGATGTGTTCCTTTGCTGCTCAGACCATGCTATCACTATTAAAGTGTATCAGAAACCTTCTGACTCAGGTAAGGGGTGTCCCTCCCTTTCTAGTCTAACAATTCCCGAATCTGCAAAAGTTAAGATCCATCGTATGAGCCCTCTGGATCTGCAAGGATCCTGGCTTCCAGGCAGGAGTAATTTCATTTATAATCCACTTGAGTAAGCTACAGACCCAGCATTTGCATCACAATCCCATTCATCCCTAGGATTGGTGATGAGATTATCAGGTTGTCAAGAAAGTACAAGATTTAAAAAAATTCTCTGCATCCAGGAACATCCAATCATTTCTCAAGCCTTATCCCACAATATAGGTGGGAGGAGGGATAAAACATCCCATGTATCAAACCAACCAAATGTGGGATAAAGTCAACAGGAGCTGTTCAAAAGGATCCCCAAACACAAAAATGATATGCAGATAGGTAAAGTTAGCGCTGCACTTTGTAAAGTTAACGCTTTGCATTCAATGGAAACTTGTTGGAACTCCAGGAATCAGCATAGGCTGAGGAGATATTTAAAGAATCTTTCTTCATTCAGGTCAAGGAAGTGCGGATAAACAACAATCAAGTACATGTGTTCAAAGACAGAATCTTGGTACAGGTCACCTGTCATCCCACTGTTACTACCAGAAACAGCAAAATTTCTTTTTCAGCTTGAGAAACAACTTCATTTCTGGTATAGGAACTGACAGCAGTCAGTTTCTAACAGCTCCCGTCTTCCTCAAGGGAAGCATTGCAATCCTTTTGTGTTTCTATTTTGTTTTTTTTTTTTTAAATATTTGTCAGTGAAAAAGTAAACCAGTATTCAGGTTTACTTTACCTGGATGCTGGTTAATTAGTTTACTGCTGTTTGTCCATAAGCTCTAACAGAGACATGCTTAAATTAGTGTAAGTTTCCAATGTTACTAACATACAGTTGGAAGTACCCTTTTCATCCTTCAATAGTAACATTACATTTACTATATAATGAACACAGAAGTTTATGTGAATTTATGGAATATGCAAATTATAACTGCTTTACTCTGTATGACATTGTATTACACAAAGCAAAAATGCTACAATCTTGTTCAGATATAACTGAAAATAAGATACAGGTATTTATACATGCAATCATTTTATTTGACTAAATGTTTTTGGCCAGAGTATAAATAAACAGCAACAACTGTGCTCAATAATAGTTTTAATAGTCAGTCATTAATTATTTCTAAAATAGACAAATTTAAAAATTTACTTTTAAATTTATTATTGGTGATCTCTGGCACAAATTTTGTATTTCATAATAATTTGTAGTGTATTGAATCACATTAGTAATTATAGCAAATAAGTAGTTTGAAGGTTCTAATCATGTCTTTTTTTTTTTTTTTTTTTTTAAAGCTGAGAAATTAGTTGCATTTTTTTTAAACATAAATAGCATTAGCACATACTACATAACAAAATCTGGCAATAACATGTGTTGTTATAGTCTTACCTCATAGTTTGTGTGATAATTTTAAATTAAATTTAGACTAAAATCATGCCTCAAAAGTAGCAGGAAGGCTTTGGTTTGGTTTGGTGCTAAATGGCCTTTTTGCTGTCTGCAGTGCAACATGATTTGGCCAAGAAGGGGCATCTTTGTGTGCTTTTGTTGTAAAGAATGCAAGGATTTCAGGCACCAAGTCAATATTATGATGGATTATGTGAGTGCTTGGCCAAGAAATCAGCCATCCAGCACAATGCTAGAGAATACACTTGTGAATGCAACACAGCAAGATTCTCCAAAGCAGAGTTTGGTACCACAAAAGGTAGATGTTGTTGGTGACTGTACTCTCATGGAAGCAAGAAATATACTTTCTAAAAAGAACAATTGGAATAATCCCAGTGTACATCTGCCTGGAGCAAAAGTTGATATTGTACAGCAGCTATCAACTTAAGGGCACAAAAAAGGTGATATTGCTGTACATGTAAGAGGAGGAGTTCTGAAGATTTACTTAACTAGGGCAATGTTGAGAAAGTTTCAAGTTAATCAAATTGAAAGTTTCTGAAATTCTGCCCAAACATGATAAGGGAGAGTACATGATGAGAGCCTTGTCAATCAGTTCAGCCCTGGAGAGACAGTGCAAGGCTCATGGAGTCTGTGTTTGATAACAGGAGAGAATGTTCTTACAGGGATGGGGTACACTTAAATAGTAGAGGTGCAAGAATATTTGCTGATGCTATTGAAATAGTGGTAGGGAGTTGGAAAACTGTTAGCTTGTGGGGACACAGACTAATAAATTAACAGTAGGCAGAGGTGTAGGTGATTCTTGCACTGTTTCTATTGAAAGATGCAGCAACCCAGAAAGCAAGGGGTTGTGGGGTTCTAAGACATTTTTTAGTATCCCCAATTTGCAAAGGGAAATCAAAGGGTGCTTGAGTAATTATAGACCTTTACTTGCCTTCTGTTATAGAGGTAATGAAAGAAAGTAATACTCTTGATCTGATTACCAGCAATGAACATAGTATACTGATGTAGAATTTACTTAAACATATAACTATCAAAGGCAAAGGAAAAACTTTTGCTTTCATAAAGGTGACTACAACAGTCAGACTGATGATGTTATCAACAGCAAATTCTAAATGAGAAAATTCTAGGAAAGAAATGTAGAAGTGACTAGGCTTTTTATATCAATTAAGATGGATACCAGATGAACTGATAAGACTCATAGGACACCAATATCATCAGATGATAAAGAAGGTTAGACAAGCTAAGCAGATTATGAGAAATGTCTGGTAGAGGATGCAAAGAAATGCAGCAAACACTAGAAGGAAGGGATGACACACACTGGTCATCCTATGAATGGTATCACTGTTGATGATCCTGCACAGGTAGGATCATCAATAGTTAATGGGGTTGCCAAAAGTGGAAGAGAAACTGTTGAAGCTAAATGTTAAAAAAGAAAAAGCACCTGAGGTAAATGGGATTTAGCCAATTATATTAAGGCAGGCAGAAGAAGGTAGCCAAATTTATGATAGCATTCTTGGATTCAGGGCAGTTCACCAATACATGAAGGGAAATCAAAGGTTGCTTGAGTAATTATAGACCTGTACTTTTTCTAGGGAAAATTAAGCAGTCACAGAATGGATTTGTTAAGGGGAGATTTTGGCTCACCATTCTGACTGGATGCAAAAAACATTTTTGATACTGTTCGACATAAAAGACTGCTATACAAATCATTGCAGTGTGGCATTCTGGGCAAGTTACTACTCTGGATAAAGGGAGAAGATAGCAGTTATCAATGGGTACAACTCTTTTTTGGATCGGGCCCATTATTGTTATATATATTTATTAATGATATGGATAAATTAGAAGATTTTTATAGTTAGGACTTGAAAGTACTGTCTATTTTCTCATAATTAATTTATAGCAATAGCTTAATTTGTCCAGATTTCGCCTCTAAATCCATATTTATAACCTGAAGTTCACAAGAAAGTTAGATTTATATAGCAGCTCTAATTCCCATGGTGCATCACGCTAAACACGTGGGAATTTAAGATGTGTGAGGTTCCATATTGGTGAGAATTCCACTGGTAGTCGAGTGATGTACTGTTTTGAAACCATTCTATCGCCAAGGCTTCATATTGAAGTAATCTATAATTGGAATTTAATTTAGTTAGGGTAATAGCGGAGTCAGTTAATGGGTTATGGTTATATGACTGTACATGTTGTGCGAGGTCAGTGCCTGGTTGGTTGATTTTAAAACTATTGTAATGGTAGTATGCACTCGTGTTCGCAGTTTTAGATGACCCGTATTTGGTAGTGGTGCACCTATATAACAGGTATTGAAACCTGGTTGACATTTAATGAGATATATTATGTTGTTGATGTCTTGTATTTTTAAGTCTCTTTGTAATTACTAAGGGAGGTTTCCAGTTTATTATAAGAAGAAAAAATTAATGTAATGTATGTGCCGGCAAAAAGAACTGCTAGAACTACTATATAAATCTTACCTTCACTTATACTACTCAGCCAACTGACGATGAACATATCGAAAGTCTTCCGTTTGGACTCTTGGCTTTTAACTCTCATTTACATAGCGATTTTATGGATGACAACCAGGAACAGGTTGACCTGGGCATAATCTTAAATTTTTAATGTAGTTAGACTTCCACTTTTATTTTTCTTATGAACTTCATGTTATAAATACAGATTAAGCAGTGAGTATTGGACAAATATTGTTATAAATTGATTATATTGATAAAGGCATATCAGGATTAATGTCTAAGTTTGCAGGATGGTTAATCACCACAATCAGAGTATGCTATTGCAACAAGATCTATAAAAAGGCCAATGGGCTGAGAAGTGGAAAGTGAAGTTTAACATTGACAAATGCAAGGTACTGCATATAGGTACCATTAATCCCAGAACAACATACCAATTATGTGGTACCACACTCAGGGTAGTAGAAAATGAAAAAGACATGAGGAGTAACTGTGCATGAACTTCTTTGAGAAGTGCAGGCAGGCTGTTAGAACAGTTCAGTAGATTTTGTTAATAATATGCAAGAATTTTGCTAGCAGGAACAAGGTGATTATCCTACTGCTCAAGGCAATGGTTAGTCCACATCTTGAGTACTGCATATAGGTCTTTAATGGCTTCATTATAGGAATGATGTGGATCTGTTGTTATGGGTGCAGAGAAGAGCAATAAAATTAGAACAAATGGTACTCTTACAAAGAAAGGGCTTCAGTTTTGTAATAAACTGCAATGTTTGGAGATCAGGCCCTGCAACAGGACCTGATTGTGTTTAAGCTCCCAAACTTCCATCTGGTGTTGTGGAAATGACTAGGAAAAAAAGGAAGAACTAGACAAATGTGTGTGGGGGGGGGGGAAGCGGCAATGGATTTTTTTTTTTATTGCAAAATTTTCATTTTGTTTCATTATGAAATTGAGTCTATACTGATGAAGTGTCATTCATAGTGAAAGAAAAATATGTAAAAGAAAATTATTTGCTGTTTCATTTCATAAATAATAAGATTCATTTTGAAATCTTACTAGCTCATAAGTAACCCAGAAAAGATGTTCTTCAACTCTGGTCACTACTTTCTATAAAATCCCAAATGCTTTCATTTACTTAAAAAGTAAATACCTAACCAGCCAAATGGTTATATATGAATTTAGTTTTACTGAAATTCACAAAAAATAAAAGAAACTTGAAACAACTGTTGAGCTAGAATTAAAGGGGAAAGGAAATTAATGACAGATTTCAAGCATAATTAAATAGGGTGGTAACATAAAATATAAGGCATCAACTGCCCTGCACCTAGAGGGAGTACCATCTAATAATTTCTTTCCTTTCAACACATAAAAATATATGTTGAAAGTGAAAGAAAGATTATTTAAATTTTGGCAGTGAATATTAATTAGTAATGCTTCATTTGCCACTACTCCACCTTGGGGCATGTTTGAAGAGATAAATCTAAATGCAGCACAAAAAAATATTTTGACCAATATTTGTTTTGTGTGTAAAGTTATATGCCTTTTAGAATTTCAAACAAAATGCATCACCTAGTTTTCGTATCCGGATAGTTGCAAAATTATTAATAAATTTTTTTAAATTATGTGACTTTTTTATTCCAAAATGCATAGACACAGTTGATATGGGTCAAGAAAAAAAATTCTTTCCCCCCTCCAATCAGAGACCACACTTTCTCTACCGCCCCCATCTATTTATAAAAATGATTTTCAACAATGGAATAGTTTTTTTTTTTTTTTTTTTTTTTCCAATTGTAAAGATAATCAGTATGCATATTCCTGAATCCTATTTAAAAATATTACCCATAAAGCAAAATGATCAATGTATTATTTTAAAATTTTTGCAGTTTTATTTTTCTTCAACAGTAACTGAAAGATGCACAAGGGCTACTCATCCAACATATAAGCCAGAAGTGTTTCATATAAAAATAACAGTCGCTGGACAGTAATAAATACTCATTTTCTATAGATTAACATTTTTTAAACTTTGCTAAGGTTTACCAGAATACTTTGGATTGTGTTGGGTATGCCACAGATGTGCATATAAGCTGTCACTTCGACTTAACAGTTCTCCATGTGTTCCTTGCTCTACCACATTACCTCCTGCTAGAACTAAGATTTCATCAGCATCCATAACTGTGGAAAGACGATGGGCAATGCAGATAGATGTTTTGCCTCTAGAAGCCCGCTGCAGAGCTGACATGATTTTCTTAAAAATTAAAAATAAACAATGTCTTAAAAGTAATAAATGACAGAAAAATTGATTTTTGTCACTAGCTTAACATCCAAAACCAAGAATATTACTCTTTTTATTAATTAACAAATTTAAAATTATGATCTCATAATTATTTAAACATGACTAGATGTTTGTTTTCTGTCAAATGCAATCATAGTCAGCACCTGCCAGTTTATACATAAACAGACACACTATTTGAAGTATACAGGAAATTACCTTAAAAATTTGACCGTAGCAAAAGGCAGTTTGCCAGCTGTTAATGCATCTCTTAAAAATGCCACGCCACAACTCAGTGGTACTTTCACAACTGAGTTATTGTATTATACAGCATACAATATCTAGTTTTTTTTTTTTTTTTTATGAAAACCCCAAACACGAAAGGTATTAAAACCTATAGTACTTAGTACCATGCATGGGTTGAAGGAGAAGTATGGGGAGAGGGGGATGCCGGAAACGTTGCTCTAGAGACTAAACATGGGTTTTACCACTTCAAGCCTCCAATAAGCAAAGTGGTGGTATTTCACCCGTTGATGAAAGTTAATCCAGTTAGGACAGACACACCATTTACAATATTAATTTAATTGTTTCAATTAAAAGGACCACTGGGGTTTGTTTAGGTTATTTATCATTTGGATTGCTTTTATCATATTTGAGCCATTGAATTTCACATTAAAGTGTAGATTTTACAATTTCTAAATTTAAATTTTGCCTAGTCAACTGCTTTTTTCTCAGTGGGCAAGGTGTTCTTCACCATCTTTTGTAACAAATGTAAATCGATTAATATTTGATTTTTCAAATATATATATATATATATATATATATATATATAAACACAATGGTATATGATTCTCACACTTCAGTACAGATTTAACTGTCTAGTACTGCTGCTATATGAGAGAAGTTCGTTGCCTATTCACACAACCATTCCGGTTTTGCTTCCCCCACCTTCAAATAAAATTGATTTATGTTCTAAAGAACACAGATGTTGGAGTTTAACTTTCCCATTTACAAAAAATGCAGTTGATTAAAAATTCAGAAATGATAAAATCTAAATGGTAATACTTAGTCCAATTTTAACTCATATGGGAAAAAAAAAAACAGTCTAGATGATTAAATAACCTAAGCCTAAAAATAAGCAAGTAGATCCAGATGAGTTTTAATTGAAACACCCTTTTTACAAGGAACATTTGAATACTTTGTGGTCCAGTGTTAAAAATTTCTGTACTTGATGTATAATGCTTCAAATAGTAACCTGCCAAGTTTCATGCAATTTAAATAACATCTTTTTAATTACAGGTGCTGAAAGTCAATAAAGTTATGTGAATGAAGACAGATTTACAAAAATCAGTCACTATACAGCCATCCAATGTTTGGGGAAAAAGGGATATTTCATGAATATGCTATTACACCACTGGGAGATGGTGCCCCTTCCTATTCCATGGTTAAGAAGCGAACAGCAAAGTTTAAATATTTGTACCACATAATAACAGAGGATCTTACTATGAAAAAAGGTGTTGACACAATGGGTCCCAAAGTTGTTGACAGCAAATCAAAAATGCAAAAGAGGCTTGTCAAGTGAACAGTGCATCACTTTCAAGCAGATCCAGCAAATTTCCTTTCAGATTTGTGACCGTGGATAAGATACAGGTCCTCACTTTCAGCCAGATACAAATGAGCAGTCCAAACCATGGAAATGCAGCTCTTCTCCCCCCCCCCCCCAAAAGCCAAGTTGATTCCTGCTGCTGGCAAGGTTATGGCATCAGCAGCTTTTTTGGGGTGCTGAAGGATTGTTGCTAGTAGGTTACCTTCAGAAAGGCCAGACAATCACAGGAGCATATTATGAAAACCTTGTGAAGAGTTTGTGTGAAAAAGACTAACAGTGAGTTTTCCTCACTGTTCGTATTGAAATCAGCAAAGGAGTCTTATTTCAGCTGGACACTGCACCTGCTCACACGTCTGCGGCATTGAAATCTTGGACTATCCTGCATATTCACCAGATATAGCACCATCAAACTTTCACCTATTTCCTAATTTGAAAAAATTACTTGGCTGGCATCCATTTTCCCACTAACAGTGATGTTATTGCTGCAGTTTTTTTTTTAGGAGCATTAGCAACTAAGGCCATACTGCTCCGGGGATATGCGGTGGTCATTTCCTGACCTTTCTGCATCCTCCGTATTTGGTGGTCACGGGCTCGAACCCCAGTCTAATCAAGAAGCGTGTGCTACGCACTGCTGCTCGTGCCCACCTGGCTACGGAGGCGCCATTGCTGCAGTGGATGCATTCCTGGAAGCTCAAGAGAAAACTTTATTCATTCATGGAATTAACACATTGAAGCATTGGTGGCAAAAGTATATTGACTCCAAAGTGAACTATTGTGTCCCCGTATCCGCTGATTCAGTTACTCGTGGTTAACCGTGGGGGGGGGAATAAAACGAAAACACTTAACACGTACTACTCATGTGTCCAATACAATGCCGCGTGTGGTTTGGTCACCAACATTATAATGGTTCTTTAAAGATTTAATGGATGCTCCATTTTGAAAGCACAATTCTTGCGTTTGCCTATCATTTTCGTGATTCCTAAACAAACAAAAAAAAGTTACTATAAAAAAAAAAAAAATTGACATCCCTGACATAAATAACGAAACAAAATTTTTCCTTTTGCGGTGCAACGGAACACAACAATCGACGCGACACAAAATCAAACTAAACATTTGGTCTCTTATTTTTTTGTTTTGAGCAGTAGGTGGTGGGCGCCTCCGTAGCCAGGTGGGAAGGAGCAGCAGCAGTGCGTAGCACACGCTTCTTGATTAGACCGGGGTTCAATCCCATGACCACCAAATACGGAGGATGCGGAAAGGTCAGGGATATCCCCAGAGCAATATGGCCTTAGCTGCTAATGCTCCTAAAAACCAAATAGCATAGGGGGTGGCAAGATAATAGGTACACTAATCTCCCAATGATGACTTATAACGCCAGTTCTTGTCACTTATTTACGACTTGCAAAATATCTGTTTATACCTATTCTAGTTATTACTTGAATTTTATGATTTCTGGTTGTTTTTTTTTTTTAATTTGGAGTCTTGAAGTGTTCCGGTTAATCCAATCCCGATAAATCAAGTCTGCTGTACTTTATTATTACTGTATTTAATGTTGGTAACGTCTTACTGTGTTTCATTTATCAATTAAACTTTATTATACTTATTTATGTACAAGAAAATCATGTTATATATGGGGTAAGCAGGTGTTTGCTTATATCCGTGGTTTCAGCCATCCACGGATACGGGGGTCTTACTGTATATTGAAAAGTAACATGTTACCAGACTCATAGTATAAATCCTTCATACTCAGGCCACAAAATTTTCAAACATCCCTCATATATGTAAAAGCATTTTTTCTCCACATTTTTCAATCAGCAGATTTTAAACTGCACTTTCAAATCTACTGGACCAAAAAACACACGTGAACAAAACAGTACAAGTGCTCTTACACATATAAAATAACTAGGCCACAGTTTTTGATATATTAAATACAGTTGATTCCGGTTATTTGGGACACGTCAGGACTGTATTTAATATATCAAAAACTGTGGCCTAGTTATTTTATATGTGTAAGAGCACTTGTACTGTTTTGTTCACGTGTGTTTTTTGGTCCAGTAGATTTGAAAGTGCAGTTTAAAATCTGCTGATTGAAAAATGTGGAGAAAAAATGCTTTTACATATATGAGGGATGTTTGAAAATTTTGTGGCCTGAGTATGAAGGATTTATACTATGAGTCTGGTAACATGTTACTTTTCAATATACAGCAAGACCCCCATATCCGTGGATGGCTGAAACCACGGATATAAGCAAACACCGGCACTTACTACACATCGTATAGTGAAACGGTACTTTACTATTGTGAGTCCATCGTAATGTGATTTCATTGTACAGTGAACCAATAGTAAAGCACCGTTTCACTATACGATGTGTAGTAAGCGCCGGTCATTGTGATCTGAATTTTAATTCTATTAAACAGTGATTCTGATTAGCAAAAATAGGAGGAATATTATCCACAGGCTATAAAAGTAAAGTATATTAAGCACAAATTTACCCTTTATTATCTCCAATTAACAAATTAAATGATACGTGAAAATCAGAAGAATATACGTGATAATCAGAATAATTAATATGTACTGTAATATGTACATACTAACTAGTTGACATTTCTGTTCACTGACATTTGTGGGTGGGGGTTAAAATTTAAAACAGTAAAAAGATAAATAACAAAGAACACAGCACACACAAATTGCAAGTAACACGATATGCACAAGTGAGAATGGCGTAACAAGTTACGAAGCTTTAAAAAGAGGAATGAAGAGAAGATTCAGAAAATTAATTTTTTTATATGATTGAATATTTCGTGGAAGCGTAAACATATTTCACCATAATAACACAGAATTCCAGCTGTCAGTCTTATCGCAAGTTCAATAAGATTGACTTTACTATCCATTTATGATAGATTGCACTAACAGAAAAGCCTAATATACAGGTGGCTGCTAATTGTTTTTATTGTTTTATGGTTGTGACCTCCAGAAATTCGACCGAACCACGTGACACTGTCAGAGACAATCATAGGGTAATCCCCAGTGCTGCGGTCTCCTGCCCCGATTAGATGGCATGTTATCCCAATTAAGCGAAGTAAACCTTGGCTATTTTTCTCGATTGGGTTCTGTTTTTCAAGATTTGCCTCTAGTAAACAGCTGCCTCGATTAACCGGTGGCCCAAATAACCGGAATCCACTGTATCATGAAATGTACTTCACTTACACCACATAAAATAACTTTGTAGGAGATAATCTGTCTGAAAGCAGTGCAATACCTACACAACTCATGGTACAGCAATACCTTGCACAGTGAAGCTGCCATTGATTATCAATTAATTTTGTTCTTAGTTCACCTCATTACTATTTGTATTTGTTATTTTTCTAACTAATCATGTATAATTATTTCTAATATAAAAAATCTTATGGTACCTACGTATCATTTTTCCCATAAGAGTTTGTTCTACTGTGATTACTAAGGCCACTACAATTTAAAATCTGCTGACTGAAAAAAAAAAAAAAAAAAAAACCACATCTCTGGGCAAAACTGTCCAACTGATTTTATAAATACTATATTAAATAACATGGAGATTCTATGGGCAATTTTTATGTTATTTTTTTTCCAAATCAGCATTCAGTTTATGCCTCTCAGAGTTTACCAAATGACCATTTATAGAGGCTGGAACTTACAAATATCTCATGGGTATTTTTTAATGGGTCTGGCCCAAAAAATTCTCAGTATCTACATTATTGTAAAAATATATGAATATAATTCTATATATTTATTAGTTTTTTGGTAAGTAAAAATTTACATTATTAGATTAATTTTGTCGAAAGAATATAAAATATAACAAAAATCTTAACGACAAATACCTCTCTCAATTTGAAGATCATGTTTTCTGCTACAGAAACAAACAGTTTTAAAATACGTTCAGCAAATAAAAACAACTTAGTTTTACTTTATTATATTGCATTTAATTGGTAATTTTTCAAGTCGAATTTTGGTATTTGTATATTTCTATAGCATTGAAATAAGAATACTTTCAGAATATGAAAATTTAGAGTAATGTATTTTGGCAGCTGCGTAACATTTGTCATACATATCATTAGCATAACTAAATTGATATTATAACAGATAATAACAGATACCTGTAATTATACAGGTATCTGTTATTATACCTTTGTCCTTGAGGTTGTCACAGACATTCTCTCAGATATGCCAGACAAGCTGCACTTGCTACCTGGGCTTCTAAAATGCTGATGGAACTGATATTCAGGTGACACTCAAGTCAAGTGGATCCAATTCTGTGGTCAAGTGGATCCAATTCTGTGACAGCCAGATCCTCTGCTTGCACCTTCATGATGGTGGGACTGTTAGTAATCTTGGATATAACCTCCATACACAAGTACATGTTCGGTGACCACCCAGGTGTGAACCAACGTAAGCAGGGGTCGAGGTGTGGTGCCCACACAACATGGAAGAATGCTGCCCCTCTATGTTACCAGGCAGTACTAGGTGGTAGATGACTCATCAACCGGTGCAATACCACCACTTTGCTTATTGGAGGCTTGAAGTGGTGGAATCCATGTTTAGTCTCTAGAGCCAAGAAGGCGGTACAGTAACTGGTGCACGCTACTGTACTGTTCTCCTTCCCCACATGCGCCTGTTCCAAGGTGCCATTGGCCCCGAGTTCATGTTTATGGATGATAATGTCACATCGCACTGCAGCTGCTGATATGCTTTTAGAAAGTGAAGACATTGTTCGTATGGACTGGCTTACCTGTTCTGTCAATCTAAATCCCATCAAACACATATGGGACGCTCTGGGGAGACTCCTAGCAGCACGTCCACACCCACCAGAAAATGTTCACCAGCTGAAGATGGTGCTGACAGAGGAATGGACGATGTTACCGCAAGAACTTATCAACAACATTGGTCTAAGTATGAACAGGCAGTGCAAAGCCTGCATCGACATTAGGGATGGCTATATCTCCTGCTGAGGACCACCTCTTCCCTTTGTTCCATCTTTGGCAGTGATGCATCTGTATCATGGCAGCCAGTGCTATGTTGCCATTTTTGAATAAAGTCCCTCTGTACCGTGTTGTTTCCTTCATCATTTCTGTACCTCATGAGGTTCCTTTGGTATACTTTTCCCATATCCAGGCCACTCCTGTCAGAAGCTACAGGTGAAAACTCGACTGGTCCTTAAATTTTGCATACCAGTGTATTTTCAGCATAGTTTGGAAAAAGAAAAGAACACCAGATGATTGGATAAAGGGAATCATCATACCAATTTTTAAGAAAGGGTCCAGAAGAGAATGTAACTATAGGGGAATCACTTTATTATGCCAGTGTGCTGAAATTTTTGAGTGAATACTCGAGACAAAAATAAGGAATAAAATAAAAGAGAGAATGAGGGAAGAATAGTATGGATTTAGAAGAGGAAGATCAACGATTGACCTGATATTTGTTTTAAGAGAATTACTAGAAAGACATTGGGAGTTTGCCAAGAACCTCTCTTTCTGGTATTTTTACACCTGGAAAAGGCATATGATAATGTGCAAAGAGAAAAAGTGTGGGAAAGTTTGGAGAAAATGATAATAGACAGGGAGGAGGTTGTGATGATTAAAAATATGTATTCAAAGAGTGAAAGTTGTGTGAGGACAAAATTTGGGGACTCAGATTGGTTTCCATTGTCCAATGGACTTCAACAGGGTAGTTAGTATATTGTCACCATTACTTTTTATTATTGTCATGGAGAATATCCATGAAGTGGTAGATGATAAAAAAAAGGTTGAACAGCTGTGTTTGCAGATGATGTTGTCCTCTGGGCAAACAAGGACGAAGCACTTCAAAAGAAATTAATACATTGGGAAAGTGTAGTCAGTGAGTATGGTCTAAAAATAAGTAGCCAAAAAAGCAAAGAGATGGTGATGGACAGGGGGAAGAAGTGAGTGTAAAAGAGATAAAATTAGGGAATGAAATGTTGAAAGTGGTGGACAATTTTAAGTACCCAGGGAGTGTATTATTAAAAAAGGATGGCAGCCTAGATATGGAAATAACAAGCAGAATAGCAGCCAGTCAGTTTCTTCTGTGACATTAACAGCCTGTTATAGGCTAGGGAAGTTGCAATGAAGTGTAAAAACTGATAAATAGAGCATATTTTGTCCCTACAGTCAGTCCTCGTATAACACGTGTTTACACTACACAAATTCAATCATACACGATTTATAAATAGGGGAACGATATCTTATATAACACAAACCGGATTCGCTTATGCACGATTTCGCCTTTGTGTTTACAAGAAATGGCAGTCGAATGCAGAATCACCCCCAACTGAACGCAACACGATAGGAATGAAGAGAAGATTCTGAAAATATATTTGTTTTTTATATCAGTGAAGGGGAAACACATTTCACCATAATAATGTAAAAACCAACACAATTCCAGCTATCGGTGTAATCGCAAATGCAATTAGATCGAGTTTACTACCAGTTTATAACAGATTCCACTAGCAGAAACGCAACTGGAAATTGTTTTTACTGTTTTATGGTAGTAACCCCTAGAAATGTGCTTTAGTAAAATGTGAGGTGTTAATTGTGTATCTCTGCCTTTACGGTGTTGTTTATTCAGTTGCTACACGCACGCAGCTTTGTTTATGTGTATCACGCATGCCTCCTCGTTTTGTAATTGTGCTTTATTCCCTAAAAATGAGTAAAATACTTAAAAGGTGTGAAAAGGAAGTGTCCTGGCGAAGACACTGCAGATTGAGAGAAAAAGAAAAGCAATATCGATAAACAGAGGCATCAAAAATTCTTACCCGGGAAAATTTATAGTGGCCTCATACTGTGGTTTATGGCCAAAATCACACTGGCCTCTGGCCCACCAGGGTTTCCCCGGTAAGGCTTATGGCCAGTCCGCCTCTGTCAATAGAGAAAAAATATGAAATTGTGAAACGCTTTGAGCGAAATGAAAAACCACGTGATATTGCATGTGCTACATACCTAAATGAGGCAACACCGAGAATTAGAAAGAATGCAGAGAAAATAAAAACAACTTTCACAGTAGGAACAAATCAAAGTGTAATTAAAATCCATTAGATTAAGACACAAAGAATTGGAAGAGATGGAACGGCTGTCATCTGTTTGGATAGAAAATCAAACAAAAAAGTTAGATTACGATAGAAGCAAAAGCATTAGCAATATTTTATTATAATAGTCGTAATAAAATACTTAAGTATTTAATTACGATTATTTATTGTGTTTGGTAATGTTTTGGTTTTGGTTTGTGTGTTCAATCTTGGGTGGCCGGCACCTAATCCCACTTTTCCCATAGGGCCTGTTGTTTATATTGCACGAGGGTTTCTAGGAACACAACTATCGTGCTATACGAGGACTGACTGTATTTTGACCTATGGTGCTGAGACATGGAGGATGAATAAAAAGGATACCAGCAGAATCCAAGCAATGGAAATGAAGGTGTTAAGGGCTATGCTAGCTAAAACTAGAAGAGACAAAATTAGATTATTGTTATTTGGTTTTTAGGAGCATTAGCAATTAAGGCCATATTGCTCCGGGAATATGCGGTGGTCATTCCCTTGACCTTTCCGCATCCTCTGTATTTGGTGGTGTCGGGCTCGAACCCCGGTCTAATCAAGAAGTGTGTGCTACGCACTGCTGCTCCTTCCCACCTGGCTACGGAGGCACCCCAACAAAATTAGAAATGTGGACATTAGAATGAACTTAGGAATAGAAAGTTTGCATCATGTTTGCGATGGTTTGGAGACATGAAGAGAACAAACAGAATACCAAGAAGAATGTTTGAAATGAAAATGGACTAGAAGTGGCCGAGAGGAAGACCCTGGAAAAGATGGAAAGATCAGATTAGGGAAGATGTGGAAATGAAGGGAAATGAGTGGGAGAGAATGACAGAAGATAAGATTTGGGAAGATGGAAGGCTTTGATTCACCTGACCCAACCCTGGGTTGAAACAGTGAGGAAGTTAGAGTACGGTGTTCTTCAAAAAAATAAATATTTGGTCAGAGGAGAGAGAAAAATGAATTGCCAGCATTTGTCCTCTGACACATGTTCTGTTATACTGGCTATATCTGCTGGAGCAACTCTATTAATTCAGTCTTCCCTTTGCCATTGGTAGAGTTCATTTTTCCACCCCTCTCCAATTTACACATTCTTTTCAGCTAGGCTGGTCCAATGTAGCAGCCCTGTTCAGCATGGCTTTCATTACAGGTTTCTTATTTTTTGCCCAGTAATTCTGTCTGATGAGTAAATTTCCTTTCAAAATCATGAACAAAGTTTCCATCAAGGGGATGCTGTGCTCTCTGAGGATATTTAATGGTCTTTTTTAAGCTTTCTTTCTTTAGAATGAGGTTGCCACAGCATGTCAACCTAACCTTGTACCAGAGTTTTGGGATTACTGAAATGCTGTGCCCTTTAGTTTCTTTCAGTTCACTGAGACTTTATGGTTCCTGACAAGATATGATCCCAGTGAAAAAAACTCCTTATAGAACTTTTCTTTTTTAATTATTGCACCATTTGAAGAACCAGCTGTAAAAGAGACAAAATAGCCCCAGCAAGTCTTATGGACTTTGGGAAATACTTTTCAAAATATTCCTTCATATTCAACATGTGTAAAATGCATACAATTGTAATTCCTGTGCCTATACTAGTATTACCAATATGATTGGGATGAAACCAAATTTATATGCTATATGAAGACCAGAAAACAAAGAATGTATTTTTTTTTAATATTGTTATTAATATAAAACATCTTTATCAGATAGTGGAAGACAAACTATAAAAATGATGGATGCATAACAAAAAACAATGTAAAAATCAAACCTGCACTTGTGGTAAAACTTGATATGATTAAGAGAATTGGCAATAAAATAAATCTAAAAATAACTGAACATTTTAAGTACATCTGAACAAGCAGATGCACTTAATACATGTGAGGAATTTAAGATAAGGAGTCTCAAAGGTATTAACATTATAATATCACCACATAGTTGCACTTTAACCAGCATTCCATATCAATATGTTACTTCCATCCTTGAGATTTCAAGAAAGGGAGATAATAACATGCTTTTTCAGCTATACACAATTTAGAAACACCCAACTGTGTATCAACAGTAATGGTTGGAAAATTCAGACACCAACGAATTGTACACAAGTTGCCTAATTACATTATGTAAGAAACATAAGATGAATTCAAGTATGTGGCATTGCATTTTGATATTTCAACTCTGTCAAAATATCAAAAAAAAAAAAAAAAAACGTTTTGAATGGGACTGAAAGCCCCTGTAATGTCAGTGTTCTTAAAAACTTCAATCTGTACTGTGCACTCATGTACAAAAAACTGAAACATTGAAACAACATAGAAATTAAAATTGCAGCTGTCTCAATTACAAATTATACCCACAAAGACCTATGGATAATATTCAACAAAAATTTTTCTTTTAATTCCCACTATTTGCATACTGTCTAAAAAATTCAGAAAGCAAAATGGTTGATCAAGCAAGAAATAGCAATAATCCAAGATAAAAAAAAAAAAAAAAAAAAGTCATAAATCATGTCCAAAGATGCATCTTCCTACTTCTGTCACATGTCCTAGAGCATTGTATTCTAATGACTCGGCAGATCCTCATCAAGTGATAGCAAGTGGTCCTTAAATATGCAAACAAAATGCAAAACTATTGTATATGGCTCCATAATGATTAAAATTTATATAATAAAATGGAAGTATATATATTAAATATAATAAAATGGAAGTATATATATTAAATATAATAAAATGGAAGTATATATATTAAATATAATAAAATGGAAGTTCATTTTGGATTAAATATTTCAAAAAGTTATAAAAAGATAAAATTAACTTACAGCCTCAGTAACAGAGTCTAGAGATGATGTTGCCTCATCAAAAATTAAAATAGGAGAGTTTTTCAAAATAGCTCTTGCTATAGCAACTCGTTGTTTTTCTCCACCTATTAAATGAGGAATAAAATGAACAAGCAAGTTCTCCCCTTTTCAACTAAGGTACAATATTTTTATAGTGATCACCAACACTAGTAGATACTGATTATTGCTATACTTGCTGTTAATGAAAAAAGCAAGTTGAAAATTTAATAAATGCTAAAATTAATCATGTTCTAGAATTAAATGAAGCTGTCTTTGAAATAGTGGTTAATTGCTGGAAATAAAAATTCTATATAGTTGCAAACTTATATAGAATACAACTATACAGGTAATCCTTGTATAACACGGTAGTTAGGTTCCTATAAAATGTTGTGTTGTGTTGTGCAAAACCATGTTATATGGGACTAAGAAAAAGTACAAAAAGAGGGGGTTACGTTCCAAAAGCTAACAAAAATGCACTATTTTGTTAACAAAATGTTGGCAAAAATTCTTGATTTTGCGTATCTTCTACTCCCTTTAAAAAATCAGTAATCTGGGTTTGTTTGCTTTTGCTTGATAAATCTTTGTGAATTTCATTGTATGGAACTAAGCATTTTTGAAGCTCCCTTTTGAAAGGTGCCCAAAGTTCAAAAGGGAGTTTAAAAAATGCTTAGTTCCGTACAATGAAATTCACAAAAATTTATTCAAGATTTATTTCTTGATGCATTCAAGAAATAAGATTCTAATGGCTCGGCTAACTTTATGCCTTCCCGTATGCTTTTTAGCATAAAATTTGGAAGTTTAGAATTTATCTGCTTTTACCTCCAATGCTATTCCCATCAAATTTGCTTCGCCAGCCTCTTTTTCTACCAGTAATTCTTGAACAACTTCAGTAATCATATCTTTTTTAATTTTTTTAGGAGCATAGGCGACTAAGGCCATGTTACTCTGTGTATATTGTCTATAAATTGCATGTGTCCTGAGGTCAATTTTCTGTTTTTCTGGACGAAAAACCCGAGATTCCGGGAGGGGAAACCACTCTACCCTTGCCTGAGCCCGACTAACTCAGCCACGTTGTGAAATAGACCCATAATTCCTCCTGTCATCGACAGGATTCGAACTCGGGTCTTTTCCACCTGGTGTTGGGAGGAGGAGGGCAATTCTATCAACTGTGCTACCCATGAGGGCTTCAGTAGTCATATCATTAAATCCTTCCCCTCTTACCGCCATAGCAAGTTTTATTATCGCTTTCTGTTCCGTTCTATTCCGTTTTCTGCCAGTTCGACCATATTTCCTGAATGAACTGACTCTGGCCATACATTTTTCCACAAGCATTTAACATTGACGGTCTTACTTGTTTTAGTGATAAAGCTATGATTCTGATACAGTCCACAATTGAGAAATGGTTCCATGCCTCCATTACTTCAATAGATTCGGAATTGATTTTTTTCCAAATCCATTGTAATGATTTTCTGATGTAATGAGTTTTAAAGGTGGATATAATGCCTTGATCTAATGGCTGAATGAAAGAAGTTGTACAGTCGGTCCTCGTATAACACGATAGTTGTGTTCCTAGAAATCCTCGTGCAATGCAAAATCGTGCAATATAAACAACAGGCCCTATGGAAAATATAGGGTTAGGTGCCGACCACCCAAGATTGGACACATTTTTAACCAAAACATTACCAAACACAATAAATAATCGTAATAAAACAGTTACAGTTGAAAAATGTAAAATTAATAATTTAATCATTTGAATTTAGATTCTTACCTTAAAAGTAAATGAAGACAGCTTGAGGGAAAGGGCTTGAGAAAGGGTTGAAGCAGCGTAATTATGGGGAAAGTGGCGGCAGGTTGTCATCATTATTGGAATTGGGAGGTGGAGGAGATGCCGATGAAGACTTTGGACGAAATGTGGTCACACCAGAACTAGAGGGCTGCGGCTCATTTTCTGTATTTTTCTTGGGTGTTTTCATAAAAAAGACATCTAGTTTCTGTTGTTTCGCAGTCTTCCTCCTTTCACAAAGCAGCTGCTTATATGGCTCCAAAGCAGACCGAATTGTATAAAGTGCTCTTCTGCTTCTTTCTGCATTATAATCATTATCTTCTAGCCATTGCATATTTTTCTCAAATGAATTTAAAACTGAAGATAACTCTGAAGTACAAAGCGGTTTTATGGTGGTGTTCAGGCATTCAACTTCGTCGTTTTTCTCATCTTCCACCTGCCCTCCAGCAACAAGTTGTTGCAGTTCTTCAGTTGAAAGTTCTTCTTCATGAGATTGAAGCAACTCTTCTAAATCATCTTCCTCCAATTCCTCAAAGCCAACCTGCTTTGCGAGGGCAACACAATGTGCTTTTAATTTAGGAAGCTCATTTACAGGATCAAAGCCTTTAAAATCACGAATAAAATCTGGTAAAAGTGGCTGCCAAACACTATGTAAGCATTCTTTTGTCACTTCGTTCCAAGCCTCCACAATTATGTAAATTGCATTCTTAATGTTGAATCGCTTCCAGAAGTCTTTAACTGTTGGTGCATTTTCGCCCTCTGTTTCTGCTATCAGCATCTTAAATGTCCGTCTTGTGGAATAGTGCTTAAAAACAGCAATTACTCCTTGGTCAAGTGGCTGGATAAGAGATGTTGTGTTAGGCGGTAAAAACAGGATTTTGATGTTTGGTGACAGTTCAGCAAGGGTTGGAGGGTGACTTGGTGCATTGTCCAAAATAATTAAAATCTTAAAATTCAAATTTTTCTTTTTGCAGTAGCTTCGAAACACATCCAGTAGAAGTTCAGTGAAGATCTGCCCTGTCATCCATCCTCTTCTGCTGTTCCTAAAGTAAACACCCAGGGTAGTCCTTGTGATCCCTTTTAACGCTCGTGGATTAGCTGCATGATAAACAATAACAGGCTTCAGTTTCAAGTCGCCACTTGCATTTGCTCCTAACATAACGGTAAACCTATCCTTAGCAGCCTTGAAGCCTGGAGCTCGTGCTTCCTCTCTTGAGATATATGTTCGTGATGGCATTTTTTTCCAATACAGTCCAGTTTCATCAAAGTTGAAAATTTGGTCCAGTGTATAGCCCTCTTCCTCAATTAGTTTTTTCAGTATCGGCGGAAATGCCTTTGCTGCTGCTTCATCTGCACTCGCAGCTTCACCTGATAATTTCACATTATGGAAAGCGTGACATTTCCTGAAATTGGTGAACCAGCCACTACTGGCAGTAAAGGGAGGCACTTCTTGAGGGTTTTCAGCTTTATTTCTGAGGTCTTCAAATATGCCTTTGCTTTTATCGTAAGCAAACTTGTTCCTGATCTCTTCTTTGTTTGATCTTCTATCCAAACAGATAAAAGACGTTCCATCTCTTCCAGTTCTTTGTGTCTTGATCTAACTGATTTTGTTACACTTTGTGTTGTTCCTGCTATGAAAGTTGCTTTTATTTTTTCTGCATTCTTTCTAATTGTTCTCAGCGTTCCCTCATTTAGGCCTGTAGCACGCACAATATCGCATGTTCTTTCATTCCGGTCAAAGCGTTTCACAATTTCATATTTTTCTTCTATTGATATTGCTTTTCTTTTTCTCTCTGAAGTATTTTCACCAGAACACTTCCTTTTTACACTTTTTTCAAGTATTTTACTCATTTTTTTGAGAATAGAGCACAATTATAAAATGAACAAAAATGAGGAGGCAAGCTTCATATACATAAACGCACAGCAAACAAGTAGCAACTGAATAAACGATGCAACGCCCGTGTACAACTGAATAAATGCAGTAAAGGCGTAAACACACTATTCTCACATATTACATGCTTATGTTTTACTAAAGCACATTTCTGGAAGTCACTACCATAAAACAATAAAAACAATTTGCAGTTTCCTTTTATTGGTGGTTCCTGCTAGTGGAGTCGTTATAAACGGGTAGTAAAAGTCGATATAATTACATTTGCAATAATACCGATACAGTAGCTGAAATTCTGTTGATTTTTACGTTATTATGTTAAATGTGTTTCCCCTTCCACGAAATCATAAAAACAAATTTTCAGACTCCTCTCTTCATTCCTACTGTGTTGTTTTCAGTTGTGGTGATTTCGCCGCGTTCGACTGTCATTTATTGTAAAAACAAAGGCGAATCGTGCATAAGCGAATTACGTTCGTGTTATATGCGACATTGTTCCCCTATTTATAAATCGTGTATGATTGAATTCGTGTAATGCAAACACGTGTTATACGAGGACAGACTGTATTAACCTAATACAACTGTGGTGGTAGGAACATAACTTCAACATTTGGATGACTTAAATCTTTTGTGGATGGCCTTGTGTGCTATCCAATAGTAATAAAACTTTGAAATCTAGATTTTTCCACAAGTTCAACAACTCAGAACTTAACATGGGGATTTCCCAATAATTTTTATTGACTTGCAAGTCAACAGCGGAATTCAAAATGTAAATGGAGTGGAAATGTTGAAAAATTACATCCAACATAATAGCAGGGTTTCCCCAGAACAAAAGCTCAAAAATACCATGTTATGTGAGGTTTACCGAAATTCTCTAACCGTGTTATATAAGTACTGTGTTGTGTGCATGTTGTTGTTTGGTTTTTAGGAGCATTAGCAACTAAGGCCATATTGCTCCGGAATATGCGGTGGTCATTCCTTGACCTTTCCGCATCCTCCATATTTGGTGGTGACGGGCTCGAACCCCGGTCTAATCAAGAAGCGTGTGGTACGCACTGCTGCTCCTTCCCACCTGGCTACGGAGGCGCCCATGTTGTGTGCAGGATTGCCGCAATTTATCAATCGTGTTAGAGCGTACAATTATCAATTACATTTATCAATCGTGTTAATCGTGTAGAAGTACCATGTTATACGGGGGGTTGCCTGTATTCTATATAGTTTGCTGGCTGTTTAGAATAAATATCAAGGCAACATACAGTTAGTAAAATTGAGTATTTTCAATGCAAAACCAGAGTTTCTGTGAAAAAAAAAACCATAAATTTCCTCTCTCCCCAGCAAGAAATGAATCAAGGCCCTTTTTCACATACAGGTGAAACACCCATTATAACGCAATGCTTGGGGATCAAAGCATCACATTGCGATATAAGTGGGATCGTGTTAGAAAATTCTAGCTATTTTTCGGCATTCAAACTTCATATCTACTATCAATTTTGCTAATCTCTTTTTTAGAGTGATAACTGTGCTGCTACATCTAAGAAAAATCATGCAAAGAATAATAATGGAAATAATATACAACTGTGGTGTTTCTGTGATTTTGCATGCATCCAGTGAACTAATGCTGGATATATTACTTTACAAAATTAGTAATTTATCCTTATTAAACTTTGTTTAAAAAAAAATAAATAAATAATTTTTTTTTTTTTGGGTGTGTTACTTTAGATGTCAATGTTACTGACTTACACCACCTCCACTGTCAACCAAAACAGTGATGTTAATTTGAAATGGAAGATTGACAGTACCATCACTGTTTGGCAATGCATAGGAAGCCATGGTAGCAAAACTTCACTCCATGTGAGCAGAGGCTACTCAGAAGGGAGGCACAACAATCTTGTCAGACATCTCTGTAAATCTTACATCCTCAAAATGCCTCTTCCGCTAAGAGATGATTCAGAGCAGTTGCTGAGGAGACCTCTGACACTTTTTGGACAGGCTTATATCAGAAAAATTGGGGCTCCAGTAGGTTAGACCAGTGATGTGCAAACTATGAGGCTGGGGGTCGCAAGATAAATTAAAGGGGTCGTGGCAATTTTTAAATAAAATTAGTTTTTGTGTACATGAAAGCCAAAAAAAAAAAAACCTGTTGTTAAAATTACTTTTTCAATACTATAGGTGCAGAGACCTTACTACTCAAACGAAGTCTGAGATACGAATGAATCATACTGCCACTATTTTTTAGGGTGGTTTCACATGTGATGCAGGTGGCTTTCTTACTTATTGTCCTTATGGATAATATGGCTTAATTTGCTCCCTAGCTATGGACACACAGAAAGCAGCTGACTAGTGTGACTTCTCGGTATGTATTAATACTTCTCAGTACTACTCAATAGCTGAACTGTAATCCTTCTAGCTCTTAATTCGTGCTTTCTACAGCAAAAATTTCTGAACTTGCCTAAAGGCCAGAGGTACAAATATGTTGTGGCAGTAAATAGCAAGTCTGTTGCAAGCATGCTTTATTCTGCTTTGTAATTTGGTGCTTTCATGTCAGCTTGGATGTGTTTTCATTCTTCTGCTACTTTTTATATTAAGGATGTTTTTAAGAAGGAAAAAAAATATACATTTTTATATATTTTACCAGGACAATTGGGTAACAATGTTGCTACAGATACACCAGAAGCTGAAAGGGTAAGAAATGCATCATGTGGAAATTTGGACACACATTATTTCAAGTGTAGTGCAACCATCAATTTCTGGTAGAGAGCCATTATATTCCAAATCAAAAAGAATTTATGAAGTACGGCTTTACTTACAGTGTTGTTTATGATGAGCAACATCCTGCGTGCATAATATGTTACAAAAAACTGGCTAACGAAAGCATGAAACCTATTAAATTAAAAAGACACTTACATACGAAACATCCAGAGATAATGAAAAAAAAACTGAATCCTTTTACAAAAGACACACCTACACCATACAATGTCTGAAATCTTTCATGAAGAAACACTGCAGTTCCTTGTAAAGCTTTAAGGGCATTGTTGGAAGTTTCATATGTAATAGGAAAAAACTTGAAATCACATACTACTGCTGAATCTCTTATTCTCCCTGCTGCAATAAAAATGATTTCACTTATGCATGGAGAAAAGTACAGCAATGATTTAAATAACATTCCTCTATCCAGAGACATAGTTATGTGAACGACATAAAATCCAATTTATTAAATTGATTGAGAGAAAGTCCAATTTTTGCAATACAGTTAGATGAATTCGCAGATATTTAAAACCTTGAGAGAGACATTTTGGAGAATTTTCTATTTTGCAAAGTTTTGGCAGGAAGAAGGATGGGGGAGAAGATTTTTGATGTTATAAATATTTTCTTTCAAACAAATATTGTCTAAAATGGAACAACTGCTTTGCTATTTGTACTGATGGTGTGGCTGCATTAACAGGATAAAATAAAGGTTTAAAAGGCAAAAAAGCCTCAGTAAAAGAAAGCTGAATAAGTCCAGGGATTCAGGTGGCCACAAATCAATTTTAATTAAAATCATCAAAAAAAATTTGCTTAACACTGCCATTGTGAGTCCAATAGTAACAATTGCTGGTAAAGCACTGTAGTTAGTCTTCTCTAAAAAAAGAAAACCAATGAGATATTTTTTTGAGTAGGACTGTTCATCTCTCAACACTCAATCACGAATGATTATAATATGAACTTACCACCCCATTGTCATAAATGAATCAAGTTAAAATAACTATTAAATAAAATAAGCATGTATTCAACTCTCATATCACATCAAGGGAATCGGAAAGAATCACAGAAAGACAGAAGCCACCAACCTCCAAAAACCAACCAACACCACAAGCCATCACGAGAAGGTGCCTCCGTAGCCAGGTGGGCAGGAGCAGCAGTGCGTAGCACACGCTTCTTGATTAGATCGGGGTTCGAGCCCGTGACCACCAAATACGGAGTCTGAAGGTCGGGGAATGACCACCGCATATCCCCAGAGCAATATGGCCTTAGTTGCTAATGCTTCTAAAAATGACGACACTAATAAATTAATTCACACATAAGTTAAACTTTAAAATCGTTAACTTCTTTTAAGAGACCACCTTATTCGGTTTGTTACTGTGTTCACAAGAAGTACAAAAGTGATTTGCGAATGATATTCCCCCCCTGTTTTATATCAAATTAATGACCCCTGACACGAGATTATTTATATAAACCAATTGCTATTCATGCATGCGCATAAGAGTCCACGAGTCCAAAATATTATAAGGTCATTGTATATTAATAGAGTTAACATTTAATCTCATTTCTAATGTTTCGGCAATTAATAATTTAAAATATTCACGCTGTTTATTAAGAACCTTGGATTCGTTAAAAAGAAGAACACTGAATTTAAGATTTCCACAACCTTAAATTAATTGAGCCAGCGAGATTTGTAAGTTAATCAATATTTAAGTGTATGTCCGTAGATTTACCGTTCGTAAATTACCACATTGTTACACAATAAATTTTTTTTTTTTTTTTTTTTGGTAGTTGTTGGCGCATAGGCTTCTGTGGCCATAATGCACATCCCAAGGTTTTTGTAGTACTTTGAGGTGGGAATTGAACCCGTGACCTTTGGGTTGCCAGGCAGGCACTTTACCCACCCGGCTAGCCCGATCGGCACGATACAACATATCCTGAACTAGATAGCATAAGCTTAGTATAGTATAGTGCATAACACAATATTGTCAATTAATCAATAAATCTATTAATCTTGTTAAACTTCATTGTCAATTAAATTGTACTTTTAACTATATACATGTAACGACTTAGATTACAGGTAGGATGGGTGCATCTGAGCTTGCATTTCATGCAATCACTGATGGATTCATTTCTTTTTAATGAATCCAAGGTTCTTAATAAACAGTGAATATTTTAAATTATTAATTGCCAAAACATTAAAAATGAGATTAAACGTTAATTCTATTAATATACGCAGATCTTATATTTCGAACTCGTAGACTCTTACGCACATGCATGAATAGCAATTCATACGTTGGTTTATGTAAATAATCTTGTGAACACGGTAACAAACCGAATAAGGTGGTCTCTTAAAAGAAGTCAATAATGATTTTAAAGTTTAACTTATGTGTGAATTCATTTATTAGTGTTGTCGTTTTTAGAATTTTGCAACAATTGTTTTTCAATTCTCATGATGGCTTGTTTATGAATAAACAAGCCATCATGAGCCATCATCATCAAGCCATCATTCAAATATCATAAATGAATCAAGTTATTTTAACTTGATTCATTTATGATAATACACGTGGGGGGGGCAAGTTCATATTATAATCATTTGCGATTAAGTATTGAGAGATTAACAGTCCTACTCAAAGGTAGGAGGTTTTTCCACCTATAATTTAAGATTATTATAATAATAATAGGACTTATTGGGCTTCATAATCCCTTTTGATTTGAATTATATTAAGGGAGGCAACAAAGGAGGTAAACAAACCTTAGCCATAATTATAAGAGCCCTTTGGATTCTGGAAAAGTCCCTATCGACTGGAGATGTGAAAATGTATCCCTGATTCAAAAAAGGGATGAGTAATTACTAACTTGTTAGTTTAACTTCTATTCCAGGAAAAAATATGGAGTCACTGGTTAAAGAAGTAGTGCAGGATCATCTAGAGAGGAATGCAATTATACTGCAGTCACAGCATGGATTTGTTAACGGAAAACCTTGTCTGGGCAATCTAATTGGATACCATGATGCAGTAACAAAGGAAATGAATACAAAAAAATAATTCTGATATCATATACTTGGATTTCAAAAAGCTTTTAATACTGTGGAATGTAAAAGACTGCTGCATTAAGGACAAGATACTGCTACAGATAAAGTGTTGGTTGAGTGGGAGAAGACAGTTATTATCAATGGATAGTGCTCTAATGTTAGTAGTGGAATACCCAAGGGTTTAGTGCTTGGCCCATCATTGTTTTCTATACAGTAATACCCCGACTTACGCGAACTCGGAGTTACGCGGTTCCTGATTTTTTCGTTTGGCAACGCTGCCGCCCACTATCTTCAAGGTCGTTTTTCATATGTTATCGATATACAGTGCGACGGCGGAGAATGAGAGCGAAAGATGAACAAAATTCAACTTTGCTGCTTTTATGTTTCTTATATCAGTGAAGGGGAAACACAATTTCACCATAATAACGTAAAAACCAACACAATTCCAGCTATCGGTATAATCGCAAATGCAATTAGATCGAGTTTACTACCAGTTTATAACAGATTCCACTAGCAGAAACGCAACTGGATTTTTATTGTTTTATGGTAGTAACCCCTAGAAATGTGAGGTGTTAATAGTGTATCTCTGCCTTTATGGTGTTGTTTATTCAGTTGCTACATGCGCGCAGCTTTGTTTATGCGTATCAAGCGTGCCTCCTCGTTTTGTAATTGTGCTTTATTCCCTAAAAATGAAAAGGAAGCGTCCTGGTGAAGACACTGCAGATTCAGAGAGAAAAAGAAAAGCAATTATCGATAAACAGAGGCGGACTGGGTCAAAAATTCTTACCCGGGAAAATTTATAGTGGCCTCATACTATGGTTTATGGCCAAAATCACACTGGCCCACCGGGGTTTCCCCGGTAAGGCTTATTGCCAGTCCGCCTCTGTCGATAGAGAAAAAAATATGAAATTGTGAAACGCTTTGAGCGAAATGAAAGACCATGTGATATTGCACGTGCTACAGGCCTAAATGAAGCAACGGCGAAAAGCACATGACAATTGCAAACTTGACAGGTTGAAAATTTAAAAGGGCTCAATTGTAAAGGGCTTAAAAATTTTATAAAACAGACTCCAACGAAGAACGCGTTATAGCTACAAAGCAAGGAATAAAAAAATTATTAGCTTGCTACGAAGAAATTCTGTGCGAAAAAAAAGAAGGCACTGTGTCGTCAGACAAATTTGTTAGATTTTATGAAGCCATCGACATCGAAATAACTTTTTAACGTAAGTCATTTGTTTTTTAATACATATTTTGTATTAATATGTATAAAGAACTGCAATTTTATTAATATTTTTCTTCTAAACTAGTGTTTTTGTTAGTCCTTGGTCCCAATTAAGCAAAATTTATATGTATTTATATGCAAAGTTGTACCCCGACTTACGCGATTTTCGTCGGACCCACCTATCGCGTAACTTCGGGGTATTACTGTATTTATTAATGATACTGATGAAGGCAAATAAGGCTTAACGTCCAAGTTTGCAAATGATACAGAAGTTGACAGGGTGGTTAATTACAGTAATCAAGGTAAGCCATTGCAACATGATCTAGAAAAATGTCAACTGAAGTTTAACAATGACAAATACAAGGTACTACATATGTGTAGCAGTAATCCTAGATTAATATACCAACTGTATGATAAGGCCTGATGTAGCCAAGTGGTCAGGAGTGCAAGTGCAGTATCACACACTTTTTGAGGTTCAAGCCCATGACTGCTGAATACGATTAACATTTGTACTGAATGAGTTATTGCAAATGCCACTACTGACCTGGTGGTTGTGCCAGAGTATAAACAAGAACTTTATTTATATTTTATACTACGCTCAGGGTAATGTAAAATGGAAAAAAAAGAAAAAAAACCCCTGGGGTGGGGGTAATTGTGCAGTTAGGTATGACATTCTTTGAGCAATGCGGACAGGTAGCTAGGAACACTCATGGGGGGGGGGGGGCTTGTCAATGTTATACAGGAACTTTGCTACCAGGGATAAGGAAGTGATTATCCCATTGTACAATGCAGTGGTTAAGCTGCAACTTTAGTACTGCAAGGCAGAGAGAGAGGTCTGGAGGCCTCATTTTAGGAAGGATGTAGAGCTACTGGAATGGGTGCAGAGAAGGATAATGAAATCAGTGAAGGAAAGAAAAGGGTGGTCTTACCAAGGAATGTTTTAGTTCTGCAAATTGCAGTGTCTGGAAACTAGGCACGTGTGAAGTGATTTGATTGAGGTGTTTAAGGCTTTGAATGGTTTGAGCAAACTCAATATCGACAGCATTCTTCCTCTTGCTCAAACCACACACACGAGGGGGCATATATTAAAACAGAAGGGTGGTTATGTTTTAATGTGGAACTTTTCCATCAGCCAGCAAGTGGTTGGAACAAACTTCCATCTGTTTCTGTGGAAGTGGGTAGTCTGATGCAGGATTTTTTTTTTTTTTTTTTGCTCATGCTTTATAAGCTTGCTTTCTTGCATCATTTGCCACTACTAATAGTAATCTGTATATATTACTTATCTACAATGTTTATTTATTCAAACCGTGGTCTGAAATCAATCATTGCTTGGGTGATATGATTATAAGAAAGCTGATGTAAAGCTCTCTCTCTCTCCCCCCAATACCCATTTCTGTAGCCAAGTATAACACTGAATTAGACTCATTTATAGAACAGAAAACATTCTTAAATATTTTTTAGATTATGGATTTGTTTATAAACTTATTTAGTTTTAGCTGTTACTAAATTAACATTTTTTTTTAAAAATTCATTATAATGATAATCCATTACACACTGCTATTGGGGCTGGTTACTATGACGTACATTGTTATAGTAAAAATTTTAAAATATTCTGACAGGTTTTCATGAGCTTTTCTTTGAACAAATATCTGAAAAATCACACAACCCCATTCACATTGCATCCTAATTTCTGTAAACTCAAACTTGTAGAAATAGTCAATGTCTTAAAAATATGCATTTTTTTGAAGGTCTACTAAAATATATACTTGGTAATGATTTCAAAAACAAGGTAAAAAAGGTTCACTGTAGATAGAATTGCTGTTTTGCTGTTTTAAAACTAAAATGTGTTATGATTACTTACCAGACAATTTCAACCCTCGTTCACCAACTTGTGTTTCATACTGTTTAGGCCAACGAAGTACACTGTCATGAATTTCAGCCATCTCAGATGCTTTATATACATCTTCTAGTGTTCTGCTGAAGTCCCCATAGTGAAGATTATAAAGAATTGTATTGTGAAACAATACTGCATCCTAAAAACATACACATGTATACACACATTTAGTCTTGTACAACAGAACAATTTGCAGTTATTTTAAATATTTTCATATTAAACTAACCTTTCATATTCTAGTTAGTTAGTAGCAGAAATAAAAAGAGAAGGGCAAGTGAAGTTCTTGACCATTAAGTTCAAGAAGCATCTGAAAAAGGGAAGTACAGCTTATAAAAAGTCAAATCAAATGAAAATACTGTAACTGTTTTGCTGAAAAAAATTTTATTTCTTTACATTACAAATAACTCTGGTATCATTTCTCAACATAATTACCCCCTTTTTCAAATAACAAATGTCATGAAAAAACCTCTTTAGCAGCAGAACCACATTTGCATTTTGTAACCAGTATGAAAATGTGGTGCACTGAATACTGATTTCATGTGTTATGCAGATGATAATCATCTGGTAAGTTTGGGGTGGAGACATCTGAGATCATTGATACTTTCACTGGTGCATAATGGCACACTGTCTATAAAACAAATGTCCACACATGGCAATCTGCACCACTGGCTTCTGATGGCTCACTTTGAATACAATATCACTCACTGATACTGTGAATCCTTTTAATGGGAATTTTATCAATGACGCTATTCATGTTCTCAAAAAAACAATTAACATGACCTTTAATGGTGTTGGAAACTCTTTGGACTTTGGTGATGAAAAATAGCACTACTCCTTGTAAGTTGGGGCTGCCACTCATCCCACTTTTAACAGGATAATCCCAATTTAACTTGTGTCCTGGTCTTCTCAAAATGCCCTGTTTTTGACTATATTTTATGTATGTTATATTAGCAACTATTAGTGATGCCAGTGCAAAACAGGGATTTTCAATTATGTAAAAATTTTTGGTGTGATGAATGAAATAAACTAAATGTAAAGTCCATAAAAGTTAAAATATCTATCAAAATTGTTTCAAATTTGTAAACTTTGTTAGAAAGCAACAAAATTAATAGTGGCTGCAAAGTCAAACAAATATTATTCCTTTAAATTTTTGAAGTCTGTTAATATATATATATATATATATATATATATATATATATATATATATATGTAATAAATTAAAAGTATATCATAATAATAGACGAAAAAAAAAAAAGAAAAGAACATGCCAACTCCAATGTTACACTGCCATGTGTATATGTGTGTAGCCCCCACCTTTTTACTTTTGAAAGATGGCAACCTTACTGCTAGTTTGTTTTGTTTCAGGTTGCAACTGATGAACCATAACTCATCACTTGCTAGGAAGCATGCAAAAAAGTTGTGGCCTTTGGCTTCATAGTGGGCCAGTAGAGCACCGAATGACAAGAGCTTCTGTGGTACTCAACGTACAAACATCATCGAATTCCACTTTCTGCTGGAACATATACAACATTACCCTGAGTATGACCTTCTCTAACAACCAAGTTTTCCACTTCTTCAATGCATTCAAGAGTAATTACATTTTGCCTGGTGCAAAGCAAGCATACATATTTAAACCTCTGTGTCCACTTACGGATATTGTTGTCAGACAAATGTCACCATACGTGGTCTTTATTCTGCAGTGAATGTTCAAAGTCAAATTGCATATGATATGGCACCAGCTAATTTCCTCTCATATGATACAGAGTAACTGCTATCAACATGACTGAAAAAATAAATTCTACCTTCAATGTGTGCTATAGCAAAAGTTGTTTTGACCAACCTTCCCCCCCACAGTTTGCATTTGTTTCAAAAGGTAATCTTAGTTATTCATTCAAGGGGGAAGGGGGTAAAAAAATTGCACAAAAATGAGTAACAAGTTTGTTAACCAAGGGACGTGATTTGCTAGTTAGTCAAATGTCATATAAAAATGGGGAAAGGATTTTTGCATTAACAGTTGCGTGATTGTAGCTTTTGCTCTTCACAGTGGTGTTTCATCATTCACGTCAATCTTGTTAGAATACTCTTAAACTCCTTTTTACACATAAAATATGAAATACAAGCAAACAGAATCACTCCATTTAATTTCATCAAAAGAGAAATTCAAGCCAATGCCACAACATTAAAAATTTTTTTTAGTTTTTGAGATTCAAAGTGGGATAGTTTTGGTTAATTACAACTTGGTCAACAAAACAAAACTTTTTTAAAAGTTGTAAACACCTTTCTACACCAGTTTTGTACAATGATTTTAAATATGTCCTCAGTTTTTTTTCTAGCACGAGTAGTTTTCATAATACAAATACTGATAGTATTACAAGATAATTAAGATGATTTCATCACAAAACACAAGACTGGTTACAATTATATTTCTATTACTTTTACAGTTTAAAACCAATACACTTTATGCACATAGTTAAAATAATACAGTATACCATTGTAAAAAAAGGTATGTACAATTTAAAAATGTTGTGGAACAATTTCCTTTGGCACACTTTGTCCAGAATGTTGCAATAAACATCTAGCAGTAGTCTGCCAACATACATTTATTCCAAAAACCTTTCTAGCAATTTTCCATTGACTTAATGTCTTGGTGGAATCACTCACCTCCCCCTTCTTGTCACTTGCCATACCAAGGTTTTCAGGAAAAAAGTCTAAATGCAAAAAAGTAATATGAAATTTCAAATATGTACAACATCCAAATCTGCAGTTACCCATAAAGGCATCTGAAAGTCTGCCAGGCTTTTAGTTCTAATACATTGAGGATTTTTTCAAAGCTTTCATCCTGAAGAAGCTTTTTGATTTGAGGCCTCAAAAAAATTTCCTTTTTCACCTTCACAACACTAATTGGGAAATTTCTTGTTGAAATAGTAAAATCTTCTCTAATTCATCTTATCCACTCTACTATAATTTTTAGTGTTTCTCACCAACCATTGAAGTAAAAACGGAAACCAAAATCTTAAAAAGTTTGTTTAAGTTTACGATAAATTTACAGTTAATCAAACAAAATACGATTATACAAAATGTTACTGATAATAAAATACTGAATTACGATAAAATAAAACAAATGTAATTTCCAGTGAATATACAAATAAAATGATAAAAAAATACTGAATTAAAATGCAATAAAATATACTAGATTAAAAGCGCTAAAATAACTGAAGCTTTCAAAGGCTTCTGCCTTCTTCCTCAACAGTGTACTTCTATACTGTGGTGCCTCATTAAATACCAGCAGGTTCACAGTGCATCTCACGTAAACATGTACTGTTCCCATACATGTTGGAACCGGAAGCGGCTCGGGAGCGTTCCAGGCGAAAACGTTCATCCCCTCCAAGGATTACCGCCTCAAAGAGGGGATGAATGCGTGTACCCCTGTCTCTATTTATATTGTTCCCAATAGAACTAATTCGTAGGCTCTCGAGCCACTTGCGGTCCCAAAATCTATGCGCCCGATCAGTGATGACTGCTTCGTCCGGGGAGATATGATGTTGCTTCTCCCAAAAATGTTCAGCTACGGCGGATTTACCGTAATCCGCATTTCTTATCGCGTTTGTGTGCTCCCCCAGACGATCTTTGAGGCGTCGATCTTTGAGGATACAATTAAGCCTAGAAGATATATGTAAGGGAATAGTTATGTCTTTCAAGCACCACTATGGTGTTCTGCAACACCACGTACAAGCAGGTTAACGGTGCAGCCATGGGCTCCCCCATCAGTGCGATCATAGCTAATTTAGCTATGGAGGAGCTCGAAGGCAAGGTTATTCAATGATATGGTTCTCCCTATGCATCCGTGGAAAAGATACGTTGATGATACGTTTTCAATTACTCGGAAGGGGAGTGAAGATGAGACGTTGAATTTTCTTAACAGCTTCTCCCCGTTCATACAATTCACCTCTGAGGTAGAAGAAGGAGGGGTTTTGCCATTTCTGGATGTGTTGATCTGTGAAGGCCAGTGTTTGAAAACAAAAGTGTTAAGAAAACCTATGTGCAAAGGCCAATACTCACATTACAACTCAGCTCAGGCCAACCATCACAGGAACAGTGTGATAAGAGCACTAGTAGATAGGGAAAAATCGCATTGTAGTACCTCAGAGGACAGAAAAATAGAGTATGAGCGTGTTACGGCGGATCTTTTGAAGTGTGGATACCCCCAGAGGATCATAGAGAAATACATTAGTGGAGGGCAGAGCAGACGTGAGCCTTTCACACAGATAGCCACCGCATACGTTCCCTACTATCCGGGTTTAACCGAGCGTATAGCTCGTATGCTAAGGAATTACCAGATGCGCTGTGTGCAGCTCCCAGGTCGGAAGCTGCACACGGTCGTGTCACAGGTGAAAGACCCCATCTCGCACGAAAATATAAGTGGGGTCGTATATAGCATCAAGTGCCCGGATTGTGGGGAGTGTTATGTGGGGGGAAACAAAACGACGCCTCAAAGATCGTCTGGGGGAGCACACAAACGCGATAAGAAATGCGGATTACGGTAAATCCGCCGTAGCTGAACATTTTTGGGAGAAGCAACATCATATCTCCCCGGACGAAGCAGTCATCACTGATCGGGCACATAGATTTTGGGACTGCAAGTGGCTCGAGAGCCTACGAATTAGTTCTATTGGGAACAATATAAATAGAGACAGGGGTACACGCATTCATCCCCTCTTTGAGGCGGTAATCCTTGGAGGGGATGAACGTTTTCGCCTGGAACGATCCCGAGCCGCTTCCGGTTCCAACATGTACGGGAACAGTACACGTTTACGTGAGATGCACCGTGAACCTGCTGGTATTTAATGAGGCACCGCAGTATAGAAGTACACTGTTGAGGAAGAAGGCAGAAGCCTTTGAAAGCTTCAGTTATTTTAGGGCTTTTAAATCTAGTATATTTTATTGCATTTTAATTCAGTATTTTTTTATCATTTTATTTGTATATTCACTGGAAATTACATTTGTTTTATTTTATCTTAATTCAGTATTTTATTATCAGTAACATTTTGTATAATCGTATTTTGTTTGATCAACTGTAAATTTATCGTAAACTTAAACAAACTTTTTAAGATTTTGGTTTCCGTTTTTACTTCAATGGTTGTTGAGAAACACTAAAAATTATAGTATGAATATACCCAACCCCAGAGGCCTATTTGAAGAACATCTTATCCACTGCTTTCATTCAAGTATAAATGTGGACAGGTAGAAGGGAAATATTCACTGGATCCACTAATGTAACATTACTGCACACTACTTGGCTCATATATGCTTCTTTGAGGAGAGTCACATCTGATGACTTGGTCTGTGATGGAATGACTATCCAGAGGCACAGGAAACAACATTTAGTGAAGTCACCTTGCATACCCATTAACATACAAATTACTGAAGTCACCACAGATATTCCAGTGGTGAGTGCTGTATTGAATTGCTCTGATTGCTGTCTCCTTTACATGAACACAGAAAAAGCAATGGGGATGGATGGCTTTAAGTTCCTGTTATGCAAGAGGCACTTCCTCTTGAATGAAGTCATTCTCTTTATCTAGGGTAAGCAGCTCTAGCTCCACTGTCTCTTCATGAGGTGTGTAAACAGGAATGACTGACGTTCTCGGATCTGCTTCATAGCATTTTATCTTCTAAAGAATCTAGTTCATGCCATAGCGGTTTCAAAATTGGATTGGTCACATTGCTGAATACAGATTTGGATAAGCAATCTTGTGCTTATTCTTCACTAAAAATCCAGTGATTCTCACATTACAAATGTTACAATCACCATGGTCTTTCAACTGCCTCCCTTTTGTTCAACCAGTCATGTAATCTATTCAAACATGTAATGCTCACACCTTATTCTGGTTACTTCAAGGACAGCCAAAGTATAACTGGTAAATTTTTCAAATATCTATCTGTATGCCACTGCAATTTCATTAGGAAAGAGCCACACAAGTAGCAGAATTTGTTGGGGTGCTTTTTACGCTTTCCAGGTATGATGATGATTGTGCTTCAGTAATTCACTAGATCTTACCCAAAATACTTTGGCATGTTATCTCACTTTAATAAATTTTTAAAAAAATTTAGAGAAAGAAAAAAAAAATAAATGAATAAAAACAGGCAATTAATAGGAGCACACTTAATTATCCATAAAATTTATTTTTAAATTAATTAAATAATAAAAAAAAAAAAAATAGCATAAGTACCTGAGGAACAACTGAGATAGCCTTTCTTAAGCTGGTTACATCAACATCTTTGATATCTTGGCCTGCAACAAGAATCCTTCCTTTCTGTGGTTCAAAAAATCTGTACAGAAGTCGAACAATTGTGGATTTCCTGTTTTGAATTTAGAGACAGTAATATAATTCATGCTTATAATTGGAATTTTATATATTGATAGTCTTGGCAACATACAACAACAACATACATACTACGAATGTAGTATCAAATTAAAAACAGTGCTAATTTTTAGATTGTTTGCAAATGCATGAATGCCATTTGTTTCAACATGTCTATTCAACAGACTTCTAATCACATTTCTTGTACTATTTGAAATTTCATTAAAATAAGAGAAATAATTTTTTTTAATAAGGATATTTCTTTAAATTTCATAATGCATGTTTAGAATGCTACAAATGCTTTTAGGAAAAAAAATTGATATGAATGATGAAATAAAACATGGCTCTACATGAAGTTAAAGCTAGATTTATGCAAAATGATGTCATTAGGAATCTACTTTGTAAACCTCTAGAAATGGCAGTACAGAACACAATATACATTCATTTTTTTTTTTTTTTTTTTTTTTCATTTATTGAGTGCCCTTAGCCAAAAAATCTGGCAAATCTGCTATACATATTATAGACATGGTACAATATACAAATATTAACAATATCTTATATATATAAAAACACTTTTTTTTTGTAAAATAATAAGATAAGTTTACCTCAATATTACAGCTCTGGTTCATACTATATAAAAACACTGTACATCAACAATTAACTCAATTAGCACGACATGAAAAATCAACTATACTGTGTAATGGTCATCTCTAACTCAGCTACAGTACAAGCTGGACATGTAGAATACTGAAGTTACTCCAAAAGCAGCACGGCACAAGGAACTGCACAGCAAGGCAACATGTCCTTCTGATTCCACTGCAGTACAAGAAGTTGCATGATTACTGATGATGAACTACTGAGTATACTTTTCAATGTTCATCCCAAAAGTAGCCACAGCACAATGAACTGTAGCTACAACAGAAACCACTGAAGAGACATTGTCCACAGATGAGCATCACATCCCAGAGACTGTCCACTGCACTGCTATAATGCATTGCAGGAGCCCACAGCAATCTCCAAAAAGGTAAACTGTTCAAGGAACAGATGTTACCCATATTTAACAACAGGCTCAACAGATGTTACCGATATTTAACCAGCAAAACCAAGCTTTAAGAAAGTGTTCTTGCAGAATTAAACATAAGAAAAACTACAACTAAGGCTTGTTGGCAGGAGCAGAAGTGATAAAATGTAAATAATAATTTCAAAAGTGGATAGAAATAACTAAAGAAAAAAACTATCCCCTATAATACCACTGCCAATCCAGCTATTCACCAAAACATGAGGAACAGTGTGCCATATCGAATTGCTGCTTGTTTTCTTCAAACTGCCCAACACACACAAATTCACTGTTGAAAGCTATAACAAATTCAGCCAAAACAGTTTCTCTTTCCCTCGATTTGTGTCATCATATTACTCTATTATAATTGTATTTTACCTTATTTTATTTTAATTTGCTTTAGTTTTCTTTCTTTAGTTATCTACATGCAGCTAAAAAAATTAATTACTTATGACTGTATTCTTATTGCTCTGTGCTGTCATCAGGCACATATGAGGGGCATTTGAAAAGTTCATAGCCCAAGTATGAAAATGCATTGGTACAGTGTTAAAAATATTTGTACTTAATGTATAACACTTCAAGTATTAACCCGCCAAGTTTCATGCAGTTTCAATAATGTGTGTCCAACCCACCACAAATATCAAGTCCCGAAGTTGTAGGAATGAGAAAGGATCGACAAAATCAGTCACCATGTATTCATCCAATATTTGGGGGGGGGGGGGAGAAACTAATATCAAAAGCAATTAATGAGCATATGGTAATAGCATTGGGGAGAAGCCCCCTTCATATTTAATTTTAAGAAGTGGACAGCAGAACTTAAACAAGGGAGGGAGAGCCTGGGAGATGACCCATGCTGTGGAAGACCTGTAATGTCCATCATTCCAGAAATTGTTGACAGTGTGGATGATATGGTGATCAGTGAGCAATGGGTGACAATTCAGTACAGTGCCGATGTCTTGGGCATCTCATCTTAACATGTGTAGGACATAACAACAACAGAGGCTCTTGCTGTGAAAAAGGTGCCAATATGATACACGATGGATCCCAAAGTTGTTGAGAGCAAATCAAAAACACACAAGAATTGTCAAGCCAAGTGAAGAGTGCATTGTTTTCAAGCAGATCCAACAAATTTCCTTGCAACATTTGGGACTGTGGACAAAACGTGGGTCTATCACTTTCAGCCGAAGACAAAGGAGCAGTCCAAACAGTGGAAACAGTTCTTCTCTCCCTCCAAAAAAAACCAAGTTGATGCTTTCTGCTGACATCTTTTTTTTTGTTGCTCATTTATTGAGCAGTTGCTGCTCAATAAATGCAGCTTTCACTTCATGCATGTCAATCATGATTCATGAATCAACATTCATGTCAATCAGATTATCTACAACATATGCAAGACCCCCTTTTAACTTTATCAAGTATGCAAAAATTAATTTTGTATTACAAAAAATGTTTGAATATAAATGAAACCACACTGTCTCTTCATGAGACAGTGTGGTTTCATCTATATTCAAAACTATGAAAGCAACAATGTTTTAGCACTTGGTAGCATGATGGATGTGTGCCTATCTTGTGTTAGCTTAATATTCAATTCACCTCATGGCATTTAAGAAATTTTAGTTGTTTAAAAAATACAATTTCAGTCTCCTCTGACCTTCGAAATTTAACCTATATCTTGGCAAAAATTTCAAACTTCATATATTTGCATACATATATAGGATTAGGCAAAAACAATTATCTACAGTCAGTTCTGCTATAACGCGGTACATGTGTTCCTAAAAATCTCTGCATTATGGTATTTTGCACATTAAAAACGATAGGACTTATATAAGGAAAATAGGGGCAGAGCACTCAAAAAAAAAAAAAAGTTCAGACAGGTAAATAAAACAGTAAAAAAAGTTAGAAATCCAATAATACTGCTAACACAAGTTTAAACATCTTAAATTTTTAATAAATAAATATTACAGTAAATACTGTATAGCAGGCATGTCAAACTGAGGGTCCCCCGAGGACCATATGGGTCATATTTGTGTTGTCACGAGGGCTGCACACGACAACTAATTGAAGTCATTTAATAAAAATTATTGCAGAATATTTTTATTACTTAAACTTAGAAAACATACAATTATGTGCATACAAATGGTTTAGCGGCTAGCCACATTCATGAATGCAAAGTAATGAAGTAGTTTAACAAGAGAAAAAAAAAAAAAACAAGAAATTTTAAATGACAACATAGACATGTATGCAACAGCAACAAATACATTGTACAAAAATTACAACAGTTCAAAATAAACATTTATTTATGACTATTTTTAGTGTTTTGTCCTGAGGCTTGACACCTCGTTTTAATGACAATTTTTGCTATGTCTGGCTGAAATGTCTGTGCAGTTCTGACTTTCATCAGAGATGAGAGGTGTTGATCAGTCAGTCTTGTTCTCTGAGAAGTTTCTGTTGATTTCATGAAGGAAAATAACTGTTCACACACATAGGTAGAACCGAACATTGCCATAATCCTTGTGGCAAACTTTCTGAAGTTTTTAAACTTTTCAGGAAGGTATGAAAAGAAACGAGGTATCCCCACTTCAAGATACTTTGCTCTGAGTGTAGAATCCAACTGCATTTCTAATAGTTCCATCTGCAGTCTTTCTTCTGCACTGGCAACATCAAAGGTGAATGGTGCTGAGAATAATGCAAAGTGGTGTTCAAAAAGATGAGAAATCATGAAATCTTTCCTGAAATTCTTTTGACAACAATTCCAGGTGACTGTCATACTTAGCAAAGCTAAGTACAGACTCAGTATTGGCAGTGTTTTTCAGCTCTTTGCACTTAGGAAAATGAACTAAATTTTCATTTGACAACTGTGACTTCCATAAGCTTAGTTTTATAATGAAGCACTTGATGTCATCATACAACTGAGTGATGAGTTTGTTTTTACCTTGTAATTTCAAATTAAGATCAGTTAATTGTGCAGTAATGTCCACAGCAAAAGCCGTATCCTAGAGCCAACTTTCATCTTTTATTTCATCCGTGTTCTGACTTTTCATCTGCAAAAACAATTATTTGTTGTCTCAACAAATAAAATCTTTTCAGCACTTTGTGACATGACAACCAGCGGACTTCTGTGTAGAATGGAATATCGGTAAACTGATTATCATTTTTCTTCCAACAACTGGCTGAATTGATGGTGGTTGAGAGCACGGCCTCTGATATAGTTCACTGTCTTTGTGACCAAACTAAGCACATGATCCAATCACTACGTTCAGCTTGGTGCTGGGTTTTACATTCACTTGGTGTTACTCGCAGATGAAACTGCGCATGAGCCAACGCAAAAAATCGCATTATAGTTGCATTGTTCCCTAATATATCAATCGTTTTGGAGCAAATTCGCATTGCTAAAATGCACATTATAGCAGAACTGACTGTATTTTAAAAGTGGCACCATTTCACTGCAATTGCAGTGGGGGCACTGAAGTTTGTGTCCTGGGCCAAGTACACTAAAGCATTTGCTAAAAAATGGTGAGGTGGTCGAATAAACACTGTGCATTTGCTGTCAAGACATTTTTTAAATCAAGTGATCCTTGTGAGTACTCAACGCAAATTTAGATGACACTTCAAAGTCGGAAGAAATGGTAGTGTTCCAACTGAAAAGATCATAACACATTGGATTTACAAATTTAGAAGAACATCTGTAACTGAAGTGAAATGTTCAGGTTGGATGCATATGGTGCATACTCCAGAAAACAGAAAGAAAATCAGTCAGAGCAATGTTACAAAGCAGTCCTCGAACAACTGTTAGAATCAACTGAATTAAAGTGTGCACTGTATACTGCATATTGATTTAAAGTTTCATCTATATAAAATGCAAATGACTCAACAATTACTTAAGTGAAATTTGGATATACATTTTAATTTCTGAAATCTATTCCTACAGAAAGATGAACATGTGACTTTTTGAAGAACCAGGTGTATCGGGAAGGGTGTCAAACTCTGGCAGATCTGAAGGACAGCATTAGATGTCACGTGCTGGCTATTCCAGTTGACATGTTATGTTCTGCTGTAGAAAATGCTGTTCTTCGAATGGAAACTGTTGTTGACCAAAATGGAGGACACATTGAACAATTGTAGCACTGTTCACATGATTTGTATTGCCACAGTGCCATATAGTAACAAATTTTGTAACTAATTTTTTTTCCAATAAATGGCGAGTGCATTCTTTATTGTATCTGTTGTCCAAATTTCTCTTCAGTACAAGTCTTAGAGCCCTCTAACATAGGGATACTTTAATTTCAACTCATTATGCAGTTACTAATAAAGATATTTGTTGCTTAACTCGTATATATTAATTGTTTATCTAAATTTATGACTTTTGTGAATATACACAATAACTTTTAAGCAGCATATGCTTTCAAGTTTTTTGGATTATGAACTAAAATACTGAAAGATAAATGCCTGAATACAATTAAAATATGATAGAAAAATGAAGGATTTCAACTGATGAGACTCCCATCTCATCAGGAACCACAAGGCACAGGCATCTGAAACACCCGAAGGACATAACATTTCCCTAACCTCTAATCTACAAAAACAGCTGAGTTAAAAAGCTGTTGTCCTATGCCATGAAACCACTGACAAACAAAATATTTCAAATAGGCCCCAAATATTTCAAATATGCTTGCTAAACATGAACAGCAACAGGTGCACATACCAAAATTTTATTACTTTCCTCTGGTTTGCTAGTTAAAAACATTAAATCATTCAAACATTTTATTCTATGTTTGAAAATAACAGTATAAGCTTGAATACCAAATAAATACATGTATAATTCTTTACTGCAATTAGTAATGAAGGATGGACTTACTGTGCAATACCCATCATTGCTATAAGGCCAGGGGTTTAACACGAAGCCTTAAATTTTTTGTTCAGTTAATAATATATAAGATAGTAACTGAAGTTTAAAAAAATAATAATAAAAAATAAACAAAGTTGGAAATTTCCTAAAATAATACATAAGCAGAAGCAAACATAGGTAATTAGACACCTCTCAAAATTAACAATATTCTAGAAACTGGTTCCAAGTGGTGAATTTGAGTTACTGAACATCTGCAGAGTTACAATACGGTAAGTTATGCTCAAGTCTACATGAGAACACTAAAGAATAGTGATGGTCCTCAAAGGGATATAAGATTTGACAAAACTCTCTCTCTGGAAACACAGGCCTTGTCAAGGATAAAGGTATCCTAAGTTTAGCTCCCATCTGTTATAAACAGTCTACAGTTAATTGGAAATGCAGATACATGGTGGCTGCTATTAAAGGTACATATTGTTTGAAGCGATCTTCAAAATGTAGATCTATGTATGCACCACCAAATTAAATAAATAGAGGTGAAGTAGAGCATTCAACAATATTTATGTATCACTTAATTTCATCAACTTTTGGATCTACATTCCAGAGAACTTTGGGTCTTGTAGGTCAAAAGTGGACAACGACATGGGCCTCATCCAATTTTCAAAGCTATTCCTCATGTTGCCTTCTATTAACATTATCTACTCAGTTGGAAAAACATTCAAGGTAACTTGTACATAAAAAGATGCAGTATTTAAAATGCACTTAAAAAAAATAATAATAAATAAATAAAAAACACAGCCCACACAAAATCTGTAGATAGTCAAGTTCATTCCTGAAAGAGTTAAACTGACCAGCTTTTTATTCATCCATCTTGATGTCCTCCTCGTACTATATATATTTTTTTATTTTATTATTATTATTATTTTTTTTTTAACTCTTTGTGGTCCAATCTTGTGCTGGGCAAAACATTCACTACCAGTCCAATGTCGTGTTCAGCATATCCATCAGCATTTCCAATTACAGAATTTGTTTTCCAGCTGCTAGTGCAATTATTGCAATTATTCACAATTTGGCATAAACAATCTAAAAAGCTAAATCCATGTTTATTGATGTTTATATTCAATTATTAACACATGCAGCATTGTTTTTTTGTTTAGTCCTCTTTCAGTTTGATGAAGTTGACACAAAGAATGTCAACATTTCTGATTATGAAATTTGTTTTCCTGCTCCACTGATTCAATTATTGTGCAGCAATCTATTTATATCTCATATAAAAAATCTGAAAACTAAATCTATGTTTAAATTCAATTGTTAACAGCAGGTAATGGTGTTTTTTTATGTCTTAAAGTCTGAATGCGTCAATTGGAGCAACCATCAGCATTTCCAACTAGGAAATTTGTTTTCCTGGTGTACTGCCATTTATTTATACTTCATATAAACAATCTGAAAAACTAAATTAGTATTTATATTCAACAGTTAACAGCTGGTGGCATGTGCGCACTCTTCTCAAGTCCAGTGTGGAAACCTGCATGACTGTCGGGTTTCCAATTATAAAATCTGTTATCCCAGAAACTGTGAATGATTAATTTTTGCCTTCCATTTATACTTCATATAAATGATCTGAAAACTAGGTTGATGTTTACTGATGTTTATATTCAATTGTTAATGGCAGCTGGCATTGTTTTTTCTATGTAGAAGTCACAAAGTAACATACTCTGTGTTAGAGTGAAGTATTCAGACATGCCATCAAGATCTAGTGAAGGGCCTTTCTGAAAAAATTGATTAGGGAGAAAGGAAACTCTTAAAAATAAGATAGTTTTTGACTGTTCCATATGGTCTGAATGGGTTTAGATTTCACTAAATGAACTAAAGGAAATTTTTGGGGTTATCAACATGGGACCAAATGGAAAAAAAAATTGATATTAAAAAATATTGGTCTGAAGAATAGACAGACAAATTTAAATTTTTCAAGTACTTATTTAGTGGGAGAGATTTCTACAGATATTTTGGATGTTGCATCTCTGACAACCCAAAAATAGGACAAACAAGGAATTCAAAGTAGGGGCTCCCAAGTAAAAAAAAATATTGTCAGAAAATATTCACAAAACCTTCCATCCAGATGGAAGATTTTGTGAATATTTTCTTCCAGGAAGAAATACTATATAAGAGCCTTTTAAACTGTTTTGTCATGGTGTTTTATATATTAGCTTATGTAAACCTGAAACTAAATTTTTGAACATCACATTTCAACTAGTCACCTGATTGATTGATGGAGCTGGACCACAAAGGGTTAATAGTATACAGTCAGTTCCGCTATAACTCACATTTTGGAAATACGAATTTGCTCCAACGTAACTGATATATTAGGGAACAATGCTGGTATAACACGATTTTCACTTTGGCTCATACACGATTTTGTTTGCGAGTAACATCAGGTGAATGCAAAACCCTAGCACCAAGCCCAAGATAGCACAGCAATACATACAAGTTTATGAAGTTTAAAAAATGTGTGAGAGATATATTTCCCATTTACTCTAGTTGTATTGGTCGGAGACACACTGTTGTCATTTGCTGTATTCACAATATAACATGTGATATTATAGGCTGACTCATGTTTTCAGGAGCTCACATTTTTCAGTTCAAAAAAAAAATCTCATGTGGCGTGATAGCGGAGTACATTGAGCAGAGGAGTACATTTCTGGAGGTCACTACCATAAAACAATAAAAACAATTTGCAGTTCCCCATTTATTGGGCTTTTCTGTTAGTGAAATCTAATTATAAACAGGTAGTAAACTTAATCTTATTGCATTTGCAATAATATCGACATAGCTGGAATTCTGTGGGGTTTTACTTTATTATGGTGAAATGTGTTTCCCCTTTCATGACATCTTCAATCATATAAAAAACAAAAATTAATTTTCAGAATCTTCTCTTCATTCCTATTTTTTAAGCTTCCCATTTTTAATGCAAGAAATTGTTACTGCATATCTCACTTGTGCGTGCTGTGTTTGTCATTATTGATTGCTTATCTTTTTTGTTTTAAATTTTACAATCCAAAAAAAAAGTCAGTGAACAGAAATATTAATTAGTATGTATATACTACAGTGCTATATTTATTGTTATATTTATTTATTTATTAGAAATTTAAGATGTTTGAACCTGTGTTAGCAATTTTATTGGGTTTCTAACTTTTTTTAGTGTTTTACTTACCACACTGAATTTTTTTTTTGAGTGCTCTGTCCCACCCCTATTTTTCCCATAAGCCCTGTTGTTTTTAATGCACGAAATGTCATAAAGCAGAGATTTTTAGGAACACATGTACTGCGTTATAACACAACTGACTGCATATGCATTCATAGCTTCTGCTTCTGTGACTAGTGCTTTAAAGATATTAAAATAACTCCACTGTGGTGCATTATGGCCTTGTTGCCCTTGCACCTTAAAGCCCATAAATTAACAACTTTACGATATTTGTCCTACATGTGCCATCTGCACCATCAATAGAGGCTATGTATTTCCCTTTGCTGAAATTAAAACCCATGCCTTTAACAAATTTAACCCTATTTCTCATCCAACTTATAACTCTGGAACACTCCCTTCTAAGGGTTCCTGTACTGCCGTCTAATGAGGCTATCTGCTTCTTCATGAATGATAATCAGGTCTAGACAATCTTCTTGCCATTAATACTTTCCATAACATGCTGATATAAATAATAGTAGCCTAGCTGACTTAAATATTTGGTTCCCCAGGGTGAGCTCCCTCTCCCACCTACTCTAATCAATAAGGCCAAATTGAAATCACCCATGAGAAGGCATATTCACACTTGCTCACTCATTCCACCTGCTTATAGAAACTTTTGTCATATGCTTCACAATCTTCTGGTTTGTAGCACATTCCACTCCCAATTTCCCTTTGCCTTCAACTAATTTCATGCCCCAAAATCTGAGAACTTTTTGTTGCACTTAGGCTGTGTTTGATAGGTGAACACACCAACCTCTAATAACTTGCCTATCCTTTCTATGGCAAAACATACCATTCCCTATTTCTGAGTAATACCAAGTTTCTGTCAGCCTTATTTTATTCAGCTAATGCCCTAACTAGGACAACTAATGCTGAACTCACTCACTGACAACACCTCCAGCAGGTCCATGTCAATTTGTTGCAAGTCAGTTCACAGTGTACGAGACAATTTGGTGAAACACAATCGGCAAATATGATAATTTGGCAAATTTTATGCAAGAATTTGGTGTATGACAAAGCAAGACTAAAAATTTAACTTTTAACATACCATGCTGTGAATGATTAATTTAGTGACCACAATTTGGTTAATTCTTCATTGATTTCTGGTCTCTGTGTGATGCACCAAATTGTCACATACAACAAAATGTGATATACCAAATTATCTCATACACTGAACTGTCAGACAATAGATTGTTCTACACTGAACTGATGTGATTCCACCCCAACATCACTGTAAACAATTTAGACTAAGTTTTGCTGAAACTAAAATCAGCATGATGAAAATATGTAGAACAGAAGGAATATTTCCATTTCTTTAGCTTGTGACAAAAGAAAACCATCTCAAATTACTATTTAAAATTTCAAAAAAAAAAAAAAAAAAAAAAATGTGCCAAGGTCTCTAATTTTCTTAATCTACCTTTCAAGTGCTTTTTCTTTTTTTCTTTTTTTTTTTTTTTTTTATAAGAAATGCACAGATTCCATAAAAGTTTCAAAATAACATAAAAAAAACCATCAATTTATATAAATATATATGTTACCTTGCCACAAAACAGTCTCATTTCTTGTAATAGGAGTTAATAAGGATTTAATCATCTCAGATATGGGTAGGATTTAATTTAAATGCAATGATAGACAACTGAAATAAAAATCTGAAATAACAGGAAAAATACCTTTTCTTACCCAGATCCACTACCACCCACTAGAGCAACTTTCTTCCCTGCTGGTACTTCAAAACTCATATTAAACAAAATAGGCTGGCCCTTAACATACTCAAAACTGACATCTTCAAATATTACAGTTGCCTCTTGTGGAGTAGGTAAAATGAATGGAGCCTTGTATTTTGTCTGAAATTCAAATTATTTTTTTGAATTATGAAAACAAATTAAATTATATATAAAACATTATGCCACTTGAAATATCATCAGTCAGAGTATTTTTTTATTTTTTAAATTTGAACAGTAATGGTTTTAAAATATGCACATTATATAAAACAAACAGCCTAAAGAAACAAATACTAATAATTAAAATTATTTGGTATGTCAAGACTGAAAATACAAAACTCATCAAAGAAAGAAGAAACAATTTTGAATATCTGTACTTTTAGATGTTTAAAGCTGGCACTGGTGACTTTGTGTCATTAAACACATGAGTTTTCAATTTCATTTGATAGTGGGCCACATGATCAGTATGCTATGTGTGTGAAGAATGCTTTTTTTTTTTAAATTGATAATTATGTACTATTATTTAGCTTGTTAACTATTTAAAAAAGTATGATTTTCTATTTTCGGCAGTAACACAAAAGAAATCCAAATAGAAGTACTAGGCCTTGATCAATCAAAAATTGAAAATATGAATGTTAAACATTTATAACTACTGTATTTCAAACCACGCGCATAGCTATACAATACAGTGTACCCAGCTTGACGATATTAATCTGTTCCAGAGGCACCATCGTATCATGAAAATATTGTAACGTGAACCCAATAACACATTGTTTTTTGGTAATTCGTTGCACAACCTCGGAAGTTGAAAATTTTGCTATATAACTATCTAAAAGGTCATTTTTATAGTGCAAATTGTATTAGTTGCAATTCAAATCACTAAAATGCGCTACACTTTCATCGTTACCATATGTTCTGTTATAAGAACCAATTTTGAATGCTTTTGTAACATTTTTCTAAAGCACTTTTCTGGAGGTCACAACCATAAAACAAAAACAATTTGCAATTTCTGGTTTATTGGGCTTTTCTGTTACTGCAAGCAATTATAAACAAGTAGTAAACTCAATGTTATTGCATTTGCAAAAATACCGATAGCTGGAATTGTGTGGTTTTTTGCATCATTAGGGTGAAATGTGTTTCCCCTTTATTGAAATCTTCAATTGTATAAAAAACATAAATTTTCAGAATCTTCTCTTCATTCCTTTTTTTTTTTTTTTAAGTTCGTAAACTGGTTACTCCACGCAAATCGTGTTAGTTGCAATTTGTGCGTTCCGTTAAAAAATGCTTATGCATCTACTGAAATTTATAAAGGAAATAGAAGATTATCTTGGAAACAAATGCCTCTTGAAGCATTTCTGAAGAAGGCGACTCCTTGTGCAATAAACCAAGAAGTGCCGAGCCAATAGTAAGTGATCAACGAGCATGCATTTAGTCGCTGATGAAGAATAAACATTCTTTAAAATTTGTAAGTCATAAATAATTTCTTTATTATTATAATTTGCTTGATTTTACAGGTTACGTTTTAATTTCTTTGGATAAAACAATCATCGCTGGAACAAACTAATTTCATTATTGAGAACATAACCCCTATTTTTAAAATTAGGTCTATGGGATTTAATTCCCACATTACGAGTGTGCGCTAGGAACGTATTAACTTGTAAAGTCAAGAACTACCTGTATTTAACATGGCTGAACTAATCCTGAGAACTGCAAGGTGTGGTGTGTGTAAAAATCTCAGGGATTAGGCAGGTCATATGCAGGACTCCCTGAGTAAGAGACAGAAGTTTTTTTGGTTAGTAATGTATCCTAAATAGAATCCATGGACTGTGTTGTTGGGGTTACCAGGGGAAAATTATAAAAGCAAATTGGAGTACACTACTGAACAATAGCGTGTGTGTACTCGTGTAAGATTTATCAACTTTGATACAGTGCAGGATGAGTTTATAGTGAGATATGATTGCACTCAAGAAATATTTTTCCAACAAGACATGGCAAGACTACACACAATTCAGAAAATGGAACTACAGTTCATTCAGAAAATGTGCACACATTTTCTGACGGAAATTTTAACAATCCTTCATCATCTCTGATATCTTGGACAATGTGGGATTGGATAGTCTTGGCAACTGTAGTTGCCAGATCTAAATCCTTGTGATTATTTTCTGTAGGACTCCTGAAGGACAATGCCCACAGATATAATCCACATGCTGTTGAAGAACTGAAAGATGAAATCACATATGCTGTGGAGGGCATCTCCGAAGGAACAGTGACTATAGTTATGGTAAACTCCAGTTAGCATCTGTGGATGGTCTTGGAAGTAATTATGTAACAATGTGAATAATGAATGAACTCTTGTGCATGTTGTGTTTAATGACATCACACTTATCAATGGATTGTAAAAGGCTGGGTCAGAACACTACAGGTGACCCCTGCTTAACGCTAATAATTCATTCCGGAAAAACAGAGCGCTATGTGAACCTGCGCTAAGTGAGCTGCAGTCGGTGCCATAGGATATTTCCTAATCAGTAATAAAAGGTAGTGAAAAGGTGCACAAATGTCAGTCAAAATATTTAGTATTTAAATATTTGTACATATAAAATATTTTGCATTACATACGTATATAATTATGTGGTAACTACTTACGTATCAAAATTAAACTTAAAATTCCAATTAAAATCATGAATTTAATTGATGTAATTTAATTGATGAATTTAATCGTGAAAAATGTGTCGATTTTTGGTTGTACTTTGGCTCCCTTCCTGGTAAACTAAAAGGGGTTTTAATTTTAAATCCCCTGCAGCTTTACCACCCAACAATAAAGTCAACCGATCCTTCGCCACTTTGAAACCTGGCATATTTTTTCTTCTTTCAATATGAAACTTCTTTTAGGCATTCGTTTCCAAAAATGTCCTGCCTCATCTATGCCAGATCTAAATCTTTATCTATGCCAGATGTTAAAAACTTGTTGAGAAGTATAACACATGATAACTCCTCTTCAATAATTTTAACAAGTTCTTTTTTGAAAGTTTCAGCTCCTTGATCTACACTTGTGGCTTCTCCCTGGATTTTAAATCTATTCAACCAGTCCTTACTAGTTTTAAATGGTTCCACATTTTTTTTTTAGGTGAGTTTTCTTCAGATCATCATATAGGCTAATCTCAATCTCTCTCTCTCTCTCTTTTTTTTTTTTTTTATAATATTTAACTTAACTGAATTCTGCATTGGATATTATCTTCAATAAAATTAGTTACAGTCTCTCCATTTCAATCCTAATAGCCAGCCTAGCCTTAGTTGCTTGCAGTGGAACAGCTGTCTTTCCTGCTGCTAAAATTAATTCTTTTTTTATACTTGTTCTTACAGTTAAACTTGCCAGTCCTAAATTATGGCACACATCCTCTTGTCATTGACCGGAATCGATTCGCTTCAAACTGTGTAATTTAATTTTCAAATTCAGTCTTTTTCTTACATTTATAGTCTTCATGCTGCATCCAGACGTTGTTGCTTTTTCATTCTTATCTGCAATTATTAACTCTTGGAAAATGTAACTGCATTGGTTGAATTAATTATGATACAAGGTTCGAGTAAACTGTCTGTTACGCACAATGTCTAATACTGTACTGAGTGATGACTAGACTTCGGATAAATGCATATAATGCAAATATTACAAGCAATATACTTGATCATTTTTTAAAATGTTGATCGTGGAACTATGTAACAAGTCACTGTACTGCAATTAAATTACCGTGCAACAAATTTCACTGAGCATGGGAAACGTTTTAATGCTGTTTTGCTATTCGTTTTCAAGCTATCGACTCCAATAAATGAAATGATTTCATTAAATATGCCAAAAATTCAATCTGTAAAAGAGCATTATAGTCAGATATGGGTTATAATATAAGAACATCATTAAAGCAAATCAGCGTAAAGCGAACCGCATTATAATGAGGACCTGCTGTACTAGTTTTCTGACCCAGGGGGTAGGGGGATGCACAATATAATAAATTAAAAGTAGCCATATGCAGAGGAGACTGATTTTTGCACTGATTCTACATGCAGCAGCCTGGAAAACAAGATGTCAGGGATTACAAAGTTTACAGGGGTTTCTAATGGGACAGGCAAATACACGGGCTGTGTTAGGATTACTAAGCACAAAAACAGGTGCATGTATACTTGCATTTTCACTAACAATAGAAATACAGTAAAGAAATTTGAAGTACTAGATAAGTCATCATATGGGGACAGAGTAGGGTTATTAGAGACAGTGCCACTCAGACATAAGGGATGTGGAATTTGAATGCTATAAGTACACTGCATATAGAAAGGAGAGACAATAAAAAGAAGAGGGAAGAGGAAGGAGTTATTCTCTTGGTTAAGAAGCACATGAAATCCAAAGCAGTACAACCAACTGGTGTGGGTAGCCAATACAATATTCAGTCAGTTCGGCAGGACATAAGTACAGGGAAAACAAAAATTGACTGTGATCGGTATAATGAACAACTACACAGAATTATTGAGTGGGCCAGAAAAACAATGTCTTATAATGGGAGATTTTAACTTTCCAGATATTTACTGGAATTGTGGGCTGGTCACTCACACAGTAACAAGGCTTTTCTGGATTTCCTAGATGACTATTTTCTACACCATCACGTTAGAGAGGCAATGAGAGAAAGCAATACACTTATTAATCTTAATATTCCAATAAAGGAACCACTAGGTGACATTGATCACAATGTACCAATATGAAATCCATTAAAAATATAACCATTGTCAAAGGTAAAAGGCAGGGATTTTGCTTTCATAAAAGTGACTACAATAGCCTCAGACAGTTTAAAATTATTTAAATTGGGAAGCATTCAGGGAAGTAATCATAGAAGCTACTAGGTTTTTATACCAAGAAATATATAAAAAATACTGTTCAAGACCTAAACCTAAATGGATATCTGATGAGCAGATGAGACTAATGGCAGAGAAAAGCAAATACATGGGATGCATATAAATATTAGGGGATATAGAAACCTTACAGTAACCTAGTCTGCAATCAAGTCATGAAGGGGGCTAAGCAAGCTAAGGCAGATTATGAGAAGTCTTTTGCAAAGAATGCAAAGAAAAGTAGCAGATTTCTTTACTTATCAAAACATTAGAAGGGAGGGAAATGAATCACATCAGTCCCCCTAGATATGAATGTCTTGGTGTAACTGTTGATGGTCCTGTTCATGTTTTCAACAAACTGAATAGATATTTTGTATTTACAATTTACATTCACACAAGGAATTTTTTAGCGATGGAGATGACAAAAGTATACCAAATTCTAACAGGGAGCTAATGATTTTGAGATAACAGAGAATAAAGTAGAGAAAATTGTTAAAGCTAAATAAGGCACCAGGGACAGATGAGACATGCAGCAATGAAGAAAAATGCATCGGATGTATACATATTATCAGGTGATACAGATGGCATCAGCAGATATAAACTGGTCTGCAATTAAGTCACAAAGATAGTGAAGAAAGTTAAGGCAGATTATGAGAAGCCGTTGGCAAAAAAGAAAAAGGAGAAGAAAAAAAAGCAGCAGCAAAGCCTTCTTTACTTATGTATGCAGCAGAAAGAAGGGTTCGAATCACACTGGTCCACTAGATATGAATGCATTAACTGTTGATGATCCTGCTCAACTGAATGGGTATTTTGCTTCTACATTCACACATGAGGAATTTTTTAGGGATGGGGATGTCATAATTAAATAAAATTCTGGTGGGGAACTGAATGATTTTGTGATAACTGAGAGGAAAGTGGAGGAGAAATTGCTGAAGCTAAATGTATAAAAGACAACTAGGCTGGATGGGATCCATCTAGTTATATCAAAGGAGGCAGGAAAATAGGTAATCAAACCTTCAGCAATGATTATGAGAGCATCTCTGGATTCATATCTCCAGTCCATAGGGACCTCCCTATGGACTGGAAATGTACAAATTCATACCCCAATTCACAAATGGAGATCAAAGGAAGACATGAATAATTATAGACCTTCTTAGCTTGACATCTGTTCTAGGGAAAATAATGGAGTAACAGGTTAAAGAGGTATGTGTGTGTGTGTGCGTGCGCACGCATGCGTTTAATGGTGCATAAGCTACACTGGCTATAGTGCACCTGGTTAAAGAGGTAATGCTGTTGTTTTGTTGGTTTAGGGATTTATTAGGCAGATCGGCAACTATAGCCATAGTGCACCAAGGAGGTAATGCAGGACCACATGGATGGGAATGCAGTTATACTGCAGTCACAGCACGGATTTGTTAAGGACAATCTTATCTGACCAATCTTATTGGATTCTGTGATACAATAACAAAGGAATTGGATGCAAAAAATAATTTTTATTTCATCATCATGAACCATTTTCAATCCACTGCAGGATGAAGGCCTCACCGGCAACTTTCCAGTTCCTTCTGTTTTGGCACTGGCCATCCATTTCCTACCCAAAAACTCACGAATTTCATCTATCTATCTCCGCCTTTGTCTTCCAGGTTTTTTTCTAGCTCCTCTTGGGTACCATTCTGTTATTTTCTTAGTCCATCTGTCATCATGTCTTCGAGCTATGTGTCCTGCCCAAGACCATTTTTTTCCCTTTAGTTTTGATAAGAATGTCCTTTACTCGAGTTTGCTGGCTAATCCATGTGTTTCTCTTCTTATCTAACAGTCTGATTCCCAATATAATTCGTTCCATTCTTCGCTGTGTAGTTCTCAGCTTCTCTTCCATTCTTTTGGTGAGTGCCCAAGTTTCACTTCCATAAGTCATGGTGGGGAGTATACATTGATTCATTATTTTATGTTTCAGACAAACTGGGATATTGCTTTTCAGTATGTGACTATATTTCCTGAATGCTATCCATCCAAAATTTATTCTTCTCTTGACTTCCAGCCATTTATCATTATTACACCTAATAACTTGTCCCAGATAAGTATACGACTCCACCTTTTCAATTACTGCTCCTTCAATCATTATTTCCCTTTCTGTGGCATACTTGTTCATCATTACTTTTGTTTTAGCCATATTCATCTTTAGCCCAAAATCCTTACTAACTGTGCATAACTGATTAAGATTTTCTTCTAATTCTTTGGGATCGTGGCTTATGACCACAATGTCATCTGCAAATCGTAAATGGTTTAGGTACTCTCCGTTCACATTGACTCCTTTCTGCGACCAGTCTAATCTTCTGAAAGCTTCTTCAGGGCAGCAGTAAACAGCTTCGGAGATATTGTGTCTCCTTGTCAAACTCCTTTCTCGATTTTAAATTTGCTACTGTCTTTGTCTAGTCTAATAAAGGAGGTAGCACTCTCATATATTTTCTTCAAAATCATAATATATGGGGTATCTATGCCTTGTCTTTCCAGTGCCCGAAATATTGCCTAATGCTGTATGGAGTCAAATGCCTTTTCATAATCCACAAATGCCAGGCATAATGGTGTTTTATATTCATTTGCTTTCTCCATTAGTTATGATATTACGTGAAGGTGATCCATAGTTGAGAATCCTGTCCTAAAGCCAGCTTGCTCTTTCGGTTGATTCTCATCAAGTATTCTTTCTAATCTGTTAGTAATGACCCTTGTGAACAACTTGTAGATGTGGGATAACAAGCTAATTGGTCTATAATTTCCAATTTCATACTTTCATTTCATACTCGTAGATTTCAGCAAAGCTTTTGATAGTGCTGCACAAAAAAGACTGCTATAAAAATTGGAGCAACTTTCCCTTAATTGGCATTAAGGGAGAGTTGCTGCTATGGATAAAGGGATGGTTCAGTGGGAGAAGACAGAGAGTGGTTATCAATGGATACTGCTCTTCTTGGACTACTGTCATTCTCCTAATACTACTAGATAAACTGCTAGACAGGATGGACAGATGTGTGTGTGGGGCGGGGGGTTTGCTAATGCTCTATAAGTTTGCTTTTTGCATCACTTGCCAATACTATACTACTACTACTAATAATAATAATAAGACAAATGCAAGACCCACGGATTGCACCATGGAAAATTAGTCAACCAAAACTACCAGCTCCAGGCTGGTAAAGAGATTGAAGCCATGACAGAGGGACAGGCCTACAAATACCTGGGGATGATGCATGTTTAGCAGTTACAGCACAAGGAAATTAAGGCTAGCCTGACCGAAAAATACCATCAGAGACTCAGAAGCCTGCTGAAAGCAAAGCTGAATGGAGGGATCACAGTTAAAGCCATAAACACCTATGCAGTCCAAGTGTTAACATACCTTCGGGGTCATAGATTGGACTAACACCGAGCTGGAGGATATCATGAGAAAAAAAACAGGACAATGATGACCAGGGGTTGCCAATACCACTTGAAGTCAACCGTGGAGAGACTGACCATAGCTCGGAAAGGAGGAGGAAAGAGCCTGATAGACTTCATCGAGCAAGAGAAGACAGTGATAGTTAACCTGAAGAATTACTTCCAGAAAAACACAGCAGCACTCCACCAGGCCATAAGGAAGATAGACAAGCAGTATACCCCACTCAACACAAATGAAGCTAGAAAATTGGGCAAAGAAGACACTTGGTAGACACTACAATGATCCCCATCAAGATCACATAGATAAAATTGCTTCCAATGCACAGCTCACGAGTGGTACGCTCTTCCCCGAGACTGAAGGATTCGTGCTCACCATCCAAGACCAGGTAATCAACACCAGAAACTATGGAAAATACATCAGTGAGCCAGGAGTGATGCAAGGTGATCACCCAAACTGAGTACACCCATAGACACAACCAGGTAGCCAGGATAATACATCAGAAGCAAGCAAGAAAATATCAGTTGATCAAAGAAGGTGTACCGTGCTACAAGTATGAACCCTAGGCAGTACTAGAGACTCCAACTCACAACCTGTACTGGGACTGCACCATAATAACGGATAAGACAATCCTGCACAACAGACTCGACATAACCCTTGTAGACAAGGAGGAAAAGGCTACCTGCCTGATTGACATAGCAGTACCCAATACTGGCAACCTGCAGAAAACCCATGAGGAAAAAATCAGGAAGTACAAAAACCTAAGACAGGAGATCAAAGAGATGTGGCATGTAAAACAAGTAACAACTATCCCGATCATCATGTCAACCACAGGTATGATGCCAAAGATCATACACAACAGTCTAGCAGCAATAGGTCTCCCAGCAAAGGAACTCCAGAAAGTCAATCCTGAACACCTGTAGGATAGTCAGAGAGTTCCTCAACCAACAGTAACACCAGACGTAACATCAACCACCCCGTGTACTTGGTAGCAATACCCATCGCGAGGTGGAACCCCCAATCAGGGAGAAAGAATAAAAGAGCAATAATTATAATAACAACCCAACTCTCAGTGGATGGATTTTTATGAAATTTTGTATTTCAGTGCTTTAGAAAGGTTTGTCAATTTCATTGAAATTGAAGCAGTAGAAATATGGCCATTACTTTTTCTTACGTATCACACAGGCTACCCCATATACTGTAGCGTTGGCATTAGATATTATGTTTGTTGGCATTTGCTGGTTGGAGGAATAGGCAATGTGGCTGATGCACAAAAACAAAATTTTCCCATTTAACCCATAAAATCCTTGCTTTTCTCTTTTTTTTTTTTTTTTGGTTGTATTGCAAGTTAGTTAATAATCCAATGCATACATTAATTAACTTGTTTATTTATTATGTACACTTTGAAGGAGACTTGGTGTGTCTCATTAAAAGAGGGCGCTGACTCTCTAGAAAATACAGCTGCGAGTTACAGGCTCCGAAAAAAACGATAAGTGTTTGCTTTTTATTTACATAATTATTATTTTATATTGTACTTAATACGTAGTCTTATAGTTCTAATTACGCTAGTTATTTTTATTTTAATTTATATAACAGTTTTTGTGGATATACGTAATACTTTATAAAACCGTTATTTCGTTCGAATATTGCAGGCATTGTTTTTGTATATAGTGGTAGGGAATTCAAATTTTTAATTGAGGTAGTTAGGTAGCTCTAACGTATAATTATAGAAACAGTAATACGCTTCACTGTTTCTATTAGATAGCGTAGTATTGACATTTAATTTAATTTAATTTATTGATCTTATTAATTTAAAATATCATGCCCCAAACTAGAGCAGCAAAGCAACAGACACAAAGTGGCAGGAGTGCTGTGACTCGGGGGGAGAACTGAGGGGGGGGGTGATTCTCCAACGCATCACAGCCTAAAAAAATGTGCAACTTGTGAAATGTTTGCCGAACTATCTGGAACGGAACATGATATTGCCATGGGGGATGTCTTTGTGTGTGCGTGATTAAGGAGTGTAAGGAAATCAGGCGACAACTCAGCATTGTTATGGGCCTATATGAGAGTTTGAAGGACAGTGTGGATGCCCTCGAAAGATCTAAATTTAGGGGCCCATCAAGCTCTCAGCTGCCCACATCAACGCCAGAGCTTGCACTTGGTCATCACTCAACACAGCGGCAACCCCCAAGGCAGATTGCGCTGGTCCCAAAAGAACTAGTAGTTGTTGGTGACTCTATTGTTCAGGGAAACGGGAAACATCCTTTGTAGAAAGGATAGGTGGAACAGGACCAGGGTATGTCTGCCAGGGGCAAAGGTTGATGACGCTGTAGAGCAGATATCCTCTTTTAGGGGCATAAAAGGTGATATCATTGTACACGTTGCAACTAATGATATTAAGAGTAGGAGACCGGCAGAATTACTTAACAAGTACAGGTAACTGATGAAAAAAAGCCTTGAATTAGGGTTGAATTTGAAAGTGTCTGCAATTCTGCCCAGACACGATAGGAGGGAGTATATGATGACGGCCTTGTTGATCAATTTGGCCCTGGAAAGATTGTGCAAGGCTCAAGGGATAAAATTTTTTTCAGCCTGGACTGTACTTGTTAACAGGAGAGACTGCTTCTACAGAGATGGGATACACTTAAATAGACAGGGTGCAAGAATATTTGCTGATGCTATCGAGGCAGTGTTAGGTGGGTCGGAAAACTGATAGCTTGGGGGGATACAAGGACTAATGGTTTACCAGTAGCCGTAGGCAGAGGTGAAGGTGATTCTTGCACAACTTCTATTAGAATATCCTGAAAGAGGCCTCTGAGGTCGGGAAAACTCATGTCTAAGAATATATAAATTCATACACCGACCATTGAATAAAATTTAAAATTTAATATGACTACAATCTTTACACAAAAAAAAAAAAAAAAAAAAAAAAAAAATTACAATAAACTATTACGGAATGCTAAAAACTGTAATAAAAAAGATCATTTACAATAAAATTTGCTAAAATATAAAACATTAAAAGCGCTAAAAATCTGAAGCTTTCGGGAGCGTCAGCTCCCTTCTTCAACAGTGATATAACTTCCTGCAACATCTCCTTAAGTAGCAGGCTCACGGTACCTCCACACGTGGTATTTCTCCACGTGGTTCAGTCGGCACATGGTCAGAACTGGAAGCGGAAATGTCTCGGGAACATGGCAACGAAAATCGTTCATCCGACCTTAATATAATTGTTTCAAAGATAGGATTAATACGTATACCTCTATCTCTGTTTATTGTATTCCTACTGGATGAACTAATCCGTAAACCCTCAAGCCATTTACGCTCCCAGTATCCATGTGCACGATCCAAAATAATAGCGTCCTCCGGGGAGATTTGATGCTGCTTCTCCCAAAAATGTTCGGCCACAGCAGACTTGTTGTATTCAGCGGTTCTTATGGCATTTAAATGTTCCCCCAGACGATCCCTGAGCCGTCGTTTTGTTTCCCCCACATAACACTCCCCACAATCCGGGCATTCTATTCTATAAACCACTCCACTACTAAGATCTTTTGGTACGCGGTCTTTGAGGTCTTTGAGCTGAGACACAGCTGTGCACAGCCCCCGCCCAGGAAGCTGTACACAGCGTGTCCCATAACCCCGTAAAATTCTTGCTAGATGTTCAGTAAGGCCCTGATAGTAGGGGATGTATGCGGTGGCTACCGGAACGAACGACTCCCTACGTTCGGACACTCCTCTACTATATCTATCCAGGATCCTCTGGGGGTATCCGCACTTTCTAAGTTCTGCCGTGTTCAACCAGGATTGTATCAGTTTATTGACTCGCCGTTCCAGCCCCACCAACGGGTTCCTCTGGATCACCTTATAAGTGTTATTATCTTGCAGAAGATCCAATGCCTTCTTATTATAATCTTCTGTATTCAGGACCACCGTTGATCTCCCTTTATCTGCTGGTAAAACAACTATTCCTTTGTCTCTTCTCAATTCCTCTAGAGCTCTCTTTTGACTAAGGCTGAGATTCAGGGGTGCCTTCCTCACCTGACTCAACACTGCAGCTGACTTCACCCGGATTTCATTAGCTAAAGGCTCAGGAAACTTATTAATGGCCCGTTCAATACCCATTGCTATCTCCGCAATGGGGGGTTTCGAAGACACCAGAGTGAACTTGGGGCCTAAACTAAGGACTGCCTCCTGTTCTTTCGTGAGCTGTCTATTACTCAAATTATGTATAAAATGGGTGCTATTATCATATCGCTGTACCACATTTTCACTCACCAACCTATTAAACTTCATAATTTGTCTTTGTCTATATGACTCTGCTACCCTAACAACTTTATACATTTTATACATAATTTGAGTAATAGACAGCTCACGAAAGAACAGGAGGCAGTCCTTAGTTTAGGCCCCAAGTTCACTCTGGTGTCTTCGAAACCCCCCATTGCGGAGATAGCAATGGGTATTGAATGGGCCATTAATAAGTTTCCTGAGCCTTTAGCTAATGAAATCCGGGTGAAGTCAGCTGCAGTGTTGAGTCAGGTGAGGAAGGCACCCCTGAATCTCAGCCTTAGTCAAAAGAGAGCTCTAGAGGAATTGAGAAGAGACAAAGGAATAGTTGTTTTACCAGCAGATAAAGGGAGATCAACGGTGGTCCTGAATACAGAAGATTATAATAAGAAGGCATTGGATCTTCTGCAAGATAATAACACTTATAAGGTGATCCAGAGGAACCCGTTGGTGGGGCTGGAACGGCGAGTCAATAAACTGATACAATCCTGGTTGAACACTGAGAAGATTTCCAAGGAGACTTACTGGTCATTACACACTACAGGTAGTCAACTCCCGCGATTCTACGGACTGCCAAAAATTCATAAGGCAGAAGTGCCCTTGAGACCTATAGTTTCATTTATTGGGAGTCCTTCCTATGCGCTATCAGGGTACTTGGCTAAATTAATTGCACCCATAGTGGGGCAGTCCGAATATGTTGTTAAAGACAGTAGAGAGTTTGTGAATTTTGTGGGGAATTTGACTATAAATGATGATGAGAGCATGATCTCTTTTGACGTTATATCTTTATTTACATGTATTCCTATTAGTCATGCAGTATATTGTGTAAAAATGGCATTGACCAGGGATGCCTCCCTTGGTAATAGATCACTTCTCGGTGTGGAAGACATTTGCACCAGGGTAGAATTATGTCTAGCTAGTACTACCATGTTGTTTCAAGGAACTATGTATAAGCAGGTTCGCGGTACTGCCATGGGTTCACCCATTAGTGCCACCGTGGCCAATCTGGCCATGGAGGAGTTGGAAAGTAGGGTTTTTAGTGGGTGTTCGTTTCCTATTAGGAATTGGAGAAGATATGTTGATGATACCTTTGCCCTGGTCCAGAAGGGGAGGGAGGATGATGCCGTTTGCTGGCTTAATAGCTTCACCCAATTTATACAATTTACCTCAGAGGTGGAAACGGGTGGTATCCTGTCATTTTTGGATGTATTGATCTCCAGGGTGGGTTTTAGACTTAAGACGTCAGTTTTTAAAAAACCCATGTGTAGAGGTCAATACACCCATTTCAATTCAGCACAAGCTGGACAATATAAGAATAGTGTTGCAAAAGCTTTATTTGACAGAGTAAGATCACACTGTACCACTTCTGAGGATAAAGAAAAAGAAATTAATCGTGTCACGGCAGAACTTAGAAAGTGCGGATACCCCCAGAGGATCCTGGATAGATATAGTAGAGGAGTGTCCGAACGTAGGGAGTCATTCGTTCCGGTAGCCACCGCATACATCCCCTACTATCAGGGCCTTACTGAACATCTAGCAAGAATTTTACGGGGTTATGGGACACGCTGTGTACAGCTTCCTGGGCGGGGGCTGTGCACAGCTGTGTCTCAGGTCAAAGACCGCGTACCAAAAGATCTTAGTAGTGGAGTGGTTTATAGAATAGAATGCCCGGATTGTGGGGAGTGTTATGTGGGGGAAACAAAACGACGGCTCAGGGATCGTCTGGGGGAACATTTAAATGCCATAAGAACCGCTGAATACAACAAGTCTGCTGTGGCCGAACATTTTTGGGAGAAGCAGCATCAAATCTCCCCGGAGGACGCTATTATTTTGGATCGTGCACATGGATACTGGGAGCGTAAATGGCTCGAGGGTTTACGGATTAGTTCATCCAGTAGGAATACAATAAACAGAGATAGAGGTATACGTATTAATCCTATCTTTGAAACAATTATATTAAGGTCGGATGAACGATTTTCTTTGCCACGTTCCCGAGACATTTCCGCTTCCAGTTCTGACCATGTGCCGATTGAACCACGTGGAGAAATACCACGTGTGGAGGTACCGTGAGCCTGCTACTTAAGGAGATGTTGCAGGAAGTTATATCACTGTGGAAGAAGGGAGCTGACGCTCCCGAAAGCTTCAGATTTTTAGCGCTTTTAATGTTTTATATTTTAGCAAATTTTATTGTAAATGATCTTTTTTATTACAGTTTTTAGCATTTCGTAATAGTTTATTGTAAATATTTTTTTTTTTTTTTTGTGTAAAGATTGTAGTCATATTAAATTTTAAATTTTATTCAATGGTCGGTGTATGAATTTATATATTCTTAGACATTCTATTAGAATAAGTAGCGACCTGGAGCGAGGGGTGTTGGGGGTTTCAGGGACGGATGGCAGTCATCGTGAAACAGGTGAGTATATGGGATGTGTTAGAGTGGCTAGGAATAGGTGCATGTATACTTGCATGCATACCAATGCTAGAAGTATAGTAAATAAATTTGATGAATTTGAAGTGTTGGTCAAGACATCAAAGGCGGATATTGTTGGGATATCAGAGACGTGGTGTCACACAGATATAAGGAATGCCGAACTGGAATTTGGGGAGTACAGTGTGTACAGAAAGGATAGACAGATAGGAAGGGAGGAGGTGTTATGCTGCTAATAAAGAAAAACATAAAATCAAAAGAAGTGCATCCAGTTGATATAGATGAACAGTGCACCGTTGAGTCAGTTTGGTGTGACATAAGCACTGCGAAAGCAAAAATTAGAGTAGGAGTGTGTTATAGGCCTAATGACTTGAATGAGTACAATGAACAATTGTACAGAGAAATAGAGTGGGCTAGTAAATCGGAATGTCTTATAATGGGGGATTTTAACTTCCCAGATATTGAATGGAACTTGTGGGTTGGGCACTCACACACTAGTCAGAATTTTGTGGATTTATTGGATGATTGTTTTCTGCAGCAGCATGTTCGAGAGGCAACCAGAGAAAGTAATACTCTTGATCTGGTTATCAGCAGTGATCATTCATGTATTAGGAATTTGCAGATAAAAGAACCACTAGGTGGCAGTGATCACAGTGTACTGATGTGGGATTTACTTAAAGATTTAATTACCATCAGGGGTAAAGGAAAGGGTTTTTGCTTCCGTAAAGGCGAGTACAGTGGTCTCTGACAGTTTTTAAATTCTGTACAGTGGGATCAACTGACGATGTTACCAACAGTAAATTCTAAGTGGGAAGCATTCAAGGAATTAATCGTGGAAGCTACTAAAAGTTTCATACCTATTAAGAAATATTGTTAAAGGTTTAGGCCTAAATTGTTGTCAAATGAACTAATGAGACTCGTAACAGAGAAGAAAAATGCATGGGATGCATATAAATTATCAAGCGACTCAGAAGCCTATGGCAGATATAAGTTAATCTATAATCAGGTCACAAAGGAGGTTCGGCAGGCGAAGGCAGATTACGAGAAATCCTTGGCAAAAGATGCTAAGAAAAACAGCAAGGATTTCTTTACTTATAAAAGGAAGGGGATGAATCTGATTGGTCCACTTGACATCGATGGTTCGACTGTTGATGATCCTGCTCAGATAGCAAACAAACTGAATGAGTATTTTGCATCTACATTCACACGTGAGGAATTATTAAGGTTTGAAAATGGCAGAAGGTTATCAAATTGTGGCAAGATACTTAATGATTTTGTAATAACTGAGAGCAAAGTGGAAGAGAAATTGTTGAAGTTAAACGTAAGAAAAGCACCTGGGGTGGATGGGATCTATCCAGTTATATTAAAGGAGGCAGCAAAGCAACTAAGCAAACCCTTAGCCATAATTATGAGAGCATCCTTGGACTCAGGGGAGGTTCCCATGGACTGGAGATGTGCAAATGTATCCCCAATTCACAAAGGGGGATCGAAGGGTGACACGAGTAATTACAGACCAGTTAGTTTAACTTCTGTTCTGGGTAAAATAATGGAGTCGCTGGTTAAAGATGCATTGCAGGATCATCTAGACAAGACTGCAGCAATAATTCAGACACAGCATGGGTTTGTTAAGGGAAAGTCTTGTCTGACAAATTTGATAGGATATTATGATGTGGTTACAAAGGAACTGGATGCAAAAATAATTTTGATATCATATATTTGGATTTCAGGAAAGCTTTTGATACTGTTGCACATGGAAGACTATTGTACAAATTGGAGCAGAATGGTATTAAGGGTAAGTTGCTACAATGGATAAAAGGATGGTGAAGTGCGAGAAGACAGAGGGTGGTAATCAATGGGTGCTGCTCTTCTTGGACTAATGTTATTAGTGGAGTCTCACAGGGTTCGGTGTTAGGTCCACTGTTGTTTTGTATATTTATCAATGATATTGATGAAGGTATATCAGGCTTAATGTCGAAGTTTGCAGATGATACAAAGGTTCGCAGGGTTGTTAATGGCAGTAATGGCAGTGTGCTACTGCAACAGGATCTAGATAATTTGGGCAGATGGGCTAAGAAGTGGCAACTGGAGTTTAACCTTGACAAATACAAAGTACTGCATATGGGTAGAAGTAACCCCAGAGAAACGTACCAACTGTGTGGTACTACACTGTGGTACTGTGTGGTATTAGCACTGGTAGAAAATGAAAAAGATCTGGGAGTAATTGTGCAAGCAGATATGAAGTTCTCTGAGCAATGCAGACAGGCTGCCAGGGCAGGTCATGGGGTTTTGACAATGATATATAGGAATTTTGCTATCAGGGAAAAGGAGGTGATTATCCCTCTGTATAAGGCAATGGTCAGGCCACGCCTTGAGTACTGCGTACAGGTCTGGAGGTCTCATTTTAGGAAGGATGTAGATTTACTTGAGCGTGTACAGAGAAGGGCAACAAGATTGGTGAGGGGAATGAAGGGATCCTCTTACCAAGAGAGGCTTAAGTTCTGCAAATTGCAGTGGCTGGAGACTAGGCACCTGCGCGGTGATCTGATTGAGGTATATAAGGCCTTGAATGGGTTGAGCACGCTGAATTCTGATGGGATCCTTCCACTTGTTCAGATTACGAACCTAAGGGGGCATAAATTCAAATTAAGAAAAGACAGATGTAGAATAGATGTGCGGAAATTTGCCTTTAGCCAGCGGGTGGTTAATTGCTGGAACAAACTTCCATCTGTCATTGTGGAAGTTGATAGGTTGAATAAATTTAAGGAGGAACTGGACAGGCATTTGGAGGGAATGGTGTGATTTTTTTTGGCTGATGCTGCATAAGCTCATACATTTGCTTTCGTGCATCACATGCCACTACTACTACTACTAATATGAAAAATAAGTATACCACTCTGTATGTATACTTATTTGATTGGATGAGCATAAGAGTATTTTGATGAACCACTATATGCATATTAATACAACCAGATGTTTTGGAACTCTGCAGTTGCTTATCTTTGGTTAAAACGTAATACTTCAAAAGTACAAAAAATTAAAGTTTTAGTTTAAAGATTAAGGATCCAAAAAATTAAGGAGCCACAGTGCTCCAAAAATGCCTAGTTATATTAATATGTATACATATAGTAATTCAAATGCCAAATTATGTTCAACCAATGCACAGTAATGTACTTATTTCTCATAATAACATGTTTATATTAGCTGATAATATAGAGGTAATAGAGAAGAATGAGGTTACATGATTTCACTGCTATTAATAATTCTTTATCATGAAAACTAACCTTTATGGTTGATTCTAGAGACATCAAGCTGAACATTGTTTGCATGTCAATAAGAGACTGTCTAACTTCTCTGTACACTGATCCCAAAAAATTTAAAGGTAATGAAAGTTGGAATAGCAGTCCATTTACCATCACAAGGTCACCTACTGTCATTGTTCCTGATATTAAAAAAAAAAAAAAAAAAAAAGTTATAAAATTATAAAATAAAACTTAGCAGAACATTAGTAAGCACCATTATTTGTATTACTGTTTGTAAAATATACCAAAACAGCACTCCAAGAGAAGACAGCATGCATTTAAAAACATATTATAAACTGTGAGTATTCTTTTTAGGCACACTAGAATATATATATGCATAATACACCTATAGTCTTCACCATGTACATCCATCTTTCTGTCCATATGTCTGTCTGCACTTAACAACAACTCCTAGTGGATGAATTTTCACGAAATTTTATATTTTGGCCTTTTAAAAATATTTGTTGAGCCATTATAAATTTCATTAAAATAAAACCATTGGAAATCTGGCAATTATTATTTTGTTTCTTTCTGTCCTTAAGTAACAGTCCACCCAGTCCATCTTGGTAGATTTATTTAATCACAGTCACTTCTTCAACAGCTTTGTTGACTTTGTTAAAGCCACCTTTGGGCAACAAAATGTTCACTAGATAGGACGACCTACCACCTCATGTTGGGGGGTGGAGATGCCGTCCCCACTGCGAGGCCAAATGGTCATTCTATCAAAAGTCTTTTGACATTTGGAGGATATTGCTTTAACTGTTATTACTAACCAAATAACAGGTTCAGTGCAAGATAAATGCTGAGAACTAGATGCATATGGGTGGTAGCCCAGGTGGCATCTAGGATAAAGGTTCCTTCAAATGACAAAATGTCCTTAAGTCAGCAGTTCCCGAACTGTGTGCTGCGGGATATTTTAAATTTTCGAGGGAAACAGTGATACTTGACATCTGTCAGACACTGCACGAACCATTAGCTAGAGGTAGTTCACAGTTTCAACATTATCACAGTTTCGACATAACTTATCAAGCTCTGTGGACTTAACTACTTAATAAACGGAACTGTTATGTATTTCTTTTGGCCTAGGAGCACATTGAAAAAGTTACTAAGACACTGAGGGCACCGTGAACCAAGAAAGTTTGGGAACCTCTGCCTTAAGTAATAACTAGATTTCCAGTGGATGACTTTTATGAAATTTTATATTTATACCTTTAAGACATGTTTCATGAAAATTGGGCGCCTCCGTAGCCAGGTGGGAAGGAGCAGCAGTGCGTAGCACACGCTTCTTGATTAGACCGAGGTTCGAACCCGTCACCACCAAATACGGAGGATGCGGAAAGGTCAGGGATGACCACCGCATATCCCCGGAGCAATATGGCCGTAGTTGCTAATGCTCCTAAAAAAAAACCAAATAATAATAACATGAAAATTGGACAAAACAAATAATTATTATTTCCTTATCTGTCAGCAGGCAGAAATCAAGATTATATGTCCTTATTTTCATGAAATTTTATACTTCACCCTGTTAGAATGTTTTGCCATTCTTCCTAAATTTCATTAAAATCGGAATAATAGAAATCCAGCAATTATTTATTTTTTTTTATACACATCATAATGGCTATAAATATAGAGTATATCGTAGCTGAAGCACTGGATATTATCTTTGTTGCCATGCAATGGTTAGAAAAATTAATGGGCAATGTGGGGATTAGTATTAGTAGTGGCAATTGATGCAAGCAAGCTTACACAGCATTACCAGGGGGGGGGGGGTCCCATTTCATCTATCCATCCCTCCAATAGTTTGTCTAGTTCTTCCATGAATTTATTCAAACTATCCACTTCCACAACAACAGATGGAAGTTTGTTCCAAATCAACCACCCACTGACTACAGACAAACTTCCACACATCTATTCTACAACTGTCCTCCTCCTTCAATTTGAATTTATATTCCCTCATGTGCAGTATAATCTGAGCATGAAGAAAAATCCCATCAGTACTGAGTTTGCTCAAGCCATTCAAAGCCTTAATCAGATCACTTCACATGTGCCTAGTTTCAGCTGCTGCAATTTGCAGAACTGAAGGCTTTTTTTGTAAGAGCACCTCTTTGTTCCCCTCACCAGTCTTGTTGCTCTTCTCTGTACCCTTCCAGCAGGTCTACATCCTTCCTAAAATGAAGCCCCCAGACCTGCATTTATATTCAAGATATGGCCTGACCATTCCTTATACAATGGGATAATCACTTACTTATCACTGCTAGCAAAATTCCTATATGAAGAAAACCCCATGGGCTGTACTGGCAGCCTTTCTGCACTGCTCAGAGAACTTCATATCTGCCTGCACAATTACCTCAAGTACTTTTCATTTTCCAGTACCCTGAGTGTAGTACCACACAGTTAGTTTGTTAATCTGAGATTACTGCTACTCATATACAGAACCTTGCATTTGTCAATTGCCAAACTTCAATTGCCAAAACTTCAATTGCCATTTCTCAAGCCCATCAGCCTAGTTTTTCTAGATCTTTCTGCAGCATACCTTCATTACTGTCATTAACCACCCTGCCAAGTTCTCAGTTCTCTGAGCAGTGCAGACGGGCTGCAAGAGTAGCTCATGGTGTATTATCAATGATATATAGGAATTTTTCTAGCAGGGATAAGGAGGTGATTATTCCCTTGTATAGGGCAATGGTCAGGCCACACCTAGAGTACTGTATACAGGTCTGGAGGACTCATTTCAAGAAGGATGTAGAGCTGCTGGAACGAGTACAGAGAAGAGCAACAAGATTAGTGAATGGAACAAAGGGGTGCTCTTACGAAGAAAGGCTTAAGTTTTGCAAATTACAGTGTCTGGAGACTAGGCACCAGCGAGGTGATCTGATAGAGGTGTATAAAGCATTGAATGGTTTGAGCATGCTCAATGCTGATGGGATTCTTCCTCTCGCCAGAATAATCACCTGAGAGGGCATAAATTCAAATTGAGAAAAGACAGATGTAGGATAGACGTGCGGAAATTTGCCTTTAGCCAGCGGGTGGTTGGTTGGTGGAACAGACTTCCATCCCTTGTCGTGGAAGTTGATAGCCTAAAAACAGAGGGGTGAAGTGAAAGTGGTTTTTTTTTTTTTTTTTTTTTTGGCTGATGCTGCATAAGCTTGCTTTCTTGCATCAAATGCCTCTACTAATGCTAATGCCAAACTCTGTATCATCTGCAAACACAAACATTAAGTCTGATCTTCATCAATACCATTAATAAATATAGAAAACAATAATGGGCCCAGCACCAAACCTTGTGGAACGTCACTAATAACATCAGTCCATGAAGAGTAGTGTCCATTGATAACTACCATCTTCTTCAACTCAACCATCCCTTTATCCATAGTAATAACTTACCTTAATGCCATACTGCTCCAATTTGTATAGAAGTCTTTTATGTGCAACAGTATCAAAAGCTTTCTGGAAATCCAAGCATATGATATCAAAATAATTTTTTGCATCCAGTTCTATTGTCACTGGATCATAGTATCCAATCAAATTGGTCAGACAAGATCTCCCCTTAACAAACTCATGTGGTAACTGAAGTATAACTGCACTCCAGTCTAGATGGTCCTTCTAGACTGGAGTGCAGTTATACTTCTTTAACAGTGACTCCATTATTTTCCCTGCAACCAGAGGTGGACTGGCCATAGGACTTACCAGGGAAATCCTGGCAGGCTGAAGGCCAGAAGCTGATGGAGGCCAGTGTGATTTTGGCCAATAACAATATTATCCATAAACACTAGTATGAGGCCGCTACAAGTTTTCCCTGGTAAGTTTTCCCTACAAGTTTTCCCTGGATTCTCGATCCAGTCTGCCTCTGCCTGCAACAAAAGTTAAGCTAACGAGTCTGCAATTACTCAAGTCACCCTTTGATTCCCCTTTGTGAATTGTGGATACTATTATTATTATTACTAGCTATAGGGTGCAAGGAAGCCTGAAGCTTATGCTGCACCAGCCAAAAAAAAAAAAAAAAAAATTCTCCAGTTACCCTGAGAGAGAGAGAGAGAGAGAAAAGTAAAAGGGAATCACCAAGAAAGAGAAGAATGGTGATATCCATTTGCTTATCTCCAGTCTAAGGTTCCTGTGGACTGGAGATGCACTCAAAATATCTGAATCCAAAGATGCACTTATAATATGGGTAAAAGTTTGATTACCACTTTTGTTGCATCTCTTAATATAATATAATATCCCATCAACCTCACGTGCTTTTCTATAGGACTGCACTTCCCTATAGAATTCCTCGTGCATGAATATACATGCAAAATATCTATTCAGTATCTCAGCAAACCGAGCAGGATCATCAAAAGTTAAACCATCGATATCAAGTGGGCCAATACAATTCATCCCCTTTCTTCTAGTGTTTACATAAGTAAAGAATTCTTTGCTGTTTTTCTTTGCATCTAAAGATTTCTCATAATGTGCCTTTGCTTGCCTAATCTCCTTTGTGACTAGATTGCAGGCTAGTTTATATCTACGATAGGCTTCTATATCACTTGATAATTTATATGCATCCCAAGCATTTTTCTTCTCTGCCCATGTTTCAATAGTTCATCTGACACCCATTTAGGTCTAAGACGGTGTTTCCCAACCTTTTTTTTACCATGCCCCACCTAAGTCTTTCTAAAATTCTGATGCCCCCTATGTAACGTTGGGAAACACCGATATACATATTTTTTATATTCAAAAATTGAATTATTGCCTAAATGAAGCCTAATTACAACTTGTTCAGGACACGAGACTTAGGTTTTAGGAAGAAATCATTAGGAAATTATTAAGAAAAAAATAGTAAGTAAATTTTCAAAACATATAATAGACATTGTGATATCCAGTCGATTTCTTTTCTTTAGTAACAAATCATTTATGGCACTAAATCCACATTCAGCTAAATATGAAGATGGAAACGGTAACAATAGCTCTCTTGCAAAGTTGGTTGAATTTGGGTATTTAATTTCTGTTTCATCACAAAGTCATGCCATCGCTTCTTTTATATTGAATAAAGTTTTAACTGACTCATCATTTTGCATTTCTGAGAATTCTTCTTGGTACTGTATTGATACATCAGACAAATCCACTAACATTAGTTGCATCATCCAGGTTGGAAAATCAATTTGTTTTAAATCAAGAAACCTTTCTTTTAAATCATCGGACAGAATTTTCAGATGATCAACAATAACAAAATACAGCGGTATCAGTCACTTCACATTTTTGCAGACAACGAAATTGTTCAAACTTTTTTTAAAAATATATTTTTGACATAATTTAATAAATGTAATGAAACCAAATGTCTTCGCTTTTGCATCGACGAGAGTTTTATTTGTTCCTTGAAGTTGTTTATTTAATATATTTAGTTTTTCAAAGATATCGGCTAAATAACTCACAAATGCTTTACCATCGACTGTTAACAGATGCTTCATTTTAGGTTTGTCACTTAAAAAGTCACTAATAGTATCAAATAGTTCCATAAATCTTTTCAAGCAGTTCCCTTTCAAGAGCCACCTTACTTCAGTGTGAAGTAAAAATCTCACATGGTCTTCATTTTGTTCTTCACAAAAAAGCTTGAAGAGACACAAGTTTTCCCTATGAATAACACAATGCACAAGAAGCATTTCTGGATTCTCATCTTTCATCAATTTTAAGCAGCCATTTTTCTTGCCCATCATATTAGGAGCACCATCTGCAGCGCAAGATGTTATATTTTTCATTGATATATTATTGTCGTCTAAGTAATTTTTTAGCTTATTATATATATCTTTGGAGGTAGTGGTGCTCTCTAATGATTTACAGAATAACATTTCTTCAGCAAAATTACTTTTATCAATATATCTTACATAAGTTATCAGTACGGCTTCACTGTCTCTCAAAGTTGAGTCATCCATTTGCACTGAGAATTTTCTTGTTTTCAGCTTTCCAACAAGTTGTATTTCAATATCTTCACTCATTTCATCTATTCTTCTGCTAACAGTATTGTTATTGAGTGGCATAGCTTTCACGTCTTTGTCATCTTTTTCCAGAACTGTTTTAAGAAATGCTGATATTGATGGTTTGATTAAATTTTCTCCTATAGTATGATTTTTCCCAGATTTCAATGAGTAAAGAAATTTCATAACTAGCCTCAAGAGTACGATTGACAGTTGCAGTATGAGCAATAAACAGAGACTTTACCAACAATTCTTCTTTTGTACAAGTTAAGTCATAGTAGGCGGTTGTTTTAAACTCTAGACGCAATTTTTGAATTGCCCCCCTGAACAATCAGATTTCCCCCATGTGGGGCGTGGGACCCACGTTGGGAAACACCGGTCTAAGACTTAATCAGTAGTTCTTAGCTGGTATGAAAATCTTAGTAGCTTCTATGATTATTTCCCTGAATGCTTTCCATTTAAAAATTGTTGTTAGTCCCACTATACAGAATTTGGAAACTATCTGAGACCACTGTACTCCCCTTTACAAAAGCAAAAACCCTTTCTCTTTACCCTTGCTGGTAGTTACATCTTCCCATCAGCACTGTGATCACTTTGCACCTGGTGGTTCTTTTATCTGCTGAGTTTTAATGCACAAAAAAATCACTTCTTGTAATGAGATCAAGAATATTGCGCTCGCTCACTCTGTGTGTGTGTGTGTGTGTGTGTGTGTGTGTGTGTGTGTGTGTGTGTGTGTGTGTGTGTGTTTCTATAATATGCTGGTGTGGAAAACAGTCATCCAAAAATACACAGACATCTTGCTAGTGTGAGTGGCCAACCACAAGTTCCAGTCAATATATCTGGAAAGTTAAAATTTCCCATTATAAGACATTCTGATTTACTGGGCCTCTTTGTCTGCATAGTTGTTCTTTATACTCAACACAGTCATTAGGCCTATAATACACCCATTCTCTGATTTTGTTTTCCCGGTGCTTACGCCACACCAAACTGACTCAATATTGCACTGGCCACCCATGTCAATTGGAAGCACTACATTAGATTTTATGTGCTTCTTAACTAAGGGCATAACCCCTTCTCGCCTCCTTTCCTGTTTGTATAAATTGTACTCTCCATATTTAAATTGTGCATTCCGTATAACTGAGTGACACCATCTCTCTGATATTCCCATAATGTCTGCATTTGACTTGACCAGCACTTCAAATTCATAACATTTATCTATTATGCTCCTAGAATTAGTGTACATGAAAATATATATACCTGTTCTTACTCTTAGTTACCCTAACACAGAACATTTATTTGCACATTCCATGAGAATCCCCAGCAGGTCTTGAAACCCAGAACTTGCTTTCTTGGCTGCTGCTTGTTCGAATAGAAACAGTAAAGAATTACTTTCCCTGCTGTCTGTGCATCTCCACAGGCTAGCAGTTTTCTGACCTACTTAACACTGCCTCGATACCATCAGCTAATATTCTTGCACCCTTTCTATTTAAATTTATCCAATCCTTGCAGAAGCAGTGTTTCCTGTTATCAAGCACAAAGCTGAAAAAAATTCTACCCCACGAGCCTTGCACAATCTCTCCAGTGCAAAATTGATTGACAAGGCTCTCATCATGTATTCCCTCCTATCGTGTCTGGGCAGAATTGCAGTGCAGACACTATATATTACAATATGTAATATACATAGAATATGTATTATACTATCAAGTTTGTTGTTATTTTTTTTTATTATTTAAAATTTAATGCAAGTAATTTACCTAGTCAAACTAATTTAATGCTAACTTTCAACTTTTTCTCAACATTGCCCTGTACTTGTGTAAATACTCAGATCTCCTAATCTTTTTTTTTTTTCGTCTATTAATGCCAATCTATGCAATTTAAATTTTCCAGATACCTATTTACCAAGATTAAAACACTAGAATTCTGTTACCAAGCAACTCAGTGAAGCAAAATTTTCTTGGTTTGCATATAAAATTTTTTTTTTTTCTTTTTCTTTTTTTAAATATATATAAATCATTAATTATTATTAACTATTTGCTAATGCACCAGAAATTCAATGAACTCATGCTGAGTTCATTGAATTTCTGGTGCATTAGCAGATAGTTCATTGATTAGCTGATTGTTTTCTAACTGTTATTCGTGCGGGGTTTATTGTTACGGATGAAGAAAATAATTATGATGTTATGAATGAAGAAAATAATTTTACTGTAGAATAAGAGATTCCCAACTGTTTTTCAAACAGAGTCATCTGCTAAAAACAAAATTTCTTCTACCACTAATTTTTCATTTTGCAACATTCTTCAACAACATATGAAGTAAAATACATGAACTGTTGCTAAGGAAATTATTTTTAGTTATAAGCAAAAATAACAGTGGAACGAGCAATGAAAATGGCAATGGCTGCATTTCACAATCATTTTCAAAAATCACTTTCTACCTAGAGACATGGTGGTAAAATGTCATGAATTCGTTTCATTATAAACAAGATATTTTGAATTAAGTATTAAATCTGCCACACATAAATTAATACTGAATTGTGAAACAACTGGTTCTTTCACAATTTATTTTTCAGAATTACAAAATCCAGTGTTTCCATTTAGAACTTTATTTCAAGCATGGCAAGTTCACATAATGAACTTGTGTGAAGAATTTTAAAGTTAAAATTTGTCAAACTATAAAAGTTAAAATTCTAGAAATTTAAGTTGAAAACTGAGAATTAAGGATTGCATTAAACAAACATTTTTACATATCTACAGGGAATGCAATTGTTTTTAAATAAAATGTGATTAATTAATTTTCTATAATTCATGTGCAATCAAATATCTATTATCAAGTGAAGGCTTGATAATAGATATTTATCAACTGGATTTTTTCAGATCAAATCTGGACAAGGTTATCAAAGGGCAAGCAGAGAATTTCCACCGGGACATACATTCAATGGGGAAGAGGTACAAAGGGAGGTACCTCTTCCCCATTGACTGGGCAAAGCTATGGTGGGCAACTCTGTCTGGTTCTTAGTTTGGGACAAACACAATGACAACAAAAGACAGATGTTCAAATGTACATTTTTAAGGAAATGTTTTTTTTGATTAACCTGAGGAGGGATTTCTACTTTTAATTATTATTATTTTTTTTATCTTATTGTTTACTTATAGCAAAGTTTAATACCGTTGTTGTTGTTATCTGGTGTTTAGGAGCATTACCAACTAAGGCTATATTGCTCCGGGTATATGCGGTGGTCATTCCCTGACCTTTCTGCATCCTCCGTATTTGGTGGTCACGGGCTCAAACCCCAGTCTAATCAAGAAGCATGTGCTATGCACTGCTGCTCCTGCTCACCTGGCTGCAGAGGTGCCATTTTAATACTGTATTCCATACATAACTAGAACATTGCTGCTGCACATTTGCTCTTCTTTCATTACTGAGTAAACCACTGATGCTATGCAAAAACTAAGATCATATTTGGAACCACCATACCCAAATTCATAAAGAAATACCAAGAGATGCAGATAAACAGAACCTATTTAAAAATCTGTTACATAGTTTTATTATTATATTTAGCTACAGCAAAAACTAGTTTAAAAGAAAACAATTTGAAACAAACTGCTTCTTAATGTTTGAAACTATATCAATCAAGAGTGATTGATATTAAGCTAGTCAGATTCATTAAACACACTTTGAGGCAGCACAATAAGATTATTTAAAAAAAAATAATAATAAATATATATATATATATATATATATATATATACAGGGTGTCTCAAATATATTGGTACAAACGTTTAGGGGAGGTAGGTCACATCAAAAGGAATGTGAATCGCATAGGATCCCATAACCGGAAACATCACAAGTCAGTACACGGCGCTGTTCATCAGTTCGCGAGAGGGAAAATGTCTGGTTTACTCATTCACGCAGTAGTCGCCGCATGAAGAGCACGCATCGATATACGAACTGTGAGCTGGCAGACATGCACCTAGTGTATGGATTAGCAGAGGGCAATGGACGAGCCGCTCAACGAATTTATGGAGGACACTTCTCAGACAGACATGTACCGGACCACCGTTTGTTTGCAAAAAATTTGTGCAATTATGGGTCATTTAGAGGTAACAGGAGTAGTGCGGGCAGACCACGTTCGACATGAACTCCCGCCATGGAAGAAAGTGTGTTGAATGCCGTCTAGAATAATCCTACTACCAGCATACATGCCACTGCCTCTGCCTTAGGAGTGTCTTGTTGCAGTGTACATGTCTGCCATGACGATTCCTTACACACCTTTCATCTCCAAAGGTTTCAGTTACTGCTCCCCCAAGATCATCCTGCACGTGTGGCTTTTGCGCAGTGGTTTCTCCAAGAAAGTGTTCAAGACTTGAATTTTCCAGCCTATGTTTTGTTCACGGATGAGGCTTATTTCACTCGGGAAGGCTTATTCCATCAGCACAATGCTCATGTGTGGGCTCACGACAACCCACACGGTGTGTGCGCCCCCCCCATGCGGCAAAACATCGCTTTGCAATAAATGTGTGGGCAGGTATGGTCAGTGACTGCTTAGTCGGCCCATACCTGTTACCATCCTGCATGAACTCTGCTAAATATCGGATCTTTTTTGAACAAGTTCTACCAGGGTTACTTGATGATGTTCCAGCAAACGTGAGATGCAACATTTGGTTTCAACATGATGGGGTGCCTGCCCATTATGGAAGGTGTGTTCGTGACCATTTGAACAGGCGTTTTAGGCATCGATGGATTGGCCGTGGTGGACCTGTTGCCTGGCCCCCACACTCACCTGATTTATCGAGTCTTGATTTCTTTCTGTGGGTGGCCCTTCAAATCTATCATGTATGAATTGCCTGTGGAGACAGAAATGGATCTCGTGGCGAGACTTGTCTGCGCTGCTGCTACTGTCAAAGAAACTCCAGGTGTGTTTGACCATGTCTGCCAATCCATGCTGCATCGGTGTCATGCATGCATCACGTCTCATGGTGGGACCTTCAAGCATCTGTTGTAACATCATGAAATGCATCCATCTCGTACTCCATTGTTAATATTACGTCAAATAAATGTTTGCCACTAATTACTATCTTGTGTCATTTCTGCTTCTTGTGCCTCTGCTACTACTACTTTCCTGTGACGTTTCCGGTTATGGGTTCCTATGCGATTCACATTCCTTTAGATGTTACCTACCTTCCCTAAACATTTGTACCAATATTTTTGAGACACCCTGTGTGTGTGTGTGTGTGTGTGTGTGTGTGTGTGTGTGTGTGTGTGTGTGTGTGTGTGTGTGTGTGTGTGTGTGTGTGTGTGTGTGTGTATCATTGTATGTAATTTATTTTGGCATTTAAACCTCATTTAAATAATGATCTTCAGATTCCAAGTTTTAGTCTAAATCAGAGCAAAATATCTCATTACTTTAATAGGAATATCAGTATGAAAAATTCTCATACTTTAGTAATGGTTTATATTAAAAATAAGTGAGAAATGCATACCAATCAGTACATAGCATTTAATAAATATAGTGGTGCATGTTTTTAAGAAACTTAGGAAACTATTTTTATTCATTAAATAGGAACTGTCAGATGAGAAATGCAGCTTATAAATTGTATTTTATCAGGATAAATAACAGTTCAATTTCTTTGTGTTTATTAAAAAAGTGTAATTTCAATCCAGTATTGCGTGCGTGCGTGCGTGCATGCACGTGTGTGTGTGTGTGTGTGTGTGTGTGTGTGTGTGTGTGTGTGTGTGTGTGTGTGTGTGTGTGTGTGTGTGTGTGTGTGTGTGTGTGTGCGCGCGCGCACGCGCACAATTCCAGCAGCTGTCTTACTGACAAACATTCAATTATATAGCAAGCATAATATATTATGGAGGAATGGAGAAATATGGATGAAGACAAAGTAGCTCACCTGATATAATACCTTGGCTTGCCAATATCATAATAGCTGCTAAGGAAACACTAAACACAGCATTCTGTCCAAAGTTCAACAATGCTAAACTGGTGGTAGTTTTCAGCGAAGCTGTTTCATATTTGGCCAAAACATTATCATATCTGTTAGCTTCATATTCCTCATTATTGAAATACTGAAACCAATGCATAACAAATTTTTAAAGTAATTCACTAAGAAACATTATGTTAATATAACTTAATATTAAAAGAGGAGTCAAAACTCTAAATGGATGAACTAAAAAACAAATTTTATCTACAATAGAAAATTAAATTCCAACCAAAATTTTTAAAATCTAAACACAAAAATACTTCAGAAATTTCCATCCTATAGTTCATCTGCTGTTGGCAACTGAAGTTTTTTTTTTTTTTTTTTTTTTAATTATTATCCACACAAAGTTAGTGTCCATGCCTTTTTCTATTAAAATAATAATAGCAATTAAATTATATACTGAAACACGACTTCCTGGGGGGTTTTTTTTTTCTTTTTTGTATAATCAAGGACAGGTTATCTCAATACCTTTACGGTTTCATAGTTAATTAAAGAATCCACTGCTTGGTTCCCTGCTTCATTTTCAGCTCTGTTCATGTCTACTCGAAATTTTGTCCTAAAATAAAAATAAAGTTGCATCAATAAACTTTTAATATAAATACATGGTAATATGAAATTACAAATACCTTCTCCATTGGTGAAGCGTTACTTATTCAAGGTAGTGCAATACCATGACAAATCATTGTGAAGGTATCTACAATATGAGATATAATTAAAATGATGCCAATTCATCTACCATGGTAGATGATGTTTTATATATAGTTTACTATGTATAAAAAGGATGCAATTGCACTAACCCATATTTTAGTACACTCCTTTGCAGTCTAAATCTGTAGCCAAAAATATCTTTTACAAATACCTTTATGAGAAGCATTCCTTATAAAAAAGCATGCCAGCTGGGGGGGGGGGCGGGTCTCATAGAACAAGCAAATACATGGGTTGTGTTAGGATTACTAAAGGGGGGGGGGCGGGTCTCATAGAACAAGCAAATACATGGGTTGTGTTAGGATTACTAAAGGTATAAACAAGTGGAATGTACACTTGCATATACAGTTGTACCTTGGATTGCGAGTAACTTGGTCTATGAGTGTTTTGCAAGACGAGCAAAAATTTTTAATAAATTTTAACTTGATAAACGAGCGAGGTCTTGCAATACGAGTACAGTCAGTCCTCGTATAACACGTGTTCACACTACATGAATTCGATCATACACGATTTATAAATACGCGAACGATAGCTTATATAACACGAACCGAATTCGCTTGTGCACGATTTGCCTTTGTGTTTACAAGAAATGGCAGTCGAAAGCAGAATCACTCCAACCGAATGCAACACGATAGGAATGAAGAGAAGATTCTGAAAATGTATTTTTTTTTTTATATCAGTGAAGGGGAAACACATTTCACCATAATAACGTAAAAACCAACACAATTTCAGCTATCAGTATAATTGCAAATGCAATTAGATCGACTTTACTACCAGTTTAACAGATTCCACTAGCAGGAACATAACTGGAAATTGTTTTTATTGTTTTATGGTAGTAACCCATAGAAATGTGCTTTAGTAAAATGTGAGGTGTTAATAGTGTATCTCTGCCTTTATGGTGTTGTTTATTCAATTGCTACACGCGCACAGCTTTGTTTATGTGTATCAAGCGTGCCTCCTCATTTTGTAATAGTCCGAGCGATGAATCTGTTTAACGACAATGCAATGTCATATTTCCGTGAAATCCTAAAGAGGAGGCAAGTGTCATTGGAGAGGTTCCTTGTTAAAGTCGCACAAAAAGAAAGAGTCAACAGATAGCAGTGATTCCGTTAGTGACAGTGAAAGTCGTCCTACCATAAATTCGATTGCTTTATGTATATTAAATTTAAATATTAAAAATATGAAAGGTATGTATGTATTTTGTATTAATCATTTTTTACAGTATATGAATATTTTTGAGTTTTGGAACAAATCATCTGGGTTTCCATGATTTCTTATGGGAAAATTCGCTTTTATATACGAGTGCTTTGGATTACGAGCACGTTTCCGGAACGAATTATGCTCGCACACCAAGGTACCACTGTACACTTATGCAACAGTAAAGTATTTTCTCAATGAACTTCTTAACTAAGAACATAGAACCTTAGCTTCTAGGCGCTTAATTAAGAAGCATATAGAATTCAAGGCGGTTCACCCAGATACAAGTAGAGTGCAATGTTGAATCACTTTGATGTGACATAAGCAGTACGAAAACCAAAAATCAGAGGACAAGTGTATTATAGGCCTAATGACTATGATGAAAATAAAGAACAACTATACATACAAATAAAGAGAGCCAGTATATCAAAACGTCTTATAATGGGAGATTTGTAAACCCCTGGCACCACCATGCCGTGACGGGACTAATTGTATGTCTATCATTGCTGCAATTAAAGATTCTATTCTATTTTAACTTTACAGGTATTGATGGGAAGTTGTGGGTTGGTTCCTCACACAATAGCAAGACTTTTGTGGATTTACTGGATGAATGTTTCTACACCAACATGTTGGAGGCAATGAGAAAAAGCAGTACTCTTGATCCTATTATCAGCAGTAACCCTCCATACATTAAGAATCTGCAAATAAAAGATACACTACGTGATAGTGATCATAGTGTACTGGTGGGATATTTCCTTAAAGATGTAACTACTGGCAAGAGCAAAGGAAGGGGCTTTTGCTTTCTCAGTCTGTCTCAATCTATCTCCGTCAATTCTCAGTCTATCTCGAGATCATAGTGTACTGATGGGAGATTTCCTTAAAGATGAAACTACTGGAAAGAGCAAAGGAAGGGGCTTTTGCTTTCATAAAGGTAACTACAATGGTCTCAATTTTTAAAATGTATTTAGTGGGACCAATTGATAATGTTACCAACAGTAAATTCTAAATGGGGAAACATGCAAAGAAGTAACTGTAGAAGCTACTAAATTTTTTTCACCAGTTAAGAGATATTGTTAAAGACTTAGACCTAAATGGATGAGACTATTAGTAGAAAAAAAATATGCATGGGATGCACGTAAACTGCACTCACTAGCCACAAAAAAAGAGAAATTTATTCAATATCTAGTGAGGCCACTTTTTTCTTAAATTACAGCCATACACATCATAGCATGAATTCCACTAGGTGTCTGAAGTAGTCTATCTCCAGATTTGACCATTTTTCCAACAGGATATTTGTCAGCTGCTGCATTTTGGTTGATAGAAAACTGTGAAGCCAAATTGTACTTTCTAACATATCCTACACATTTTCAACTGGTTTCAGATCTGGAGAATTAAGTGACCAGGATATGTGTGAAATCTTAGGAATATTCCATAAAGCATTTAGATACAATTTTTGCATGGTGGATAACTGCATTGCCATCTTAAAGAATCCACCATAAGCTGGGTAAAAATGGAGCACTGCAGAGTGAAGTGAGTCCAATACAACAGAAAGATATAGTGAAGTGAGTCCAATATAACAGAAAGATCCAGATGCATGGCTTCATGAGGAACCACACTTTCACCCTACCACTGGTGCAAAATAGTATAAATTGAGACTTGCCAGACCACATCATCTTTTTTTTTTTTCACTGTTACACAGCCCAGTCTTGGTGTTAGCAGCATCACTCCAGTCCAATCTTTTGATTTATTAGCTTTCGTATGGGCAAATAACTACCAAATCCCAGACAATTAAATTCTCATGGCATAGTTTGGTTGGAAATGTATCGTTCTTTGTATAAATTGAATTTTTCAATCATTCACTGCACAATGAACTTTCTATTCTGATGCACAATTTGCTTTAACGTCCAACTCTTGGAGTATCAGCTTTTTCTGCATTTCTTCCTTTTAGCACTGCACTCTTCTTTTGTCTTCTGCTCATTTTATACCTTTGAAATGGTTGCTTTCGACATACCAGTGATTTCCTTTGTTTTTTTCGACTGTGGCTTGTGCTAAATGTACTCTAACAATAACACATTTCTGAAACTTAGAGATTACCTGTCTTCCCCATGATTGGATCAATTCCAGAAGCTTCAGGATTGTATGCAATATTTATCTTACACTAAGGAACTTGCAATCATATCATGTGGCAACCAACATTTTCTTACCACTACCATTTAAGTTACCTGTTGATGTCAATTGCAAAAGGTTTATAATTTTTTGGCCAATTAGTGTATCAGAGGATTCAGATACCTACAGTAGGTATAAACTGGTCTGCAATGAAGTCACAAAGGGCAATGGGCAAGCTAAGGCAGATCACAAGAAGTCTCTGGCAAAGAATGCAAAGAAAAGTAGAAAAGGCTTCTTTACTTGTGTACACACTAAAATCAAGTGGATAAATCACACTGGTCTTCCAGAAATGAATGGTATAACCGTTGATGATTCTGCTCAGGCTGCTGACAAACTGAGTATATAATTTGCATTCACATTCATACATGTGAATGCAAATTATATACTCAGTTTTTTAGGAATGGAGATGTCAGAAGTGTATCAAACCTTACTGGGGAACTAAATGATTTTGTAATAACTGAGAGGAAGGCTGGTTGCTGAGGCTAAATGTGAATAAGTGCCTGGCTGGATGATTGATTGATTTTGATTTGATTTGGTAGTTGTTGGCGCATCGGCTTCTGTGGCCATATTGCACCTCCCAAGGTTTTTGCAGTACTTTGATCCAAGCCCGAGGCGGGAATTGAACCCGCGACCTTTGGGTTGCCGGGTAGGTACTTTACCCACTCGGCTAGCCCGGTCGGCTCCTGGCTGGATGGGATCTGCACTAGACAAACAGCAAAGGAGGTAAGCAAACCATTAGCCATAATTATGAAGGCTCCTTAGATTTGGGTAATAGCTGTAAATATGCAAATGTATCTCCAATTCACAAAGCAGATATACAGATAAAGTGAGTAATTATAGAACCTTAAGCCTAACTTCTGGTCCAGAGAAAACAGCTGGGTCACTGGTTAAAGAAGAAATGCAAGACCATCTAAACAGGGATGAAGTTATATGGCAATCACAGTGGATTTGTTGAGAGGCAATCTTGTCTGAACAATCATTCATCCGCCTTTTTTTTTGAAGGAAACCCAATATGCTTTAGGTGCTGAGAGCGAACTACTTTCGATTTGCCAATTTTTTTTTTTTTTTTTTAATAATCTATAGCTTGATTATTAAAAAAACATATAGCTTTAAATCATTTTGATAACTACTATCTTATAGAAATCGAATATGACTCATTTTTCAGAGCATAATCACTAATATTTCTTTCCTTATCCATGCAATTTCACTAATGATGCCTGCTGTTTTTGTTCTCCCACAACCATATATTTTTGCTATTTCACTACTAAGAAACATATTTCCGAACTATTTTTGAAAAATACGTTTCCTGATACCATCATCAGCCATTTTCAATCCACTGCAGGATGAAGGCCACTCCAGCAACTTTCCAGTTCCTTCTGTTTTGTGCAATGGCCATCCATTTACTTCCCACAAACTCATGAATTTCATCTATCCATCTCCATTGTTGTCTTCCAGGTTTTCTTCTAGCTCCTCTTGGGTACCATTCTGTTATACTCTTAGTCCATCTGTCATCATCTTTGAGCTATGTGACCTGCCCAAGACCATTTTAGTTCTTTAGTTTTGATAAGAATGTCCTTTACTTGAGTTTGCTGCCTAATCCATGTGTTTCTCTTCTTATCTAACAGTCTTATTCCCAATATAATTCATTCCATTCCATTCTTTGCTGTGTAGTTCTCAGCTTCTCTTCCACTCTTTTGGTGAGTGCCCAAGTTTCACTTCCATAAGTCACGGTGGGGAGTATACATTGGTTCATTATTTTACGTTTCAGACAAACTGGGATATTGCTCTTCAGTATGTGACTATTTTCTCTTGACTTACAGCCATTTATCATTATTGCAGCTAATAACTTGTCCCAGATAAGTACATGACCCAACTATTTCAATTACTGCTCCTTCAATCGTTATGTCCCTTTCTGTAGCATACTTGTTCATCATTACTTTTGCTTTAGCCATATTCATCTTTAGTCCAAAATCCTTACTAACTGTGCCTAACTGATTAAGATTTTCTTCTAATTCTTTGGGATCATGGCTTATGACCACAATGTCAACTGCAAATCGTAAATGATTTAGGTACTCTCCATTCACATTGACTGCTTTCTGTGACCAGTCTAATGTTCTGAAAGCTTCCTCAAGGGCAGCAGTAAACAGCTTCGGAGATATTGTCTCCTCGTCAAACTCCTTTCTCAATTTTAAATTTGCTACCGTCTTTGTCTAGTCTAATAAAGGAGGTAGTGTTCTCATATTTTTTTCAAAATCATAATATATGAGGTATCTATGCCTTGTCTTTCCAGTGCCTGAAACATTGCCTTATGCTGTATGGGCCTTTTCATAATCTACAAATGCCAGGCATAATGGTGTTTTATATTCATTTGCTTTCTCCATTAACTGTGATATTACGTGAAGGTGATCCATAGTTGAGAATCCTGTCCTAAAGCCAGCTTGCTCTTTCGGTTGATTCTCATCAAGTATTCTTTCTAATCTGTTAGTAATGACCCTTGTGAACAACTTGTAGATGTGGGATAACAAGCTAATTGGTCTATAATTTCCAATTTCTCATTTAACTCTTTTCTTAGGCAGCAAAACTATGATTGCATTATTCCACTCCTTAGGCATCGCACCTTTTCTAATGCATTTTGTGAAGAGTCTTGCCAATTTTTATGTCATGTCTCTTTCTCCCAATTTTAACAACTTTACAGTAACTTCATCTTCCCCCAGGGCTCTCTGATTCTTCATTTTCTTCAATGCATGTTCTACGTCATCAGGAAGAATATTGGGTATGTCATATGCGTTACTAATTTGCAAACCATTTCCCCCCCTCCCCCGCAGGAGTCATTCCCTCGCTCTTTGTATAATTCTCTATAGTAGTCTTCTGCTATTTGAATTATGCCTTTTCTGCTACTTATAAGTACACCATCACTATTCTTCGGTTTCAGTATCATTTGTCTTTCTGTATTACTGCTCATGGCTGCTGATATAAGTCTTTTGTTTTCCCTTAATGCTCGTTCTACTTTTCTTGTGTTAAATCTTCTTATGTCCTCTCTGAGTCTCTTTCTAATGGCTTTGCATAACTCAGTATACTCAATTTTCTCCTTGTCAGTGTTTATCTTGCTCTCATTTGTCGCCTTCAGTTCATCATCTTGGGCTTGATCACTTTCAAGTTGTAATGTTGTAATAAAAGTTGTAATATTCCTCATCGATATCTTGGTCCCGAGCAGTCTACAGAAGCTCAAACTTGTTCTTAAGTTCCAGTACATACAGCCTTTTTTCTTCTTCTGTTATCTCAAAGACCTTCATATTATTTACTCAAGTCAGTTTTTTCCTTTCTTTTCTTACATCTAAATCAAGTGTGCATCTTATCCTTCTGTGATCACTTCCATTTACCTTATTCAGGATGATAACATCATTCACAATATATCTTCTGTTAGTAAGGATTAAGTTGATTTCATTAGTTGTTAATCCATTTGGACTCTTCCATGTCCACTTTCTGTTCACCCTTTTCTTGAAAAGGGTTCATTACTGACAATCTTTGTGATTCTGCAAATTTCACAAGTCTTTCACCTCTTTCATTTCTTTCACTAATTCCAAAATTTCCTATAGTTCCCGTTTCTGCACTGTTTTGTCTTTTTCCAACCTTAGCATTGAAGTCCCCCATAATGATAGTGTAGTGGGTTTTCTGCTCAATTAGAAGACATTCAATTTCGGTGTACATTTCTTCAACCTCTTTATCATCGTGACTCGATGTTGGTGCATAAATCATTATAACCTTTAGCTTGTACCTCTTAGAAATCCTGAGTATTAATCTTGACAACCTTGATGATATACTTTTGAATTCCAAAATTTTGTTTCTTACATCTTTATGGACCAGAAAGCTAACTCCACCTTCGCTCCTTTCACTGTTTCCATTGGTGTACAGCAGATTTCCTCTTGATAAACTTATAAGTGATTCATTTCTTCTTCTTGTTTCAGCCAAACCGATGATATTCCAATTCACATTTTCTAATTCCTTTTCCAGCTCTAATATCCTGTCTTCACTGATGAGCGGTCTTACGTTATAACAGGCCAAGTTCAGTTTCTGTGCGTGGCAGCCTGGTCGTATCCAGAGATTCTTATCACCCTCTGCTTCCACTCTGATCCTCTCGCTGCCATAAAAGGGATAGTAAAAGCCGCTGCGGAATGAGAGCCATTTGGTTTGTCGTGCGATGGAGGGTTTGGTCATTTCCTCTTCATGCTGATCAGGCGTCTTGAAGAGAACCATTCTACACGTTCTTTGTCACCTTAGTGACGTAACAGGGCTTACTATGGAGAAGGTGTGCATAAGTGGATTTTAGGGAGGCAGGCCAAGCGGACATCTCCTAAATCTTCTGTAATAGAAATATACTGGATCCATCTGTGTTTTAGACTGAGTGTCTGATAACACACAGAATACCTGTTCCTTTCCTGATAGCAATGTAGCAAATATATAACTCTGCATGATCAGCACAACTTAGAGGAAGATTATATATATATATATATATATATATATATATACACACACACACAGGATTTCTAAGTGGTATAAGCAAAAGGGTATAATGATTTATGCACCAATATCAAGCCACGATGAAGAAGAGGTTGAAGAAATGTACACCGAAATAGTTTTCTAGATGAGCCCAGAAAACCCACTACACTATCATTATAGAGGACTTTAATGCTAAAGCTGGAAAGAGACAAAACAGTGCAGAAAAGGGAACTATAGGAAATTTTGGAATTGAAAGAAATGAAAGACTTGTGGAATTTGCAGATTCTCGAGGAATGTCCCTAATGAATACTTTTTTTTCAAGAAAAGGGTGAACAGAAAGTGGATGTGGAAGAGCCCAAATGGATTAACAACAAATGGAATCAACTTCATCCTCGCTAACAGAAGATATATCGTGAATGATGATACCATCATGAACAAGGTAAATGTTGGAAGTGATTGTAGAATGGTAAGGGTGCACACTTGATTAGATGTAAGAAAAGAAAGTAAAAAACCGGCTCGAGTACATAATACAAAGGTGTCTGAGATAACAGAAGAGGATCAAAAGCAGTATGTACTAGAACTTAAGAACAAGTTTGAGCTTCTGAAGACTGTTCAGGACCAAGATATTGACAAGGAATACTACAACTTTCTGAAAGTGATAAAGTCCAAGAAACCTAGGGGTAAAAAGAAATCCAAAGGAGAAAAATTTAGTCAAGAAACACCGGTCACAATGAACCGAAGACGACAAATGAAGAGCAAGATAACACTGACAACGATAAAAATTGAGTGTACTGAGATATGCAAAGCCAGTAGAAACAGACTCAGAGAGGATATAAGAAGATTTAACACAAGAAAAGTAGAACAAGCATTATGGGAAAATAAAGGACTTAAATCAGCAGCCATGAGCAGTAATATAGAAACTGAAAAATAGAGATGATGTACTTATAAATAGCAGAGACAGCATAATTCAAGTAGCAGAAGACTACTAAAGAGAATTATACAAGGAACGAGGAAATGATGCCAGCAGTGGGGAAGATGGATCACAAATTAGTAACACATACGACATATCCAATATTCTTCCTTATGAGGTAGAACATGCGTTGAAGAAAATGAAGAATCAGAGCCCCGGGGGAAGATGAAGTTACTGTAGAGTTGTTAAAATTGGGAGGAAGAGACATGACATAAAAATTGGCAAGACTCTTCACAAAATGCATTAGAAAAGGTGTGACGCCTAAGGAGTGGAATAATGCAATCACAGTTTTGCTGCGTAATAAAGGAGTTAAATGAGAAATTGGAAATTATAGACCAATTAGCTTGTTATCCCACATCTACAAGTTGTTCACAAGGGTCATTACTAACAGATTAGAAAGAATACTTGATGAGAATCAACCGAAAGAGCAAGCTGGCTTTAGGACAGGATTCTCAACTATGGATCACCTTCACGTAATATCACAGCTAATGGTGAAAGCAAATGAATATAAAACACCATTATTCCTGGCATTTGTAGATTACGAAAAGGCCCATACAGCATAATCCAATGTTTCGGGCACTGGAAAGACAAGGCATAGATACCTCATATATTATGATTTTGAAAAAAATGAGAACACTACCTCCTTTATTAGACTAGACAAAGACAGTAGCAAATTTAAAACTGAGAAAGGAGTTCGACGAGGAGACAATATCTTCGAAGCTGTTTACTGCTGCCCTTGAGTAAGCTCTCAGAACATTAGACTGGTCACAGAAAGGAGAGTACCTAAACCATTTACAATTTGCAGATGACACTGTGGTCATAAGAAACGATCCCAAAGAATTAGAGGAAAATCTTAATCAGTTATGCAGAGTTAGTAAGGATTTTAGACTAAAGATGAATATGGCTAAAACAAAAGTAATGATGAACAAGTATGCTACAGAAAGGGACACAATGATTGAAAGAGCAGTAATTGAAAATGTGGAGTCATGTACTTATCCGGGACAAGTTATTACCTGTAATAATGATAAATGGCTGGAAGTCAAGAGAAGAATAAATTTTGGATGGATAGCATTCAGGAAATATAGCCACATACTGAGGAACAATATCCCAATTTGTCTGAAAAATAAAATAATGAATCAATGTATACTCCGCAACCATGACTTATGGAAATGAAACTTGGGCAGTCACCAAAAGAATGGAAGAGAAGCTGAGAACTACACAGCGAAGAATGGAGTGAATTATATTGTGAATAAGACTGTTAGATAAGAAGAGAAACACATGGATTAGGCAGCAAACTCAAGTAAAGGACATTCTTATCAAAACTAAACAACTAAATTGGTCTTGGGCAGGACACATAGTTCGAAGACATGATGACAGATGGACCAAGAAAATAACAGAATGGTACCCAAGAGGAGCCAGAAGAAAACCTGGAAAACAATGACTTAGATGGATAGATGAAATTCACGAGTTTGTAGGTAATAAATGGATGGCCATTGCACAAAACAGAAGGAACTGGAAAGTTTCTGGAGAGGCCTTCATCCTGCAGTGGATTGAAAATGGCTGGTGATGTGATATATATACAAAAATGCAAACAAATCATCACTATGAAATGCCACATCTACTTTTGCATTTCTATATAATGCACTAAATACTGTACTTATGTTTATTTATTTTCACTGCACATATTCATTATGCTTAGATGTCTAATTTCATCATATTTTCTGCTTCTTGAAATTGAAAAGTCACATTTATAATACAGTACGCAAGACAAACTCGTTACCTTTTTCAGGTTTAACGATACATGGAGAACCTTGCATATATGTCTTCCAAAATTTTATGTTGCATTTCTTTGGCATCTTGCTGAAAAACATTGTTAATTAGCTTCACACTACACCTAGTACTGAAACGATTGCATATAACAGAGACTGTTATTATCCCACATTTGTCTTTTGCAATATAGACCAGCACACAAAACTGATGGCCAATTCATTAACAGGAAAAAAAAAAACAGACACTAATGCTTTTTATTTTATTTTATTTTGTGTCTATATATATATATTTTTTTTTTTTTTGATAAAAAAAAAGCAATCTTGAAAGTTTTTCACATAAAATGCACATTTTCTAGATTTTTTTCTACTAAAAATTAATTTGTTAAATATTACTTATTAAAAAAGGAAATTACTTAAAGAACATTTGCTATAACTATTTTACTTGAATGGTCTTGTAATTTCCTGTTCACGACCTTATTCATGCCACTTTTCAAAATACTTTAGCAAATGGTCAATTGTGGTGCATAGAAATAAAAACAATTTTCTGGAGAACATCAATGCTAGAAACCTTAGTGATTATATTAGTATTAGTAACGGCCGCATGGTGCAAGAAAGCCTATGGCTTATGCTGCACCAGCCAAAAAAAAAAAAAAAAACTGAACAAAACAATGATAAAAACAAAAAAAAAAATAAATAAATAAAATAAATAACTAATTAATAATAATTAATAAATAAAAAAAATAAAATAAATAAATAAAAAGAAAATTAAACCTATCATCCTATGCGCTTCCCTTACCCGAAAGTACTATCCAGATGACCTTTGAATTTTCCCAAACTATCGGCCTCTACCACCCATGAAGGCAACTTATTCCAGTATTCCAGGCAACTTATAACTCGCTGGCTAAAATAAAACTTCCTGCAGTCCAATCTAAACATTTCCCCCCGTAACTTGAATTTATGTACCCTAGTTCTAGCATCATTTATAATCTTGAAAATTTTGTCCTCATTCATTTTACTGATGCCTCTCAGAGCCTTAAACACCTCAATCAAATCTCCTCTAAGGTGTCTAGTTTCCAAACTCTGCAACCCACATATTCGAAGTCTTTCATCATAAGGACGCCCTTTTGCCGATCTCACCAGGCGAGTTACATTTCTTTGCACCCTTTCAAGAAGCTCAATGTCTTTCTTTAGGTGTGGTCTCCATACTTGAACACAGTATTCCAAGTGTGGTCTAACATAAGCCTTATATAATGGGATTATCACGTCCCTATCTCTACTTGCAAAAGTTCGATAGATCATCGATAGGACACCATGGGCCTTCCTTGCAACCTGTTTACAATGATCAGAGAATTTCATGTCTGACCGTATCTTAACACCCAAGTCCCTTTCCTCCAGTACTGGGTTTAGTTGAACTCCACCAAGTGAATAAGTTATTTTGAGATTACTGTTTCCCAGGTGTAATACCTTACACTTTGTTGGATTAAAGCACTGCTGCCATTTTTCTGACCATTCCTGAAGTCTATCTAGGTCTTTCTGAAGAAGCTCAGCTTGACAGTGATCATTATCTAATCTACCAATTTTAACATCATCTGCAAATTTAGACATCACGCCCTCTATCCCTTCATCAATGTCATTTATGAAAATTATAAACAACAGTGGTCCTAATACTGATCCTTGGGGAACCCCACTTCTTACATCAACCCAATCTGAGGAATAGCCATTTATCACAACCCTCTGCCTCCTGCCCTGAAGCCATCCTTCTATCCATCTAAGGATTTTCCCAGTGATTCCAACCTGTTCCAGCTTATAAAGCAACCGCTCATGTGAGACTGAGTCAAAAGCTTTGCTGAAATCTAAATAAACAATGTCGAAATTATTCCCTAAATCCAGCTCGTGAGTGACCCTTTCGAAATAGCGAACCAGATTTGTTAAACATGATTTTCCCTTTACAAAACCATGCTGAGTATCCTTGAGAATTTCAATTCGATCCAAATGATCCTGAATTCCACCTTTGATCATTGCCTCCATGATTTTCCCTACTACTGAAGTCAGACTGACAGGTCGATAATTTCCAACTTCACTTTTAGAGCCACCCTTATATATGGGAGATACATTTGCACTTTTCCAATCCAAGGGAATCTCCCCAGAGTCTAGTGATGCTCGCATAATTAGCCCCAATGGTTCAATGCACTCGCTTGCCGCCTCTCTTAAGATTATAGGGTATATTCCATAAACTCCAGGAGCCTTACTGGTCTGTAGGCTCGAAAGTTTTTTCATTAAATAATCTTGCGAAATTTCAATATCATTAATTACATATTTTTTAACTTCGCTCCCACAATTTCCCATTGCCACAAAAGGCTTTTCATTTGTAAATATCGATGCAAAATAACTGTTGAGTTCATCTGCAACGGCAGCTGGTGTATTTATTACTATCCCATTTCCCTTACGTAAGGGTCTGATCTGGTTTGTCCTGCTCTTCTTGGCATTTATATATGTGAAGAATTCTTTATCCCCCCTCTTTGCTCTGTTTGCTAGTGATTTCTCATAAACTGCCTTTGCCTGTCGAACCTTTTCTGTGGCTCTATTACAGATCACCTTGTAGCTGTTATAGGCTTCAGTACTTTTTATTGCTCTGTAACCTTTCCATGCCACCTTTTTCTGCTCAAGTAATGTGGCAACTTCACTATTCATCCAACTTGGAACCCTTCTCGTGGAGTATTTTTTTAATGGTATATACGCATTCAAGGCATCTGTGATTAATGTTTTAAAAGCGTACCACAGTTCGATTGTATTCATTCTCTGCGCGATATCTACCCAGTTAATAGAGGCCATGTAGTACCTTAAGGCATCGTAATTTCCTTTTCTGAAATTAAAACCCATTCCTTTGCCTTTAACTACTGCTACCTCTCTCGTCATCATCCACCGTAGAACTCCGTGATCACTTCCTGCTACTGGTTCCTCTACTGTCAGCCCTGTTATGTCATCTGATTCATGTGTGGTGATGATGAGGTCTAGGATATTCTTTTCTCTAGTACTTTCCCTGACATGTTGATACAAATAACAGTCATCTAGTTGATTTAAAAATTTTGTTCCCCATGTCGAGTTTCCTTCCCATTTACTCCAATCAATTAGAGGGAAATTGAAATCACCCATAATAAGACATTGACGCTTACTTGCCCATTCCATTTGCATGTAGAGGCTTTTGTCATAATCTTTACAATCACCTGGTCTGTAGATTACTCCTACTCGCATTATACCTTTGTTTCCAACTATCTCACACCATACAGACTCTATACTAGCATGTGAAATGTCTGAATCCGGGAAAGCTATCGTCGCACTCAGGCTGCTTCTGATAAGAAGCATTACCCCACCACCCCTTCTATCTAACCTATCCTTCCTAAATACATTATACAAGCCGTACTGAAACTCATCATCCCCAATTTCCTAGTGGCACCACGTCTCTGTAAGCCCTATTATGTCCGCGTTACTTGTTTTAACCAGCAGTTCGAATTCGCTCATTTTATTGACGACACTTCTAACGTTACTGTATAAACAATTAAGATTTACTGTTCTTGTATATTTAACAACCCTAACACAACCCTTGAAGTTTTTTAGGCTCTCTTCCCTAGCATTAGCTACCCATCCACGTGAAACGTTTCTGCCCCCAGAACATCTAGATAATACGTCCAGTTGGGGTAACTGATAAGAACTCTTAAGGTATGTGCAAGAGTTACATTGACCAATATTATCAGATAAACGCGTGTCAGTATTACCCACATCCCCCCTAACTAGCAGTTTCCCTGAACCTTTAAGGTATCCTCAATAATACTGGCAACAACTTTTGCACCACCTTTGTTTAAGCGTATCCCGTCTCTACAAAACAAATTCCTTCTACCTACAAGTGAATAATAATGATTTTTTTTTTTTTTTTTTTTTTCATAGTGGAATTGTATATTTCTTTAAATTGATTGAATGTTCTTCCCATTTTGAAACTAGCAACTTCAGTTTGCAAAATATTTTATATTTTAGTTTTCCCATACTTAGGTATTGGTCTATCTATACATATTAGTCCGAGAGCTGACTGAGAAATTCAGGAGACAGAAGTTTCCTAGATCTTGCTGTGATAGTCAGTTTCCTGGAGTTTCTATACTCTTCTGCCACCACTTTCTCCCTATAATATCAGATATATATACCATAGGGTGTTCATTTTAAAATTAAACCCATGTTATTTGTATTAAATACAACACTGCCAAGTAACAGCCATTAGTGTAACCAAGTGAGAATACTAGTGGAGGATGTTATATAACTAGAGGAAGTAACAGTTTTGCATTTCAAGTATTCCATTTGTCAAAATTCAGGTTTGATTCTCATTATTAGTGAATAAGCATTGTGCCACATACCATTCAGCAATGTGTGTGGGGTTTTTTTTTTTTTTTTTTTTATAGTGGAATTTAACATGGAAACAGTCTCAACAGTGAATGTTAACAAAAATTTGTTGAGAAATTCCCTAATACTAACCAACCATGCAATGCTGTGATTTTCAAGATAATAATCAAGTTTCATGAATATGGATCAGCTGGGAATAAGGCTGTAGCCAGGTGGTCAGGAGCAGGAATGCAGTGGCACACACTCTTTGAGTAGACCAGGGTTCAAACCCCTGAATGCTAAATACAGTTGATCTGCCAACCTGCACTGGACCAGTGTGGCAGATTATGGTCCATTTCCTCAACATGAATTATTGAGCAAACTTCCATTCTGAAATGGATTGATAACGGCTGTTGCTTACCTTTTTTTTTTTTTTTTTTTTTTTTTTACATATGACATTTTAGGAAATGTGCAGATTTTCTGCAAACCCCTTTACTTGATGGGGGGGGGGTGGGATTGTTTTTGGTATGAAGTGTCTTGAAGAATGATAGCCAGGCCCATATTTCTTTGAACAGACTGCCACCTCTTTATGAACACATAATGCAGTTTACTGCACTTCTAGTGACCTGGTCTTGGCGCATTATAGCCTTAGTTGCTAATGTGCCAATAAAATCTAAACCAACTGCACTTCTAGAGAAATATGAGAGAGAAATCTACCTCCAGTAGGAAGAGGGCAACTTACCATACCGCATGCTCAACCAGTGAAATGCTGCACGTTTTTTTTTTGAGGATTGAATCATATCACATGGACTTTGGTCCTTCTCATATGATTATAATTTTATGATTACAATTTACAGTCCTTGTGATTAGACATCTGGTATGAAATACCAGAACTTTGCCCTTGTGATATGATCTGGAGATGTTAAATCTCCAGACTTCTTTTTATGGAGGTTGTTAAAGCAGAAAGCATACAAGAGCAATCCACAAAACATTCAGCAACACTGAAAATACAGTTGGGAGTGTACAGACAAACTCTTTGTTGCATTGCTTGCAACATGATCAAAAGAGTCAATTTTTATATTGCTAACAATGGAGAAAACTCCAGCACTGTTTATAAACTATTATTTGTTGATTATTCTGATAATAAATCATATTTTCCTTTGATCGTTTTCGGGCTTACTTTTAAAATGAACACTCTGTATAAAGCAAATTCCAGAGAGGTTGTTCAGCCTGGGATTTTCTTTATAAGTTAAGTGTGTGGGTTAATACTTTCACATATATTAGTAATCATGCTCTTTTTATAGTTTTTAGTGATATTAAATGACATTTAAAATGTCATGTTAGTACATTAATTCATCAGATAACTTTTATTATGTATGCAGTGATTTCACAGTATTTGTGTGATTGTGTTTATGCATTGGAAGATTAAAAAATATATATATTTGAAAATGAAGTGGAATTTCTTAAGTGAGCAAGCAATTTCTAACAATAATATTATGACAAAAAAAGATTTTTTTTTTTCTGATACAACATCTATAAAAATAAAATAGACCTGTTAACAGACTATGTTGTTATCTGAAACTTTACCTCCACTGGGTGATTCCAAGTGTAAAAGCAGCATATGTACCAATACATCCTAAGGTTACCAGTGCAAACTTACCACCACACTTGTAATACTAAAATAAATGAAAGAATGCAGTTTAACACCTAATAAATCATTTAACATTTCTATATTTATATAGAGAGCAAACTTTTATGAAAAAGGGACACACTACAGTGTGTCCCTTTTTTCATAAAATTGATTAACATATTAAATTGATTAGTTTAATCAATAACAATTTAATTGTTATTGATTAAACTAAATTTAACTAACTAAAAACTAAATAACATATTAACAAATTAAACTAAAAACTAAATAACATATTAAATTGATTAGTTTAATAAAGATGGGTTATACTCATGACAAGACATCTGGTATGAAATAAGACATTTCAACATGTTATGGCTTTTAGCATACTATGTTTAAGACCTAAAAGTGTATTGTGTTTGGATTTAACATCTATCACATCCTTGTCCCACTTATTATTGTTCGAAACATACTGCTCTAATTTTTAAAATTGTATTTTTATCTATGTTTGAATTAACTTTTTCTTTACTACTTTTAGCATCCCCTATGTTTTCAACCATTTAGAAACAGTGGATCCTTAAAATCACATTATTACTGGTGACCTAGATATAATAGGTGATTGGGTGACATTCAAGTCAAGAGTACCCAATTTTGGCGAAGTCCGAACGATCTGTGACAGCCAAATCTACTGCTTGCACCTTCACGATGGTGGGACTGTTAGTAATCCTGGGTGTAATTTCCATGCACAAGCACACTGTGGGTGACCACCCAGGTGCGAACCAACGTAAGCAGGGGTCGAGGTGTGGCACCCACACTTCATGGAGGAATGCCACCCCTCTGTGTTACCAGGCAATACTAGGTGGTAGATGACTCTCACATCAACTGGTGCAATACCACCAGTTTGCTTGTTGGAGGCTTGAAGAGGTGGAACCCATGTTTAGTCTCCAGAGCTACGTTCCAGTCAACCCTTCCCCATTTCTTCCATCATGCAGTACGACTGATGACTTTTGAGGTTATAATGAACATCGTGGCGAGATCCAATCATCCTTACATTTCGCGGGTACAGCTCCAGAACTGTGTTTGCAGGCCAGCCGCAAGTTAGTACACCGGACCGAACCTATTCGTAACTTTTTAGGAGGCTTCCGGATCAGCCAGTGTAAATCTTGCTACCTCTGCTCTGCCAGATAGTGACTGGAGGGAGTCCGAGTGGTGTGTATGCAGAGGTTATTGTCGAGGCCATATTATGTCAAGGGTCTGGGTATATTCTTACCATGTGTACGCCATATCCAAAAATTTCATTACTTCATACAATGTGTACCCCCCCCCCCCACTTTTTCTTATTATTGAATACACCATGAATTGTCAAACTAATAGAGTAAGCTTATCTACGAAAAGATCTAAACCTCCCAAACACTTCTTAGTTCATTTCAACATATTAAATATTAATTATTATAACATAGTTTAATAATTAATATACGTGGTCTCAATTCTAATCTCAACAATGTCCATTTCCACTTGCAGTCTGCCAAATCCCATGTACTTTTTCTGACAGAATCTCAGTTATCGGTTGATTCAACTACTGCTCATCTCAGTTGCCCAAATTATTCGCTGTACAATTTTTTTGCCTCAAAGGTGGTACTTGTGCATATGTCCATTACTATACCCTGTCAGAGACTTGGTAATTTGAAATCTCCTCTTTTCGATCTTCTCTCATTTAAAATCTTTCTACCTCATTGTGTCAAATTCATCTGTTGTCTCTACTGTTCTCCCAACTCCACTAATCACTTGGAGCTCTTTGACTTCCTCTCTTTGCAACTTGACTTTCTCCAGTCCAACTTTCCTAACAGTGAGATAATTTCCCGTGGTGATTTTAATGTTCATAACTCCAGCTGGCTTCTGTTTTCTAGTCACACCGACCCAGCTGGTCGAGATGCTGAGGCTTTTACAATTACTAATGACCTTGCACAGATTGTTCATTTACCTACAAGAATACAGGACAATCCTAACCATACAACCAACACGCTTCATCTTTTTCTCACAAACAACCCTTCTAAGTACACGGTTGAAGTGAGTGGTCCTTTAGGCAACTCAGATCACAACTTGGTGATTGTCTCTTCTCCAATGGAGCCTTTATCTCATGGGTATTCCCAACCTCGTATTGTTTGGCATTACAAGAATGGAAAATGGGATGAGCTGCGAGATTTCTTCTCTTCTTTTCCTTGGTCGGTTTACAGCTTCAAAACTTCTGATGTCAATGTTTGCTCAGATTGTGTCAGTGAAATTATTCTTGTAGGAATGGAATCCTTTATTCCACACTCCACTTTAAAATCTCGTCCTTTATCTAAAACTTGGTTTTCCAATAAATGTACTAAGACTGTTCAAGAGAAGAAAATTGGCTTGTTTCCAATTCTTCAGTTTCATTTTCTGCCTACACCAAAACTCACAACAACTGTAAAGCAGTTATTAATCAGTCCATACTAGAGTTTGAACAGGCTAAGAGTAGAAAACTTGCTTCTTGCCCCTAATGGTAGCCGAGCATTCTGTCTCTTGCCAAAGCTATTGGCTGCAACTTTTGCCCATCTCTGCTCCCACCTCTGGAAAAACCAAATGGTTCTGTTTTCACTTCAGCCAAGGATAAAGCTGACCTGCTAGCATCCCATTTTTCTTCCAACTCATGTATTAATGATCTTGGTAAAACACCTCCCACCATGCTCCATTCAATGCCTCCTGTGGTCTTCCATCAAAAGGATGTCAGAAGGATCTTGACAAATCTTGATGCTGAGAAAGCTCCAGGTCCTGATGGTATTTCTCCACTTGTTCTCAAAACCTGTGCTCCTGAACTTACTCCTGTTTTCTTTGCCGCCTTTTTTCACTTTCTTTTTTCACTTCCAAAGGGGTTTTTCCTTCTTCTTGGAAATTTGCTCATATCCAACCAGTTCTTAAAAAGGGTGACGAATCTCTCCCATCCAATTATCATCCCATTGCAATTACTTCTACTCTTTCTAAAGTAATGGAGAAATCAATTAACCACCAACTCTTAAACTACCTAGAAACCTTCCATCTGATCAACAATCGCCAGTATGGATTCCATCAGTGTCGATCCACTGGTGATATTCTGGCTTATGTTACCCATTTATGGACAAATTCAATGGAAAAGTTCGGTGAAACACAAGCAGTTGCTCTTGACATCTCAAAGGTTTTCGATCATGTTTGGCATAAAGGTCTTCTAAACAAGCTTCCATCTTATGGTTTTACAACTGTTTTTTGTAATTTGTTATCCAGTTTTCTCTCTGATCGCTCACTGAGGGTGATGGTAGATGGCTCTCTGTCTTCTAACTTCTCCACTAATGCTGGTGTCCCCCAAGGTTCACTTATTTCCCCCACTCTTTTCCTCTTGTATATTAATGACCTTCTTCCACTGACTGGAAATCCTATCCACAGTTTTGCCGATGATAGCACATTGCATTTCACTTTCGATTTTGAGAAACCTTGCCCTGCTCAATCAGCTCAGCTTCAACTCCTCGAATATCTGCTACCAATTCCTTAAATGCCGATCTCCAGGTAATTCTGCAGTGGGGTAAAGACAACTTAGTTGATTTCAATCCTTTTAAATCTCAGTCTTGTCTTATATCTCACAAAAAAAGAATTCTTCTGCTCCTATTCTTATCTTTAGTGACACTCCGATCTCTAAGCAAAATGATATATCTCTTTTGGGGATTACCCTGACTTCTAATCTCTGTTAGCACAAGTACATTACAAATATTGCTTTCACTGCATCTACAAAACTTGGTTTTCTTTTTCGCTCTCAGCGTTACTTTTCTTCCAAACAGCCATTCACTCTGTACAAATCGCAAATCTGCCCTACCATGGAATATTTTTCCCAAATCTGGGACAGTGTCCCCAAAACCTCTCTCAGGCTTCTAGATTCCATTCAGAAGAGGGCAGTTGGTTAATTATTGATTCATCTCTAACAGAGTCTCTCCACTCGCTGTCTCATAGATGCACTGTTTCTGCTGCATGCCTTTTCTACAGGTACTTCAATGGCACTGTTCTTCTGAATTGGCTTCTATAATTGCTGCTCCCTCTTTCAAAACAGTCTGAATATGTGCCGCCACCAACCAACATCTAATTACTGTCCAACTTCAAACTCACAAAATCAACTTTTCATCTTCCTCATTTATTCATTCAACTGCCATTTTCTGGAACAACCTTCCTTCATATGTCTTTCCTGAAAATTAGAGTCTACAGAAGTTCAAGTCTAATATCAACAAATATCTTCTTTTGTCTTCTCAACCTCCAACCCAAGCACAGTACTAAGTACTATAGGTTCTAATACCTCTCGTGTTTGCGGTTCTCACAAAAAAAAAAAAAAAAAAAAAAAATAGAAGACAAGGAAATCAAAAATATTATGCAAAAAGGATTTAAGTTTTAACCCTATACCAAAATCAACATAAAACGGATTATATGTGGTTTACATATGGATTTGCTACAATTTGCCTATAAATAGCTTATAAGTATAACACACCACTTGATGTCTTCTATAACTGGATTGTAAACAGCAAAAATGATGTAATGGTAGCATTCACTGATAAATTTAATAACATTAATAAGTATAAAGTGTATAACATTAGAAGTATTAAGAATAATATTAAAGTTTTACTAATAAATTTATAACAAATATCAATAGAGCAGCCAACAATTTTAGCATAATATGTAAAAAATTCTACATGGATATACTAACCAATGAATTGGAAAACAGCGAAACTTATAAAGTAGTGCATACTAAGCCTAATATCATAGCTGAAAAGCTAATGGCTATACAGAAAAGGATAAAAATCAAAAACAAAAATACAAAATTCCCTTATGTCTACTGGATAACAAAGTTTCAAAAAACATCCACCAGATGTATATTCATTAATTCGTGTAAAGGTAGCTAAGCAGCACTCAGTAAATACCTAGAAACAAAATTAAAACTTATTGCGGGAAATATTATGAATGCCAAATTCATTGGCACTAATGGTAAAATATTAGAATACATAAAAAAAACTAGACAAAATCACTGTATACATTTGACTTCGTAAACCTGCTCACTAGGATATCATATGAAAATTTAAAATTGGTACTAAATTATTTTTATGGTGAATTTCATAGCTGCCTTGGGTGTAGCAAGGGGTATTGGAAAAAACTAATTTCATTGTGTATTAGTAATAATTATTAAATTTGGAGATAATATCTATATGCAATCCAGAGAAATACCAATGGAAGCTACCAAATTGTGTAATTTGGCAAATTTGTATCTGCATTATTATGGAAGAAATCTAGACCATAGCATTAAAATACAGTTGGACCTCTCTTTAACGAACTTCCATATAGTGAATTTTTCTATGTAATGAACTTTGATTTTCCACTGGTCATTATACTGAAAATAGTTTCCATATAACGAAGAAATTTTCCACATAACAAACCGATTTCGAGACACCTGGGTGCACGTTGTTCGCACCTCTGGCCTTTAGGCAATAGGGCTGACCCTGTAGAAAGCAAGAATTAAGAGCTAAAAGGACAATACGAAATTTTTAGAAATCTTCAAGTACTGTGTTAATAGACTAGAAAAGAATAGCGAAAGCTTAAAAAGCGGTACTCACCTTGAAATTAATCTGCGATGGTTTACTTAGGTAGCGTGGTTAATGTTTAAGTTGAATTGTTAAATTGAAAAATTAAAAGGGAGGGAAGTAGGTAAAAGTTGACTGAGTTAAATAGGCGCAAGGAAATAGAAGTGTACACATCCAATCCTTGGTTGTCATCGAAATAAAAGAAAAGGAAAGAATAGTTAAAAACTGTAAGTGAATCCGGTGAAGCCAATAGTCTTTATGAGGACTTGCGTTAGTTAAAGAACGTCTTCAGTTGGCAATGTGTGGGGAGAGAACGCGCATGGTATTTTAAGAATAAAAAATTATACTCTCGTGATGCCTTTTTTGACATGTGGGAACTTTAATCTCGAGAGGTTCCAAATTGGGGAAAGATTGAAGGGGAGTTTAGAATTTAGAATTTTGAGGTTAGAGTGGTGCTTGTACCATTCAATAACTAGGGCTTCATATTGAAGTATTCTGTAGCTGGATTTTAGTTTAATGATGGAAATGGCAGAGTCGATGAGCGGGTTGTGGTTGTGAGTCTGGGCATGAGTTGTAAGTTCTGTGACAGATTGGTTAGACATGAGACTATGGAAACGGTAGTAGGCACGGGTGTTGGATGTTTTTGATGAGCCAAATTTAGTAGTGGTACTTCCGATATAACATGTGTTGCAGTTTTGTTGACAATTAATGAGGTATATAATATTATTAAGGTCGTTTGTAGGATATTTGTATGTGTCTTTATAGGTGCTGAAGAAGGATCCTAATTTGTTGTAGGTGGAAAAAAACAAGGGAGATATCAGACTATTGGCTTCACCGGATTCACTTACAGTTTTTAACTATTCTTTCCTTTTCTTTTATTTCGATGATAACCAAGGATTGGATGTGTACACTTCTATTTCCTTGCGCCTATTTAACTCAGTCAACTTTTACCTACTTCCCTCCCTTTTAATTTTTCAATTTAACAATTCAACTTAAACATTAACCACGCTACCTAAGTAAACCATCGAAGATTAATTTCAAGGTGAGTACCGCTTTTTAAGCTTTCGCTATTCTTTTCTAGAGCTAAAAGGATTAAGAATTAATAACTTAAACTTTTAAGAGCATTCCACAATTTAGTGGTGTCTATAAAGCCTTTACTGTACCAAGAAATCATGCTGGTCAACTGCTATCTTTGTGTCCACAGTCATTGGCAAAGATTAAGCCATATACTCAACATGGACATTGGCTCTGGTCAACCTATTTTCTATTGTAAGCACCATATTTCCACTAAATTGTGGAAATATGGTGCTTACAATAGAAAATAGTGATTTTCCTTTATCTCAGAAATTCATCTGTTGTTTCGTAAGTCATCCACACTTTCACTAAATTTCACCTGCCTCTGTATGGTATGTACAAGTGGTCCCTAAATCAGTTTTGTTTTAGCTGCTGTGCAAGTAATCTTACAATGTCTAAGAGGAAATCCTTGAGTGTAGTGGAAAAAGTGGAAGTGTTTAATAGTGTAGACCACAGAGTTTAAAAAAAAAAAAAAAAAAAAAAACGCTTTAAAATTTGGTGTCCCTGCCAGTAGTGTGTCAACCATTCTGAAAAACCATTTCGATTCTAAAAATGTTGGGGGAAACGGGGCCGGAAGTGTACATAGATGAAGCCGTTTTTAAGTGGGTGAAGTTGATTCGAGACCAAAACATACCAATATCAAGGCCATTAATAAAAGAAAGGGCTATGGAGTACTCATCTTTTCTTCGGCATAAAACTTTCCAAGCCAGTTCTGGTTGGCTGGACAAATTTAAAAAGTGCCAGGGCTTACTCACAAAAGTTATTTCTGTTGAAAGTGGGGTTGTAATTGAAGAAGACTGCACCTAATGGCAAGAAACCATTTTGAAAAAGATTACGAGCCCAAAGACATATTCAATGTTGATGAAACAGGTCTATTTTTGAAGTATTTGCCGAACAAGACACTGACTTTTAAAGGTAATAAACATGTAGGTGATAAAAACAATAAGGAGAGAATTACAGTCTTGGTTGACAAAACTATGGCTGGTAATGAAAAACTGAAGCTTTTGGTAATAGGCAAAAGTAAACAACCCCGATGTTTCAAAGGAGTCAAGTTGTTAGAGTTGGACTACACTACAATAAAAAAGCTTGTATGACCAGTGAAATTTTTGAACAGTGAATTTTAAATTTTGATAGAAAGATGACGAAATAAAACAGAAAAATCACTTTGACTGTAGACAACTGCCCAGCACACCTTCACTCGGTAATTTCGAAACTTACAGTGTGAAGTTTGTTTTCTTCTCTCCAAATCTTCTCTGTATAAACTGCAACCAATGGACCAAAGCATCATCAAGAATTTGAAAATGCACTACTGAAGGCACATACTGAAAAAAATTATACTGAAAATAGAAACCAACCAACGTACAGATCCTGTTATAGATTTGCAGATGTGCATACCAGAACTGGCAAAAGTGTGAAGTCAAGATGTGACAGAAACAAAGATTAAAAATTGTTTCGGGAAAGCAGGTTTTGCTAAAATGCCAATTAACAGCAATGAGAGGGATGAACTGCTACAAGACATTGAGCAGCAAGAGGTTTAATCAATGGAGAAATTGTTCTTGAAGAATTTTCAGGAGTTGATAATGATATCGTCGTAACTAAATATTTGAATAACTCCAACATTTTGGAGTATTCAAAGAACTAGGGACAATATCGACGAAGAGTTGGATGAAAATGAGGACAAAAAAGGTAATATTAAACCTTCCAAGCATGAAATGTTAGCAGCATTTGAAACTTTGCGTTGAGGCCTTCAGTGTGAAGAAAATATGGCAGAAAATATATTTGAGTGCTTAAACAAATGCAAACGTTTCTATGAATGATGTACAGTAAAATCCAGTGTACAACAAAAAATGACCAAATATTTTACGACATAATTCTTAAAAGTGTTTAATATATTCTACACATCACACAAGTGATCATTTCTTAATATGTATATATTAATAAACTGATATGTATGTATTAATAAACTGATTGCTTATTCATTCCTATTTATTTCTGATTTATTTCCCATATTTTACTATATTTCTGCATGTTAAATTATAGTATTTTTCATTGTTGAAAAGGTCATATTTATTTATAATGAAATTTCTGTTCAACAAATTTTTTTTAAGCGAACGATCAATTTCATTATATATAGAGGTCTGACTGTATTTCAATTTATAGATGGCCTTATCATATTTGATTACGACAAATATGAAGAAATCACCAATGGAATGTACCCTAACAATTTAAAACAACAGCAGTAAGAAAGCAACATATCTTGATTTGGAAATAATATAATATAATATAAATGAACAGTGTAATGCATACTAAATTATATGACAAAAGAGGTGCATTCAGATTTAATACTATAAACCTGACAAAGTGAACTATAATATTTTAAAAAAGTTGCATGCTAATGTAATAAGAATGCAAATATATAGGAGGATTAACATACACTTAACTAAATCCTTGAACAGCTTAAAACAGAAGAAATTGATCAATAGTATTCCCTAATGATAAATAAAATGCCATATAAGTATAGACATTAAAACAATCATCTGTAATTAATGCAAAAACTACAATCCAGATAATATCATCGACCAATCTTGAATTAACCTACAATTGACTCCTTTATTCTCAGATAAGACTCAAGGCTGATTTAACAGACAGAGAGAGAGAGGTGTGTGTGTGTTTTCTAATTTCCAAAAAGCAACTTCCAAGGAAGATTAATAAGTAATGGCATTAAACACTGGCAATTTGGGGTAACAATCTGTAGCCACAAGGTGATATTGAAAAAATTTCATGAGTGAGAACATTATGTGAAAAGTTCCAGCAATGTTGCCAAGGCATATTTGTATTAGTAGTAGCAAATGATGAAAAGAAGCAAGCTTATAACAGCATTACAAAAAAAAAAAATAATAAATAAAAAATACATCCACCTCATCTGTCTGTTCCCTGTAATCATTTTGTCTAATTCTACTCTATAGTTTATTCAAACTACTTACTTCCATAACAACAGATGGAAATCTGTTACAACAATTACTCCTCTGACTGAAAGCAAACTTTCACATGTCTATCTGACAACCATCCTTTTTAATTTGTGTCCTCTTTTGTGTGTTGTCCAAGGAGTAAGTATGCCATCAGCATTTAGTTCATCCAATCCACTTAGTCTTACAAACTTCAATCAGATCATCAATGTTAAACTTCAATAGTCACTTTTCAGTCCATCTGCCTAATTCTTTCTATGCCTTGTTGCAGTAGCATACCTTGATTAATGTCATTAAACACCCCACAAAACTTTTTTATTATGAGAAAATTTATACATTAAGCTTGATAACTAATCATTTGATCTAATCCTCCTCTATAGTTTATTCAAACTACTTACTTCCATAACAAAACATGAAAATCTGTTACAACAATCACTCTCTGACTGAAAGCAAATTTTCGCATATCTATCTTGAAACCATCCTTATCCCACCTCCATAGCACCAAATGGAAATTTGTTCCAACAAACAGTGGCTTTCTGGCTGAAAGCAAATATTCACACATCTATCCTATCAGTATAGTGGCAAATGATGCAAGATTATATACCAGCGGGAAAAGAAAAAAGAAAAAAAGAAAGCAAAACAACATTGAAGATAATAAATTGCTCAAAACCTACATTGGTATTATTATGTCCTTGCGAAACAAGTTCTTGTGACATCTTTTGTGATAGTGATATTGCAAAGATAGCTGTCAGTGAAGAAGTGGTAAGAAAATACCACAAAACCTTTGACCCCATTATGTACATTTTCAATTCAGAAATAAGCATAATAATACCAACATAGATTCTGAGTGCTTTATCTTTAAACAACACAGTTTACATATGCATCATGCCACTCAAGGAATACCTTGAAAACAATATTACTCAACCTCATCTGTCCATCCCCTCTAAGAATTTGTCTAATTCATCCTTACATTTATTCAAACTACCAACCACCACAACACCAAATGGAAATTTGTTCCAACAAACAGTTGCTTTCTGGCTCAAAGAAAATATTCATACATCTATCCTACAACCATCCTTTTTTGATTTAAATTTGTCTTCTCATGTGTATTGTCCAAGGAGGAGTAAGGATGTTATCAGCATTTAGTTTACCCAAACCATTTCAAAACTTACACACTTCAATCAGGTCTCCTAGCAAGTACCTCATTTCCAAGTGCTGCAATCTGCAGAGGTGAAGTCTTTCATAGTAAGAATGTACCCCTTTGTGTCCTTGGCTAACCTTGTTCTCTAAATCCACTCCAACAGATCCACATCCTTCCTAAAATGAGGCATCCAGACCTGTGTGTGTACAGTATTCAAGATGCAATATAACCATTGACTTACCTTGAATAATTGACTTACAATAAATAAGATAATCACCTCCTTGTCTTTACTGGCAATTTCTAGCAGTCTGTCTACACTGCTTGGAGACCTTCATGTCAGACTGTATAATTAACCCTAAGTCTCTTCCATTCTCCACCACCATGAGTTTGATACTACCCAATTAGTATGCTATTCTGGGATTAATGCCCCATATGCAATATTTTGCATTTATCAATGTTAAACCTCAACTGCCACTTCTCAGCTCATCTGCTTAGTTTTTCAGATATTGTTGCTGTGGTATATGCCTTGATTCCCATCATTAACCAATGTATCTTTCAAACCTTTGCATAAAACATGCTTGATATGCGTTCATCAATATTGTTAATAAATGTCCAAAATAGTAAGGGGGCCCGGCACTGAACTTTGAAGTACTCCAACAATAACAGTCCAAGAAGGACAGTGTTCATTTATAACCACCCTGTCTTTTGCCACTCAACAATCCTTTTATCCATATCAACAAATTGTCCCCAATGTTACACAGTTCAATTTTTTTACAGCTTTCTTTCATGTGAAAGTGCTGAAATCTTTACTGAAATCTAAGTTATATAATAATTTTGCAAGAAGTTTTCTTGCAAAAGAAAACTTCTTGCACAGTATTTAAAAAGAAAAGAAAAGAAGTTATATAATAATTTTGCAAGAAGTTTTCTTTTGACCAGACCTCTCCTTAATAAATTCATATTGTGATTGCCATAACTGCATTCTTGTCCAGATGATCCTGCAATATTTCTTTAATCACCGACCCCATTATTTTCCCTGGAACAAATTCAAACTTACACGTATATAATTATGAACTTAGCCCTCTGATCCTCCCCATTAGTGAATAACAAAACACTTTTGCACATCTTCAATCTGTAGGGAACTTTCCTGAATCCATATAGGTGCTCATAATTACATCCAAACATCTACTTACCTCTTTTGCTGCTCTTTTAATATAACTGGGTAGGTTCCATCAGCCCCAGCTGCCTCAGTTACTTTTAGCATCAATAATTTCACTTCCAATTTCTTCTCAGTTATCACAATCATTTAGCTCTCATATGGTACTAGACTCATTGATTGTACCTACCCTGGAGGATTATGCAAGACTGGAGGCTAAAAAATCTTACCACAGCCTGCACTTGTAATAAACTTCTTAACAGAAGTTTATTAAAAGTCTGTGAAGACTTGTAAGAAGAGACACATTTTTGTAGAGATGGGATATACTTGAAAAGAAGATTAGCAGGAATATCTTTTGGTGGTACTGAAGCTGTGTTAAAATTTTTAGAAACTGCTGGTTTGAGGAGATACATGCAGAGTAATTTAACGGCTGGCATTTTTGGTAAATAAATTTGATGAATTTGAGGTGTAGCTCAAAACATCAAAGGCAGATATTGTTGAGATATAAGAGATGTGGTGTCACACAGATATAAGGAATGCAGAACTGGAATTTGGGGCATACGATGTGTACAGGAAGGATAGATAGGATAGGATAGGATAGAAAGGGAGGAGGGGTTATGCTATTAGTTAAGAAACACATAAAATCCAAAGAAGTGCAGCCAGTCGACATCGCTAGACAGTGCAGTGTAGAGTCAGTTTGGTGCATAAACATTGGATGCATAAGCAATAAGCATTGGGAGATCAAAATTGAAAGTAGGAGTGTGTTATAAGTCTAATGACTCTGATCAGTATAATAAGAAACTGTACAAGGAAATAGAGTGGGCCAGTAAAACAGAGTCTTATAATGGGAGATTTTAATTTCCCGGATATTGACTGGAATTTGTGGGTTGGCCACTCACACACTAGCAAGGCTTTTGTGGATTTATTGGATTATTGTTTTCTATATCAGCATGTTCGGGAGGCAACTAGAGGGAGTAATACTCTTAATTTGATTATCAGTAGTGATTCTTCATGCATTAAGAATCTGCAGATAAAGGAACCACTAGGTGGCAGTGATCACAGTGTGCTGAAGTGGTATTTACTCAAAGAGGTAACTACCATCAGGGGTAAAGGGAAGGGTTTTTGCTTTCGTAAAGGCGACTATGGTGGTCTGACACAGTATTTAAATTCTATACGGTGGGACCAACTGATGATGTTACCAACAGCAAATTCAAAATGGGAATCATTCATATAATATTTATCTTGGAAGCTACTAGGCTTTACATACCAACTAAGAAATATTGTTCAAGGTTTAGACCTAAATGGATGTCAGATAAACTAATGAGACATATGGCAGAGAAGAAAAATGCATGGGATACATATAAATTAATGGGTGACATGGAAGCCTGTGATAGATATAACCTGGTCTGTAACCAAGTCACAAAGGAGATTAGGCAGGCAAAGGCAGATTATGAGAGGCAGATTAGAGGAGGCAGCAAAGGAAGTAAGCAAACCCTTAGCCATAATTATGAGAGCTCCCTTGCACTCAGGGGAGGTACCCGGCAATGTGGAGATGTGCAAATGTGACCCCAATTCACAAAGGAGGATCAAAGGGCAACACAAGTAATTATAGACCTGTTAGTTTAACTTCTGTTCCAGGAAAATTAATGGAGACACTGGTTAAAGAAGCACTGCAGGATCATCTAGACAAGACTTCAGTTATAGCTTGGACACAGCATGGTTTTGTTAAGGGAAAGTCTTGCCTGACCAATTTGATTGGATACTATGATGTGGTAACAAAGGAACTAGATGCAGGGAATAACTTTGATATCATATATTTGGATCTTAGAAAGGCTTTTGATACTGTTGCACATGGAAGACTGCTGCACAAATTGTAACAGTGTGGCATTGGAGGCAAATTGCTGCAATGGATAAAGGGATGGCTGAGTGGGAGAAGACAGAGAGTGGTAATCAATGGACACTGCCCATCGTGGACTAATGTTATTAGTGGAGTCCCTCAGGGTTCAGTGTTGGGTCCATTGTTGTTTTCTGTATTTATAAATGATACTGATGATGGTATATCAAGCTTAATGTCCAAGTTTGCAGACAATACGAAGGTTGGCAGGGTTGTTAAGGACAATAATGACAGTACGCTGCTGCAACAGGATCTATAAAAGTTTAGCAGATGGGCTGAGAGGTGGCAAATGAAGTTTAACATTGACAAATGTAAAGTACTACATATGGGAAGCAGTAACCTCAGAGTAACGTATCAACTCTGTGGTACTACACTGACAGTGGTACAGAATGAAAAGGACCTGGAGGTAATTGTGCAGGAAGATATGAAGTTTTCTGAGCAGTGCAGACAGTCTGCAAGAGTAGCTCATGGTGTCTTGTCAATGATATATACAGGAATTTTTCTAGCAGGGATAAGGAGGTGATTATCCCCTTGTATAAAGCAATGGTCAGGCCACACCTTGAGTACTGTATACCGGTCTGGAGGCTTCATTTTAGGAAGGATGTAGAGCTGCTGGAACAAGTACAGAGAAGGGCAACAAGATTAGTGAATGGAACCAAGGATTGCTCTTATGAAGAAAGGCTTAAGTTTTGCAGATTACAGTGTCTGGAGACTGGAGACACCTGCAAGGTGATCTGATATAGGTGTATAAAGCCTCGAATGGTTTGAGCATGCTCAATGCTGATGGGATTGTTCCTCTTGCTTAGCATAATCACCTGAGAGGGCATAAATTCAAATTGAGGAAAGACAGTTGTAGGATAGATGTGCGGAAGTTTGCCTTTAGCCAGTGGGTAGTTGGTTGGTGGAACAGACTTCCATCCTTTATTGTGGAAGTTGATAGCCTAAATAAATTTAAGGCTGAGCTAGACAGGTATTTGGAATGAACGGAAGGGGGAAATGGGAGCAGTTTTTTTTTTTTTGGCTGATGCTGCATTAGCTTGCTTTCTTGCATCATATGTCTCTGCTAATGCTAAAAGTAGAGGTAGATATGATTCTTGTATTACTTTCAACAATCCTATTTAAATAATTTGAGGATGGGAAAACAGGAGTTCTTACAACAAGAACAATAAGAACTGGGACTGATGTAAAAGCTTGTGTGGTAACAGTGCACTCTACTATTGAGGTATCATTGTGTCATATTGCATGAGCATAGTCTCCAGTACTGTGCTCGGCAGCTTGCTTCAATAGCCCTTTTTAAATTCTTTGAGAGCATCAAATCTGTTCACTCAATCCCTGTAAAAAGGAATGGGATGGCATCCAATTTACAAGAATTATAGGCACAGGTTACTGTATGACATAATGATATTAAAGATGCTAACTGATGTTTCACTTTTTTTTTTTTTTTGTTGCAGATTTCTGGCAGAAAGGAAGAGAGGCTTAGGAGTGAAATTTACAATTAACTTGGCATATAGTAATCTGTGACTTTTGCTTGTGATGCTTCCTGGATTTTTCCCCCCTGTGAATTTTTCTATGTTTGTAAATGTCAGTAACCCTTTTTGTAAACTCTCATCACGTTAAATTATTTACTTTAATGCAGAGGGAGTAATTTCCTTCTCTATAAAAAGAAGAATTTTGCTATTCATCTAAAAGGTATCTCTGTCTAGGCATCTCTTTCAATGATACTGCAGTCTAATCATTGAATGGGTGGAAAATAGCACACAACTGATAATCAGTTTCTGCTTGCAAGTCAAATGCATTGAATTCTGGCAAAGTTCATTCATTCTGTGATGCACAAATCTACTGTCTGCTGTATCATATGGGTGGGACTATTAGTAACTCTGCAAATATCCAATATGCACAAGGTCTAAAAATACTAAGCCAAGTACACTGGAAATGATCACCCAGGTGTGAACTAATGAAAGCAGGGCTTGTAGTGCTGTCTTCTTCATATAGGAATGACCAGCTTCTGTGAGATACTATAATGCATAGATGACCCACTACAAGACTACCATTTTGCTTAATGAGACTTAAAGTGGCAAAAACTAAGCTTGTTATTTTAATTTTGTAAATGAAGAGGGTTGTATGCCAGAAGTACTTCAGCAGGATGGGGATATGCTGGAGCTTGACTCTAGAGTCAAGCACCACATCTCTTCTGTGTTAAGGTCATGATGGCAAGATTCAATATTTGTTACATTCCATTTGGTACAGCTTTAAAATGGTTTTTGCAATCTATCTACTAGGCTGTCCATCAAGCTGAACCTACTGATAATGCTCTAAGAGGCTTTTGGATCAACTAGCCTATTTCTTAAACATGATGACAGAAATGCTCAAATAACTAAATTTTGCCTGGAAGAATCTGCACTTTATTTCTTCAATCCTTCTTTGACATTCACTCTCAGAGAATGAAATGATTGATGCAGTAAATGTCATGGTTGATAAAGCATTCACAGGAGGACATAATTTCCTATATTTGTACTGAAAGTAGCATCTTCCTCACTAGTAACACCCTAACCACAATCATTAACAAATATTCAGCCAGTCTGCAATCCCTGAAATTTGGTCAAGATGCAGAGTTGTTCTGATCTCTCTCTCTCTCTCTAAGGTGGCACCTACAAAAACAGTCTGGTTTTGATCTTTGCCAACCCCTCCTACATTTGTCAAATATATCTAAAAAACTAGTATAAGAAATGTTTGTATCAAAAACTTGCATCTCATATCCTCTGCGATAGATGGTAAGATTCAATAAAGATTGCTCAGCCATCACCTGCCCCAAGTCTCCTACACAGAATAATCTCACAACATGGAATGCTAAACAGACCACATATACCATTTTCCTATATCTACCATCTTAGTTGGCATTTGGCCAGTTCAGACTCAGCTTCTGCTGCTGCTCCTCAACAGCTTCTATATGCTTCATGGAACATTCTACAAATTCATTGAGCAATTCCTGTCAGTAAGACATCTGTACTTCAAACAGTGGTCTGATATGCTAAATGTGAACATAGGCAATTCATCAGTTAGCTATCCTCATAGTTACCTTTTATTTTGCTGATGACAACACGAACCCCCTGCCACCCATTTCAGCTCTTATGCAGATGACATCTATTGCACTTTCTGTATTTAAAAATTCCTCTGTATTACTGAACACACACAACCTTAATCAGTAGATAGACACCTTCTAAGTTTATTCTAAGTTTAAGGATAAGCTTTTCAGGCCCTGTTTTTTGATCCCAATTGTCTCCATAACGTGACTGTTATAACCTCGTTATAATAGTCACGTTATGTGGATAACTATATTTCAGGTCGAAGAATGTATAATATATAATAGTCATCTGTATAACAGTCATGTTATGGGGATAATTATGACTATAACATAGTCATGTTATAGTCACAATAAAGTAATGATAATTAAAATAATCTCCATAACGTGACTATTATAACCTTGTTATAATAGTCATGTTATGGGGACAATCTATTAAATATTATGACGAAGTTACATCCATTCTGTTTCTAAAACAAAAACTTTGTATCCAGCTGTTAGGCACTTTAAAACTATTACATTCAGTTTAGAACACTTCATCACACATCAAATGATACTCCCAAATTTAGCTATCAGCAGCCATTTTTGCTTTCACACATCAAAACTTACATAAGAACAAACAAATTAATTTTGCATTTCAATTATATTTTTAAAAAGATATTATTGCAGAAGTCACAGGATGCAAAGCATCTAGTTTATAATTTTAGTAATAACTTGTGCAACATGTGGCTACTATCATTGGTACATAGCATTAGCATTAGTAGAGGCATTAGATGCAAGAAAGCAAGCTTATGCAGCATCAGCCAAAAAAAAAAAAAAAAAAACCACTTCCACTTCACCCCTCTGTTCGTTCGAAATACCTGTCCAGCTGAGCCTTAAACTTATTTAGGCTATCAACTTCCACGACAAGGGACGGAAGTCTGTTCCACCAACCAACCACCCGCTGGCTAAAGGCAAATTTCTGCACGTCTATCCTACATCTGTCTTTCCTCAATTTGCATTTATGCCCTCTCAGGTGATTATTCTGAGCAAGAGAAAGAATCTCATCAGCATTGAGCATGCTCAAACCATTCAAGGCTTTATACACCTATATCAGATTACCTCGCTGGTGCCTAGTCTCCAGACACTGTAATTTGCAAAACTTAAGCATTTCTTTGTAAGAGCACCCCTTTGTTCCATTCACTAATCTTGTTGCCCTTCTCTGTACTCGTTCCAGCAGCTCTACATCCTTCCTGAAATGAGGCCTCCAGACCTGTATACAGTACTCTAGGTGTGGCCTGACCATTGCCTTATACAAGGGAATAATCACCTCCTTATCCCTGCTAGAAAAATTCCTATATATCATTGACAATACACCATGAGCTACTCTTGCCGCCCATCTGCACTGCTCAGAGAACTTCATATCTGCCTGCACAACCACCCCAGGTCCCTTTCATTCTCTACCACTGTCAGTGTAGTACCACAGAGTTGATACATTGCTCTGGGTTGCTGTTACCCATATGTAGTACTTTACATTTGTCAATGTTAAACTTCATTTGCCACCTCTCAACCCATCTGCTCAACCTTTCCAGATCCTGTTGCAGCAGCATAGTGTCAGTAGTGTCCTTGACAACCCTGCCAACCTTCGTATCGTCTGCAAACTTGGACATTAAGCTTGATATACCATCATCAATATCATTTATAAATACAGAAAACAATAATGGATCTAACACTGAACCCTGAGGGACTCCACTAATAACATTAGTCCATGACGAGCAGTGTCCATTGATTACCGCTCTCTGTCTTCTCCCCCTCAACCACCCCTTTATCCATAGCAACAATTTGCCTCCAATGCCACATTGCTCCAATTTGTGCAGCAGCAGTCTTCCATGTGCAACAGTATCAAAAGCCTTTCTAAGATTCAAGTATATATTATCAAAGTTATTCCCTGCATCTAGTTCTTTTGTGACTGCATCATAGTATCCAATCAAATTGGTCAGGCAAGACTTCCCCTTAACAAAACCATGCTGTGTCCGACCTATAACTGAAGTCTTGTCTCCATGATCCTGCAGTGCTTCTTTAACCAGTGCCTCCATTAATTTTCCTGGAAAAGAAGTTAAACTCACAGGTCTGTAATTACTTGTGTCAGCCTTTGACCCTCCATTGTGAATTGGGGTCACATTTGCACATCTCCAGTCTGTGGGTACCTCCCATGAGTCCAAGGAAGCTCTCATAATTATGGCTAAGGGTTTGCTTACTTCCTTTGCTGCCTCCTTTAATATAACTGGATAGATCCCATCCACCCCAGGTGCCTTTCTTGTGTTTATCTTCAACACATTTCTCCTCGACTTTACTCTCAGTTATTACAAGATTCTCTAGCTGAATTCTCTAGCGAGGGGAATGCCAGAGTTGAATACACCTCTGGCATTCCCCTCGCTGAATAACTCCTCATGTGTGAATGTTGATGCAAAATATTCATGTAGTTTGTTAGCTACCTGAGCAGGATCAACAGTTGACCCATCGATATCAAGTGGACCAATCTGATTCATCCCCTTCCTTCTAGAGTTTACATAAGTAAAGAACTCTTTGCTGTTTTTCTTTGCATCCCTTGCCAAAGATTTCTCGTAATCTGCCTTCGCCTGCCTAACCTCCTTTGTAACTTGTATCTATCATAGGCTTCTGTGTCACGTGTTAATTTGTATGTATACCATGCATTTTTCTTCTCTGCCATGTCTCATTAGTTCATCTGACATCCATTTAGGCCTAAACCTTGAACAATATTTCTTAGTTGGTACGTAAAGCCTAGTAGCTTCCAAGATAAGTTCTTTGAATGGTTCCCATTTTGAATTTGCTGTTGGTAACATCATCAGTTGGTCCCACTGTATAGAATTTAAATACTGTCTCAGTCCATCGTAGTCGCCTTTACGAAAGCAATAACCCTTCCCTTTACCCCAATGGTAGTTACCTCTTTGAGAAAATCCCACTTCAGCACACTGTGATCACTGCCACCTAGTGTTTCATTTATCTGCAGATTCTTAATGCATGAAGAATCACTACTGATAATCAAATCAAGAGTATTACTCCCTCTAGTTGCCTCCCGAACATGCTGACGTAGAAAACAATCATCCAATAAATCCACAAAAGCCTTGCTAGTGTGTGAGTGACCAGCCCCCAAATTCCAGTCAATATCTGGGAAATTAAAATCCCCCATTATAAGACTCTCTGATTTACTGGCCCACTCTATTTCCCTGTACAGTTTCTTTTTCTACTCATCAGAGTCATTAGGCCTATAGCTCACTCCTACTCTCAATTTTGATCTCCCAATGCTTATGTCACACCAAACTGACTCGACACTGCACTGTCCAGCGATGTCCACTGGCTTCACTTGCTTGGATTTTATGTGTTTCTTAACTAATAGCATAACCCCTCCTCCCTTCCTATCCTTTCTGTAGACGTACTCCCCAAATTCCAGTTCTGCATTCCTTATATCTGTGTGACACCACATCTCAGAAATCCCAACAATATCTGCCTTTGATGTTTTGAGCAATACCTCAAATTCATCAAATTTATTTACTAAACTCCTAGCATTGGTGTACACGCAAGTATACATGCACCTGTTTCTATTCTTAGCTACCCTAACACAACCCATGTGTTTACTTGTACCGCAATGACTCCCAGCAGTCTCTGAAATATCCTGCATCTTGTTTTTCAGGCTTTTGCTCATTCCAATAGAAGCAGTGCAAGAATCTCTTTCACCTCTGACGGTGGCTACCGTTAATCTATTAGTCTTTGTCTCCCCCCCCAAGCTAGTAGTTTTCCGACTCACCTAACACTGCCTCGATAGCATCACCAAATATTCTTGCACCCTTTCTATTTAAGTGTATCCCATCCCTGTAGAAGCAGTCTCTCCTGTTAACAAGTACAGTCCAGGCTGAAAAAAATTCTACCCCTTGAGCCTTGCACAATCTTTCCAGGGCTGAACTGATCGACAAGGCTCTCATCATATACTCCCTCCTATCGTGTCTGGGCAGAATTGCAGAATGGCATATATTCACAACCATCTTTTGATTTCTGTCTTTTCTTAGTTTTTAATTTTTTTAACTTTAATAACAGAAGTCTTACAAATCTTTTACCTTTTATTTTTTTTTTAAGTTCATTCCAAATAAGTAAATATAAATTTCACATAGAGAATTCTACCATATTGTCTTTATCATGCATTCATGGGCTGATCTGCATGCTGTGCTGGCTGAAATTCAGAAATAGCTCATGGAGAAAACCTTTATTTCCTCTGCTCTCCAACAGGATTTCAATCCAAACCTATCCAAATGAATAGCAAGTGGAATACACATATTACATTTGCATAGATTGATTGAAATCCATTACTTCTCTGAAGAAATGAATTCTAGTTTTGCTGTTATCATCAGATGGAAGAACTTGGGTATAAATGTCAATCTGAAGGATCTTTAAAAGGGCACCATTTTTACTTTTTGACACCATTTAATTTAGCATAATCCGTCGTGATAAGGATCACTAATTGAATTTTCACATGGGAGTGGCAATCTTGATTGCCACTCCCATGTGAAATGGCGTCCAATGGTGTTGGACTAATTTTTGTAGATAGAACCTTCCAATGCGCCTCCGTAGCCAGGTGGGCAGGAGAAGCAGTGCATAGCACACGCTTCTTGATTAGACCGGGGTTCAAGCCCATGCCCACCAAATACGGAGGATGGGGAAAGGTCAGGGAATGACCACCACATATCCCATGAGCAATATGGCCTTAGTTGCTAATGCTCCTAAAAACCAAATAACAACAAAACCTTCCACAAGGTGTGATGTCTTCACTAATGCTGCTTTTTTTCAACATCACTGCAAATTTAGAGTATATGACAATGCCCAGTGTCAAAAAAAAAATGTATACGAAACATCATCACTTGCCCAGTTAAAGTTGTTCTGCCGAAAGGAGGAGAACATTATCAATACTTACCATAAATTGATGGGAAGTATTCCATGACAACTATGATGGCTAGTCAATAAAGAATGATCATAATTTTTCATGAACAACCATACTGCTTGCTATTTCTATCTAAGCTGCAGATTTTAATACCAAACCAAGCTGCATCACATAGCAATGCACAATCATGATTAATATGCTTGTGTAATTATCAATCTGCTTGTGTAATTGTGAGAGAAGATCACTGTATAATAAGTGTATAACAATAGTAAGACAAATGGCAGAGATGCTGAGAATATAAGTAGGAAGCATGCATGGTATTCTCCCTGACTATTTGCATATGACACTTGTTTGTGCATGATGGGTTCAAAACTAATCACACCTGAACAACAAGTTCACAAGGAGGTTTGTCAGGAGCTGCAATGGGTTGTTACTGAAAATGGTGAGGTTCTGCACAAGGTGATAACAGCAGATGAGATCATCTGCTGTTATCACTTCAACCTAGAGAGCAAGTGACAAAGCTGTTTGGAAGTCTATATAAACCAATTTTTAATTTTCTTAATGTTCCAATACTTTTAGAAACTGATATATATAAATTTAACATTTCAATTTCAGACAAAATATTGCATTATAAGGTATTTTTAATTATGCTATTTTCTCTACATTTAATTGAAAATACTTACCAATATGCCACTGACAAGTGCAACTTCAAATACTGTTGGTACAATATTGAATACCAGTGCTGACAAAACAAAATTGATTCCCCTTTGAAAAGAAAGTTATAAAAGATAAATAAATAAATTAATTAAACATTCATAATCTTCTTTAAGCAAACTACAAGGTGGTTACTTTTTTTTTCATAGAAAAAAAAAATTAAATAAATATAAAAAATAAGAAAATGTCCATATCATTTTTTTAAGGATATATGGGGTATTATAAAAAAAAAAAAAAAAAAAAAAGTTACTGTGTTTATTATAAATGTGTTAGGATGTAAGCTGGAAAGGGGGAGAAACTGATTAATGCATGAGACATTATTTGACAAAGCATATTTGAAAGTATTCAAAAAAAGTCCACTTAGAGAGAATATCCCATCAAAAAACATAATATTTAAATGTTTTCCAAAATTTGGATAACGAAGAATTTTCGTTGGAGTAGATGAATGCTGTGAATTGGGTTGAGGTGTTTGGAACTAATGAAAAAAGTAACTCAGGCCATTTAGTGTGGTATGAGGTATTACTACTCATAACACATTATGAAATATCAGTGTAATATTGTATATTTTCATTAAATTGGTATATTATTTGAAATGCGAGTATTTTGGACTTGTTAGAGAGTTTCCCAACCAATGATATAGGGTTTTAAATGCATTTTAGTATGGATTAATTGAAATACATTTACAATGAAATTCAAAATCTGAACACTTCATCTAATTCAAAAAGACTGCCAAACCAACTACAGTACTTGTAAATATTATTATAATGAAACTGAATGGAGCTATGATGAAAATTTGCTAATGTACTGCATACAGTATCATTACAAATACAGGAAACCCCCGGCTTAAGTAATACTTGACTTACGGAAATTCGACTTTAAGTAAGTTTTTGCTGGCCGGTGCAAACTTAAAAAAATCGCGGAAATGTATTTTGCATCCCGTAGGAATAAATGGAGGTATCATGAAAATATCGTAATGTGAACCCTAACATTATTTTTTTATTATTTATTTATTTTTTATTTTTTTATAATTTGTTCCAAGTCCTTTGGAAGTTGAAAATTTGGTTATATAACTAAGCTGTTTATCTCTCTAAAATGTCATTTTTATAATGGAAATTGCACTACACTTTCATCCTCATCATATGTTCCTGTTATAAGAAACAATTTTGAACAACTTTATGATATGTTTCTACAGAACGTTTCTAGAGGTCACAACCAAAAAAAAAAACAATATGCACTTTCTTGTTTATTGGGCTTTTCTGTTAGTGCATCTAATTATTAACGGGTAGTAAACTCTATCTTATTGCATTTGCAATAATACTGATAACTGCAATTGTGTGGGTTTTATGCTATTATGGCGAAATGTGTTCCCTTTCACTAAAATCTTCAATCATATAAAAAACAAATTTTCAGAATCTTCTCTTCATTCCTATTTACTTATTACAATGGTGAAGGGAAAGTATAAGTGGTGACAGTGTCAGGAAACAAAACAAAATTGAATTAGAAATGAAGATGAAAATGATTGAGAAGTATGAAGCAGGACAAAGTTTGTCATCTTTGCAAGGGAATTAGGTCTCGCTGCTTCAACAGTGAATACTATTTTAAAGAACAGTGCACGTATAAAAGAACATGTCAAAGGATCAACGCACTTAAGATCAATAACAGTGATCACAAAACAGCTTTCAGGTGCTATATCGAAGATGGAACAGCTGTTAATAATGTGGATGGAAAATCAGATTCAGAAGCGAGTGCCTCTGAGTCTAATGACCAGCAAAAGCAAACGCAACAAGTATTTATAAAGATATTAAGGATAAGTATGGCAAACGTTATGGCAAACCCCAGCCCACGTTCGTGACAAGCAATGGGTGGTTCAATAGGTTCAAGCATCGCACTGGTTTCCACAATGTTAAAGTATGTGGTGAAGTCGCCGGTACCGATTCCGCAGAGAAATTTTGTGTTACTTTGGAAGAAATTAATGATGAAGGCAGCTATTCAACGCAGCAAATTTTTAACATTGACGAGATTGCCCTGTATTGGAAAAAAATGCTGGATTAAACATACATTGCCAGGTTTCAAGGAGTCAAAAGATAGGGCCACGCACTTGCTTGGGGCTAATGCAGCAGGAAATTACAGATTAAAATCACTGCTTGTGTACCATTCTGGAAATCCTCGTGCATTTAAGGGCATCAATAAAGCCACCCTACCCGTGCATTTCCGATCGAACCAGAGAGCATGGATAACTATATCTCTCTCTCAGGATTGGTTTTAATGCTGCTTCATTCCCGAGGTTGAAAAATGTTGTAAAGACAACAATGTTCCTTTCAAGAATTTGCTTCTATTACATAATGCTCCTGGACATCCTATGCATCTAGATGATTTCATTTCGAACATGAGTCATATTTCTACCGCCAAACACGACTTCACTCATCCAACCTATGGATCAGGGTGTTACAGTATTTATTTGATTCTAAGATGCCATCGATTGTAAGACGCACCTTGATTTCAGAAAAAAAGCTTTGATTCTAAGGAAAAAATATAAATAAAATAAAACACTAAAATAAATCTAAGAAATATTTTTATTATAATAGAATTCAATTTACTAACAATAATAGTACCGGTATTTATCAGTAGGTATGTTGTTCATTACTTCCTCCTGAATCTTCTCGGATTGATATCTGCATCTGAATCAATATCAGAGTCTACTTCACATTCAGGGTCAGATTCTTCTGAGCCGTCGTTATCTTCATTATCCCATAATATATCATCTTCTGAGACATCAAGAGCGTTGGTGATGCAACATTTTTTAAATAAGTGCTTTACTATTCTTTCTGGGATCAGATTCCAAGCTGCTGATACCCATTCTGCCAATTTTGATGCTGGCACTTTCTTAATTTTTCTGGAAGGTGTCAGCTAAAGGTTGTCAGTCAACAGCCAGGATTCATATTCCTTTCTCAAGTAATCCTTAAATGGTTTGTTGACTGAAACATTGGGTGGCTGCAGTTGGCTAGTCATGCCACCAGGAATCACAACCAAGTCACCACGTTTTTGCACGATTTTATTTTTGACGCGTTTGGACAAATGTCCACGAAATGCAACAAGTACTAGCATGCTAAGTGGGTTATGAAGACTTCCAGGATGTCTATTCCATACAACATTTAGCCAGTCTTTCATAAGCTCTGCCGACATCCATTCATTTTTTTGTGCACGCACAATGACATCTTTGGGGAAAATTTCATTCTTCGGTATGGTTTTTCTATTTAAAATTAAATATGGTGGCAACTTTCAACCATCAGCGGTGATGCATAGCATCACAGTGATACACTGCTTTTCAGAGCCCGTGCTTATAATCTTGATTTCTTTAGCACCTTTAGCATTGACTGTGTAATTTCGAGGCATATCGAAGAAGACTGGGGTTTCATCAGCATTTCCAATTTGACTAAACTCAGTTTCTTTTTTCCCTTAATTTCATCACCTGTTGCTGAAAGTTAATCAGCTTCTGTTGAAAGTCTGCAGGAATTTTTTGACAAATAGATGTTTGGCACCTTAACGATAATCCACTACGACGCATAAGTCTTTAAAAATTATTTTCTCTATTCCGAGGGACTTGGAAATTTCTCTGGCTTTCAATTGCATGGCTTGTCGAGTGATGGGTAATCCTTTTGCGCGTGTCTCTATTACAAAACGTATTACAGCTTCATCGACTTGTGGAAATCTTCCATTCTTAGGCCCTGTAAAACACTTGGTTGTTGCTTTGCATGAAAATATGGAATTGCGATAATTTCTCCAATGACGAACATTTACTTCACTAATGTCAAAATGCCAACCTGCAGTTCTATTTCCATGTTCTTTTGCATACACTAACTTTTAATTGCATGGCTTTCAATTGCATGGCTTGTCGAGTGATGGGTAATCCTTTTGCGTGTGTCTCTATTACAAAACGTATTACAGCTTCATCGACTTGTGGAAATCTTCCATTCTTAGGCCCTGTAAAACACTTGGTTGTTGCTTTGCATGAAAATATGGAATTGCGATCATTTCTCCAATGACGAACATTTACTTCACTAATGTCAAAATGCCAACCTGCAGTTCTATTTCCATGTTCTTTTGCATACACTAACTTTTCGTTTCAATGCAGCTTTGTAGTGCAATCTTTTTGACATTTTAATGTGCAGTAAGGGATCAAAATTAACGAAATACAGTAACTCCACTTCTTACATACTTTCGAAGATACAAACAAAACATCCTAGTTTTCGCTGAGTGAGCCCCACTATAATGAAATAACGGTGGCTTCACATTTCGAAAGCACGTGAAATCACCCATGACACTTTATTCTCCAATGGAATTGAAGAATGCGATAACTTGGAGGCGGGGTTTCCACGTAAAAACAAAACGTGTGGTGTTGTGCACAGTGCTGGAAAATTAAAAAAAAAAAAAAAAAAAAACTGCGATTTTAAGACTCCATCGATTCTAAGACACACCCCCGTTTTTAGAGACGTTTATAGGGGGAAAAAAGTGCATCTTAGAATCAAAGAAATACAGTATTTCGAATTTAAAAGCATACTATTTATGCACATTTGCTCAGGCATTGTCTGCAGTAGACGATGAGAAAAATTTTACGTTAAGAGACTTTTGGAAATCTTACAATATTTACCACGCCATCTTAAACATTAATAAGGCCTGGGCGGAAATTACTAAATTACTTCATTCACTACAAACAATTGTAGTGAATGAATGGGTGGGTGGGTGGGTGGGTGGGTGAAATGGAAAGGTTTTTTTTGCTGATGCTATATAAGCTTGCTTTCTTGCATCATATGCCTCTACTAATGCTGTGTGTCATTTGCCCTCAACTGAAATGAGTATATTGGATGACTGCAAACTACATGGAGCCAAGCAAGAACAACTTCCTCTCTTTGGACCCTGCATAGACTGGACTGCCATTGCTTGATTAGCTTAATCAAGGCTTAATCTGATGTAATTTATTTGTAGCCTGTTCATGCCAAGCAACTTGTCATTGAGAACATAGTTTGGTGCATATTAATTGCCTATAGTCTGTATAAGGGATTGACAGGTGATGGTTATCCAGGGAAATGGCTATTTTGCAGCAGTATCAGCTAATTCATTTCCCATGATCCCAACTTGGCTCGCAATCCAGCAGAAGTGAATGTCATATTCTGATACAGCAAGAGAAAAACTATCTGCCGAATACAGGTTATACCTCATGGATAATAGAGCCTGTAACATTCTTGACAAATCAGTATACATCATATGCCTTTGGTAATCACTATCTTTAATGTGATCAAGGGCTATTTCTATGGCACGCTACTCTGCAGTATATATGTTAGCCTCTTGCAGAATCTTGTTGAATACTGTTTTGTGTATGGGAGAATGACATCTGACTCCATGTGCGATTCTGACTTCGCACCATCTGTACCGATTGGCAGGAAGGCAGAATATTGCACTTGATGTAACGCAAAGAGTTGCTGGTAGACAAGCTGGTGGTGTGTAACCTTTGTCAAAGATTTTCAGGGAGACATCACAAGCTGGAAGATGGGCAAGACAGGGATGAAGAAATTACCTTGGTGACTGGGCAACATTGTCTACCTTCATGTTTAGTTTAATTAACATCCCTTGGTTTCAAATACCAAAAGGTTGGTTGGCAGTATACAATGGGTGTCGTAGAGATTTTCCCATCATGGCCCAGACTGATGTCCACATGGAGTGATCACACAGGAAAAATAGATGCTTTGTTTTCTTCAACATAGACGCTTTTGGACAAGAGATGTATGGAATGCTCCAGTGGCAGTGCAGATGACCTAGCGATGGATTGGGTCTGACCATCAAAATGCACTATCACTAGCAGAAGCATAAAACTTGGGAACCATAATTGAGTTTAGAATGGACAAGGGCCCAGTAGAGATGGAGTAAGGTACAGCAATCTGTATCCCATGAAGTTGATGAAAGGCACAAAGAAAAGGTGCACTGCAAGGTGCATTAAGCCCTTTGACACATCTTGTCCTTCACTGAGAAATATGTAACAGAAATGTCAATTTCTTGCCAAAAATAAGTCCCAAGAATTAGATTTCAGCCAGCTACCATTGTGACGTTGTTTTGCCCAAGCCTTAATTCTGGGTCAGGATGAAAATTACGTTTACAACAAAAAGGTACACAAATGGTCTTATGCGACAAAAATCTGAACCTATTAGCCAATGACCAAAATGTGAGATGATCAATTTCTTTTTGCAGTTGCCTTTCAATGGCCACATGAATGGCAAAATATTGCAAAATCATCAACATATAGGGCATATTTTAACACTGGTGGAAGTTGTTCTGTGATAGAATTTATTATGATTGCAAACAACGTGACATTTAGAATGGATCCTTGTGGAACTTCCTCTTCTTGGAGGAAACACTGAAAAGAGTATGGATCCTATACAAACTCGAAATTGGCAATTAGAAAGTTTTTAATCAAAAACAGGAAGGTTACCACTAAGCCCAGGATTTAGGAGGTCTTGCAATATGGAAATCGCCAAGCTGTGTCATACACTTTTTCTATATCAAAGAAAACTGCTATCAGATGCTCGGATTTAATAAAAGCATCACGAATGTATATTTCATGTCCGATTAAATGATCCAAAATGGGTCAGTTTCTTCGGAAGCTCCACTACATCCTGGAAAGCAGACTGTTTGTTTCCAAATATCATATGAAACAAGCATTAACCATTCTTTTCAGTAGCTTGCACTAACAGCTTTTGGGAAAGCAAGGATGATTGCCTTCCTTCAGGAATCGGGAAATTCTCTGCCAAGAAAGATCATATTAAATAAAACTAGGTGATACTAAGATTGTCTTGAAAGGTAGTTTAACATTTCATAGTTGATGTCACTTGCCCCACAGTTCTTGCTTGTAAGAGAATGAGTGCTACACTTAACGTGTTGTATAGTTCAAGCCATTTTGAAGAGAAGTTTGATAAACGTTTCTCGCTTTTTTCTTTTAAGGCTAAGAATGCTAAGGGGAGTGATGTTATTGTAGAAATTTTTGCAAATTTTTCCCGTAGAGTATTTTTAACTTCAGATGGATCTGCAATTGGACATCCAATGTGCTCTAGCATCACTGAAGGGCATGGTAAATATTTTTTATTTATTTTCCGAATCTTATCCAAGCCTACTTTTGAACTAGCAGCCTGGGTTAATGGAGGAGGTAAAATGGATCCAAGATTCCCTTTGGCTCTAATATCAGATGCAGAGTGCTTTGGCACATGCACATTTCAAGAGTATTAAATTCTCTGTGGTGGAACATTCCACATGCCTTGTTTTGCACATTTCTGGTCACTGTGCATTCTGAATTCCACCAATGTGAAATGGTAGAAACTGTGTAGTTTCAGGATTGCATCTGCTGCGGTGTGCACAATACCTTTTGAAATGTGTATAACTGCATCAATGATGGGCTCCTGGCTTACTCTGGAGATATGAAACTGTGCCTGATGTCTGAAATCATTCCAGTAGGTCTTATCTAACTTCCACTGAGATATCCTTGGTGAGTGACAGGGTCTTTTTGCAGTCAGAAGAGATATCATAGGGAAGTGATTACCAGTAGAGCATTAAAAGGCACAGGTACAGGACTGGCAGCTGACTGATCCTTCTTAGCAGGTTTTTTTGAACATAGTAAATAGCAGACGATGGAAGTAAACAACTCTGATGGTGGGGTATGGTCATCTCCATTTGTATTCCTGCAGTACACTTCCCAGAAATCTACCATTGTTACAGAAGTGGATAGTTTTAATAAATTAAAGGAAGAACTAGACAACCTATTGGAGGGGATGGGTAGGTGACATGGTGTTTTTTTTTTTTTTTTTTTTTTTTGCCTGATGCTGTAGATGCTTGCTTTCTTGCATCATTTGCAACTCCTAATATTAACTATTCACATATACAGATGTGTTTGATTTAATTATTATTATCATTGTGCACTGGAGAGAGCTATATAATTGAATTCACTTTCTATAAATAACGTTTTATACTACATAAAGTATAACTTTCACTAAAATCTGATTCTGACCCAAGTCAGATTTAAGTATTGCCTCTTTTTTTTTTTTTTTTTTTTTATGTATTAGTTAATGATGGACTGACAGCCATTTCTATACTGGCTGCCAGCAACTGCTACCCTCTAAGAAAACTATGAAACTGATATCCCTTTCCTCCCCAAATCCAAAAGAATTTAAGTTTAGGTTTTTAGTAAATTGAGAAATGTTCTACTGTTATTACAGGTGACCCCACCTTAACGCTGAACAGAGTGCTAAGTGAGCACCGCATTACCATATGTATTTGTGAGTTGCGGTCAGTGCCATAGGATATTTCCTAATCAATAATAAATGGTAGTGAAAAGATGCACAATGTCGGTCAAAATATTTAATATTCAAATATTTGTACATATAAAATATTCTGCATTACATACGTATATAATTATGTGGTAACTACTTACGTATCAAAATTAAACTTAAAAATCCAATTAAAATCATGAATTTAATTGGTCTAAATTGATTTTAATTGATTTAATTTAATTGATGAATTTAATCATGAAAAATGTGTGGATTTTGGGTTGTACTTTGGCCCCCTCCCTGGTAAACTAAAAGGGATTGTAATTTTAAATCCCCTGCAGTGTTACCACCCAGCAATAGAGTCAACCAATCCTTCGCCGCTTTGAAACCTGGCATGTTTTTTTCTTCTTTCAATATGAAACTTCTTTTAGGCATTCATTTCCAAAAAAGTCCTGCTTCATCTATGTTAAAAACTTGTTGAGAAGTATAACACATAATACCCCTCTTCAATAATTTTAACAAGTTCTTTTTTGAAAGTTTCGGCACCTTGATCTGCACTTGTGGCTTCTCCCTGGATTTTAAACCTATTCAACCAGCCCTTACTAGTTTTAAATGGTACCACTTTTTCTTTTTTTTTGATGAACTTTCTTCAGATCATCATGTAGGCTATTCTCTCTCTCTCTCTCTCTCTCTCTCTCTCTCTCTCTCTTTTTTTTTTTTTATAATATTTAACTTAACTGAATTCTGCATTGGATGTTATCTTCAATAAAATTAGGTAAAGTCTTTCTATTTCAGTCCTAATAGCCGGCCTAGCCCTAGTTACTTGCAGCGGAACAGCTGTCATTCCCGCTGCTAAAATTAATTCTTTATTTTTTATAATTGTTCTTACAGTTAAACTGCCAGTCCTAAATTATATCACACATTCGTTTGTCATTGACAGGAATCGATTCACTTCAAAACGTCTAATTTAATTTTCAAATTCAGTCTTTTACTTACATTTGTAGTCTTTGTAATGCATCCAGACATTGCTTTTTCATTCTTATCCGCCATTATTAACTCTTCGAAAATGTAACTGCATAGGTTGCATTAATTTTATATACACATTTCTCACACACAAGGGCACACAGACCCTAAATAAAGCTGAGGATGCTAGGAATTACATAAAATACAAAACAGTAGTAATCAATATAGAACTAGAATTAAAATATGATACAATGTTCGAGTAAATTGTCCGTTATGCACAATGTCTAATACTGTACTGAGTGAAGACTAGACTTCAGGTAAATGCATATAATGCAAATATTACAAGCAATATACTTGATGATTTTTTAAAATGTTAATCTCGGAACTATGTAACAAGTCACTGTACCAAAATTAAATTAGCGTGCGAAAAATTTCACTGAGCGTAGGAAAATTTCTCAAGTTGGCGTGGGAAACGTTTTAATACTGTTTTGCTTTTCATTTTCAAGCTATCAACTCCATCAAATCAAACGATTTCATTAAATATGCCAAAAATGCAATCTGTAAAAGAGCGTTACAGTGATTTGTGACAGCGTTATAGTCAGATACAGGTTATAATATAAGAACAGCGTTATAGCAAATCAGTGTAAAGCGAACCACGTTATAACGAGGGCCTGCTGTATTATGAAAATTATGGAGTATGACATCTTGACCCCAGATTGGAAATTAAAGAATTTTGCAAAAATTTTTTTTACTGAAGTATACAAAAGATCTGACATATTAATAAATTCTCAGAAATACAGAGAAATTAATTATATTTCATACATCTTTAATACACACATGAAAATTGAAACATCTTTTTGTTATGAGATCATCTGAAAAGTTTGTGGCTTGAGTATGAAGGGTTTATGAGGAGTCTAGCAAAATCTTACTTTTCAACAGTCACCTTTGGAGTCAATAAACTTTTGCCACATGTTGATTCCAGCTGTGAAAAGCTTCCTCTTGGGGCTCCACAAATGCATCCACTGCAGCAAACAGCTGCCAAACAAGTATTTTTTCAAATCAGGAAATAGGCAAAAGTCTATGGTGCTAGATCTAGTGAATACAAGGAATGGTCCAAGATTTCAAAGACACACTTATGCAGTGCATGGCAATAACAAACTTGTGAGCAGAAGCATTGTCCTGGTGGAACAAGACTCCTTTATTGAGTTTTCCTTGGTGTTTGTCACTGATGTTTTCATGCAAATGCCTCACGAAGTCTGTGTAATAGGCCCCCATGACTGTCTGGCCTTTCTGAAGGTAATCCACTAATCACACCCATCAGCATCCCATCCAATGCCATTGCCTTGAGAGCAGAGGGAATCAACTTGGCCCCCTCCAAAGAAAGGGGAGAAGAACTGCATTTCCATGGTTTGGACTGCTCCTTTGTCTGTAGCTGAATGTTATGGCCCCCCATGTCATCCACGGTTAATTTTGCAAGTAAATTTGCTGGATCTGCTTGAAAACAAAGCAAATATACGACTTGCAACTCTTGTATGTTCTTGATATGCAACTTTGGAAACTACCTAACACCTTTTTCATAGTGAGAACCTGTATTATGTCATACACATGTTCAATGAGATGTCCAAGATGCTGGCAAAATACTAAACTGTCACCCTTCAATTCCTCATCACCAGATCATGCACAATGTCAACAACTTCTGGAATGATGGACGTTGTAGGTCTTCCAGAGCATGGATCATTTTCCAGGCTCTCTCTCCTTTGTTTAAATTCTGCTGCCCACTTCTGAACCATAGAATAGGAAGGGGCATCCTTCCCCAATGCTGTAACCATACACATTTTGCATTAGTCCCTTTTTTCCCAAATAATGAATGAATCCATGGTGACTGATTTTCTCCATCTTTCCTTTTTCACACAACACGTTGACTTCAAGACCTGTAATTAAAAAAAAGCTGTTACTAAAGCTGTGTGAAACTTCATGTGTGTTACTATTTGAAGTGTTATAGATTAAGTACAGAAAATTTTAACACTGCACCACTACCTTTTCAGACTCAGGCCATGAACTTTTCAAACACCCTTTATATTTTATTTATATTTTGAGCAATTTGACAAACTTATTTCTAAATTTTTTAGTGTGGGTGGGGAACACATTTACATAATGTCCCTAATCCTACTTCCCAGTTCTGCCATCTCTATTCTTTGTGCACACATCACTCACCTTGTTCCTCTATCAATTGCCTTAGATAAAGCACCAGTTTGCCTTGACAGATGAAAACTGAGATCAAGGTTATGGAGGTGGAGAAAAACATTTTTTGCTACTCTTCTGATAGAATTATGTGCCACTTTTGCAAACACTGCATTCCTGAGTTCATTAAAAAATGATGCTCCAGCTCTAGCTGCCCCATCTGCAAAAATATACAAAATGTATAACTAATGAATATAATAATATTATTAAAAGAATTTTCCAAAAGGAAATAAACATTTATCTTTAAAGTGAATGTTTTATATATTGTTCACACAACTCTCTAAAAACTATGTAGAACAGGGACAGAGCATGCATGCACATATCCATGGTATTTCACTTACGTGCAATTGCTGTTAAGTTTAGTTTTGATTTGTGAGATTTTTTTTAGAGACTGCTTACTATATTTCTCATGAATTTTTGAGACGAATTAAAATCAATATAAAGTTTAGAAGTAAAATTTCAAGATTTCTAACTTTAAAATTTGCCTAATCAATTGTGGTTTTGTCAGTGACAGAGTAGTTCCCCGTCCTTTGTTTAGTCTAAAAGCTATTTTCAGATCCCTTCCAAACCCTGATTTATCTGGTAAAAATAACTTAACCTCAATAAATCAGAAAAGCTGCTTCTAAGGAGCAAACTGTGTTGAACATCCGCCATAAGTTTGTTACCTTTTTACAAACCATTTTTTTGGAACAAAAAAAATATTATGTACATAATCATGGTACCAGATTACTAGGGAAATGTCTATTAATATTGGAAGGATAATAATAATTACTGAGAACAGTTAATCAAGTACCTGCATAAGCATTAAGAATGTAATAACATGCAGATAATGAAATACTGAACATGACGTTTTAACGTAATGCCAATGTTCAAATGAGAGAAATCTGCAAATGTTTTGGTGTAAGGATTTTTCTTCTTGTACATGGTTTGTTTGCTCAATTATTGGCAGGTGCACATAAATTTTGTGGAGGTGCATCCTACACTATAAACCAGTGTGCTACTTAATATAATTTTTTATAAGTTAATAGTAGTCTCCTAAGTGCTCAGTGAATATGGACCTCTGATATCAGACTGTTGATGTTCCCGGCTGAGGGTTATCAAATTTTTGCAAACAGTAGAGTGAAACAAAAAATACTAAACATAGTCAATGGTTGTCTCAATACAGTTATCTCTTGAATAAGAGGATCTCAACAGTATTGAGATCTGTATTAAGACAAGATATACATGTTACAACACATTCAATAGCACACTGGAAATAGAGTTCATTGACATAAAGTGAAGTAAAATAACAGAACTTTTGCATCCTGCTAAGTTCTGTTATTTTACTTAGTTCCCAAAGCTCTCAATATTAACACAATACACAGTAGAAAACTTAATGCCTATTTTTAAGACATAGAAACTGGCACTAGAATCAGGTAAGAATGGGCACATATGTGAAACAGAGAAAATTTCTACTTATAGTTTCCAAGGTGATTTATCACAGTAGCATGAATTTCCATTCTTCTAAAAGGTTCTTTTCCTATAGACTGGCAATTTGCAGAACAATTTCTCCTTAATTAGCCTCTGTATCGATTCTACTATGAGCACATCAATAGCCCATTGTTACACTAAAATACATTACCCATGAGTGCCTATAACCAGGAATTTGAGCTGCCTTACCATTCCTGCTAGCCTATAACTGTGCAAACCTATTACTGGGGCAACTCCTTGTCCATATACACAAAAAAAAAAAAAAAAAAACTACATGCACACACAGAGAGAGACCAGTCTTTTTAAGAACAAATTTCCATCAATAAAAATTGTCTTAAAACATAGCTGTTCATTCGGCCTTAGCCTAGATCAATACAGCGTTCACATTCGTCATCTAAAAACTTAAAATTTGCTTCTCTTTTGTGAAAGTGTCACCACACAATCCCTCTGCATGCCTTATTTCCTGGCACCTCTGTAGCTAGGTGGGTAGAAGCAGCAGTGTGTAGCACACACTTCTTGATTAGACTGGGGTTCGAGCCCATGACCACAAAATGTGGAGGAAGTCAGGAAATGACCACCGCATATCCCCGGAGCAATATGACCTTAGTTACTAATGCTACTATAAAAAAAAAAAAAAAAAAACACACCTTATTTCCTAATCTAGGTATTAAATTATGCTCAATCTGGGTTAATAAAGGAGTAATTTAAGTTCCAAGAGTAAAAATTTTTTGCTTGGATATATTGTAATCTAGTCACTTTTCACACGAAACCTAAATTGTTCACACGAAACCTAAATCACACCTATCCATAAACATTGCCATTGTGTAAATGTACATTCTTGTTGATCTACTCAATTTTTCCAATTATATGCATTCTTAAATACCAGCTAAAAGCTACTTTCTTTTTCTTAAACTTAAATTTGCATTAATATTCTGCTATGTATGGCAGAATATTAACACAAAAAAATTCACATTCTTGTTAAGCCAATACAGTAGGCCCTCGATTTACCAGATTTTGGATTTAACGGACAAAAAATTTCTGTCCTAAAGGAAAAATTTAGAACCTGTTTATATCTGATAGCATCACACATCAGACAAATGTGCTGTCTGATGTGTGACTAAATTAGAGTTTAGTTAGCAGGGATGGGAGATGTAAATGTGTTTTTTGGCCTTCAAACACTACTTCACTGATACAGCCGATGGATCAGGGTGTAATCGTTGCATGTAAGAGGTTGTATAAGAAGTATTCGGAAGAGATGATGGTTGTTTTGGAAGAAACAGAAAATACAAGAGGCACCAGAACACTCCAAAATTTACATGCATACAACATCAGATCTGCGATCTTCAACTTATCAGCTGCGTGGAAAGATATGAACATTACTACCTTGGCCAATGCTTGGAAGAAGTTGTTGTACAACGTAGAACCTGAAATGGAATTTGAGGAAGTTGAGGCATCTAATTTTTGGAACACTCTTCTGAGGGCCAGCAACAAAAATGCAACTGAGAATGATGTGAAACTGTGGCTAGAAAATGATAGAGGCGATCCGAGCTATCAAAATTTTTTCTGAGGGAGAGATTGCAGAAAATGTTCTTCATGGAGAACAAGAGGACGATGATGATGACAAAGAATCAGCTGCACCTCATCCTCAACTGTCTGATATAAGACAGCCTATAGATAACATCATACATTATATTGAATCATCATCAGACCCTGATGTGCTTCCTTATTATGAACATTTTAGAGAATTTCGATCTACAGTAATAAGGAAGCAGCACCGAGGTGTAAGGCAACTGAAGCTTGATGATTTCTTCAAGGCCACTTCATCATGCTAATCAACTGGACCTGTTTCACCAAACTCTCTACCAGCAAGGAACTAATATCTCTCCCTCCATATAACAGTCGTTTCTGACAGAAAATTTAGATTCTTTCAATTAAGTTAATATTACAAAGGGTACTAGGAAAGTTTTGCAATACAGCTTTGTTTATTTAATTTTTTCAAAGTAATTTCCTCTACATTTAATACACCTCTCCATCCTCCGAAACCAATCTTTAAACCAGTTCTGCCAAGTTTCACTAGGGAGTAAAGCACACTCGTTGTCCCAAGCCCGTAGAAGGTCCTCATCACTGGAAAACTGCCTCCCTTTTAGCTTCATTTTCACATGCGGGAACAGTGCAAAGTCGCAGGGAGCAAGGTCTGGTCTGTAGGAAGGGTGCTTGAGAAGTTTCAGTCCTGTCGTGGTCAAATATTCGGTCCAGGCTTTGGCGCGGTGAGCTGCAGCATTATCGTGATGGAGGTACCAGGTGTCCATTCTTGACTTTGGCCGCAGGTTCTTCATAGATCCAATGACTTTAGGCAGGCATTGTTCAGTATACCACTTAGCTGTGACTTGTCTTCTGCGTGTCCAAAACGACACGTTCCACAATTCCACTCGATTTGAAAAATACAGCTATCATTTTCTTCTTTACAGATCGGGATTTTCTGACAATTACGGGTGTGTCGTCATCATCAAAGACCCAAACTTTGTTTTGAGCCTTGGTCGGCAGATCGTAATAGTACAGCCAAGTCTCGTCACCTGTCACGATGTTGTTCACATACCAAGATTGTCCCTTATCAAACTTTTTTAACATCTCCCGGCACCAAGTCACACGTCGTGTCATCTGCTCTTCAGTCAGTTGATGCGGCACCCAGAGAGAACAAAGTTTCTTCATGTGCAAATGATCTTGCAGAATCGAACAAATTGCTGGTGCATTTAGGCCCAAAGTATCCTCTATCTGTTGGTAGGTCACTCGCCTGTTTTCGTCAAGCATTTTCCTCACAGCAGTAACGTTTTCCTCCGTAACTGACGTTCGTGGCCTTCCCGGCCTCTCAGAATCCTCAAGAGTGAAATTTCCCCTTTGGAATTCTCTATACCACCTGAATATCGTTGTACGATGTGGACAATCATCATCTAGTGCAAGAGTCATTTCTTCTAAGCACTGGTCTATGGTTAAACCACGCACGAAATTATACCGCAAAACTGTCCTTATCTCATTTCGTGACCACGATGCCATCGCAAGCACTTTACACTCTCACTACTAATGAATAACTGAGCCCATTGACTTGGCGCGGCGGCTACTATGCACGTATGAACATGTCTCAACATGCAGCAACAAGCAGCTTCCTGTGAGTCATTGTTGCGTCATATTGCAAAACTTTCCTAGTACCCTTTGTAATATTGAATATTATGCATCTTTTTTAACATTATTTTGTATGTTTTTTATTCAATGGAGTTTAAGAATTTAAGTATTTTCTTCCTCCAAAATGGATTTAAATGAAAAAACTAATGTTCACATTGAAAACATCTTTGTGAGTTTTAAGAGAAAAAAAAAAAAAAAAAGTGGTGGAAACACTCCATTAGTTACATTGTATAGTTTTTGGCGTGTTTAATTAAAATAAAGTTTGGTTCCTGTCATAAATTTATTTTTATATTTTTAACAAATGTTTTAGTGGCGTGTATAAATTACTCAATGTACATTATAATAATATTTTAATCATACTTATACATTATAATAACATTTTAATACATCCTGTACATTGTAAGTTCGTTATTAATATATGTTTTTAAAATACATTTGATTTAAAGGATTTTCGGCAACAGCGCACACTCCTTCCCCAATTAGTCCGTTAAATTGAGGGCCTACTGTATTTACGGGTGTTTTTTTTGGGGGGGGGAGAGGCAATTCCATTAATAAATCACGTTCATTTATTATTTAGGCTACTAAAAGCAAAAATAGATAACTGCAAGAATGAAAATAATATTTATTTATATATATTTATTAGCAAATAATGAATTTAGTAAGTATTTTAATAAATTTACAAGTTTATTTCTGTATAGTAATTACTTATACAATGATTACATACAGGATACTATCACAGTATTCCATAGTACAGGAACTCCCCGACTTACAGAAATTTGACTTTACATAAGTTTTTGCCGGCCGGTGCAAACAAAAAAAATCGTGGAACCGTATTTTGCACCCCATAGGAATAAATGGAGGTATGTGAAAATATCGTAATGTGAACCCAATAACACATTTTTTTTTTTTTTTAATTTGTTCCAAGTAATTGGAAGTTGAAAATTTCGCTATATTACTAAGCTTATTTATTTATCTCTCTAAAAGATCATATTTATAATGGAAATTGCACTACCCTTTCATCATTATCATATGTTCTGTTATAAGAATCAATTTTGAAAGCTTTTGTGATATTTTTCTAAAGCATGTTTCTGGAGGTCATGACCAAAAAAAACAATAAAAACAATTTGCACTTTCCAGTTTATTATAAATGGGCAGTAAATTCGATCTTATTGCATTTGCGATAATCCCGATAACTGGAATTCGGTGCGTTTTTACATTACGATATTATGGTGAAATGTGTTCCCCTTCACTGAAATCTTCAATCATATAAAAAACAGAAACTTCTCTTCATTCCTATTTACATATTACAATGATGGAGGGAAAGGGACCAACAGAAAGTGCAAGTGCTGGCAATGCCAGGAAATGAAACAAAATTGATTTAGAAATGAAGATGAAAATGATTAAGAAGTATGAAGCAGAACAAAGTTTGTCATCTATTGCAAGGGAATTAGGTCTCGCTGCTTCAACAGTGAATACTATTTTAAAGGACAGTGCACATGTGCAAGTATAAAAGAACATGTCAAAGGATCAGCGCATTTAAGATCAACAGTAATCACAAAACAGCGTTCAGGTGCTATATCGAAAATGGAACAACTGTTAATAATATGGATGAAAAATCAGATTCAGAAGCAAGTACCGCTAAGTCTAATGACCATTCAAGCAAATGCAAGAAGTATTTATGAAGATATTAAGGATAAGTATGGCGACCCCCAAGCCAAGTTCATGGCAAGCAACAGGTTCAAGTATCACGCTGGTTTCTACAACATTAAAGTATGCGGTGAAGTCTCCAGTGCCAATTCTGCAGCTGCAGAGAAATTTTGTGTTGGAAAAAATTATTGATGAAGGCGGCTATTCAACACAGCAAATTTTTAACGTTGATGAGACTGCTCTGTATTAGAATAAAATGCCGGATCGATCATACATTGCCAAAGAGGAAAATACAATGCCAGGTTTCAAGGCGTCAAAAGATAGGGCCATGCTCTTGCATGGGGCTAATGCAGCGGGAGATTACAGATTAAAACCATTGCTTGTGTACCATTCTGGAAATCCTTGTGCATTTAAGAGCATCAATAATGCCACCCTACTCGTGCATTTCCGATCAAACCAGAGAGCATGGATAACAATATATCTGTTTGAGGATTGGTTTAAATGCTGCTTCATTTCCAAGGTTGAAAAATATTGTAAAGACAATGATATTCCTTTCAAGATTTTGCTTCTATTACATAATGCTCCTGGACATCTTACGCATCTAGATTTCAATTCGAACGTGAGTCATATTTCTAGCACCAAACACGACTTCACTCATCCAACCTATGGATCAGGGTGTTATTTGGAATTTAAAAGCATACTATTTCCGCACATTTGCTCAGGCATTCTCTGCAGTAGACAATGAGAAAAATTTTACGTCAAGAGGGAATCCTACAATATTTACCACGCCATCTTAAACATTAATAATGCCTGGGCGGAAATTACTAAAAGTTGTTTAAATGGTGCATGAAAGAAAATATGCCTATGATACGTAAAAGGCTTCGAAGGGTTTGAAAATTACAACTCATACGAAGAGGTTACAGATAAGATTGTAAAGGTTGCAGAGCTGCTACAGTTGGAGGTTGTTGCCAAAGAAGCCAATCTATAGGTTATGGAAGCAGTTATGTAACCAAAAGGTGAAGGAATTAACAGAGGAGGAAGAGAAGGAATTATCTAACAAAGAACTTATCGACTTGCAGGCAGCGATAATGAAAGAAGAAAATGCTGACGAAGTTCAAGATGAACCAAATGAGGAGCCGAGATGCTTCATCACCAGAGAGATGGCAATGGCAAGGTTTGAGAAGATGGATCCTGACAGTGAACGATTCTTAAAAGTTAACAGAGGGGTGAATGATATGCTTGCTTGCTACAAAGAAATCTACGATGAAAAGAAAAACGCCACCATCCAGTCATCCATTAATATGTTCTTTCGTAACTTTGAGTGGCCGACCCTTAAATCTCCACAGCCCTCAACCTCCGCAGCGGCGTACTTATCAGCTGAAGACATCGATTCTGGGAATGATGCTCGAGAGGTAAAACTTAACTTACTGACATTATGCCTGTCTCCTCTCTTTTTTTGTAATTTAATAATTTTGAAATTTTTCTAAATTGCATTCTTCTGTAATTTTTCCTGTGCATGAGATAAAATATTGAATAAATATAATAAATAATTCTATTTACATGTTCGTCGAACATTTCTTTTTTGATTCAATCAATTCAGTGAGCACAGCTGTGAGTGCTGCACAAGCATTGTGGAAATTTTCGACTTACGTAGTGTTCCACAGAACGCAACCCTTACGTAAGTTGGGGAGTTCCTGTATATAATAATAGTAATCTGACAATGAAATGTTTATGTCTCATAATGGCTATGAAAGCAGTCAATGTTGAATACAGGAAATTTTATTTTTGATAGTGTTTAGATTGTTTCCCATTACAGAAAATAGATATTTTGAATATGTTTCTTTATATTTCCCCTTAGAATCTGAAGCATAGCATGATCAACATCCTAACACACATTTCTTATGCATATCTTTATTGTGGATACATCAGGAGCAGTTTCATATACCAATACTTTAATATGTTTCTACAGGGGAAAAAATCCTACTTGATCAAGGTTGGAACAGGACCTCTGAAGCCAATCTATAGGTTATGGAAGCAGTTATGTAACCAAAAGTTGTTTTTGGTGTTTAGGTGCATCAGCAAATTAGACCATATTGTGCTATTCTGTATTATGCCTGTACAAGTGTGTGTCCATGGAACAATTTAAATGTTGCGCAGGTTGAAAAACTTGTAATAGCTCACAGGGGGGGGGGACCCCACTCCCTCCATCTGAGATTGGCTAACTACATCCCTGACAGAAGAGGCCTTTAACAATTCCTCCAGTATATGACAAGACTCAAACCCAGACCTCTCCAAACGAGCAACAGGCAGCAAAGCCACCATGCTGTCACAGAAGATGTAGTCATTATCTAACATTCGGTAGTAACCGTCACATTGGAACCATATGAATTAATGAGTTGCAACAGAATACCATCAAACCAAGATTGTAACATTTCTTCAAGTATAAATCTCAGATCATCATCATCATCAGGCATCTTTAATCCACTGCAGGATGAAGGCCTCTCCAGAAACTTTCCAGTTCCTTCTGTTTTGTGCAATGGCCATCCATTTACTACCCACAAACTCATGAATTTCATCTATCCATCTCCGCTGTTGTCTTCCAGGTTTTCTTCTAGCTCCTCTTGGGTACCATTCTGTTATTTTCTTAGTCCATCTGTCATAATGTCTTCGAGCTGTGTGTCCTGCCCAAGACCATTTTAGTTCTTTAGTTTTGATAAGAATGTCCTTTACTTGAGTTTGCTGCCTAATCCATGTGTTTCTCTTCTTATCTAACAGTCTTATTCCCAATATAATTCGTTCCATTCTTCGCTGTGTAGTTCTCAGCTTCTCTTCCATTCTTTTGGTGAGTGCCCAAGTTTCACTTCCATAAGTCATGGTGGGGAGTATACATTGGTTCATTATTTTACGTTTCAGACAAACTGGGATATTGCTCTTCAGTATGTGACTATATTTCCTGAATGCTATCCATCCAAAATTTATTCTTCTCTTGACTTCCAGCCATATATCATTATTACAGCTAATAACTTGTTCCAGATAAGTATATGACTCCACCTTTTCAATTACTGCTCCTTCAATCATTATGTCCCTTTTTGTGGCATACTTGTTCATCATTACTTTTGTTTTAGCCACATTCATCTTTAGTCAAAAATGCTTACTAACTGTGCATAACTGATTAAGATTTTCCTCTAATTCTTTGGGATCGTGGTTTATGACCACAATGTCATCTGCAAATCGTAAATGGTTTAGGTACTCTCCATTCACATTGACTCCTTTCTGCGACCAGTCTAATCTTATGAAAGCTTCCTCAAGGGCAGCAGTAAACAGCTTCGGAGATATTGTGTCTCCTTGTCGAAATCCTTTCTCGATTTTAAATTTCCTACTGTCTTTGTCTAGTCTAATAAAGGAGCTAGCATTCTCATATATTTTCTTCAAAATTATAACATACGGGATATCTATTCCTTGTCTTTCCAGTGCCCAAAACATTGCCTTATGCTGTATGGAGTCAAATGCCTTTTCATTATCCACAAATGCCAGGCAAAATGGTGTTTTATATTCATTTACTTTCTCCATTAGCTGTGATATTACGTAAAGAGGATCCATAGTTGGGAATCCTGTCCTAAAGCCAGCTTGCTCTTTTGGTTGATTCTCATCAAGTATTCTTTCTAATCTGTTAGTAATGACCATTGTGACAAACTTGCAGATGTGGGATAACAAGCTAACTGGTCTGTAATTTCCAATTTCTGAATTATCTCCTTTCTTATGCAGCAAAACTATGATTGCATTATTCCACTCTACACATACAGATGAAAATCAAGATTTAATTTCACGAGCATTACTCAGTTTTTTGGTAAAAGTAGAGACAAAAAATCAAGCATTCAATAAAAGAGCAATGAAGTTTTTTGCCTCTTGCAATGGCATGCACAAAACAACTTTTTCATATGAGAAAATTAAAAAAAAAAAAAAAAAAATCAATACAAAGGAATTCAGTGGTTACTAGTTCCACTCTACACCTTAGTCACTTCTTTATCAGGACTGAAAATTAGTGAATCAAAGAACAGCAGCAAAATAGAAACCACACTGATTATCTTCTGTTTCTACAAATTTATATTATTATAATCCTATTTAATTTTAATAGAATATTATTCTGTTGATTCATTTTAATGATAAAGACATTAATGAATATGAAAAAATTATTTCATTAAAATTATTGTTGACTGAAGAATTTTATAAATGGCAAAAAAAAATTCATATACAGTATTTACATTTATTTTAATGATCTATGGTATAAAATTCAGAAAATACCAGTCGGTGATACATTTTGAGTTGAGAACCTCTGATTTATTTTATTATTATTAAGATTTTATTATTATGATTTACTGCCATTAATTTCACATTACATGAATATATATGCTCCAAGTTATGAACTATAGTAAATACGAAAAAAATATGAGGATTAACTTACATGCTAACAATAAAGACACAACTACTGTCATTGCTGTGTTGGTAGCATCTGAAAATGTCAGAGCATCTCCAGTGTGTGAATTCAGGTAGTCAACAGCATGTTTAAAGATGAAAGGCACTTCAACATTGATGAGCTGCAAAAAATATAAATCATTAGCAATAAAATAAAATAAAAATTGGACACACTATACTTATTCAAGTATAAAGCAGCCCCATCCCTAGAAGTGTTAAAATATAGTAAAAGTTTTCTATTTCCCAAGAAAAATTTTGGGAAATATTGCATACTCAATATTGCATTGAGTATCATAAGCCCCATGATACTCAATGCAATTCCAATATGTTTTAGTTTAGTCACTATGGTCCCCAACATTTTTGTGTCTATGGCAATATTTGACAGTTTAGGAGAGTGTGAGGCAAACACTAACCACACAATATGAAGCAAAATATAGCTACAATTAGTGCAAAGAAGAACTTCAAAGTATAATAAGCTACAAAGTGTGCAAGAAAAAACAGGAACATCATGATATGGTAGTATAGCCCACATTCCATGCCGTCACACTGTTCTTACAAGCTTACTAGTAACAACTGTCACACATTAAACACACAGTGCACATCACATGATAGCGTTCCATTGGAAAGTAAACTACTACTTACAAACTTTGATAAGCTTTAGCACAAATTATGTGGATGCTAATGCATATCTTATATACATTCCCTATTCATATTAGCCCTAATTATTCATAAATTCTTTCCATGAGAATCCAACAGTACCTGCAGGCACCTTGCAGGAGACCAGCAGTTTCAGTCTTATTCTTACTTATTGTAAAGTGGTAAAATCTTTCCTCAATTTGAATTTATGCCCCCTCAGGTTCGTGCAATCCTAGCAAGAGGAAGAATCCCATCAGCACTGGGTCTGCTCAACCCATTCAAGGCTTATACACCTCAATCAGATCATCTCGCAAGTACCTAGTCTCCAGATTCTGCAATTTGCAGAACTTAAGACTTTCTTGGTAAGGCCACCCCTTCGTTCCCCTAACCAATCTAGTTGCCCTTCTATGTACTCGGTCAAGCAACTCTACATACTTCCTAAAATGAGGCCTCCAGACCTGTATGCAGTACTCAAGGCATGGCCTTACCATTGCCTTATATAAAGGGATAATCACCTAATTTTCCCTACTAGCAAAATTCCTGTATATCATTGACAAGACCCCAATGACTTACTCTAGCAGCCTGTCTGCACTGCTCAGAAAATTTCATATCTGACTGCACAATTACTCCCAGATGTTTTCCATTTTCTACCACACAGTTGGTACGTTACTCTGGGGTTACTTCTACCCATATGCAGTACTTTGCATTTGTCAATGTTAAACTTCAGTTGCCACTTCTCAGCCCATCTGCCCAACTTTTCTAGATCCTGTTGCAGTAGCACACTTCTATTACTGTCATAACAACCCTGCCAACCTTTGTATCATCTGCAAACTTTGACATTAAGCCTGATATACTTTCATCAATATTATTGATAAATATACAAAACAACAGTGGGCCCAACACTGAACCCTGAGGGAATCCATTAATAACATTAGTCCACAAAGAGCAGCATCCATTGATTACCACTCTCTGTCTTCTCCCACTCAACCACCCTTTTATCCATTGTAGCAACTTGCCCTTAATACCATACTGCTCCAATTTGTACAGTAGTCTTCCATGTGCAACAGTGTCAAAAGCTTTCCTGAAATCCAAGTATATGATATGAAAATTATTTTTTGCATCCAGTTCCTTTTTAACCACTTCATAGTATCTAATCAAATTTGTCAGACAAGACTTTCCCTTAACAAACCCATGCTGTGTCTGAATTATTACTGCAGTCCTGTCTAATGATCCTGTAATGCATCTTTAACCAGTGACTCATTTTCCCCAGAACAGAAGTTAAACCAACTCTTCTATAATTACTTATCACCTTTAGATCCTCCTTTGTGAATTGGCAACACATTTGCATGCCCCCAGTACATAGGGACTTCCCCTGAGTCCAATGATGCTCTCTTAATCATAGTTAAGGGTTTGCTTACTATCTTTGCCACCTCCTTTAATATAATCCCATCCATCCATCCCAGGTGCCTTTCTTATGTTTAACTTCAACAATTTCTCCCCACTTTGGTCTCAATTATCAGAAAATCATTAAGCACTTTTGTTACAGTTTGATAAACTTCTGGCATTCTCCTCCTTTAATAACTCATGTGTGAATGTAGATGCAAAATACTTATTCAGATTGTTAGCTATCTGAGCAGGATCATCAACACTGGCATCATTGATATCAAGTGGACCAATCTGATTCATCCCCTTCCTTCTAGAGTTTATATAAGTAAAGAAGTCCTTGCTGTTTTTCTTAGCATCCTTTGCTAAATATTTCTCATAATCTGCCTTCGCTTGCCTAACTTCCTTATTGACTTCGTTACAGACTAGGTTATATATCTATCATAGGCTGTGTCGCCTAATATTTTATATGCATCTCATGCATTTTTCTTCTCTGCCACGAGTCTCATTAGTTCATTTGACATCCATTTAGGTCTAAACCTTGAACAGCATTTCTTAATCGGTATGAAAAGCCTAGTAGCTTCCATGATTACTTCCTTGAATTAATCCCAATTAGGATTTGCTGCTGGTAACATCATCATTTGGTCCCACTGTATATAATTTAAAAATTGTCTGAGACCACTGTAGTCACCTTTATGGAAGCAAAAACCCTTCCCTTTACCCCTGATGATAGTAATATCTTTAAGTAAATCCCACCTCAGTACACTCTGATCACTGCCACCCAGTGATTCCTTTAGTCAAGATTGGGTATTTTCAAAACGTTTTACATGTTGACCAGTGATTGTCCACAGATGAGTAACATAAGCCAGAATATCGCCAGTAGTTCAATATTGACGGAATCCATACTGGTGAACATTCATCAGACGGAAGGTTTCTAGACAGTTTAGGAGTCAGTGCTTAATGGATTTCTCCATTACTTTAAAAAAAAATAAGTGCAATGGGACGATAATTGAATGGGAGGAATTTATTATCCTGTTCAGGAACTGGTTGTATATGGGAAAATTTCCATGGAGAAGGGAAAACACAAGTGTAATAAGAGAGTGTAAAAAAATGCACACAACAGGAATAAGCTCAGGAGTACAGGTCTTGAGAACGTGGAGAAATACCATCAGGACCAGGTGCTTTCTTGGCATCTAGACAGTTCAAAATTCTTCTGACACAGTTTTGATGGAAGACCACAGGAGGCATTGAATGGAGTGTAATGGGAACAGTAAGAGGTGGTTGACCAAGGTCATCAATACAAGAGTTAGAAAAAAAACTACAATGTTAACATGTTTCCTTTATCTTTAACTGAAGTGGCAATAGAACCATCAGGATTAAACAGTTGTGGTTGTAGAGATGGGCATAAAGTATGGTCAATAACTCTGACAAGAGACCAGAATGCTCAACTACCAACTGGACAAAAAGAAAGTTTTCTACTTTTAGCCTGTTCAAAATCAAGTTGACTGATTAATAACTGCTTTACAATTTTTGCGAGCTTTGGTGTAGGTAGAAAATGAACTTGGAGATTTGGATACAAGTCAACTGCGATATGCAATATTCTTATCTTGAACAGCCTTAGCACATTTATTGGAAAACCAAGGTTTAGATAAAGGACAAGATGTTATGGTGGAGTGTGGAATAAAGGATTTCATCACTACAAGAATAATTTCACTGACATGATCTGAGAAAATGATGACATCAGAAGATTTGAAACAGTAATCACACCAAGGAAAAGCAGTCTCACAGATCACCCCATTTTGCATTCATGTAATGCCAAACAACACGAGGATGACAATGGCCACAAGAGAAAGGCTCCATTGGAGAACAGACATCACCAAGTTGTGAATCCACTGACATCTGATCTTTGAATTTCCCCAATTTGTCAATTCAACTATCCCACGGTGGTAACTCATTCCAATAATTAACAACTTGCAGGCTGTTAATTGTAGATATGGACTGGATTGCAGGAAGGCCTCCTACAATCCAGTTTGCATATTTTTCGCAATAATTAGAATTTATGCCATCTAGTTCTGGAATTATTTATAAATAGTGCAAAATTCAACTTCATTCATTTTACTATACCCTTTCAGAGACTTGTAGACCTCAATTAGATGCCCTCTGAAATGACTGGCTGACAAGCTATGTAGCCCACACCTTCAGTCTTCCCTCATATGGGTACTTTCGCAAATCTCTCACAAACCTTTCACAAATCTAAAAAAGATGTCAAGAAGCTCAGCATCTTTTTTTAGATGCAACTTCCATACTTGGACACAGTATTCCAGCTGCAACCTTACACAGGGAGATTATGATCTCCCTACCTTCCAGAAACAAATGTTCAATAAATATTGATAGAACACCATAGGCCTTCCTTGCCACTTGTCTTTAATGTTTTGAGAACTTTATGTCCGACCGTATCAGAACTCCAAAATCCCTTTCTTCCTCTGTTTTAAATTCAATCCCACAAAATGTGTAAGTTGTTGTTGTTTGGTTTTTAGGAGCATTAGCAACTAAGGCCATATTGCTCGGGGAATATGCGGTGGTCATTCCCTGACCTTTCCGCACCCTCCGTATTTGGTGGTGACGGGCTCGAACCCCGGTCTAATCAAGAAGCGTGTGCTACGCACTGCTGCTCCTTCCCACCTGGCTACGGAGGCGCCCCGTGTAAGTTGTTTTGGGGATGCTGTTCCCTAACTGGAAAACCTTGCATTGAAATAAGAGGTGCTACCCAAATATTCCTGAAATTTGAATGTTGCAATGGGGAACTGAGTCTAGTACGGACTTGTGGTGCTAGGTAACACTGCATGCATCCTTTGTGAATCTGTGTGGCACATGGCATCGGGGTGGATAGTCATTGAATATTTATGTACAGTTCTTTGGCGGTGTGTTTCACGTAATTTGCAATTGTTGCAATGGCTGATGCAAGCAACGTGCTTACACCAAGTTTTGTTTCCTTCTTAACGATACAGTAGCAGAAACCCATAAGAAGTTGAAACAAGCTTTTGGTGACAATGCTTTAGGCTAGATGCAGACATACTACTGGTTTAACCATTTTAAAAATAGTCAAATGTTGGTTGCTGACTACAATCGCTCTGGGTATCCATCATCGAGCACCACCCTGGAAAATGCTGTAAAAGTTAAGGCAATGATCCATGAAGACTGCAGGCGGACCATCCATGACATTTGTGGAATTGTAGGACTATTGTATGGTACATGTCAGCAGATTTTGTCAGACGAGTTGAACATGAGAAGGATTGCGGCCAAGTTCATGCCACGGTTACTGAGTGAAGACCAAAAACAACATAGCATGGAAATTAGCAGAGATCTTCAAGAACGGACCAGGAGTGATCAAAACTTCCTTTCTACAGTCATCACTGGTGACAAGAGTTGGATACTAGCTCCCTGTGACTTCTTCCTCTTCCCAAGAATGAAAATCAAGCTGAAAGGTCAAAGATTTGACAGCATAGAGGATATCCAAACCAAATCGTAAGCGGTGCTGAACATTATGACAAAGAAGGACTTTCAGGATGCATTCAAATCATGGGAGAACACTGGGATCTGTGTTTATGCTCTCAAAGGGACTACTTTGAAGGTGACGGTGGCAAATAAGACCACATCAGTCTAATTTATTTTATAAATACATTTCAGGAACTTTTGGGTAGCACCTCGTATAGCTCCCACTTTTCTGACCATTCTTGAATGCCTATCTGAGTAATCCTGAAAGAGTGATGCTTAGAACTGATCATTAACGGCTCTGCAAATGTTCACATAATCTGTTGCCACCTTGGCTTCAGGCTGTGAGGACACAACTTTTTCATGTTCCCAGTTATTTAGTTATTAAGTTATGGACTTTTTACAGGTAACTTGAATCTAAACGTATTTTTGTTGTATTGGTAAGTTTATGCTTATTTCTGACCAGTTTTCATTCCTATATCATTGCAATGGCATAATCAATACTTGTGGCCATTGTTGTACCATCCCCACGATGACTATAATATCCAGAACTCTGTAAATATTAAAGGTATTCATTTTATCTCTGATTCTTCTGTTGATTACTACTAATCAACAATCAATTTGTTTGTTATTTGGTTTTTAGGAGCATTAGCAACTAAGGCCATATTGCTCCGGGATTATGCGGTGGTCATTCCCTGACCTTTCTGCATCCTCCGTATTTGGTGGTGACTGGTTCGAACCCCGGTCTAATCAAGAAGTGTGTGCTACGCACTGCTGCTCCTTCCCACCTGGCTACGGAGGCACCTTAGTAGTAATAATTTTACACGCCCCCACAATATTTTTGACTGCTACGATTCATTCAACCTGCAGTGAGGCTAAAAAAGATATGAGGCAGGTAGTTTCTCAGAATAGACATGAGGATGATAGGGCGAGTTTACCTCAGGGTCTATGTCAAAGAAGAGGACCCAGTGGGCTATATGTTTGCTCAGAAAATTGTCCCAGACCAGCGATTCAAGGGAAACCACTGATAGTGAGACAAGCTCCAGTTCAACAGACTCTAGCAAAAACAAATGAAAGGACTAAACATAAATAGCCCAAAATACAGAATACTGACAAACCTGACATGACCAAAGAACAGATTAATAATCAATCTAGCCACAGCCACAAATGTAAAGACGTACCAGTAATGCAAAAACTTGTGATCACTTCCAGAATGCAACTAGAGGAATTGATGGCCATGCAAATTAACAAAACGACATCAGCAGTGTGCCAACAAATAATCCAGTATTGGCTTGAGATTAAGAAGACTGCCACAGAATTGATCATCCAGAACCAGGTGCTTTCAGCCTGAATAGAATTAACCATTAAAGAGAAAAGTTTTTACCAGAGACAACCATGTGCAGGTCCCTAGGACAAAATACCAACAGCGGGAAAGCTTCAAACAAGCAAGGTCAGGCTATGACATCTGGAACTGATTGTCCAATAGCTTGTTATATATGGTTATTATATTATGCTTTATCAGTCAGTTACTGTTACATATGTTAACTATGCTGATGCATTGTGAAAGAATAACGTTTGCATGTACTTCTTTTTGAGATATTAGAGTGCCAGTGGGTATAGTTGACAACTTTGAAATTGAAGGAGTCTCAATTGTAGATGTTGATGGATGTTGTCATTGGATTTTTCCAGAGTCAGTTCTGAAGGTTAAATGTTGGCTAACTGTTGTATGAAGTTGGTACAGTTTATCACAAGTAAGTCATCAATGTATCTGAACATTGATAGTTCAGCTGGTAATGCAGTGCAGTTTCAGCATAGTATAGATAAAGGTTAGCCAGAACACACCTGGCTAGACTACCCATTGGTGTTCCTTTGGTCTGCAGGTAGATGGTTCTTCCATCAGTAATATAGTTGTTTGCAATGCAGAGGTTGGTTAAGATGTTCCACAATGTTGGTTTGCAATTTATCATGTGACTGTAGTTATTATACAGTGTGTCAAGGACTATTTTTAAGTTTGGTAGGTCTATGATGGTGAAGAGGCTGTAAAAATCATACATTGACATCCTGGTGATGTTACTGGCTTTTAATGCATCTATTATGGACTGGTTGTTATAAATAATTCTGCTATTTGGTAATGCGTTTAGGGTGGGTTTCAGAAATAGTTCTAAAATCTTCCCTGGTTTGTGTGCATAGCTATGCTTACATGATGAATCTAAATCGTATAGGATTTTTGTGGAACTTGGGTATAAAATAGATGTATGGTAGGTTATAATTGTTAAAGTTAATTTTTAATTTCTTACTGAAGGCAATAAGCTTCTTGGTGATGATACTATTGTTGTTTGGTTATAGGTTTGTATGTGTTACTTGAGTTCAGTTCTGTATTTAACATATGATAATAAAAATGTTCGCAGATAAATGCAAAATTGTTAGAGGCTTTATGTATGGTAGTTATTCATCATCATCATCTTTAATCCACTGCAGGATGAAGGCCTCTCCAAAAACTTTCCAGTTCCTTCTGTTTTGTGCAATGGCCATCCATTTACTACCCACAAACTCATGAATTTCTTCTATCCATCTCCGTCATTGTCTTCCAGGTTTTCTTCTAGCTCCTCTTGGATACCATTCTATTATACTCTTAGTCCATCTGTCATCATGTCTTCGAGCTATGTGTCCTGCCCAAGACCATTTTAGTTCTTTAATTTTGATAAGAATGTCCTTTACTTGAGTTTGCTGCCTAATCCATGTGTTTCTTTCTTATCTAACAGTCTGATTCCCAATATAATTCGTTCCATTCTTTGCTGTGTAGTTCTCAGCTTCTCTTCCATTCTTTTGGTGAGTGCCCAAGTTTCACTTCCATAAGTCATGGTGGGTAGTAGACATTGGTTCATAATTTTACGTTTCAGAAAAAATTGGGATATTGCTCCTCAGTATGTGACCATATTTCCTGAATGCTAACCATCCAAAATTTATTCTTCTCTTGATTTCCAGCCATTTATCATTATTACAGCTAATGACCTGTCCCAGATAAGTATATGCCTTTTCAATTACTGCTCCTTCAATCATTATATCCCTTTCTATGGCATACTTGTTCATCATTATTTTTGTTTTAGCCGTATTCATCTTCAGTCAAAAATCCTTACTAACTCTGCATAACTGATTAAGATTTTCCTCTAATTCTTCGGAATCGTGGCTTATGACCACAATGTCATCTGCAAATCGTAAATGGTTTAGGTACTCTCCATTCACATTGACTCCTTTCTGCGACCAGTCTAATCTTATGAAAGCTGTTGTTGTTGTTGTTTGGTTTTTAGGAGCATTAGCAACTAAGGCCATATTGCTCCGGGAATATGCGGTGGTCATTCGCTGACCTTTCCGTATCCTCTGTATTTGGTGGTGATGGGCTCAAACCCCGGTCTAATCAAGAAGTGTGTGCTACGCACTGCTGCTCCTTCCCACCTGGCTACGGAGGCGCCTTTCTGAAAGCTTCCTCAAGGGCAGCAGTAAACAACTTCGAAGATATTGTGTCTCCTTGTCAAACTCCTTTCTCAGTTTTAAATTTGCTGCTGTCTTTGTCTAGTCTAATAAAGGAGGTAGCGTTCTCATATATTTTCTTCAAAATCATAATATATGGGGTATCTATGCCTTGTCTTTCCAGTGACCGAAATATTGCCTTATGCTGTATGGAGTCAAATGCCTTTTCATAATCCACAAATGCCAGGCATAATGATGACATCCTGTTTTATATTCATTTGCTTTCTCCATTAGCTATGATTTTATGTGAAGGTGATCCATAGTTGAGAATCCCATCATAAAGCCAGCTTGCTCTTTCGGTTGATTCTCATCAAGTATTCTTTCTAATCTGTTAGTAATGACCCTTGTGAACAACTTGTAGATGTGGGATAACAAACTAATTGGTCTATAATTTTCAATTTCTGATTTATCTTCTTTCTTATGCAGCAAAACTATGATTGCATTATTCCACTCCTTAGGAATCACATCTTTTCTAATGCATTTTGTGAAGTGTCTTGCCTGTTTTTGTGCTATGTCTCTTCCTCCCAATGTTAACAACTCTACAGTAACTTCATCTTCCCCTGGGGCTTTCTGATTCTTCATTTTCTTCAAAGCATGTTCTACCTCATCAGGAAGAATATCGGGTATGTCATATGTGTTACTAATTTGCGATCCATCTTCCCCGCTGCTGGCATCATTCCCTCGCTCCTTGTATAATTCTCTATAGTAGTCTTCTGCTATTTGAATTATGCTTTCTCTGTATTTATAAGTAAAAAAAAAAATTTATAAGTACACCATCGCTATTCTTCAGTTTCAGTATCATTTGTCTTTCTGTGTTATTGCCAATGGCTGCTGATTTAAGTCCTTTGTTTTCCCTTAATGCTTGTTCTGCTTTTCTTGTGTTAAATCTTCTTATGTTCTCTCTGAGTCTCTTTCTAATGGCTTTGCATAACTCAGTATACTCAATTTTCTCCTTGTTAGTGTTTATCTTGCTCTTCATTTGTCGTCTTCGGTTCATCATGACAAGTGTTTCTTGACTAATTTTTGCTTCTTTGGATTTCTTTTTACCTATAGGTTTCTTGAGCTTCATCACTTTCAGAAAGTTGTAATATTCCTTGTCGATATCCTGATAATGAACAGTCTGCAGAAGTTCAAACTTGTTCTTAAGTTCCAGTACATACTGCTTTTTCTCCTCTTTTGTTATCTCAAAGATCTTCGTATTATTTACTCGAGTCAGTTTTTTCCTTTCTTTTCTTACATCTATATCAAGTGTGCATCTTACCATTCTGTTATCACTTCCAACATTTACCTTGTTCAGAACGGTAACATCATTCATGATATATCTTCTGTTAGTGAGGATGAAGTCTATTTCATTAGTTGTTAATCCATTTGTGATCTTCCATGTCCACTTTCTGTTCACCCTTTTCTTGAAAAAAGTGTTCATTACTGATAATCCCCAAGATTCTGCAAATTCCACCTATGCAAGTTTCACCTCTTTCATTTCTTTCACCAATTCCAAAATTTCCTATAGTTCCTCTTTCTGTGCTATTTTGTCTCTGTCTAACCTTAGCATTGGAGTCCCCCATAATGATAGTATAGTGGGTTTTCTGCTCATCTAGAAGACTCTTCAAGCTCTTCATCATCATGGCTCGATGTTGGTGCAAAAATCATTATAACCTTTGGCTTGTACCTCTTAGAAATCCTGAGTAGGAGTCTTGACACCCTTGGTGATGTACTTTTGAAATCCAAAATGTTGCTTTTTAATCTTTATGGACCAGAAAGCCAACTCCACCTTCACTCCTTTCACTGTTTCCATTGGTGTACATCAGATTTCCATGAATCCGTAGCCAGGTGGGCAGGAGCGGCAGTGCGTAGCACACGCTTCTTGATTAGACCAGGATTCGAGCCCGTGACCATCAAGGCCGCCATAGCCTAGTGGTCAGGCGCGCGGGTGCATAAGTACACGTGCCTTGAGTGACCGGGGTTCAAGCCCGTGACTACTGAATACGGTGCTGTTTGTAATATTCTGTCTATCTTGTGAACTCCTCTGACCGTTTGGTCGTCCCGGAGTATAAACAGAAAAATTTATTTATTTTTAAATACAGAGGATGCAGAAAGGTCAGGGAATGACCAACGCATATCCCCGGAGTAATATGGCCTTAGTTGCTAATGCTCCTAAAAACGAAATAACAACATCAGGTTTCCACTTGATAAACTTATAAATAATTCATTACTACTTCTTGTTTTAGCCAAACCGATGATATTCCAATTCACATTTTCTAATTCCTTTTCCAGCTCTAATATCCTGTCTTCACCGATGAGCAATCTTACGTTGTACCAGGCCAAGTTGTTTCCGTGCATGGCAGCCTGGTCGTACCCAGAGATTCTTAGCACCCTCTGCTTTTACTCTGATCCTATAGCTGCCGTAAGAGGGATAGTGAAAGCCACTGGGGACTGAGGGCCATTTGTTTTGTTGTGCTGTCATGTGCTGGAGGGTAGTTATTATAAAGTGCTTATGCAATTCAGCTAGGTGCTATTTGATAGTGGAGAAACTGTGTTTTTTACCAGTGGTAAGTGTGGCACCATGTACAGCTAGGGTTTGATAATTATTGAGTAGGTCAGTGAGGACTGAGTTTATAAATATTTGGAAGGCTTCTATGGGTGTATTTATTTGTACGATAACAAAGCAAAAGTTGAGTAAATTGTGATACGGTTGTTTTTTTACCTTAATTTGGTTGATATGATGGTGCAGCCTGAATTTGAAGCCATGCACCATGATGTTTTTTAGTTCATTTGGTATTATGTCTAGATTACCAGTGATGATGTGTCCAAAATGAGTATTGACATAGGGTTTAAGATGTGGTTGGTTGCATATGCAACTGTTGGAATCTGATATAAATTTATCTAGATTGGTGGCTAAGGCTTTGTAATTACATGCTATCAGTCCAAAAGGCTTTGAGTAACTGAATCTTGATATTATTTGTAGGTTGTGGCAGTTGGTAGGGAGGAGATCACAGTGCTTATTAATGCACCTATTGATGTTCATTTTGTCCAGGTTGGTAATGTACCTTAATATTAAGGTGGTATGCTCTTTATTATTATCAATATTGATAATTTTTAATCAGATATCTGACTAAAATTTACAGATACCTCTGATTAGGTGTAAGTGCATAGATTTAATATCTGTATTATGGATGAATCTGGCGCCTCCATAGCCAGGTGGGCAGGAGCAGCAGTGCGTAGCACACGCTTCCTGATTAGACCGGAGTTCGAGCCTGTGACCACCAAATGCGGAGGATGCGGAAGATAAGGGAATGACCACTGCACATCCCCAGCCCAGATAAAGGGTGAGGGTAGGTGTCAGGAAGGGCATCTGGCCGTAAAAATTTCATGCCAAAACAGTAAAAATGCTGACCTCATATATAATGGGAAAAAGGCAAGGATAAAAAAAAATTATGGATGAATCTGTAGAGTGCTTTTAGCACACTAAGTTTTGTGCTGAAAAGTAGGTTATGGATTTTTTGTACTTCCGTATAACAGTTATCCCATTCAGAGATCAACTGTGAAAAGTTACCTAGTTTATAGGCTTGTTTGGATTTATTAATCTTGGCTTTAAATTTTTTGTGAGGTTTGGGTTTATTTACATCTTTAATCATTTGTAATTTGTTATAGATGCATATATCAGGTGTATTGCTGGAGATGATGTAGTGATGAAATTTGTTGTTTAGTCCGTATGGGTAAAGGGTTTTTAGTTTTAGCATGTATAACTCTTCTAATCTAATTCTTGAGCAGGGGTCAAATATATGTGCTAATATAGAGATATGGATATTTGTAAAGGGATGGACTTGAAATTGCTTATACTAAATTTCCTGTTCTAAGTTTTATTATGCTTATTGTGGTTGCAGTAGTTGTTGATGTCAGACCTGTGGAGGTTGAGTCTGAGGTGTAATTTGTTGCTGGTTTGTCCAACTTACTTCATATTGCAGGTGAGGCATGTAATGAAGTATATTACATTGCTATTTTTGCAGAATTTGGGTCCGTGGCATTCTCAGAAACACGAGAGTGAGGTGCATAGAAACAGAGGCCTTACTTTTTGGTGCATTTTGCTTGATTTTGACAGCTGGCCCTCATGAATGATGTTGGAATCATCTGAAGTACAGCATTAAGTACAGTAAACACCCGCTATTCGTGGGGGTTACGTTCCTGAGAAATGCCGCGAATACCGAAAACGCGAATACTGAGTTATGGCTCCCATAGTAATAAAGGGGTTCCGTTCCAAAGTATGAAATATATAAGAAAAACTAGTCTAAAATTTTGTCTATGTATGTATTATATGTACCTTCATAATATGACTATGTACATAGACAGTACATAGTGAAATGCAAGCATATGGCATCGAAATGAAAATAAGAAACAGTTTAATATTAAATGTAATATTTATTAGAAATTTCAAACAAATCTTTCAAACCAGTGCCTTTGCTAGCAAAAAAACTTATCCCGCCAGTGCTATCACCAGTTTCCTTTATCAACTTTTATTTTAATTTTTAATTTTGTTAAAATTATTTTTAACAAAACTCCTTTATCAACACCAAAGTGTTGATAAAGGAGTTTTGCCTTTTCACGAATGATGAGTGAACTTAACAGAATTTTATTTTGAGTTCGGTCTTCTATCCACAGATTTAAAGCTTTTCTCATTTTTTTCTAATAATTTAACATCACAAGTTATAGAGCAAATTTTTGAAGCAATTATAGTGCGTTTTCACGGACACAACGGCGGATTTTTTCTTCCGATTTCTTGATTTATCGTACCGTTGACTCATTGATTTTATAATGTTTTGCCACTGAGGAGACACTTTCACTATTACAAATTTTATCTAATAACTCAATTTTTTTTGCTAATGTCATCACCTTCTTTGATATTTTCACATTTCTCTTGTTATTCGTAGCCATATTTTTGTACGGGTTAGAAAGAACTTGTCCACAATAAGTCATTTTCTTCCGTTAACACACTCGAAAAAGTCTGTTTTACACTGCAAAACAGTAGATTTATCACTTTTGTAAGCATATCAATTTATAAATTGATAAATTTATTCAATTTATAAACATATAAATTAAAAGCAAATGACGAAACCTTCCATGACAAGCGCATAACACATACTGAACAAGGATTAGCGAGAAACATCCATGCTTGTGATTTTGTCACCCCTGTCCCCCACCCACTGAGCGCTGTTTTGACCGGGAAAGATAATTTTAACCACGCCCATGTTTTTTTTATGGCGGAAAATATTCACGGCGCTTTAAAATTCACATTTTTTTATGTTTCATTTTATATTAAATCGGCGATCGCGAATACGCGAAACCGCGAATACAGATACCGCGAATAGCGGGGGTTTACTGTATTTATAATATAATATTTTTGATTTTTTGTGTTGCAGGTTCGAATTGTGTTATTTTATGACTGCCTTTCCATGTTATCTAACCCGTTGGTTGATTACAGTACTTGCTGTTCTCTCTCCGCACTAAAAGCATAACCTCCTATTTTTTCTATATATATATATATATATATATATATAATCTAGGGGAATGAGTGGATGAATGGAATATGTGCTCCAAACCTTCCCTGGACAGCCATTGCGTCAACCATACAAGAGAATAAAAATTCCTAACAAACTCTCAAACACAGCTCAAAGTAACCCTGGGGAGGTGCTTTCTACCCCCCCCCCCCCAAACCATGAAGGCCTTGAACCTGGCTGATTGGGGAAGGGGGTATTTTTGGGGGAAAATAGGGAAATTACAAAAATTGGTACTACTAAAAGTAACAGGCTATGAGGAACCCGATAATGCTCCTCAAATGCTTTTAAAATAATCTTGCACAAAGTTATACATAAAAATAACTTGCCAACTGAACCCAGGCCTCTCCTAATGCATGAAGGTGCCAATGTATTGTGCTAACTAAGCTCCTACAGAAAATCTTATTGTTAGATGAAAAGTAGCAGTCTTTTATATTGCACATAGTAGTGGAATAGTATTTAAGGTAAGGCACCACTGGAGGTCACCCACATCTATGCCATCGGTGCTCTTGTGTAGTATACAGAACTCTGTAAATATCAGAAGTGTGTATGCATGCATAGTATTGTGTTGGGTTCTGTTGTTTTTCTGGCTACTTGGCCACAGGGCTCCTACTGGAACCCTACATTGCCCGCTGCTGACACCACTAGGAGGTAAGCCAGGCTGCCCATTATTCTCTGGCTGGACTCTGCCAGGGTCACCTGAGCTTCCTGGGGGAAAAAAAAAGAAAAGAAAAGGGAAGGAGGGCATATAGGAAGATAAGGGTAGAGGCGGTCCAAATGTGGGGTGACAGAAGTTGGACCAATAGGGAAGACGGTCCACCAAGCAGTATATAGGCAAAGTGGGGATTGGGGAAGGGGAGTGAAAGTCACAGAAGCAGGTGCTCCTGTGCCAGTGGCAACAGCCATGCGCTCAGTGTGAAGATCCTGCACTCTACCAAGTGCCAGCAGTGATTCCGCACCCTGCATAGAGTACCAGCATCCTACCCTGGCCAAGGGTTTGCATTGCAGAGAGTAACTCTGCAGATCCTGCACTTGAAGTGTTAGCATTATCCTACCCCTTTGGGAGGTTAGCATATTCCTATCCCACTAGGGGATTAACATGGTGGCCTTCAAATTCTAGTATTGGAGCATCTGCTCCACCTGACTGTGAGTACAGCCTGGGCAAATCATGCAAAAGCAGCATATGTCGATTCATCAGCTAGGAGGGATGCGTTCCTGGATATGTGGAGATCCTTGTATTTCCGTGAGTAGTCTTAATCATGGGTCATTGTTGGTTGGACATGCATATATCATGTTCCCAGATTTCCTCTCTGCCGCAGTGGCATCTAGGATCGCTTTCAATCCCAAGGGCTGTGAGCATCTGTTGAAAATGTACATATCCCATAAGCACAAAGGTGACTTGCCCAGGGAGGAGGCCTGGGGAAGGTAAAATTGACTGAGGGTAGAAACTTGGTAATTCTTCCCTTCTCAGTGTTGTTCCATTCTTCTTAATCTCTTGTAAATGTGTTGAGGATAGATGTCTAGCCATAATTGATTCTTGTCTGATACAAGCTCTTCAATTTTTTGCACACTGGGCAGGAAGTGTCTCTTATTGAATGGCTGTGTGGCAACTTTGCAGATTTGCAATTCATGCAGGATGCTGGCTGGTCTTTAGCAGGGCAATCCTTAAATTCATGGCCTTTCTGGGTGCAAGGACCACACGTGGACTCACATTGGTTGTGCGTGTGGGTTGTGTGGCCAAAGCGAAGGCAAATGTAACACTTTAATAAGGTATTTTAGCATTGCAACATGCTCCTTATATCGATGGTTTCCCCAGCCCACAAATATTCTATTCTGATTTTTGACGATTTTTCAGGCTCTCGGGGATAGCTCTACCACCCGTTAACATTTGAACAGGACTCTGCTTTGGTGTGATACTTATGTGCTATGTCTGCAGAAGAGTTGTCCTCTGGGAAGTGAGTACTGAGGTTCTTGAGGAAGAGTTCCTCCTGCAAGTCCTCAGGTGTGGTACTTTGATCAATATCAAAACTGACAATGCAGGGTTCCCAAGAATTGTTAGGGACTCCTCCCTAGTGTCGGTTTCAATAATGACACCGGGATTCCTGGCTTTGCATATCCTCTTGATTTTGATGTTTCTCATCTGGTTCTTTAAATTCTTGGTGGGGGTTTACTTAACTGCATCGCTGGTATCAACATGTACATCTTTAGCCGGTCTCACAAGTACAACATGTGTCTCTGTTTGCTTGTTATCTCATTCTTTTGCTGAAAGAGCTCTCTGTCAGGTGGCCAGGTGTTAAGGCCATGGAATTACTCCTCGCCCCTGCAAAGGGATGGGGCATTATAGTATTTGGTTTTGCCGATCCTTGTCAAGCAAGTCAACTTTGGTTAATATCTTCTCGTTTTCTATGTGCAATAGGATCATGTTTTCTATTTTGTAAAAATAGTCAATCCCACCCTAGGTGTAATATTTCGGATATGAGGTTATCCATGTGTTGGACAAGATTTTGCAGTTCCGGCAAACACTAAGTTTTTTTATAAATATTTAGCCGTTTTATTGATTTAATTGTCACATTATTTTATTTTCTAGAAGTAGCTTTATAGTTCTAGTCATGCTCCTTGGTTTAATTTGAATTCAGATAGCGATTTTGAAAGTTAATACTTAAGTGTCCATAGATTTTACCGTTCCTAACTTGCTGGCATTGTTATAGTATATTAGATCGATACAGAATAGCGTAATGTACATCCCAAACTTGATAACGTAAGGTTTAATGTAACACTAGATAGTGAAATATGTAGCACAGTCTTAGAAATCTGTTAGCTTAGTATAGTATTATTAATTAATCAGTAAAATTTATTAATATTATTAAAATTCATTGTTAATCAAAAATTTTACTTAAACGGAATCATGACCCAGACTAGAGCAGCAAAGCAACGGGCACAAAGTAGCAGGAGTGCTGCGGCTCGAGGGAGAACCGAAGGGAGCAATTCCCCAGCGCATCACAGTTTAAAAATTGTGCAAAATGTAAAATGTTTGCAGATCTATCTGGAACAGGACATGATCTAGCCAAGGAGGATGTCTTTGTGTGTGCTAGGTGCAGAGGGTGTGAAGAAATTAGGCATCAACTCAGCATTCTGGTCGGCGTCTATGAGAGTTTGAGGTGTAGGGTTCTACCCTACACCTCAAAGAAATTAATACGAACAAATTAATACGCCCTCGAAGAAATTAATATGAGAGGCTCATTCAGCTCTCAGCTACCAAACTCAATGCTAGGGCTCACTCCTGTGCATCTGGCAACACAATGGCAATCTCCAATGCAGAATGAGCTGGTCCCACAGGAGCTAGTTATTGTCAGCGACTCTATTGTCAGGGAGACAAGGAATACATTATGCAAAAAGGACAGGTGGAACAGGACCAAGGTATGTCTGCCGGGGTGATGAAGTTGTAGAGCAGATATCATCTTTTAAGGGCACAAAAAGATGATATTGTTGTACACGTTGGCACTAATGACCTTAAGACTAAGAGATCTGCAGGTTTACTTAATTCTGCAATTTGCAGCATCTGGAGACTATGCACCTGCGTGGTGATCTGATTGAAGTGTATAAGGCCTTGAATGGTTTGAGCAGGCTCAATTCTGATGGAATACTTCCACTCAGACTATGAACCTGAGGAGGCATAAATTCAAATCAAGGAAAGACAGTTATAGAATAGATGTACAGAAGTTTGCCTTTAGCCAACAGGTAGTTGATTGCTGGAACAGACTTCCATCTGTTGCTGTGGAAGTTGACAGTTTAAACAAATTTATGGATGAACTGGACAAACATTTGGGGTGACTGGATAGGTGAAATGGGAAGGTTTTTTTTTTTTTTGTATGATGCTGTATAAGCTTGCTTTCTTGCATTATATGTCTCAACTTAGTTCATACAAATGCTAATATCCTCTTTAATGGCTCTCCAGTAATCCTACTAGATTGCTTCGCCATATATTTTTCAAGACACCCATGGATGGCCAAAACTGATCAATGGGCAATCCTGTCCAGTGGGGGCCCTGTGTTCTTTGGGGTCTTTAGGATCCTTAGGGGTCTTCCTGCTCTGATTCACTAGATGTGTCTTTGTTTCTTTCTTCAGGGACATCTCTCAGTAACAAGGAGCCTCAACCCGACTGGCGTTTGCATCTTCTTTCCTTACATTTAGACTTAGCTTAACTGCTTAAAAAGCAACCATATTCGCCACTATCGTGGCGAATATGGTTGCTTTTTGGTTGAGGAGCAGATTCACTGCGGTCGTTATTTGCAAGTACTACTTCTGTGTCAGACATAGTAAGGTTGGATAATCAGAGAGTTTGGATTACCAGGGTAGGGTGGCTACCATTTTGAAGAGGATCACAGACGGTGAAGAACAATGCATGTAGCAAGACTGTTTATTGCAGGGGTTCCTAATCTTTTTGGTAAGAGACTCCCTAAGTAAAAATTCAGTAATAACAAAGACCCCCAAGAGCAATAAGCTTTAAGTTAATATATTTTATAAACAATTTTTTTAGAAAATTGTATCCAATTATGATTTGCAATGCATATTAAAAAAATTTAATGAACACTAACGCTTACCACATGTCTAATGTGAAGGATGTGGTTGATGTGCTTTTAGAAGAGAGGAAATATTGGGTTCGTGATTTGTTAGTTTTAATCTTAGATCTCCATTATTTTCAAGATCTAGTCGATTTCTTTGCTTAGTTAAAATACTGTTAGCATGGTTAAATCTGGCTTCCATCATGTATGAACTTGGAAAGGTCAATAATAAAGGCTGGACAGTTTTATACAGTTTGGGGTAGTTTTCAATAATATTTTTACTTGTCCAAAATCCCCTGAAACTTTCTTTTGAGTGCAGTGATTTAGCTTCTAGGTCCATCTTCATTTGAATAATTTCCTCTTGCAAACCCAGATCCAAATCATTCCTATCACCCTCTGCATGAAATGGAGACATAACCCATTCTGGAACTTTCATATCTTCGAGATCCTTGAATCTATTTTTAAAATCCTCTTTTAAGTGTTCGAGGTGAGCTACATAAATAAATATGTTGGCATCTGAAAAATTTCCTTTGGCTTCTTGTTCCAAAGATGACATATTTGGAAAGAAGTGAAAATTTCTATGACCCAGTGAAGTTTTGAAGACCATTAACTTTCCTTGAAATCCCAAAATAATTGTACGACTCTGTATAATTGTAATGTACAAAGGGTACTAGGTAAGTTTTGCAATACAGCTTTGTTTATTTAATTTTTTCAAAGTAATTTCCTCTACATTCAATACACCTCTCCATCCTCCGAAACCAATCTTTAAACCAGTTCTGCCAAGTTTCACTAGGGAGTAAAGCACACTCGTTGTCCCAAGCCCGTAGAAGGTCCTCATCACTGGAAAACCGCCTCCCTTTTAGCTTCATTTTCACATGCGGGACTGTGCAAAGTCGCAGGGAGCAAGGTCTGGACTGTAGGGAGGGTGCTTGAGAAGTTGCACTCCTGTCGTGGTCAAATATTCGGTGCAGGCTTTGGCGCGGTGAGCTGCAGCATTATCGTGATGGAGGTACCAGGTGTCCATTCTTGACTTTGGCCGCAGGTTCTTCATAGATCCAATGACTTTAGGCAGGCATTGTTCAGTATACCACTTAGCTGTGACTGTCTTCTGCGTGTCCAAAACGACACGTTCCACAATCCCACTCGATTTGAAAAATACAGCTATCATTTTCTTCTTTACAGATTGGGATTTTCTGACAATTACGGGTGTGTCGTCATCATCAAAGACCCAAACTTTGTTTTGAGCCTTGGTCGGCAGATCGTAATAGTACAGCCAAGTCTCGTCACCTGTCACGATGTTGTTCACATACCGAGATTGTCCCTTATCAAACTTTTTTAACATCTCCAGGCACCAAGTCACACGTCGTGTCATCTGCTCTTCAGTCAGTTGATGCGGCACCCAGAGAGAACAAAGTTTCTTCACGTGCAAATGATCTTGCAGAATCGAACGAATTGCTGGTGCATTTAGGCCCAAAGTATCCTCTATCTGTTGGTAGGTCACTCGCCTGTTTTCGTCAAGCATTTTCCTCACAGTAGTAACGTTTTCCTCCGTAACTGACGTTCGTGGCCTTCCGGCCTCTCAGAATCCTCCAGAGTGAAATTTCCCCTTTGGAATTCTCTATACCACCTGAATATCGTTGTACGATGTGGACAATCATCATCTAGTGCAAGAGTCATTTCTTCTAAGCACTGGTCTATGGTTAAACCACGCACGAAATTATACCGCAAAACTGTCCTTATCTCATTTCGTGACCACGATGCCATCGCAAGCACTTTACACTCTCACTACTAATGAATAACTGAGCCCATCGACTTGGCGCGGCGGCTACTATGCACGCATGAACATGTCTCAACGTGCAGCAACAAGCAGCTTCCTGTAATTCATTGTTGCGTCATATTGCAAAACTTTCCTAGTACCCTTTGTATTTGCCTTGCAGTTTTTTTGTGCTTCATCGAATTTTGAAAATATATCAGCAAGGTAAAAGAGGTAGTTTTTACACTGACTAAATTTATCAGCAAATGATTGATCTTGCTTGGACAGAAATTCCACCACTGAGTTATAAAGTTCTACAAGCCTTTGCAAAGAATTACATTTGACAACCATCTTACTTCTGTATGAAGGAGCAATTGGTTGAAATTTGTCATTTTTTTCACATAGCATAGCAAACAGTAGGCTGTTAAGAGCATTTGCTTTGCTTTTAGTTTATTTATTATCTTAATACAAATTTGCAAAGCAGCATGCAATTCTTCACTTATGTTTTTTGCAACAAGGTGTTGTCTGTGTAAAACACAACATACTGTTTGTATTTTAGGATTTTCTTTTTTAGCTAAAGCTAAAAATCATCTGTACTTACCAACCATAGGTAGAGCTCCATCCATTGCAATTGCGGTTATATTACTAAAGGGAATGTCATACTTTTCAAAATACTCTTGCACACATCTAAAAATTGTTTCACCTTTGGAATCAGTTTTTAAAGATTTGGCAAAAAGGAATTCATCAATTACTGCTTTTTTACTCGTACTGTAATACCGTACAAATGACATTAAAATATGCATACTTCCAAATGTTGACTCGTCTAATTGCATAGCAAACATAACCTCTTTCAGCTCTGAATTTACTGTTGTTTGGACATCATTTAACATCTCGGCAATCCTCCATTGCACTGTATTATTACTAAGTGGAATACTCCTTAAAACAGGATTAGCATCCTTTTTTATAACTGACTCTATTGCTATTTTTATAGAGGGTAGAATTATTTCTTCACCAAGAGTATGTGGCTTTCCTTTCTTTGCAATTAGGAGAGCAATATCAAAAGATCCTTGAAGTCCACCATTGGCTGTCGGTACTGCAGATGATTTTATAAAGGGCTTAAGCATTGTACAGATTTAAAAATTTTTCCTTCATTGTCTTGAAATATTCAAGGTCTTTGTCGCTTTTATCATTATGAACATTATCATTAAGAAAGAATATTTCTTAAATGTTCTTTCATTTTTGAAGGTTTCATAGCATCATTACTAAAAGGTTTTCTCATATAAAAGACACATTGGTTTTGTTTCATTACTGAAGGAAGGCACAAACCTGACATTTAAATATTCTACCGAGTATTGAAGACACTTCTTTTTTGCATCAGACATGATCATTAGGAGTTTTCTGTAAGAAATTATTTCAACACAACTCGAACTCTTACTAAAATAATTTTAATAAACTATTAAAACATAATGAATAATCCACTTCCAAACACTGCAGAATGAAAATATCTACTGACACTAGAAATAGCACTGAAGTTTGACGACAGCAATGGCAGTAAAACGAAAACTGAGCACAACCGCTAGAATGAAATTCTGCTTGGACACTAACTAAAACAATTCGTTATGTTTTCAAGGGCACACAGTGATTGTCACCTCATGTCGTGTCACTCGGAGAAGGGAGAACCCTCCCCCCGTGCCATTTGACCATAAACACACTGTTCAGTGTAAACTGCAAAGTCAGTTATAGGAGACACATTACTACCATGCTACATTATATATGTGTTGTTCTCTTTGGGGAAAGCTGAAGCGAAATGAACTGCCACACTTCATCCTCTTCTTCAGATTTTGAAGAAGATTTAGAAAATGATTTTCTTATAGCCGAGAACAGAGGTGGATTAAGGATGAAATAGGCCCCTGGCCATATTTAATTTTGGGGCCCTGGCCGAGGAAATAAAAGGGAGTAAGCAATGGATACACGACATAAACTGGAAGAGAACAGAAAAGGGCAAATTCCATCATTTACTACAGGACGTAGAAGAAGATGAAAATCGTTTTAAGATATACTTACGGATGAATAAAGTAGAATTTAATTTCCAATATAATCTAATTAAGGATGACATACAAGGGCAAAATATGCAATTTCGAAATTCAGTCATCAGTAAGGAAAAATTAGTTGTATGTTTAAGGAAAGTTGAAATACTGTAAGTTTAATTTGGAATAAGGATTTATTTGGTCATTTTTTATTAAATTTAATTTTAAAAAATTTTGTTTTGTATTGTCTCTTCTGAGACAATTATCAAACAAGGTCTCTCTCTCTCTCTCTCTCTCTCTCTCTCTCTCTCTCTCTCTCTCTCTCTCTCTCTCTCTCTCTCTCTCTCTCTCTCTCTCTCTCTCTACAGCCAAGCTGAAGATGAATGATCCCATGATACTTGTGTATGATGTTCCCAAAGAATTATCAAAAGATGATATCATATCTGACATATACCATAAGGACCTACAGAATTGGGCTTCAAATTTGGTGAAGTCAAAGAATTCATCAATATCAGGTTTAACACAGGATCTAAAGCCAACTCGACAAACTGGGTCATTGGCTTCCCTGCAAAATTTCTAAAATGTATTTTTAAACAGGACAGACTTTATTTTGGGTATCAAGCCCATAAGTACCGTCAGTTATCAATAGTGAACAAATGCTTTAGATGTCTGGCTTTTGTGGTCATTCATTGCACAACTGTAATCAAAAAGTAGTGTCGTGTGGTCAACGTTCCATGGGAGGACATGTATACGCAGACTGTCCTCAAAAACAGGATAGACCAAAATGCATCAACTACAAGAGAATTATGTCATAAGGATTATGATCACTCTGTAAAGGACACTTTGTGTGCAGAATACATTAGCGCACTGGAACAGGATAAAACAAGAACCATTAATGAGTAACATCGACCAGACCTTTGCCCTTAATGCAACTTTCCCTAACCATGAGGATATTACCATATTGCAACTGAATGCTCATCGCTCCAGGAATGTCACAAATGAAGTCCGAGTTGCCATCACTGAGAATTCCTATGACTTGCTATGCTTAAAAAAACCCTATTTTTCCAGAAGTCTCCATGGACACAACTCAAAATGAATGGGTTTCCCAATCTCTGCCCAGATCATACATGCTGACGCAGAACATCCAAAATCCGCAATAGTGGCATTTAATACCTCACTTGATATAACAGCTATTTCTTCCCTGTGTAGACCAAATGCTACATGTGTACAAATCTCTTCACTTTCTCATACTTTCTATTTGGTATCACTCTACTGTCCTCCATCTGAAGATATCCAAATCTCCCTGAACTATCTAGATTCTGTCATTGAAAACTATGCCCATCACCAATCATTATAGCTACAGACTCCAATGGCAAGTCTCTATTATGGTTTAGCACAGAGGATGACAACTGGAGAACTTCATACTGGCACATAACCTGCTCATCCTAAATAAATCCAACCGACCCAGTATCTTCTTCACAATAAATGGTGAGTCTAACATCGACCCGACTCTCACAACTGCAAGCATCACTAACAAAATATCAAACTGGGCTGTGATTGGGGATCTAACACGTAGTGACCACCGTGCAATTTCGTTTAAACTAACCACAAATTTATAAAATTGGAGGTTACCTCCTCAAGACTTGAGAAGATTTGCTATAAACCATATGAAACGACCACTATTCTCGGAATCAGTTAAACATGACTTTCATGTTGAAATTTTAGATTCATTTAAACAGCTTAATGCCGAAGAACAAGCCTTCTATATCCAAACTGCCTTACTACAAGCAACTGAATGCTTGACTAAGAGAATAGTTCCAAAGAAATCATCTGTTCCCTGGTGGAATCCCTGTGAACACATCTTCTTAAAACCTAACGGTTTTAAGAAGATTTCCTTGCCCTGTGAACACATCTTCTTAAAACCTAACGGTTTTAAGAAGATTTCCTTGCCCTGTGAACACATCTTCTTAAAACCTAACGGTTTTAAGAAGATGTGTTCACAGGGCAAGGAAACTGTATCAAAGACGACGCTCTTGGCCTCCCAGTGAAGTGCAAAGACTCAGAAATTAATACAGAAACATAAAATATCAGTATAATCTCGAAATCTCAAAGCAAAAAATCACTACCTGGCAGTCTTTCATCTCCACTGTGGGCAACTCGAATCCATGGGGACTACTCTATAAACTTATCAGAGATAAAGTGCCAACCAATGATATTTACAACTCCGTATTGACTAATGATTCTGAAACCACGACCTGGCATGATACTGTCACAATGATTCTGGATAAATTTTTCCCTCAGGATGATCAGTCAACAGACTCTCCCACTCAATCCATAACAAGAACCCTCAAGCTTCAATACTCTTCCACTGACTGACCTTCAGTGGAGGAGTATCACAGATCTATACAGATTACTTCAAAAACCTGCAGCATAACACGAGTTGTCAATAAAGGATGTCCTCAGGGCTCTGTTCTGGGGTCACTCTTATGGAACATTACACTAAATACATGGCTAACCAGACATTTTGATTTTGCTACTCCTGATGCAGCATTTTGCATATGCTGATGACCTTGTCATTGTCTTCTCAGGCAACTCCAGGCAACAAATTCAAGAAAGAGCTTCTCAGGTCTTAAAGGAGCTCATTAAATGAGCAACTGCCAACAAACTTAAATATCTCCATCCAAAACCTGGCTCATGATCTTTAAAGGTCAACTAAATATCCATCATCCTCCTATCTTGAAAATAGCTAACAAGCAAATACCATATGTCAAGCGCTTAAAACATCTTGGTGTGATCACTGATGATAGACTCAATTTTACTCTCCACGTAAACCACCTATAGATAAAAATCAAGAAATTTACTATGGCTATTGTTCAGACTACAAGAACTGACTGAGGGCTTGGACACAGAGTTCTCTTATATTACAAGGCAGTAGTCATATCTATTGCAACCTATGCTGCTCCGGTTTGGTATGACAGAATTAAGAACATCAAACTGAAATCAAAACTATTCTCCTTGCAAAGATCCATGATTCCCATGCCTGCAGGACTGTCTCAACTGATGCCCTGCAGTTCATAGCTGGAGTATTACCTCTGGACTTGCACATTTTACATCGTGCCTTGTTGTTGTTTGTTGTTTTGGTTTTTAGGAGCATTAGCAACTAAGGCCATGTTGCTCCGGGGATATGTGGTGGTCATTCCCCAACCTTTCCACATCCTCCGTATTTGGTGGTCACCGGCTCGAACCCCGGTCTAATCAAGAAGCGTGTGCTACGCACTGCTGCTCCTGCCCACCTGGCTATGGAGGCGCCACATCATGCCTTCTGCTACTTTCAAAAACATCAGACCTCCATGGAATTCTATGGAATACAGTATGATGTCCTTGCAGACACCAAAGCTGACAAAACCCAGATTTGGTCTGCTTTAATAAAAATTTGGCAAGATCATTGGGATACAACCCCTAAAGGCAGAACTACATATAAATTTATACCAGATGTATCCAACAAGAAAAATTCCTATGGTTCTCTCCAAACCTCTACACATCACTTATCATAACTGGACATGGCTCTTTTAACTCCAAACTCTTTCAGTTCAGAATAAGCAATACCAATACTTGCCTTTGTCTCCACCTGGAAGACTGGAACCAACTGCCCTCTATCACTGCCCTCTTTATGCTGACCTACTTAAATCCCTACAAGACTGTATAAACACCTTCTCACCTGGCAATGAAAAACATCAAGCAGAATCTGCCTCACACCTTGGAATCCTACAACAATTGGCTTCTGATTTATGTGCTAGAAGAAAACTTCTGTTGGCCAATCCCCTTTCAGATTCACCTCCTACGGTGCCTCCAGCACCTTCAATAATGCCGCCAGCCTCAACAGAGAGTGGTAGTGGTGTCTTACAAAGATAAAATATTGTCACCTTGAATAGCTCTTAGAAGATCACATTGATCCAGCTGTTTTTTTTTTTTTTTTTTACTTTTATCCCCTCAGGCCTGGGCAACCCAAGGATTGCTGGCACCCACTGGTATTGCACTGCCTCCAGTGGGTGCGGGATTTGTTCAATCTTGGACAATTCAATTTTATTTTTTTAAAAATTTATTTATATATTTTTTTTTATAAATTTTTGTTATTATTATTATTATATTATTTAAAATTTATTTTTTATATATATTTAATTTATTTTTATTTTATTTATTTTTTTATTTTTTATTTATTTTTTTGGAATTTTTTTTCTTCTATTTTCTTTAGCCGCACTGGCTAAAGAAAACAGAAGTCTACGCAACTGTGGGTTTTTATTTTATTATATATTTACAATCATTGTTTATTTATTTTTTTTTTTTTTCTTACTTCTATTTAGAATTTTCTTTATTTTATTTATTTTTTTTATTTAATTTTACTTCACCTTCATTTTATTTATTTATTTTATTATTTTATTAATACTGTTTTATTTATTTTTTTCTACTCTTATCTATAAATTTTTATCTTAGTTTATTTTATTTTAATTTTTTTAACTAACTTATTTATTTTACTTTTTTTAAAATTAAATTATTAATTTTTAAATTATGATTTTATTTATTTATTTTTTCTCTATGCTGGTATCCTAAGTTTGGGTAGCTGTGGGTACGGGATTTGCTGGCACCCACTGGTATAGCACTACATCTGGTGGGTGCAGGAACTTCACCTTCTAGGGCAGAAAAGATTGTAATCTCCACTTGGCTAAGGACATATCTAGTTGCGGCCCACCTCCTCGTGGTGTAGACGAGCATCGAGCACATTTTCCAGGAGGCAAAGAGGCCAGAAACAACTAAACAACAAAACAACACATGATATAAGCAAACACAACCCTACACATTTCTGGCCATTCTACAGAGCTTTGTATCATCACAGAGTAACTTGGTGGTGATGAACTAATGTTCCTGAAGCCACTGTACAGAAAATACTATACATGTCTACATGGAGCAATCAAATTAAAAATAATAATCATGAAATATAATAGTCATTAATTAAAAAATTTAAATATAACTAGAAACAAATATATGCTAATGGTTGATAGCAACAATCATATAAGCTCCAGGTTCACACAGTAGTATGGCTGCCACCATGTGGGAATTCCTCTGAACATTGCATCTTCTTTGCTTTGTTTAAAGCAAAGAAGAAGCAATGGCTGCCTAACGTCCAAAATCGTACAATCACCAGTTAAGGCAAAAACACCCATAACATCAGTGTTCTTTAAAATTTCGACGTGAAAACAGTACGAGAGACTCACCAGCCACCATGGAATCCAAGGTGCCTATTTATATCCTCATTCGAGTAAAATAAACTACTTAAAAAAAGCAAATTTTTTGAAGGGCACAAAAAAAAAAAAAAAAGTATGCTGCTGTAGCACCACGAGATTATATTGCACAGTAATAATTATATATAATCATTATCTACAGTAATGATTATACGCTTACCTTTGCTCCAATTAAGAAACCTATGGATATGATAACACGCACTTTGATTTCCGGTTTATCCTTTGGCCATATATAAGTTAACATCTTCTTTATAATCATCCATCCACTAATATCACTCGTTGGCAAACCAACCTGGGCTGTCCAAACTGCACCTGCACCTGGATGGAAACATTGCCGCACGCCAAGTGGTCTCTTCAAAAATGGAAACTATTATGATATAAATAATGAAACGATTTATAACCGATTAAAACTATTAACTATTATAACTATTAACAAATTATTATACCAATTTAAAAAGAAAAAATAAACTAAAATACCAGTTTTGTGTAGAGTGACTAAAATACAAAAATTTTAATGAAATTTCAAAACAATTAGTTTCAAATAAAACCTTGTAAAAGTGTAAATGCCTTGTTGTTGGCTCTGGTCCAAGAGCTATCAGGAGAAAGATTTTTTATCTGATTATTATAATCCTACTATCACCAGATTACAAAACATTAAGACTGTATGCTTGTACATGTAAAATTATACTTGAATTGGGAAAGATTGGAGTATTCTATCATTGACAACTTTATGCTGAATTTTCCTGCACTACTGCAGTGAAAAGGCTAAAGATGTCAACTCATTGCTCAAAATGAAGGACTGTTATCCCAACTTAGCCAGGCAACAATTACGTTACATAGAAGCAAATTTGCTCACACAAACTGGGTTTTGTAGTTTTTTTTTTTTTTTTAATTTGAAACAAAGTTTCCAGATATTCTATTGTTGATTATTCAAGGTCAATAAATCCAAAATACTGGTCCTTCTTACGTTCCCATGAGTTTTATATAAGTTGTCATTGCAAATATTTGACCCTAGCATCCCTGTTTGGCCTAGAACCTGCCTTTTTCCCCAAGGATACATTCAGGGATACTGATAACCCTCTTTGCTAAACTGCTTGAATAGATTTTGTCCAGTATACTATGGAGTAAAATTAATACCTTGGATAATTAATGCCTTGTTCCAATCTTCTGGAATTTTTCCTTCAGAAAATGACCTGGATTGTGCGATGTAACTACTAAGACATTTTCCCTACAGCTTTCTGCATTTTAGGTCTATTTCCATACTTAAATTTCCATGGCCTTTTCTATCTCATTAAAGAGACAATATCCAAAATTTCTCTCAATTCAGTCTTTTTCTCTTCAGTAATGTCTTCTGCCCTTTTGTTTAATCACCAGATTCAAATATTTACTTCATATTTCTATAATGTATCGGTAACACTATACTCCAATACAATGTATTGGAGTATTGATAAGGGTATCTAATCCACATGTTGGACAATATTTGCAGCTCCCACGAATGCTGTTTTTAATTATATTTAGCCAGTTTATTGACTTAATTGTTAGATTAAATTATTTTCTATAAATAGATTACAGAGCTAGTCAAACTCCGTGGTTTATTCTGAATTTAGATAGCGCGATTTTGAAAGTAATTAAAACCTCGTGTTCTTAGATTTACCATTCGTAACTTGCTGCCATTGTTATACAATACGTGTGCTGCAAACTAGATAGCGTAAAGTTTAATGGAAAACTAGATAGCGAATATAGTAGTATCAAACAATTAGTAAAATTTACTAATCTTATTAAATTTCATTGTCAATCAAATTGTACTTTTTTAACTAAATACATATAACAACCTAGTTTTTGCAAACGTAACATTATAAATTAATACATATAACTTGACAGGAGATAAGAAAGCCATTTAACATAACTCAAAGATAATATTCGATACTGAACTACACATATATAGTGTTATAACTGCACTTGTATAGTTTAGGGTTATATTTTGTATTGTAATTTTATTTGAAATTGAATAGAAATCATGACTCAGACCAGAGCAGGAAAGCAAAAGCTCTAACTCATGGGAATGCTGTGGCTCAGGGGAGAACTGAGAGGGGTAGTTGTCTTATGAATCACAGCCTTTTGAAATGCACTGCTTGTTTGATGTTATGGGTGCCAACTCAGCGTTGTTATGGGCCTATATGAAAGCTTGAAGCAAAGGGTGAATGCCATCAAAGGATTTAAACTGAGGAGCCCATCGAGCTCTCAGCTGCCCACCTCAATGCCAGAGCTTGAAATTAAAAATCACGCAACACAGCGGCAACCCCCAAGGCAGAATGTGCTGGTCCCAAAGGAACTAGTTGTTGGCGGTGACTCTATTGTCAGGGAAATGGGAAACATACTGTGCTAAAAGGATAGGTGGAACAGGGCCAGGGTACATCTGCTAAGGGGAAATCTGCTCTACAACATCATCTGCTTTGATGATGTTGTAGAGCAGATATCATCTTTTAAAGGCACAAAGGGTGAATTGTACACATTGGCACTAATGATATTAAGAGTAGGAGACATGCAGAATTACTTAACAAGTAAGGTCACTGTTGATCTTAAATAGATACACTTAAATAGAAAGGGTGCAAGAATATTTGCTGATGCTATCAAGGCAGAGTTAGGTGGGTCGAAAACCTGCTAGCTTGGGCCCCCCCAAGCTAGCAGTTTTTCCAGTGGCTACTGTTAATCTATTGGTCCGTGTATCCCCCTATACACGGACTAATAGATTAACAGTAGCTGCTGGAAGAGGTGAAAGTGATTCTTGCACTGCTTCTATTGAAATGCAATTGAGCAGCACCCTGGAAGGCAAGGCAATGGCAATTTCCAGGACTGCTGGGAGTCATAGTGGAACAAGTAAATACATGGGCTGTATTAGGGTAACTAAGAGTAGAAACAGGTGCATGTATACCAATGCTAGGAGTATAGTTAATACATTTGATGAGCTTGTGGTGCTAGTCAAGACATCAAAGGCAGATATTGTTGGGATATCAGAGATGTGGTGTCACACAGACATAAGCGATGAAGAATTGGAATTTGGAGAGTACAATGTGTACAGAAAGGATAGACAGGACAGGAAGGGTTATGGTGTTAGTTAAGAAACAAAATCTAAGGAAGTGCATCCAATTGATGTTGGTAGACAATACAATGTTGAGTCTGTTTGGTGTGACATAAGCGCTGGGAAAGGAAAAATGAGAGTAGGTGTGTGTTATACGTCTAATGAATCTGATGAGTATAATGAGCAATTGTGCAGAGAAATAGAGTGGGCCAGTAAATCAGTGTCTTATAATGGGGGGATTTTAATTTCTGAGAGATTGACTGGAATTTGTGGGTTGGTCACTCACACACTAGCAAGACTTTTGTGGATTTATTGGATGATTGTTTTTTACAGCAGCATGTTCGGGAGGCAACTAGATGGAGTAATACTCTTAATCTGATTATCAGTAGTAATTCTTTATGCACTAAGAATCTGCAGATAAAGGAACCACTAAGTGGCAGTGATCACAGTGTGCTGAAGTGGGATTTACTCAAAAACCCTTCCCTTTACTCCTGATGGAGTAAAGGGAAGGGTTTTTGCTTTCGTACAGGTGACTACAGTGGTCTGAGACAGTATTTAAATTCTATACAGTGGGACTAACTGATGATGTTACCAACAGCAAATTCAAAATGAAAAGCATTCAAAGAAATAATCTTTGAAGATACTAAGCTTTTCATACCAACTAAGAAATATTGTTCAAGATTTAGGCCTAAATGGATTGTTATTTATTTATTTTATTTTTAGGAGCATTAGCAACTGAGGCCATATTGTTCAGGGGATATGCGGTGGTCATTCCCTGACCTTTCCGCATCCTCCGTATTTGGTGGTCACAGGCTTGAACCCAGGTCTAATCAAGAAGCGTGTGCTACGCACTGCTGCTCCTGCCCACCTGGCTATGGAGCCTAAATGGATGTCAGAAGAACTAATTAGACATGTGGCAGAGGAGAAAAATGCATGGGATACATATAAATTAATAGGTGACATAGAAGCCTATGATAGATATAAGCTGATCTGTAACCAATTCACAAAGGAGGTTAGGCAGGCAAAGGCATATTACGAGAAATCTTTGGCAAAGGATGCAAAATAAAAGAGCAAAGAATTCTTTACTTATGTAAACTCTAGAAGAAAGAGGATGAATAAGATTGGTCCACTTGATATCACTGATTCAACTGTTGATGATCCTGCTCAGGTAGCTAACAAACTAAATGAATATTTTGCATCAACATTAACACATTTGGAGTTATTCAGGGAGGGGAATGCCAGAGGTGTATTAAACTCTGGCAGCAAGCTAGATAATCTTGTAATAACTGGGAGTAAAGTGGAGGAGAAATTGTTGAAGATACACATAAGAAAGGCACCTGGACCTGGGGTGGATGGAAACTATCCAGTTATATTAAATGAGGCAGCAAAGGATGTAGGCAAACCCTTAGCCATAATTATTAGAGCTTCTTTGGACTGGAAATATGACCCCAAATCCAAAGAGGAGGATCAAAGGGAGACACAGGTAATTACAGACCTGACCTTCGTTTAACTTCTGTTCCAGGGAAATTAATGGAGGCACTGGTTAAAGAAGCATTGCAAGATCATCTAGACAAGACTTCAGCTATAGCTCGGACACAGCATGGGTTTGTTAAAGGGAAGTCTTGTCTGACCAATTTGATTGGATACTATGATGTAGTCACAAAAGAACTGGATGCAAAGAATATTTTTTATATTATATATTTGGATCTTAGAAAGGCTTTTGATACTGTTGCACATGAAAGACTGCTGCACAAATTGGAACAGTGTGATTGAGGCAGATCTGATTGAGGTGTATAAAGCCTTGAATGGTTTCAGCATGCTCAATGCTAATGGGATTCTTCCCCTTGCTGAGAATAATCGCCTGAGAGGGCATAAATTCAAATTGAGGAAAGACAGTTGTAGGATAGATGTGCAGAAATTTGCCTTTAGCCAGTGGGCGGTTGATTGCTGGAACAGGACAAACATTTGGAGCAAGTGAATGGGTGAAATGAGAAGGGAGGCATGTTTTTTTTGGGCTAATGCTATATAAGCTTGCTTTCTTGCATCATGTGACCTTGCTAATGCACTTCTCTTATTTTTAAATGTGCCCTTATCATTTTAAATACCATTATTACGGCCCTTCAGTTCTGAAATTTTTAACTAAATGGCTGTTGTTGTTATTCGGTTTTAGGAGCATCGGCATAACTAAATGGCAAGATATATGTCCCATCCTGACATTGTTTTTCATATCTTTCCTGAAACTTTCTTTAAATTTATATGCACTCTCTTTTCATATACTTTAGCCCTCTTGCACTTTATACTTCAATAAAAAAACAGTTTTTCTTATATATATAAAATTCCTTATATTTTTACTCTTTTTTTTTTTTTTCTAAATGTCTCTAATTTACTGGGTCCACCATGTGTTCTTAACTCTCTGCTTTTATAATCCTTCACATATATCCCTTTTGCAATATCTACTAAGTTTCTCATAATTTTTTTTCCCTTCTTCATCTAAAGTTTTGTTACATAAGGAATACCATTTAACTTTTGAGCAGTCTTCTATAATTAATGGTTATTGGCAAATCTGGAAAATGTGATTTTTTTTCATTGTAAACATTTTTTACGTATTATTTTTGGCATCAAGTACAATTTTCAACTTTCCCAATACAAGATGATAGCCATTTCCAATATTAACTCCTTTATACACCATTCACCTTCAATTGGTTGCTCTATCCTTATCTATATAAGTATACAGTCAATTATGCTTATCTTGTATGCTCTCTCCGCACATATCTGAGGCCATCTTCATGCTACCCAGGGTCCTGAGCTGTATATCATCATTCTTCTCCTTCTTGGTGATTCCCTTCTCTCTCTCTCTCTCTCTCTCTCTCTCTCTCTCTCTCTCTCTCTCAGAGTAACTCAAAAATTTTTTTGGCTGGTGCAGCATAAGCCTCAGGCTTCCTTGCACCATATGTCTAATAATAATTATAATAATTAGCAGTGCATGGATTGAGCAAAATTATAGTAGCTTGTAACCATTATTGTTGCATGCACCTTTTTCTCTCAAAATTTTTCTAAAATGTCTCTACAGATGTAATTTGCCATTTCTACCTCGCTCATGGCCAGACTACAAGTTGTGCTATCATTAGTTTTTTTTTTTTGGTATAAAATTATAAATTAACTACTCAGTACTCTACTATAAAATGTGCTAGATCAATATTGTTTATCTCTACACAGCACAACACAACACTTTTATATGGCATATCATGTTGTCAGTCATCTAACACATATGATAATGCGTCATAATGTGATAACATATGATAACGCCATATCATGCTTTTCAAATGAATTGTAGCTAGCCAATCTCAGGTGGAGGAAGTAGGGTTCCCCCATGAGTTATTCCAGGTTTTTCAGCCTGCACAACATTCAAATCAGCCCATGAACACATGCTTCTACATATAGAGAGCATCTACATGCTACACATATAGAGATATGGACATTAAGCTTTCCTGCTATTAAAATAATAAAAAACACCGGGTGTACCCTGTACGCCCGAAAGATGTTTTATTTTATGTGAAAACATCCTTGGCTTGGACAAGGTTAAGGGGTTTAGCATGAAAAGAATCCGAACATGTTTAATATTTTAAAGCATTTATTTTTTTCGACAGTTTCATGAATTTGAGGTTGCAATACATGTTCAATAGGTAATTTACTTACAATGGATTTGTGATAGCTAAAATATGATACATATACTTCAGTTGTAAAGTGTGTAAATGTCTTTAAAACACAGCGTCAGTTATAGTTCCATAATTAGTAGTCGATACAGATCTAGAAGTATTTAGTATTAGTCCAAATTTATTTTCTAAGAAATTGATCATAGGTTTGGATTGAGTATCTGCAATATTAACGTTGAAATCTCCACTATGTATCATTGCCATTCGGTTGCATTTCTTGTGAGAAAATTGTTGTAGCAATGCAGCTCCTTCAATTGTGTAAGGAAGTAAAATGAAACAGATGAATTCAATGTGTTCAATCTTTTGGTTAGATGAAATGTAAATGAGTACCAACAATATTGTTTGACCATCAGGAAGAGGCATTCAGCTGCACAAATGTCTCCAATAGATCTAACACTCATGAGTTTGCTAACTGTTTGGCAATAAATCACTTCCATATGAGAAGTAACAACATGAGTATGATTTTCTCTCTTATGATAAACTGCTCCACCACCAGCTTGTTGATCTTCTCGTTTGAACTGAGCGACACAATCAAAGTTATGCTTACTTCTTTGTTATTAGCCACGTTTCAGAAACACAAGTAAACTGGATTGTTGTGTGACTGCATCAATGAGATCGTCACTGTGAGCATGTAAACTTTGACAATTTAATGTTAGAATGGAAAGATCTTGTCATTTACTGATGAACTCATATAAAGTATCTTGCATGGTAAATAGAGGATTACTCGACAACCTGGTCATTTCGACTTGAGGTGCAAGAGTGGATGTAACGTTTCTCAGTCCGTGATAAAATTTCTTTTTCTCCATTTGCAGCATTCATTGATATCAGTAACTCGAGATAATGCAACATAAACTACAGAATAAAAAGCACCTCCCTTAGATTTATGGATGGCAATAACACAAGCTGGTATAAGTGGAAAATTATTTTGTTTAGCTGAGATCGTTCTGTTGTTATTCAACGAGAATAACAAATAACAAATTGTTGTTGCAGTACACTCTGTCTAGCCGGTTCAGGAATCAAATGAAAATCCTCAGGTAATTTATTTGAACTCAAATCTTCTGGATTGAAATCTTAAAGTTCTTGAATATAATTTTGTGATGCCGACGGTCCAGCTTCTTGATGAGAAGTCGATGTAGAAGGTTGATATTGATCAAAATCTTGAGAAGCAGATTTTATTAAACACTGCATTTTTTTTTTCATTCTCTATGTTTTTGAACTCATTCTTTTTTCAACATGGGAAGCTTCTTCGGTGGATTTGAAGCTTTTATTTTTGCATACTTCTCTCAATTTCCCTCAGCTGGAGTTTTAACCACCTTCAAAATACTTTTATAGGTATTTTTACAATTCAATAGTTAGCAAAATTCATTTGTAGACTAACATGATGTCATAACCAAAAACTACTGCAAGTTATTGTTTATTGAAATGATTGTTTTATTGTTGCATTCTTCAATCAAAGCCATTTAAATTTTAAGCAATGAAATAATCTTGTGTGAAAGAATATTCTTGGAAGAATACTCTTTAATAAAATCTTCAGATTTTATTAAAGTCTGCCCTTTTTTTGTTCTCCATGTTTTCGAACTGGTTCCTTTTCGACACAGGCTGCTTCGGTGGCTTCGAAGCTTTTATTCTTCCATAATATTACTACCCACTCCTTACTCTACCAAATCAATGTTAGTGACTGAGTTAGTGGCCTTTAGGAAATGACGTCATTTCCATATCTTAGTATGAACTTACTCTAATGAATCAACTACTTACCCTACCTAATTAACGTTAGTGACTGAGTTAGCACCATTTAAGAAGTGATGTCATATGATATGTGTCATTTAAAATCTAACAGCCAATTAATAGGAAGTGACGTAATTTGCATAATTTAAAATCTAAATGGTCAGCTTTCTTCGTTACCAATCAACTGCGTCATTTCCATTACAAAAAAATTTTGTTACCAATCGATTTTACTCTAGTGCCGCCACAGATGCATCAAAATGTAGGTACATAGTATCATCAAAACATACTGCTTGGATCGGTTGCAAGAACATCATCACCTGAGTATTTCACAGTGAATGTTTTGCTGGAACTGTTTTCACAGAGATGAGACAATTACAGAATTATGCAATTATACTGTAATTATATACAGGATGATTAATAACATATAGTCCATGCATTACATTTTAGATCAATTCAGGACCTGAAAACAATTAAAAAAGTTTTTGTAAACATATGCCTGAAATCACTTTATTTCTGAGTTACAACCCTTTTAGTGTTTAAGTTATCTGGCAAAAAAATACTTTTTCGTTTCTGGGTAGGCAAACCATGTTACAGCAGCATAGGTATAAAATCTGATTCCTATTCCAGTATGCATAGCCCAATTTTATTTTGATACTGTGAAATTATAGTAACCTTATAATACCGTGATAGATCTGACTAAAAAATGAATAGCAAATGCTTAGAAAACGGTACTCACCTTGTATAAATCTGCAATAAATTTTTTTGGTAGATGGTGGTTAAATTTAGGTTGGAAGAAGCATTAAAAAGAACTTTTCCTACTTCCTTGCACTCATTTTAAAATCTGTTAAAAATATTTTCACCCCATTCCTTGCCTTAGTTCTTTTTAATGCTTCTTCCAACCTAAATTTAACCACCATCTACCAAAAAAATTTATTGCAGATTTATACAAGGTGAGTACCGTTTTCTAAGCATTTGCTATTCATTTTTTTGATACTGTTTGTAATTGTAACTTCTTACCATAAAATCAATTCTAAGTGCAGTTCATGGGGAGGATCCGTAAAAGTGTGCTATTAAATGATAGCATGCATTTGAAGTGAGAATAGAAGCTAATCCAAACCAATAAATGAGATGCGCATCTCATATACAGACTTGCTGAGTAATACAAACACAGCAAGACATCTGTGCATGGAAAGGCTTCTGAATTGTCTACTAGAAAAGACCTTTCAAATAACAGACATCTTGAAGATATAGGATCATTCAACAAGCAAGTAGGCTGTAGGCCAATCGGCACCAAATCTGTTAGGCTGAAGGAGTGGACCTTGAATCACATGGAAGAAGTCGTGGTGACATCAATCAAAGGATAGTAACAGCAGCAGAGGTTGCAGGACATGAAACTGTGTGGAGAATTTTACAAAAGCAACAGATTTATCTGTATCATATTCAGAGATTTTAAGGCCTTAATGAAACTGATTTCATTGTACTTGGTTCCTATAACAGTGTGCTCTCAATATCCTTTGTGTTATTCTGAAGTGAAGCTGCCTTCAAAAGAAAAGGTGAATCACGATTGGACAAAAGAGAATACACATGATATCATCCAGTCAAGGCACCAACAACACTTTATAATTAACGAATGGGAAGGAATTATTGTTGACTGTTCAATCCCTCTGTTTTGAGCAGAAGATTAACTGCAGAATCCTATTCCTATTCTTTGAAGTTCATTTTGCTATACAATGTTACGTGTTGTTTATGCTTGATGGTGTTCCACTTCCTTTCAGTTGAGTAGCCAGAGACTATTTAGATGAGTATTTCCCCAATAAATAGATAAGCTATGAAGGCTCTTTTGGATGGGTTGCTTAATCCCTAGAACTGAATTCACTCAATTTTTACCTGCAAAGACATCTAAAACCCATTGTTAATGTGACACCCATTGATGACATTGAAATGCTTTGCCAACATGTAGAACAAGAACGGCAATAAATTCAGACAATACTGGATTTTCTGAATGCATCAGTCAGTCCATAATGAGGCATGTTCAATTATATATTCAAGTGCAAGGCAGTCATTTTGAGTACTTCCTTCAAAGATAGGGTGAATAACACAAAATAAGCTATAACTTGGAAACAGAGATTTTGGGCATGTGTTTACACTAAATTTTTTTCATTGTTTTCATGTCTGAATTAATCCTGAAAGTGTGGTCCACATCTTATGAAACACCCTGTATATAGTTTCACTTTAAATTACAAACATTACCTATAATAACAATTCAAACAAAACCTATAATAACTAGAATGAGTACAAAGAAGGGCAGCAAGATTGGTGATGGGAACAAAAGGATGCTCTTACCAAGAAAGGCTTAAGTTCTGCAAACTGCAGCGCCTGGAGAGTAGGCACCTGCGAGGTGATCTGATTGATGTGTATAAGGCCTTGAATGAGATGAGCAAGCTGAATGCTGATGGGATTCTTCCTCTTGCTCAGATTAAGAACTTGAGGGGACATAGATTCAAATTGAGGAAAGACAGTTGTAGAACAGATGTGTAGAAATTTGCCTTTAGCCAGCGGGTAGTTGATTGGTGGAACAGACTTCCATCTTTTGTTGTGGAAGTTGATAGCCTAAATAAATTTAAAGCTGAGCTGGACAGGCATTTGGAACAAATGGAGGAGTAAAATGGGTTTTTTTTTTTTTTTTTTTTTATTGATGCTGCATAAGCTTGCTTTCTTGCATCATATGCCTCTACTAATGCTAAACAATTCATTCATCCCTTGCTGAAATAATGATGAATTTAGTAACCAGTTTACTGCCAAAGCCAGACACTTCTCTGTTTATTATTCGGAGATCTCCAGACAAAATCAGGTATGACTGATGCAGAACATTTAGTTCATTTACATCAGTCATCTATCAACTAAGGCTCCTGCAATCCACACTTTTTTTTGGAAATATTAATACAGTGAGACCTCGCTTTAACGAACTTCCATATAGCAAATTTTTTTGATTCCCCCTTGGTCATTACATTAAAAATAGTTTCTACATAATGAAGAAAATCTCCATATAACGAACTGATTTTGAGAGACCTGGGTAAGAAGTGTTCGCACCTTTATATGGTGTAGAAAGCATGAATTAAGAGCTAAAAGGATTAAGATTTAATCCCTTTAATGCTTAAAAGCTATTAATTATTAAGAGCACGAATTGAGAATTAAAACATTCCACAATTTAGTGATACCCATAAAACCTATACAACTGCCTCTATTGTATGCAGAAGTTGCACTGGTCAAATGCTATCCATGTGTCTACAGCCATTGGCAAAGAATAAAGTATATTCCCGACACAGACAGACTCTGGTCAGCCTGTTTTCTACTCTAAGTACCTATTAGTACCTATGAGAGGAACTTTTATGGGCTTTTTTTTCATTCTGTGGCTGAGTTAGTCAGTTTCAGGCAAAGATAGCAAAGTTTTTACCCCAGAAACTGGGGTTTTTCATCCAGCAAAACAGGCAAATCAAACTGGCAAAAACAGTTAAATAAAATAAAATAAAATAAAAAATGTCAAAGGCAGCATGCCACTGGAAACTTAATTCATTTTACAAGCTGAAGCCATTTTGACCTGTACAACAAACAAGATGACACTTTATTGGTTTATTCAGTCACTGCAAATTGTTTTAAATTTACATAGTCATCACAGAAAATTTAAGACACTCCAAAACATACTTAAAACATTTAGAAGTGAAGTTTTAAATACATTTCATCCAATATTTAATTAATTATCAGTTTAAATTAATGCTAAACATTGTATTTACTATCAATATTTCATCACATATGTTTGAACTATATATGCGCAGAAGTACTTGCCTAACCATAAACATGCCAACATCAGGTTAGACTTATTCCAAGTAAAAGAAGGTAATGTACAGTAAGTGTTTTTCTTAAGCAAGTTTATTATATATACAATATATATTTGAACCATAGGTTTAGAGTTTCCTAATGATAGGAAGAAACAAACATTTTTATAGAGTGTAAATTAATTATTGCTCAAAAGTCAATGATTTCAGAAAAAGAATATAAATTTTAATTGAACATCAGTGGAAGCTCTGAAAGAGGTACGTGGGAAGGTCTACCACCATGACATTTCTGAATTTCCTATTTTCACAGACCAAAAATTTAGAATGGCATAGCGAAAGTAAGAAGTAAGAAGTGAATGACACAAAGAAAGAAAAAATATATTAAAAGGAATTTTAGGCAAATAAATCTAATGATTCATTATTGGAATATAAAGAAAAGTGCAAAAGGACTAATATAGGTATGAAGGTTACTAAAGAAAAATCTTGGGAACATTTTGGGAAAGATAGGGAAAACAAGTACCACAAATATGGAAAATTGTTTTGGCATTTAAAAGTCTCAGAACAGGGAAACAAACCATAATTAAGTATATTCAAGGCAATCAAAAATTATAAGTAAAAACAAAGAAGGATATTTTTATGCAAACTGCAAACACAAATCGTATTAGAATCTATAATACTTAGTACCACTCATGGATTGAAAGCTGAAAATACAAGATTTGTTGATATTAGACTTCAATTTCTGTAGATTATAATTTTCAGGAAATACATGTAAAGGAAAGTTGTCCTAGAAAACTGAAGTAAAACAGAAAAATAAGGAAGAGGGGAAAGTTGGTTCTGTGAGTTTGTAGTTGGGCAGTGAACCAATGGTGACTGCTTACAGTACATGTTTGGACTGGTTTGCAAGAGATGGGAAGAATTACAAATGCCCATCCATGGAAGAATAATCATCAGAGGAATAGTGCCCACAGAAATATCAATAGAAAGGTATGCATCTATGAGACAAAGAGAGTAGAGAGACTGTAAGAGATGGGTCATCAATTAGCCTGACCTCACTCTTTTGAATGGAGTCAACAAGATTCAGAGGTTTTGGGAGCACCACATCAGATATGGGAACAATATTCCATGGTAGAGTGGACTTGAGATTGGGAAAGAGTGAATAGTTATTAAGAACAGTAACACTGAGAGAAAAAAGAAAACCTAGGGTTTTTTTTTATGCAAAGCAAGCAATATATGTGATATACTTATTGCCAAAATATTAAAAGTCAGGATAATCCCCAATAGAGATACGGATCTTGTCTAGAAATTTTGAGTGTCACCGAAAATGAGCATAGGAGAAGTTGATTCAATTTTAAGAGAAAACTGAGTTTCAGATGCATTAAACTTAACTAAGTTTTCTTCATACCACAAAAGCTTATTCCCCTGAAATAAGCTTTTGTGGAATTAGTTGGGGATAAATTGAGAAGTTGAAGCTGTTTGTGCAGTGCAAAGTTAAAGAAAAAAAGAAGGTGGAAAGTGCTATCATCAGCAAAACTACAGACAGGATTTCAAGTCAGTGGAAGGTCATTAATATTCAAGAGAAAAATAGTACAAGAAAGAATCAAGCCTTGGGGGACACCAGAATTAGCAGTGAAGTTAGAAGACAGAGTGCTATCTACCATCATCCACAATCAGCATTCAAAGAGAAAAATGGATACCTAATTATAAAAAACAGTTGACAATAATATAAGTTTGTTTAGAAGGCCTTTATGCCAAACACAATCAAAAAACTTTAGAAATGCCAAAGTGAATAACAGAAACTAACATATCACCAGTGGAATGATACTGATGGTGATCAGTGATCAGAAGGAAGGTTTCAAGATAGTTTAAAAATTGACAGTTAATGGATTACTCCATTACTTTGGGAAGGGTAGATGTAAGTAAAATAGGGCAATAATTGGATGAGAGAGATCTGTCATCCTTTTACAGGGACTCACTGGATATGAGAAATTTACAAGCAGAAGGAAAAACACCAGTGGAATAAGTAAATATAAAAAGGCAATACAGAACATGAACTGCATTTGCTCCTGAACTATTCTGGAAGAATTGGTTTCAGTGCTTCCATATGGCCATCAATATCTGCCACCTTCACAGACTTGACCAATTTGTTGCCCTCAATGATTTTATCATTTGAAAGTGCAATTTCTAAATCTGCAGCATGTTTTCTTAACTCTTCCTTTGGAATTATTAGAAATTTACCCAAGAAACCAAAAAGATTATTATGTTTTGTTAACTGCTAGAAACATGGCTCTAGAGACTGCAAAGCCTCGTCTATGATTTTATTAAAGCAGTTTACCTTGTAAGATTCCTTAGGATTTGTTACAGGTTCATCAGGAGGATGGTAATTGAAGGAGGATGGTAATTGAATTGCCTCTTTCTTTTTTGTAATCTTGTGTGAAATTCTGGAGATACTTCCAATTCTGTCACAAGTTCTGTGACACCAACTAGTCTGCGTGGGAGTACAGTGGTATCGTTACCGTCCTCCCACACTGGATGGAAAAGGCCCGGGTTCGAATCCCGTCGATAATGTGAGGGATTTTAGTAGGCTTTTTTCACTACGTGGCTGAGTTAGTTGGTCTCAGGCGTAGGTAGCAAGGTTTTTCCCCCCTTTTTTTCATCCAGCAAAACAGGCAAATTGACCAGAGGACACACGCAATTTACAGACACATATACGGGTTTATGTAATCAATTAAGGGGAATAATAATAATTTTTTTTGTGGCACCAACTAAGATATGTTTAAAACCAGTCTCTCTATACTTTGATATCCAGTCAGAATGTTTTTTTTTTTTGTTTTTTTGGTTTTAGGACCATTAGCAACTAAGGCCATATTGCTCCGGGATATGCAGTGGTCATTCCCTGACCTTTTCACATGCTCCGTATTTGGTGGTGACGGGCTCGAACCCCGGTCAATCAAAAAGCGTGTGCTACGTACTGCTGCTCCTTCCCACCTGGCTACGGAGACGCCCATCCAGTCAGAAGGTTTTTAAATGAAGACGAAAGAGCTGTATCGAGATCTGCAGAATCACTTTGCAGTTCTTTATTTAAGTGAAACAAAAATTCATACAAAAATACTAATGAAATAAGAAACTTGTATTCCTTGATCTGGTTAGCTAGTGATTCAGCTTCACTTCTTGCTTGGGCATCTTCTGATGCTATTTCCAAAAGCGCATCATCGAAATCACCAACTCGATACCTTAAAGCCTTCACACTGCATTCAACACTCCCACATTGTTTCACAAAGAGGCATTACATAAAGACCCTTCATCACATATTTTTGGAAAATGACCATTTCTTTGTTGATGCTGAAAAGAGCACGCACAGATGTTGAAGTGTCCCAAAAAAGGTCATTGCATCAGGACAGGTTTTGGCTATATCCCCTAGAACTAGATTGTAACTGTGACAAGCACACAGTGTAAAAAATATCCTTGAATTTTCCTGTAAAAGTCCTGCCTGAATACCTGAAACTTTTCCTTTCATATCGAGATGGGTTGCTCGGCCATACAGCGGGAGCCAGACGAAAGTAATTAATTTTCCTACATGTATACCCCACACACGTGTGAAAATTAATTACTTTTGATATTTCAAGGGATGTGTAAAAACTGACATTGTGATCATTACCTAGACAGTGGCAAAAATTTCCACACCCTTATAAATTATACAGATTTTGCTTTTCACATATTATGAATTTAAAAAAATAATAATAAATAAATAAATAAATAAATAATAATAATAAAAACATTATTTTTGTCTGCATCCTTTGTACTCATTAATAAAATGCTAATCATATTTTCTAAACCTATGAAAAAAATGTCATTGTTTTTGGTTTCGCAGAAGTCCTTTAACTTAAAAAAAAAATTGTTCCTTCTCTTTTTTTCTTTTTATTTTTTCTCTTTTTTCATTTAATTTTAATTTTTCTGTCAAGTGCGGGGCCTAAGGCCAGCCCTGCTCAGGAGCACAGGTTTTGAGAACAAGTGGAGAAATGTTACCAGGACCTGAAGTTTTCTTGGCATCAAGATTGTTCAAAAATTCTTCTGACATCCTTTGAATGGAAGACCACAGGAGGTACTGACATTTGGCATTGATTTGCCATTCCTGTAATGCCAAAAAACATGAGGTTAAGAAGAGCTGTGACAGAGAGGCATAATTGGAGAAGAAGCCATCACCAAGTTGTGATATGAAGTGCCTTGAGGATCACATAAAGTGACCATGTATCTTGAAAAATTGTTGGTAAGAAAAGGGTCAAAGGTGTTTGTGGTTGGGTTGTCTGATATCCTGATAGGTAAATGAACAAGCTGTGTGAGGTCATTAGTAATTGCCAAAACCTCAGCTTCGTGACAAGCTAAGAAAATTAGATTGGGAAAGGGTAGAGTTTCAAAGAAATGAAGTCAAAGAGTTCTGAGTATTAGCAGGGTTGAGGGAATGGCAACAGATCAATTTGACAGAATAGGCTGAGAGATTTTAAGCCAGAGGAGTTCAAAAAGAGCAGATTCCAAATTAGGAAAGTCACTGACAAGGAATATCACAGAGTGGACACATGCACAAGTACCAACACTGAAGAAAAAGGAATTATAGAACAAATAATTAGGGCAGCTGGGATGAGTAGTTGAGGCAATCAAGAATTCAGACTCTCTCAAAAAAAGTAAATGCAGCTTGGCAGACAATAAACAGAAATGAATGTCACTGAGACTGGAAATGAGACCATATATATTTGTGAAATGAATGAGGTGTCTGGTAAGTTTAGTTCTTTTTGCAGATAAGTTGTTATAAGTTTGACTATTCATAATGTATTCAGTAAATAAAGTTAGTGTGGAGGTGGGAAGGGGGGAGGAGTATGAATTAATGAAATTTTTGGATATGGTGTACACACAACAAGACTGTAACCAGCTCCTTGACATCACTGGCCTCGACAAATCCCCAGTACACACACAATTCAGACATCCTCCAGTTACTAGCTGGCACAACAGAAGCAACAGGATTATACACTAGCTGATCTGGATGCTTCCTAGAGAGTTGCCAAGAGCTTCAGTCCAGTGCTGACCTGCAAACACTATTTTCGATCCATACCCATGAAATTTAAGGAATATTGGATCTCACAATGATACCCATCATAACCTCAAAAGGCATCACTCATGTTGCATGACAGAAGAGATGGAGGTTGCCAGACCTTTGTTCTGGTAATTAAACATGGGTTTCATCACTTAAGCCTCCAATAAGCAAAGTGCTGCTGTTGCTGCATCAGATGATGAGAGCCATTTGCCACCTAGTATTGCTTGTTTTTTTTTATCATATGATGTTAGCAATACACGAAGGAACCAGTTTTTTTCCTGCTTCCTTCGTGTATCGTGGCTGTGTGGTCCAACCGGAGAGTATGGCACCATTGTAATATCCAAGCTCGAGGCAGGATTTGAACCCACAACCTTTGGGTTGCCAGGCAGGCACTTTACCCACCCAGCTATCCAGGTCAGCCAGTATTGCTTGGTGATACAGAGGGACAGCATTTCTGAGTGTGATGTAGATGCCACACTTTGACTCGTACTTTTGTTGGTTCATGTTCAAGTGGTTGCCTCCAGTAATATTAGGTGCAATGTCTCATGTTTTGTACATGGGGGGATGGTATACCCAGAATTACTAACAGTCCCAACATCATCAAAGTGAAAGCAGAGGTTCTGTTGTTACATAATAACAGTACTTCACCAAAATTCAGTCCACTTTACTTGCAAATGGCTCCATCAGTGTCTTATACTTCCAATTAGCAAGCTTGAGCCTATCATATCTAGAAGAATGTCAGTGAAAAACCTCAGGGACCACTATATCAAGGATGCTGATGCCTTTTATGTCAGCTTAAAAGAATTCTCAACTCAACAAATGTAAATAAAAGAATAAAAGTGCCCAAATGTAAACACATACACATCTTCCTTTCATACCATGAAGAAAAGATGAGTCTTTTTATATTTAGCAGCACATAACAGATCTTTTCAAAAAAAAATCAGTCACCATGCAGTTATCATAACACTGGATGACTAAACAGTGTCTGATCTTTTCCATCTTTCCTTATTCACACAACTTTATTGACTTCAGGACCTGTAATTAAAAAAATATACTACTAAAACTACTTGAAACTTCATGGGTTATTATTTTAAGTGTTAGACATAAAATAAAGAAATTTTTTACACTCTACAACTACTTCTTCATACTCAGGCCACAAACTTTTCAAATGCCCCTCACATCTGCACAGCTGAAGAAAGTTAATTTTTTTATAAAAAAAAAAAAGTTGGCATGTGAAAAATGCCAACTTACAAGCTATCACCTGATTTGAACATGGATGAAAGTATGTTTCCCACTAAACCTGGCAGGTTAAGGGAGAAACACATTTGCAACAAACTGCCTTCAGCCAGCGAGTGGTTGATTGTTGGAACAAAGCTTCATCTTTTGTTGGGGACGTGGGGAGTTTGAATGCATTGAAGGAAGAAATAGACAAATTATTGGAGATGAACAGGTAATGTGGGAGGTTTTTTTTTTTTTGGCTGAGGCCTCATAAGCTTGCTTTCTTGCATCATAATGATGCAAGGGTAAATTATTATTAATATTAGTAGCATAATATGCTACTACTACTACTAATAATAATAATAATCATTTACCCTTTGACCTAAGGTAGTTACACAATATCATAGTGGTGACTCACCACCAGAGATTGTTTTCTGAATTACAAGTTCCAAAAGAGGGGACCATGGCATTAATTATATAAATATATAAAAATGAGAATTAAGCTGAATGTGAAAATTATAGAGAAATTTTATTTCTTAGTGTATGTACCAAGTTAAATGAAAGTAGTTTAGAGATAGTTAAGAGTATTGCTGAGTATCACCTCAGCGAAAGGTTTTAGGCCAAACAAAAGGGTAGGCATGATCAATATTCCCACAAAGATAAATTATAAAATATCATCGTAACAATAACAAGGAATTGTATTTAGGATTGGGTGATCTTAAAAATATATGAAAAATATCTGCTCTTTCAAATTTTAAAAAAAAACTATGGCATCAAGGATAATGTTTTAAGGGAAATAAAAAGCCTGTACAAAAAATAGTAGGGCTACAGCAAGGACTAAAGAAAGCACTTGACTCACTGAACATTTAATTTTAAATGTTCAGTGCGTCAAGGATGCACCCTGTCACCACTTCTTAAGTTTTGGATACCAGTTAATAAATTTAGTGTGGGAAATGTAAAAATTGAACAATTATCATATGTTAACAATATTGTGCTGTTGCTTGCAAGATCTTCAAAAATCTCAGAATAATCTATATAAAGTTCATAGAAGATTTTGCATGAAATTTACACAAAAAACAAAAGTTATAAAAGTTGAAAGAGAAGGAAATTAAGAGAACAGACTAAATAATCAAAAATTTAAAAAAAATTAATAACTTTGTTATCTAGGAACAATTTTTAATGAAGGAGTATTAGATGTGGAAATAATAGATTAAATAAAACAGGAATTGTAGGAGGCCAATTAAAGAAATTTAGAGCTAAAAGAGAAACCAGGCAAGAGACAAAATGGCCTACAGTCAGTCCTCATATAGCACGATAGTTGTGTTCCTAGAAACCCTCGTGCAATGCAAAATCGTGCAATATAAACAACAGGCCCTATGGGAAAAATAGGGTTAGGTGCCGACCACCAAATTTTGAACACACATTTGTAACCAAAACATTACCAAACACAATAAATAAAATCGTAATAAAATACGTAAGTGTTTTATTACGACTATTACGTAATAAAATATTGCTAATGCTTTTGCTTCTATCGTAATCAAACTTGTTTTTTGTTTGGTTTTCTATCCAAACAGATGACAGCCGTTCCATCTCTTCCAATTCTTTGTGTCTTAATCTAATGGATTTTAATTACACTTTGAGTTGTTCCTGCTATGAAAGTTGTTTTTATTTTCTCTGCATTCTTTGTAATTCTCGGCGTTGCCTCACTTAGGTCTGTAGCATGTGCAATATCACATGGTATTTCATTTTGCTCAAAGCGTTTCACAATTTCATATTTTTTCTCTATTGACAGAGGCGGACTGGCCATAAGCCTTACCAGGGGAAACCCCAGTGGGCCGGAGGCCACTGAGATTTTGGCCATAAACCATAGTATGAGGCCACTATAAATTTTCCCGGGTAAGAATTTTTGACCCAGTCCACCTCTGTTTATCGATACTGCTTTTCTTTTTCTCTCTGAATCTGCAGTGTCTTCGCCAGGACGCTTCCTTTTCACACCTTTTAAGTATTTTGCTCATTTTTAGGAAATAAAGCACAATTACAAAACGAGGAGGCATGCTTAATACACATAAACAAAGCTGCGCAGGTGTGGCAACTGAATAAACAACACCGTAAAGGCAGAGATACGCTATTAACACCTCATTTTACTAAAGCACATTTCTAGGGGTTACTACCATAAAACAATAAAAACAATTTCAAGTTGCGTTTCTGCTAGTGGAATCTGTTATAAACTGGTAGTAAACTCGATCTAATTGCATTTGCAATCATACCGATAGCTGGAATTGTGTTGGTTTTTACGTTATTATGGTGAAATGTGTTTCCCTTTCACTGATAAAAAAAAACATTAATACATTTTCAGAATCTTCTCTTCATTCCTATCGTGTTGCATTCGGTTGGGGTGATTCTGCGTTCGATGCCATTTCTTGTAAACACAAAGGTGAATCGTGCATAAGCGAATTCGGTTTGTGTTATATAAGATATCGTTCCCCTATTTATAAATCGTGTATGATCAAATTTGTGTAGTGTAAACACATGTTATACGAGGACTGTATGTGGCTTTCTCAGGAAGTGAATGGCATTACTGTGCAAGTGACTTTGCTTATGTGCAATGTTTACCACTACCATGTTTATGTACAAAGTTTTGCAAGTATAGTAGGAGATATTTGGAAGTGTATGGATTCAGGCAGCTTTAAAAATACACCACAATATGAAACCAAGAATCAGGACAATTTTAAAATGGTAAAAACGCAACATATTTATGTGATGCACAAACAAATAAGTACTGTAATAAAAACAAACCTATTGTTACAGTTTCACATATGCATATTATAATCCTGATTCTTACTCTTGTAGATAGACTACAAATTGTCATGCATTTATGTTGCCTACCAAATGTTCAGCTAATGTCCTAAAACCACCAGCTGATCATTTGATAGGCAACATAAAAACTGCTGTGAGCCTCAAGCTGGCTCTAGTGTACCACATCACATCATATCTTAAAACTCATCATTGGTGCTGATGTGAATTATAGGTCGCCAACCTGGCACAGAAAAACACCAGACAGGCGTGGCACTAATAATGGTCAATGCCTAGATTTCCTTTCCAACAGCAGCTTTGTGATCCTCAATAGACCAAATAATCTACCAACCTACTCAAGCACTCTGTGGGAGGCGACGATCGACGTGAGCCTCGCAAGCCACTTGATTGCAGGACACCTTTCTTCCTGGACGGTAAAAGGCGACTGGACTACATCTGATCACAGGGTGCTCACCTTTCAATTGCATTGCTCTCTCAATGTCCAACCAACAGCAAGACAGATTCTTCACAGATTCGCAGTCGACAAAGCTGACTGGAACCTCTTCCGGGAAACACGGAATAAGACATCCCAGAACTTTAACCCCTCAGACCTCAGTCCTGACCAATACCAACATGCGATCATTAAAATAATTACGGATGCTGCTATCAAGAGGAGAAAATCGGCTCCAGGAGCAGTCCCCTGGTAGTCCCCACAGCTCCAAGCACTAAGGTATGAAGTCAAACACCTGCCGAAAACACTACCAGCGAGCTCATCGCTCGTGGCCAGAGGTGGAGATAGAGGCCCTGAGGCAACTCTACAGGGAAAAAAGAAATGAATACACAGCTCAAATCAAAACCAGAAAGAAACTTTCCTGGGAACACCAGGTTTCAAATGTCGGAAACACCGACCCCTGGGGGGTGGTCTACAAAGTAGCCACCAACAACAGATAAAAATCCATGGAACAACCAAAAAGCTAAAAATGGAACTAAAATATTTCGGGATAGTCCTGGATAAGAACATGTCATTCACCCCATATCTCAATTACCTACGTACCAAAATCAGGAATTACTCTGCTATGATTTCCAGAGTTACCAGAAGGGACTGGGGCTTGAAGAAGAGAACACTCTCCCTTTTCTACAAGGCTATTTTCATCCCGGCTCTGTCATATGCCGCAGGTGTGTGGTTAAAAAAGCAATCACTGCAGTAAACAGGAGAAAACTAGACACCATACAGCACTCTATCCTCCTGACTATCTCCAGAGCCTGTTGTACGGTTAACATCCAAGCGCTCCAGGTCCTCATTGGATCCCTTTCCCTAGACCTGGAAATTGTGGGCTGTGGGCTGCTTTACCAACTGTCCAAAGGGAAAGTGGCCACCTGCATTGGCTTCACCACCGATCCAACAAACAACACAAGTGCTGAAAAGAGGCATCTAATGACACACCTGTTGCAGACCTGGCAGGCCCAATGGTCTGACTCCTCCAAAGGAGCCATAACATGGAAATTCTTCACAGACGTATATCAGATATACCCAAACCAGCCTGCATGGTTCGCTCCAGGCCTACATACCACCTTTCTCCTCACAGGACACGGGTCCTTCAGGAGGAAACTACGACTTTGGTCTCTCAGTTTCATCGCAGTGTCACTGCAGAGAAGAAGAAACCTGGGACCACCTCATACACGAATGTCCTACCTACAAAGACTTGCACTGCATCCTCATGACAAAGACCCAGTTCACACTCAGGAACCAAGAACAGCTCGTGCTGCAAAATGAGGAACACTACCGTGCCTTCCCACTCTTCGCGCAGGAGCTCTTTTCAAGACAAAAAACTCTTCCACGACCGTAGAACCACAGACTGACACCTCGTAAAGCTACCGGCATGGCTTCTCAGCAAGTCTACAAGCCCACAATGATCAGTCCAAATTCTTCAAACCCAGTGACTCTTAAGAGACAATACACCGCAAGAACCAGAGGAGAGAATAAGAAAATAAATGGAAAAGAAAGGAAAAGGGAAAGAATAAAGTATAAGGAAAGAAGTAAGACAAAAATGCTTTGAAGGAAAGAAAGAAAAACATATTGACTGCAACAACCAAACCTGGACGGGGATTCTGTCCCATGCCTTATCATCTTGACGGCTCAATTTGAGTGCCATTAAGATGATAAGGCATGGCAAGAACCAGATTCACTAGCTATCCGCGATAGCTAGTGAATCTGGACAAGCTATCTGGAATCCCACAGCACCTTGCTGCTGCCAACATGCCACCTGGCAATCTGGACCAGGCACCTTGCTTGGCCACTTTCATTCCCTCTCCCCGGCAGGGTGGGGGAATCTTTTCCGTCTCCTCTCCTCCTTGCTGATCCCCTTTTCCCTCCTGGTGGGGCATGGGCCTGCCCCACTGGCCTGCCCTTCTCTATTGCTCCCATATTTCTGTCTTTTCCCTTCAGTCCTCTCCCCCACTATCTTAATGAAAGCGAATGCCCCAAACAACAAAATTTAAATACGTTCAAATTAATTTTCGCCCATATTCTAGGCCTTTCCTATTAAACACATTACCCTTTGCAACTGAAATAAAACTAAATGATTTTTTTTAGGTCCTAGCCACTGAAATCTCAGGAAATTAGGTGGCAGGACCTGCCAGAGTAAATAATTATAATACTGGTGTACCTGGTCTGCCTCCACGGGGCGAAAGTGGGGCAATGTTGGGCTTCAGCAGGGGTCCAGCGGCTAAATGACCAGATGAACAATGGTACACAACACTACACATGTACAATATCCATACACTTTTAAATCTCTGGGATTTCCAGCATACTGGCACACCCATCACAAAGCAAGCAATGCGAAGATGGGGGGAAACCCCTGGTGCCGCTTGACGCCAAACACACTTTACACATATCTTAAAACATTATCTAAGCAATTGAATTGTGACAATTATTCAACATTATTGTTATATTGTGTGTTGCAATTCATTATCTGAATGCAAGCTGAAAATTACTTGCCATGGAATGTCTTATGGTCTCATAAGGCAGATGATGCAATGAGTATACATAATGCAATCAGTATACATAACTCCAGTATATAAGCAATATACATCAGTGGCAATACTTAACCATTCAACTAGTAGTTATCATTTAAATCTTGGCTATTTTTATTTTGTCAGAGGACATAAACAAAATCAAAGCATGTTCTGAAACTACAGAACAATATTATGTATTGGTTGTGAAATGTAATACAGGCTGACCATCACTAATCTGGTTCCACCGCTAATTCGGACATAATTTCTGCGAACGTAATTTTAAATTTCCCGGGTCGGCACACTGACCTGCCGACCCGGGAAATTTAAAATTACGTTCGCAGAAATTATTGCATTGATTGCAGCATCAGCTGTTGGCACGAACTCGTAAACACTGGCAAGACATTTATACTTGTTTTTCTGCATTTATTATTATAACCTGCTCACATTTAGCCTCAGCCATGGTTCCAATGCATAAAGGAAGTGCCTCCTGTGGTGTAAAGCCCAAATACCGTACATTGTTCATAACAGATAAAGTTGAACTTCTGAAAAAACTCAAAAGCGGTGTGTCTGTAAGTAGTTTAACTCTGCTTATTTGTAAATTCCAGCAATTTCTCTCAGTTTCTCTTATTTTAGTAATTTTCTTTTAGCCATTCCTTCTTAGATTTTTTTTTTTACAATTTACTGGGCCACGTCGGCCACACATATGCGATATAAAAAAAAGACTTTTTTAGAATTACTAATCAAATTATTTGCTAAATATGTTTTGGTCCATGGGGAATTTTTTTCTTAAACTAGCTTGGCAGTCAACGTATTAAAGGTAGGATGAGGTGGTTAGCTGTTAGGTAAACTGTATGTGCTAAAATAACCACTGGTGATCCGGCAAACTCACTAATCCGGCACCCCACAGGTCCCAATGCTGCCTGATTAGTCAACCTGTATTGCAAATCTGTGGACAATTCTCAATACATTTTTCAGGTATTCCAAATATAATGCATTAACATGAGAATCTCACTCTTGATATGTAATTTTTGGCTTTAGAGTTTCCGAAATCTAGAATATAACACAGCAACTCTGCTCAATAAGTTCATTACTCCCAAAACTGCTAACATTTTAAACAATGTTATTGCATATGCTGTTTCTAATGTTATTTTTCAATCCAAAACTAACGACTGTATTGGTGTTCATATTAAATAAACAACATACTTTCTGGTGGCAACATGAACTGGTTTTTCTACTTTATTCTCCAGCTATCCATCTGGTTTATATGGCAAATTCTTAATTTCCTTATCAAGGAAATTTCCTAAATTTAAAAAACAAATTTCCTAAATAAGTAAATAAGTTAAATGGAGTCATGGAAAGCTTGGGAGGTTAGTGTAACCCACTAAATTCAATAAAGGTCATAATTTTTGTTCTAATTTGATTAAAAAAAAAAAAAAAAAAAGTTCAAAAACTTTATGACAACTATATCAAAAGATATGTGAAGTGTCTTCACCAGAAATAACGGTTTCACTTGATAATAATACAACCTTTTCTCTTACTGTATTAGTTTACTTTAAATTATAAAATAATGGAATTGTGATCTTACTTTTCCACTCCACACATTTCTTAGTACACTGATATATTTCTTGGCTTGAAAGTGATGAATCTGAAACAAAATAAAACAAAGATATGTTATACAAGCATATGAAATAAAATGCATAATTTATTTATTAGTCTTGCAATAGCATGCCTATTTGAAATATATATATATACAGGAATTCCCCGACTTACGTAATACTTGACTTATGGAAATTCGACTTTTGCTGGGAGGTGCAAACTTTAAAAAATCGTGAAAACATATTTTGCATCCTGTAGGATAAATGGAGGTATCATGAAAATATCGTAATGTGAACCCAATAACGCTTTTTTTGTAATTCGTTCCAAGTAATTGGAAGTTAAAAATTTCACTATATTACTAAGCTACTTATCTTTCTAAAAGGTCATTTTTATAATGGAAATTCACTACACTTTCATCGTTATCATATGTTCTGTTATAAGAATCAATTTTGAATGGCTTTGATTTTTTCCAGAAGCACGTTTCTGGAGGTCACGACCATAAAACAATAAAAACAATTTGCACTTTCCATTTTATTGGGCTTTTCTGTTAGTGCATCTAATTATAAACAGGTAATAAACTCGATCTTACTGTATTTGCAATAATCCCGATACCTGGAATTGTGCGGGTTTTTACAGTGAAATGTGTTCCCCTTCACTAAAATCTTCAATCATATAAAAAACAAATTTTCAGAAACTTCTCTTCATTCCTATGATGAAGGGAAAGCGACCAACAAAAAGTACAAGTCATGGTAGTGCTAGGAAATGAAACAAAATTGATTTATAAATGAAGATGAAAATGATTAAGAAGTACGAAGCAGGACAAAGTTTGTCATCTATTGCAAGGGAATTAGGTCTCGCTGCTTCAACAGTGAATACTATTTTAAAGGACAGTGCGCATATAAAATAACATGTCAAAGGATCAACACACTTAAGATTAACATCATCATCATTCTATTCTTCCATTCGGCATGGATTGAGTCCCTATTTAGATATCATCCTCCATTGTTGTTGATCTCTTGAATAATTTGTTGATAACTCTGAAAGCCTGAAAGCCTGTGTTTTCCTTTAGGCATTGGAGCCATTCTCTTTTGGGTCTTCCTGGTGGTCTCTTATCTCCAATTCTTCCTGTCAGTACTACATTAGGCAGCCTGCGTTGTTTCATCTGGTTCACATGTCCAAAATACTAAAGTTGTTTTTTGTAAATCTGCTCTATTATTCTGCATTCAAAATTTAGATCTCTCCTTACTTGTTCATTAGTTTTATGTTCTCTCCAATTTGTTTTATTGATTTTCTTCAGACATCTCATTTCGAATCACATTATTTTTTGCCTTTCTTATTTATTCTCCAATTCTCTGATCCATAAGTTACTGTGGGTATGATGACAGTTTCATATAGTTTAATTTTTAGACTATTTGAGATTTTATTGCTCTTCCATATGTTTTTGAGTTTGTTCATGTTTGTCCATCCGATGTTCAGTCTGATTAATTTGGTCAATATTACTCAGGTTTCCGTTTATTAGGGAGCCCAGGTACACAAAGTTTTGTACTTGTTCTATTTGTTGATTTTGGATGTTTATGTGTCTTTATGTTTTTTCCAATTTGCATTACTTTGATTTTATTTATATTAATTCCATAATTGTTGCTTGCTTTATCGATGTTTGTTAATATTTCTTTTAGTTATTCTTTAGTTTCTGTTAAAATCACAATATCATCGCATATTTTATGTGGTTTATATTTTTTCCATTTTTTATTGTGCCTCTTTTTTCTTCAATTGATTTCATTAGTTCTTCTAGGTAGATATTAAATATATATGGGGATAAAGAGCATCCCCGCATGACTCCTTTCTCTATTTCAAATTTCTCTGTTTTAAGGTTGTTGAATTTTACTATTGCTCTTGCTCTTGTTTTGTAGAAATTATTTACAAACATGATTAGTTCATGATCAAGTGGAATTTTTTGTAGTTGCTTCATTAAATTTTCTCTGTTTACAGAGTCAAATGCCTGCTTGAAATCGATGAAGCACAGATAAAGAGGTTTCTTCTTATTCCAATATTTTTCTGCAATGATGTTTAGTGTGAATATTTGGTCTATTGTTGATCTGCCTCTTCTAAATCCTGCTTGTTCTTCCCCTATTGTTTCTTCATATGTTTTAAGTATCCTATTTTGTAAGATCGTTATAAATATATATATGGTTTAAAAGGGTTATTGTTATTTGGTTATTTTAGGAGCATTAGCAACTAAGGCCATATTGCTCCGGGGATATGCAGTGGTCATTTTCTGACCTTTCCGCATCCTCCGTATTTGGTGGTCACGGGCTCGAACCCCGGTCTAATCAAGAAGCCTGTGCTATGCACTGCTGCTCCTGCCCAACTGGCTACGGAGGTGCCGGTTTAAAAGGGTAATGGGTCTATAATTCTGACAATTTTCTTTATCTCCTTTTTTGTGTATAGGTACTATTATTCCACTGTTCCAGTCTTCTGGTATATCACCTGTAAATAAAATTAGATTAAACAACTGTGCAAGGTGTTTTAACATTGCATCGCCTCCAAATTTCCATACTTCTGCTTCGATACCATCATTTCCGGGTGCCTTGTCATTCTTCATTTGTTATGTTATCTTTAACATAACAAAAGTTATGTGTTTAATTGTTATGTGCTTTATCTCTTCTATTATCTAAGGCAAGAGTGTTTTTTCCTTCTTCTTTGAATTCTTTCCATTTTTTTAAATTTCTTACATGTTTCCTGTTTTTATATTGTTTTTATTTTTCATTGTCAGTGTTTTCGGGGTGTATGTTTTAGAGAGTTCTTTTATAGCCCGGTAAGTTGTTTTAGAGTCATGACATTTATTTGCCACTTCACACTGCTTTGCTTTGTCTTCCAACCATTTCCTTTTAGCAGCTTTAAGATCAACAGTGATCACAAAACAGCATTCAGGTGCTATATCAAAGATGAAACAGCTATTAATAATATCGATGGAAAATCAGATTCAGAAGTGAGTGCCCCTGAGTCTAATGACCATTCAAGCAAAAGCAACAAGTATCTATAAAGATATTAAGGATAAGTACAGCAAACAGGGATGGGATACACTTAAATAGAAAGGGTGCAAGAATGTTTGCTGATGCTATCGAGGCAGTGTTAGGAGGGTCGGAAAACTGCTAGATTGGGGGGGGGGGGGGGGGATACAAGGACTAATAGATTAACAGTAGCCACTGGCAGAGAAGAAAGTGATTCTTGCACTGCTTCTATTGGAATCAGCAGCAGCCTGAAAAATAAGATGCAGGATATTTCAGAGACTGCTGGGAGTCATTGCGGTACAAGTAAACACATGGGTTGTGTCAGGGTGGCTAAGAGGAAGAGCAGGTGCATGTATACTTGCGTGTACACCAATGCTAGGAGTCTAGTAAATAAATTTGATGAATTTGAGGTATTGCTCAAAACATCAAAGGCAGATATTGTTGGGATTTCAGAGACGTGGTGTCACACAGATATAAGGAATGCAGAACTGGAATTTGGGGAGTACAACGTCTACAGAAAGAATAGACAGGATAGGAAGGGAGGAGGGGTTATGCTATTAGTTAAGAAACACAAAAAATCCAAGGAAGTGAAGCCAGTCGACATCGCTGGACAGTGCAGTGTCGAGTCAGTTTGGTGTGACATAAGCATTGGGAGATCAAAATTGAGAGTAGGAGTGTGCTATAGGCCTAATGACTCTGATGAGTATAATAAGAAACTGTACAGAGAAATAGAGTGGGCCAGTAAATCAGAGAGTCTTATTATGGGGGATTTTAATTCCCCAGATATTGACTGGAATTTGGGGGCTGGTCACTCACACACTAGCAAGGCTTTTGTGGATTTATTGGATGATTGTTTTCTACATCAGCATGTTCGGGAGGCAACTAGAGGGAGTAATACTCTTGATTTGATTATCAGTAGTGATTCTTCATGCATTAAGAATCTGCAGATAAATGAACCACTAGGTGGCAGTGATCACAGTGTTCTGAAGTGGGATTTACTCAAAGAGGTAACTACCATTAGGGGTAAAGGGAATGGGTATTGCTTTCGTAAAGGCGACTACGGTGGACTGAGACAGTATTTAAATTCTATACAGTGGGATCAACTGATGATGTTACCAACAGCAAATTCAAAATGAGAAGCATTCAAAGAACTTATCTTGGAACGCTACTAGGCTTTACATACCAACTAAGAAATATTGTTCAAGGTTTAGGCCTAAATGGATGTCAGATGAACTAATGAGGCATATGGCAGAGAAGAAAAATGCATGGGATACATACAAATTAACACGTGACACAGAAGCCTATGATAGATACAAGTTGATCTGTAACCAAGTTACAAAGGAGGTTAGGCAGGTGAAGGCAGATTACGAGAAATCCTTGGCAGAGGATGCGAAGAAAAACAGCAAAGAGTTCTTTACTTATGTAAACTCTAGAAGGAAGGGGATGAATCAGATTGGTCCACTTGATATCGATGGGTCAACTGTTGATGATCCTGCTCAGGTAGCTAAAAAACTAAATGAATATTTTGCATCGACATTCACACATGAGGAGTTATTCAGCGAGGGGAATGCCAGAGGTGTATTCAACTCAGGCAGTAAGCTAGAGAATCTTGTAATAACTGAGAGTAAAGTGGAGGAGAAATTGTTGAAGATAAAGACAAGAAAGGCACCTGGGGTGGATGGAATCTATCCAGTTATATTAAAGGAGGCAGCAATGGAAGTAAGCAAACCCTTAGCCATAATTATGAGAGCTTCCTTGGACTCAGGGGAGGTACCCATGGACTGGAGATGAGCAAATGTGACCCCAATTCACAAAGGAGGATCAAAGGCTGACACAAGTAATTATAGACCTGTGAGTTTAACTTCTGTTCCAGGAAAATTAATGGAGGCACTGGTTAAAGAAGCACTGCAGGATCATCTAGACAAGACTTCAGTTATAGCTCGGACACAGCATGGTTTTGTTAAGGGGAAGTCTTGCCTGACCAATTTGATTGGATACTATGATGCAGTCACAAAAGAACTGGATGCAGGGAATAACTTTGATATTATATACTTGGATCTTAGAAAGGCTTTTGATACTGTTGCACATGGAAGACTGCTGCACAAATTGGAGCAGTGTGGCATTAGAGTCAAATTGCTGCTATGGATAAAGGGGTGGTTGAGGGGGAGAAGACAGAGAGTAGTAATCAATGGACACTGCTCATCATGGACTAATGTTATTAGTGGAGTCCCTCAGGGTTCAGTATTGGGTCCTTTATTGTTTTCTGTATTTATAAATGATATTGATGATGGTATATATAGCTTAATGTCCAAGTTTGCAGACGATACGAAGGTTGGCAGGGTTGTCAAGGACACTACTGACACTATGCTGCTGCAACAGGATCTGGAAAGGTTGAGCAAATGGGCTGAGAGGTGGCAAATGAAGTTTAACATTGACAAATGTAAAGTACTACAGTAACAGCAACCCCAGAGCAACGTATCAACTCTGTGGTACTACACTGACAGTGGTAGAGAATGAAAAGGACCTGAGGGTGGTTGTGCAGGCAGATATGAAGTTCTCTGAGCAGTGCAGACGGGCTGCAAGAGTAGCTCATGGTGTATTGTCAATGATATATAGGACGTTTTCTAGCAGGGATAAGGAGGGGATTATTCCCTTGTATAAGGCAATGGTCAGGCCACACCTAGAGTACTGTATACAGGCCTGGAGACCTCATTTCAAGAAGGATGTAGAGCTGCTGGAACGAGTACAGAGAAGGGCAACAAGATTAGTGAATGGAACAAAGGGGTGCTCTTACGAAGAAAGGCTTAAGTTTTGCGAATTACAGTGTCTGGAGACTAGGCAGCAGCGAGGTGATCTGATAGAGGTGTACAAAGCCTTGAATGGTTTGAGCATGCTCAATGCTGATGGGATTCTTCCTCTTGCTCAGAATAATCACCTGAGAGGGCATAAATTCGAATTGAGGAAAGACAGATGTAGGATAGATGTGCGGAAATTTGCCTTTAGCCAGCGGGTGGTTGGTAGGTGGAACAGACTTCCATCCCTTGTCGTGGAAGTTGATAGCCTAAATAAATTTAAGGCTCGGCTGGACAGGTACTTCGAACGAACAGAGGGGTGAAGTGGAAGTGGTTATTTTTTATTTATTTATTTTACTTTAATTTTTTTGGCTGATGCTGCATAAGCTTCCTTTCTTGCATCAAATGCCTCTACTAATGCTAATGCTAAAACCCCAACTCAAGTTCTTGGCAAGCAACGGGTGGTTTAATAGGTTCAAGCATCGTGCTGGTTTCCACAACGTTAAAGTTTACGGTGAAGTCACCAGTGCTGATTCTGCAGCTGCAGAGAAATTTTGTGATATGTTGGAAAAAATTAACGATGAATGCAGCTATTCAACGCATCAAATTTTTAACATTGACGAGACTGCTCTGTATTGGAAAAAAATGCCGGATCGATCATACATTGCCAAAGAGGAAAATACAATGCCAGGTTTCAAGGCGTCAAAAGATAAGGCCACGCTCTTGTTTGGGGCTAATGCAGTGGGAGATTACAGATTAAAACCACTGCTTGTGTACTATTCTGGAAATCCTTGTGCATTTAAGGGCACCAATAAAGCCACCCTACCCGTGCATTTCTGATTGAACCAGAGAGCATGGATAACAATCTCTCTCTTTGAGGATTGGTTTAAATGCTGCTTCATTCCCGAGGTTGATAAATACTATAAAGACAACGACGTTCCTTTCAAGATTTTGCTTCTATTACATAATGCTCCTGGACATCCTACATATAGATCTAGATGATTTCATTTCGAACATGAGTCATATTTCTACTGCGAAACACTACTTCACTCGTCCAACCTCGTGTGGATCAGGGTGCTATTTCAAATTTAAAAGCATACTATTTATGCACAACATTTGCTCAGGCATTGTCTTCAGTAGACGATGAGAAAAATTTTACGTTAAGAGACTTTTGGAAATCTTATAATATTTACCACGCCATCTTAAACATTAATAAGGCCTGGGCGGAAATTACTGAAAAGTTGTTTAAATTGCACATGGAAGAAAATATGCCCACGGCATGTAAAAGGCTTCAAAGGGTTTGAAAAGGACGAATCATATGAAGAGGTTACAGATAAGATTGTAAAGGTTGCAGAGCTGCTTCAGTTGGAGGTTGTTGCCAAAGACATGGAGGAATTAACAGAGGAAAAAGAGAAGGAATTATCTAACGAAGAAGTTACTGACTTGCAGGCAACAATAGTGAAAGAAGAAAATGCTGACGAAGCTCAAGATGAACCACATGAGGAGCCGAGACACTTCATCACGAGAGAGAGATGGAATTTCATGAAATTGCATCGGTAATGGAGAGGTTTGAGGAGATGGATCCTGACAGCGAACAATTCTTAAAAGTTAACAGAGGGGTGAATGATATGCTTGCTTGCTACAAAGAAATCTACGATGAAAAGAAAAAAGCCACCATCCAGTCATCAATTAATGTTTTTTCGTAAGGTTGAGGGGGCGATCCCTTCTAAATCTCCACAGCCCTCAACCTCCGCAGTGCGTACTTATCAGCTGAAGATGTCGATTCTGGCAACGTTGCTCAAGAGGTAAAACTTACTGACATTATGCCTGTCTTCTCTCTTTTTTTTGTAATTTTATAATTTTGAAATTTTTTTAAATTGCATGCTTTTGTAATTTTTCCTGCGCACGAGATAAAAAATTGAATAAATACAATAAATAATTCTATTTACATGTTCATCGAACATTTCTTTTTTTTGATTTGATCAATTCAGCGAGCACAGTTGCGAGTGCTGCACAAGCATGGGGGAAATTCCGACTTATGTAAAATTGGACTTACATAGTGTTCCGTGGAATGCAACCCTTACATAAGTTGGGGAGTTCCTGTATGTGTGTGTGTGTGTGTGTGTGTGTGTGTGTGTTAATCTGGGTTGTACAAATGGGGGTGCACTGGATGCATCACAAAAGGGACCCCAATCGAGGGAGCCATCAAAGTCTTAACATAAATAAATGATGCCCCTTAACCACTTTTTCATCCAGGTCCTCAAGTACCTTTACATGGCTCTGTGTTAAATACAGATTTAGAGTAATAAAATTAGAAGAACAATAATTATTTTCATTTTCACTCTGACTTAGAAAATTAAATTATGAATGCTTTTAAGATTAATGGTTACAAGCAAAAGTTCTGAGCTTAACAAACTGCCATAATTTGTTGCCTTCTCAGTAAAAGAAACAATTCAAACAATAGGCTCTCTTCCTACCTGCTTTCACGACAATGCACCATAAATGCATTGTTGTAGAAGTTTCAAAAATTATAGTTAAAAATTTCTTAGAAAATCTTAGTGACTATAGTTAAAAATTATAGTCGCTAAGAAATTTCCCACCTAATTAAGTATGTCACAGCAACAGAAAAAAAGGACGAAGGAAAAAAAACAAGAAGATTGAGGAACAAAACAAAACTAATCTAACAGTGCAATGGCACACACTCTTAAGTAAATATAATTGTACTTACTAAATAAAATTACAATTTACTAAATTAACAGGAGAAAGAGCAGAGAGCAATAAAAGAGTTAAAAGATAATGGCATTAAGACAACAACAGATAAAAGCAATACTACTGTTATATTAGTAATGGCAAGAGGTACAAGAAAGCAAGCTTATACAGCATGAGTTTAAACAAAAAAATTCCTATATCGTCTATCCCTCCCCTCCAGTTTGTCTAGTTATTCCTTGAATTTATTCAAACTACCCACTTCCATAACACTAGTTGGAAGTGTTTCTATAACCAACTAACCACTGGCTGAATGAAAATTTCCACACATGTATCCTACAACCCTCCTTCCTCAATTTGAATTTATGCCCTCTCATGTTGTGTGAAGCTTTAAACACCTCAATGAGTTCTCCTCATACATGCCTAATCCCCAGATGCTACAGTTTGCACAACTAAAGCCTTTACTTGTATGCAGTACTCAAGGTGCAGTCTAACTGCTTCTCATACAATGGGATAATCATCTCCTTATCCTTACTGGCAGAATTCCTGAATATCATTGACAGAACCTCATGAGCTACCCTACCAGCCTATCTGTATTGCTCACTTTATATCTCACTGCACAATTTGTCCTAGGTTTTTTTCATTCTCCACTATCTTCATTGTGGTACCCACACAATTGGGTACCACAATGTTTTTTTGGGATTAGCGCAATAAAATTTCTACCCATATATAGTACCTTGCATTTAGGTAGAACTTTAATTGCTACTTCTCTACCCATCTGCCTAATTTTTATAGATTTTGTTGCAGTATTTTACAATGATTACTGTCATTAACCACATTGCCAACCTTAGTATCATCTGCAAACTTAGATCCTGATAACCTTCATCAATATCTTTAATAAACATAGAAACTACAATCAGCCCAGCAGTAAGCTCTGGGATCTTCACTAATAACAGTAGTCCAGTAACAGTAGTAAAGAGCAGTGCCCATTGATAACTACTCCTTGTCTTCTCCCAATGAATCATTCCTTTATCCATAGCAGTAACTTGTTTCTAATGAAATACTGCTCTAATTATATTAAATAGAGAAGATACATTATAATGAACCATATTAGGCAACAGGGAACAAACAGAGAAATTAAGAAAAATCTAACTATAGTTGGAGGAAGGCAAATCATGAGAGGTACAAAAATATTATTAGATAAAATCATCATCAATAAAAGAACAAGGAATTTTATCAGGCCACATAATTAGCAAAGTTCCCATCATTTTCATAACAATAAAATCTGGGGGGGGGGGGGGAATCCCATAAGGCCCATTGTAAGTACGGTCTAGTAAAGAATTCAGCCTAAATTGCTGGTAAAATTAATCAAATCCATGAATCCATTAAAGTGATTGAACCAATCACTTTAATGGATTCATGGAATGCATTTTCTTCTAGCAAGTCTCAAATGAGAATGATATTTTTACTAACATCCTGGTAAACCAAGCTATTATTAGCATTAGCAGAGGCATATGATGCAAAAAAGCAAGCTTATGCAGCATCAGCCAAAAAAAAACCATTCCCATTCACCCCTCCATTCGTTCCAAATACCTGTCCAGCTCAGCCTTAAATTTATCTAGGCTATCAACTTCCACAACAAAAAATGGAAGTCTGTTCCACCAATCAACTACCTGCTGGCTAAAGGCAAACTTCCGCACATCTATCCTACAACTTTCTTATCTTAATTTGAATTTATGCACTCTCAGGTGATTATTCTGAGCAAGAGGAAGAACCCATCAGCATTGAGCATACTCAAACATTCAAGGTTTTATACACTTCAATCAGATCACCTCGTAGGTGCCTAGTCTCCAGACACTAATCTGCAAAACTTAACCTTTCTTTGTAAGTGCAACCCTTTGTTTCATTCACTAACCTTGCTGCCCTTCTCTGTACTCATTCCAACAGCTTTACATCCTTGAAATGATGCCTCCAGACCTGTATACAGTACTCAAGGCGTGGCCTGACTATTGCCTTATACAAGGGGATAATCACCTCCTTATCCCTGCTAGAAAAATTCCTGTATATCAACGACAAGACACCATGGGCTACTCTTGCAGACCGTCTGCACTGTTCAGAAAACTTCATATCTGCCTGCACAATTAGCTCCAGGTACTTTTCATTCTGTACCACTGTCAACGTAGTACCAGTTGATACGTTACTCTGGGGTTACTGCTTCCCATAGGTAGTACTTTACATTTGTCAATGTTAAACTTCATTTGCCACCTCTCAGCCCATCTGCTCAACTTTTCTAGATCCTGTTGCAACAGCGTACTGTCATTAGTGTCCTTAACAACCCTGCCAACCTCTGTATCGTCTGCAAACTTGGACATTAAGCCTGATATACCATCACAAATATCATTTATAAATACAGAAAACAACAATGGACCCAACACTGAACCCTGAGGGACTCCACATTGGTCCACGAAGAGCGGTGTCCATTGATTACCACGTTCTGTCTTCTCCCACTCAACCATCCCTTTATCCATAGCAGCAATTTGCCTCCAATGCTACACTGCTCCAATTTGTGCAGCAGTCTTCCATGTGCAACAGTATCAAAAGCCTTTCTAAGATCCAAATATATAATATCAAAGTTATTCCCTGCATCCAGTTCTTCTATGACTGCATCATAGTATCCAATCAAATTGGTCAGGCAAGACTTTCCCTTAACAAAACCATGCTGTGTCCGAGCTATAACTGAAGTCTTGTCTAGATGATCCTGCAGTGCTTCTTTAACCAGTGTCTCCATTAATTTTCTGGAACAGAAGTTAAACTCACAGGTCTATAATTACTTGTGTCAGCCTTTGATCCTCCTTTGTGAATTGGGATCACATTTGCACATCTCCAGTCCATGGGTACCTCCCCGGAGTGCAAGGAAGCTCTCATAATTATGGCTAAGGGTTTGCTTACTTCCTTTGCTGCCTCCTTTAATATAACTGGATAGATCCCATCCACCCCAGGTGCCTTTTTTATGTTTATCTTCAACAATTTCTCCTATACTTTCCTCTCAGTTATTGCAAAATCATCGAGCTTGCTGCCAGAGTTTAATTCACCTCTGGCATTCCCCTCCCTGAATAACTCTTCATGTGTGACTCCTCCTTATTGTTATTATTATAGAGAGCAAAAAATAAATAAATAAATAAATAAATAAATCGCAGTTTGGGAATGTGATTCTTATTGCCATTAAAATGTTTGTGGTGTATAAAGTGCTATGATACAAGGCTAAAATTCCCACATAACCTATCCATCCACTCTAATAATTTAATTTGTCTAATTCTTCCCTAAATTTATTCAAACTACCTACTTCTACAACATCAGATGGAAGTTTGTTCCAACAATCAACTACTCTGTGATAGAAAGCAAATTTCTGAACATTTATTCTCTACTCATCCTTCCTCAATTTAAATTTATGTCCTCCTATTATTATGATGTTTAAGCAAATGTAAAAATACCATCAACATTTAGCATATCTAATTCATTCAAAGCCTTAAACACCTCAATCAAATTTCCTCACAGATCCCTAATTTCCAGATGCTGCAAATTGCAGAACTCAAGTCTATGGTAACTAACTAATTGTGTCTCTAACTGATCTTGTTGCTCTTCTGTGCACCTGCTCCAAATAACCTCATTCTTCCTAAAATAAGGCAACAAGAAATGTATGCAGTACACTTGAGATGCAGAATTGCTACATACAATGGGACAATCACTCCTTGTCCATTCTGGAAAAATTCCAGTGTATCATTGATAGAATCCATGAGCTGTCTCCTAGCAACCTGCCTATACTGCAAAGAAAACTTTGTCATACTATACAATTACACACAAATCTTTTTCTTTCTTCATGAACTCAAGCGCCACCTAAATGGTATATTATTCTGGAATTATTGCTTCTCATAAGCAGTAATCGCACATTCATTTTTCAATGTTAAACCTCAAATGCCACTTCTCAGCCCCGTGTGACTGGTTTTTCTGTCTTGTTGCAGCATCATACCCTGATTTTTGTTATTAAATAACCTGACAACTTTCCTATCATCTAAAAACTTTGACATTAAACTTGGTATGACTTCATCAATAAATATTGAAAACAACAATGGGCTCAGCCCTGAACCCTGGAATACTCCACTAATAACATTAATCCAAGAAGGCAATGACCACTCAACATTTTATGAGTGGGAACTGCCTTCCTGGATTAATGTTATCAAATTTCTGAAATTTGATAACATTAACCTGTCCTAGCAGTAACCTGTCCCTAATGCCACACTGCTCCAATCTGTACAGCAGTCTTTCATGTGGAACAGTATCAAAAGCTTTTCTGAAATCTAAATACATGATGTCGAAATTATTTTTTGCATCTACTTCATTACTGCATCATAGTATGAAATCAGACTGATCCAACAAGATCCATGCTGTGATTGCCATATAATTGTATTCCTGTCCAGATGGTCTTGTATTACCCTTCTATAACAAGAATTCTATTATTTTCCCTGGAACTGGAATCGAGCCTACAGGTCTGTAATTACTTACTCAAATAGTAATCAACTGTAAAATAAAGAGGAATACTAAAATTTCACTGATCAATGTAATCCTAATTTATTTAAAATTCCAAGTTATTCTGGTTTTGGTGCAAAGATTATATCAAAGAGACTGCTAAAGGGTTAAGGTTACTATGGCAAATATAATTAACATATATTTACTGTTCCCCAATATATATATATACAGGGTGATTCACTACCAATGCGACAAACTTGCAGGAGGTGTAGAGGGCACAAAGACGAATCGGAATCACATAGCATTCCAGGGTCCGAAATGCCTTCGTCATGCGGTAGAGGACGTTGAACGGGAGGTCGCGTGAACAGCGATCCCACTGGAAGTCAGCATTTGCAAACCGGTTCCCAAGGCAGTAGGATGGACGAGTATTCAAACGTTGAACTGGCCGACATGCACCTCACGTATGGAGCTGCGGACTGTAACAGGCGCGTTGCTCTGCACTTGTACCAGGAACGTTTCCCACACAGGCGTGCTCCTTATCATACGATTTTCGCACATGTGCACAGAAGGTTACATGAGACTGGTTGTTTCACGAGAGGTACCATGAATCGAGAGCAAACGACGAGGATGCCAGACAATGAGGAGAATGTCCTACATCTTGCAGAAGGCAATCCGAGTACGAGTACTCGAGCGATAGGCCAACGATTGGGTATTTCCCAATCCACTGTATGGAGGACAAACCAAATGAGTTCATACCATCTGCAACACGTCCAATCATTGGAGCCTGCGGTTTATCCACTCTGGAGGACATTTGCTACTTGGTTTCTTCAACAGAAACGGTTCGCAAATGCTGACTTCCGGAGGGATCGCTGTTCATGCGACCTCCTGTTCAACGTCCTCTACCGCATGACGAAGGCATTTCGGACCCTGCAATGCTATGTGATTCTGATTTGTCTTTGTGCCCCCTACACCTCCTGCAAGTTTGTCGCACTGGTAGTGAATCACCCTGAATATATATATATATATATATATATATATATATATATAACTGGATGCCATGCTTTGGCAGTCCAACTCAAATCACACTGTGATCAATCAATATGTCTGCAATTCTGCCCAGACACGATAGGAGGGAGTATATGATGAGAGCCTTGTCGATCAATTCGGCCCTGGAAAGATTGTGCAAGGCTCAAGGGGTAGAATTTTTTTCAGCCTGGACTGTACTTGTTAACAGGACAGATTGCTTCTACAGGGATGGGATACACTTAAATAGAAAGGGTGCAAGAATATTTGCTGATGCTATCGAGGCAGTGTTAAGTGGGTCGGAAAACTGCTAGATTGGGGGGAGACAAAGACGAATAGATTAACAGTAGCACTGGCAGAGGTGAAAGAGATTCTTGCACTCCTTCTATTGGAATGAGCAGAAGCCTGAAAAACAAGATGCAGGATATTTCAGAGACTGCTGGGAGTCATTGCGGTACAAGTAAACACATGGGTTGTGTTAGGGTAGCTAAGAATAGAAATAGGTGCATGTATACTTGCGTGTACACCAATGCTAGGAGTTTAGTAAATAAATTTGATGAATTTGAGGTATTGCTCAAAACATCAAAGGCAGATATTGTTGGGATATCAGAGACGTGGTGTCACACAGATATAAGGAATGCAGAACTGGAATTTGGGGAGTACAACGTCTACAGAAAGGATAGACTGGATAGGAAGGGAGGAGGGGTTATGCTATTAGTTAAAAAATACATAAAATCCCAGGAAGTGAAGCCAGTGGACATTGCTGGACAGTGCAGTGTCGAGTCAGTTTGGTGTGACATAAGCATTGGGTGATCAAAATTGAGAGTAGGAGTGTGCTATAGGCCTAATGACTCTGATGAGTACAATAAGAAACTGTACAGGGAAATAGAGTGAGCCAGTAAATCAGAGAGTCTTATAATGGGAGATTGTAATTTCCCAGATATTGACTGGAATTTGGGGGCTGGTCACTCACACACTAGCAAGGCTTTTGTGGATTTATTGGACGATTGTTTTCTACATCAGCATGTTTGGGAGGCAACTAGAGGGAGGAATACTCTTGATTTGATTATCAGCAGTGATTCTTCATGCATTAAGAATCTGCAGATAAATGAACCACTAGGTGGCAGTGATCACAGTGTGCTGAAGTGAGATTTACTCAAAGAGGTAATTACCATTAGGGGTAAAGGTAAGGGTTATTGCTTTCGTAAAGGCGACTACGATGGACTGAGACAGTATTTAAATTCTATACAGTGGGACCAACTGATGATGTTACCAACAGCAAATTCAAAATGGGAAGCATTCAAAGAACTTATCTTGGAAGCTACTAGGCTTTACATACCAACTAAGAAATATTGTTCAAGGTTTAGGCCTAAATGGATGTCAGATGAACTGATGAGGCATATGGCAGAGAAGAAACATGCATGGGATACATACAAATTAACACATGACACAGAAGCCTATGATAGATACAAGTTGATCTGTAACCAAGTTACAAAGGAGGTTAGGCAGGCGAAGGCAGATTACGAGAAATCTTTGGCAAGGGATGCAAAGAAAAACAGCAAAGAGTTCTTTACTTATGTAAACTCTAGAAGGAAGGGGATGAATCAGATTGGTCCACTTGATATCGATGGGTCAACTGTTGATGATCCTCCTCAGGTAGCTAACAAACTAAATGAATATTTGGCATCGACATTCACACATGAGGAGTTATTTAGCGAGGGGAAAGCCAGAGGTGTATTAAACTCTAGCAGTAAGCTAGAGAATCTTGTAATAACTGAGAGTAAAGTGGAGGAGAAATTGTTGAAGATAAACACAAGAAAGGCACCCGGGGTGGATGGGATCTATCCAGTTATATTAAAGGAGGCAGCAGAGGAAGTAAGCAAACCCTTAGCCATAATTATGAGAGCTTCCTTGGACTCCGGGGAGGTACCCACAGACTGGAGATGTGCAAATGTGACCCCAATTCACAAAGGAGGATCAAAGGCTGACACAAGTAATTATAGACCTGTAAGTTTAAATTCTGTTCCAGGAAAATTAATGGAGGCACTAGTTGAAGAAGCACTGCAGGATCATTTAGACAAGACTTCAGTTATAGCTCGGACACAGCATGGTTTTGTTAAGGGGAAGTCTTGCCTGACCAATTTGATTGGATACTATGATGCAGTCACAAAGGAACTGGATGCAGGGAATAACTTTGATATTATATACTTGGATCTTAGAAAGGCTTTTGATACTGTTGCACATGGAAGGCTGCTGCACAAATTGGAGCAGTGTGAAATTGGAAGCAAACTGCTGCTGTGGATAAAGGGGTGGCTGAGGGGGAGAAGACAGAGTGTGGTAATCAATGGACACTGCTCATCGTGGACTAATGTTATTAGTGGAGTCCCTCAGGACTCAGTGTTGGGTCCATTATTGTTTTCTGTATTCATAAATGATATTGATGATGGTATATCAAGCTTAATGTCGAAGTTTGCAGACGATACAAAGGTAGCCAGGGTTTTCAAGGACACTACTGACACTATGCGGCTGGAACAGGATCTGGAAAGGTTGAGCAGATGGGCTGAGAGGTGGCAAATGAGGTTTAACATTGACAAATGTAAAGTACTACACATGGGAAACAGCAACCCCAGAGCAACGTATCAACTCTGTGGTACTACGCTGACAGTGGTAGAGAATGAAAGGGACCTGGGGGTGGTTGTGCAGCAGATATGAAGTTCTCTGAGCAGTGCAGACGGGCTGCAAGAGTAGCTCATGGTGTATTGTCAATGATATATAGGAATTTTTCTAGCAGGGATAAGGAGGTGATTATTCCCTTGTATAAGGGAATGGTCAGGCCACACCTAGAGTACTGTATACAGGTCTGGAGGCCTCATTTCAAGAAGGATGTAGAGCTGCTGGAACGAGTACAGAGAAGAGCAACAAGATTAGTGAATGGAACAAAGGGGTGCTCTTACGAAGAAAGGCTTAAGTTTTGCAAATTACAGTGTCTGGAGACTAGGCACCAGCGAGGTGATCTGATAGAGGTGGGTGTAAAGCCTTGAATGGTTTGAGCATGCTCAATGCTGATGGGATTCTTTCTCTCGCTCAGAATAATCACCTGAGAGGGCATAAATTCAAATTGAGGAGAGACAGATGTAGGATAGACGTGCGGAAATTTGCCTTTAGCCAGCGGGTGGTTGGTTGGTGGAACAGACTTCCATCCCTTGTCGTGGAAGTTGATAGCTTAAATAAGTTAAAGGCTCAGCTGGACAGGTATTTTGGAACAAACAGAGGGGTGAAGTGGAAGAGTAGTATGAGTAATTACAGACCTGTTAGCTAAACTTCTCTTCCAGGAAAAAATAATGGAGTCACTAGCTAAAGAAGTAATGCAGGTAATCCTATAGTTACTCTGTGACTGCAGAGTAAAGGAGTGTAGTTACTCTGCAGTCCCAGCATGGATTTGTTAAGGAGCAAGCTTATCTCACCAGTTTCAATGGATACTATGATACAGTAGCAAAAGGAACTGTATGCAAAAAAAAAAAATAATTTAGCATAAGTAGAGGCATTTGATGCAAGAAAGCAAGCTTATGCAGCTTCAGCCAAAAAAAAACCACTTCCACTTCACCCCTCTGTTCGTTCGAAATACCTGTCCAGCTGATCCTTAAAGTAATTTAGGCTATCAACTTCCACGACAAGGGATGGAAATCTGTTCCAGCAATTAACAACCCGCTGGCTAAAGGCAAATTTCCACACGTCTATCCTACATCTGTCTTTCCTCAATTTGAATTTATGCCCTCTCAGGTGATTATTCTGAGCAAGAGGAAGAGTCCCATCAGCATTGAGCATGCTCAAACCATTCAGGGCTTTATACACCTCTATCAGATCACCTTGCTGGTGCCTAGTCTCCAGACACTGTAATTTGCAAAACTTAAGCCTTTCTTCATAAGAGCACCATTTTGTTCCATTCACTAATCTTGTTGCCCTTCTCTGTACTCATTCCAGCAGCTCTACATCCTTCTTGAAATGAGGCCTCCAGACCTGTATACAGTACTCCAGGTGTGGCCTGACCATTGCCTTATACCAGGGAATAATCACCTCCTTATCCCTGCTAGAAAAATTCCTATATATCATTGACAATACACCATGAGCTACTCTTGCAGCCCGTCTGCACTGCTCAGAGAACTTCATATCTGCCTGCACAACCACCCCAGGTCCCTTTCATTCTCTACCACTGTCAGTGTAGTACCACAGAGTTGATACATTGCTCTGGGTTGCTGTTACCCATATGTAGTACTTTACATTTGTCAATGTTAAACTTCATTTGCCACCTCTCAACCCATCTGCTCAACCTTTCCAGATCCTGTTGCAGCAGCATAGTGTCAGTAGTGTCCTTGACAACCCTGCCAACCTTCGTATCGTCTGCAAACTTGGACATTAAGCTTGATATACCATCATCAATATCATTTATAAATACAGAAAACAATAATGGATCTAACACTGAACCCTGAGGGACTCCACTAATAACATTAGTCCATGATGAGCAGTGTCCATTGATTACCGCTCTCTGTCTTCTCCCCCTCAACCACCCCTTTATCCATAGCAACAATTTGCCTCCAATGCCACACTGCTCCAATTTGTGCAGCAGTCTTCCATGTGCAACAGTATCAAAAGCCTTTCTAAGATTCAAGTATATATTATCAAAGTTATTCCCTGCATCTAGTTCTTTTGTGACTGCATCATAGTATCCAATCAAATTGGTCAGGCAAGACTTCCCCTTAACAAAACCATGCTGTGTCCGACCTATAACTGAAGTCTTGTCTCCATGATCCTGCAGTGCTTCTTTAACCAGTGCCTCCATTAATTTTCCTGGAAAAGAAGTTAAACTCACAGGTCTATAATTACTTGTGTCAGCCTTTTACCCTCCTTTGTGAATTTGGGTCACATTTGCACATCTCTAGTCTGTGGGTACCTCCCCTGAGTCCAAGGAAGCTCTCATAATTATAGCTAAGGGTTTGCTTACTTCCTTTACTGCCTTCTTTAATATAACTGAATAGATCCCATCCACTCCAGGTGCCTTTCTTGTGTTTATCTTCAACAATTTCTCCTCCACTTTACTCTCAGTTATTACAAGATTCTCTAGCTTACTGCCAGAGTTGAATACACCTCTGGCATTCCCCTTGCTGAATAACTCCTCATGTGTGAATGTCGATGCAAAATATTCATTTAGTTTGTTAGCTACCTGAGCAGGATCATCAACAGTTGACCCATCAATATCAAGTGGACCAATCTGATTCATCCCCTTCCTTCTAGAGTTTACATAAGTAAAGAACTCTTTGCTGTTTTTCTTTGCATCCCTTGCCAAGGATTTCTCGTAATCTGCCTTCGCCTGCCTAACCTCCTTTGTAACTTGGTTGCATATCAACTTGTATCTATCATAGGCTTCTGTGTCATGTGTTAATTTGTAAGTATCCCATGCATTTTTCTTCTCTGCCATATGCCTCATTAGTTCATCTGACATCCATTTTGGCCTAAATCTTGAACAATATTTCTTAGTTGGTATGTAAAGCCTAGTAGCTTCCAAGATAAGTTCTTTGAATGCTTCCCATTTTGAATTTGCTGTTGGTAACATCATCAGTTGGTCCCACTGTATAGAATTTAAATACTGTCTCAGTCCATCGTAGTCGCCTTTACGAAAGCAATAACCCTTCCCTTTACCCCTAATGGTAGTTACCTCTTTGAGTAAATCCCACTTCAGCACACTGTGATCACTTCCACCTAGTGGTTCATTTATCTGCAGATTCTTAATGCATGGAGAATCACTACTGATAATCAAATCAAGAGTATTACTCCCTCTAGTTGACTCCCGAACATGCTGATGTAGAAAACAATCATCCAATAAATCCACAAAAGCCTTGCTAGTGTGTGAGTGACCAGTCCCCAAATACCAGTCATTATCTGGGAAATTAAAATGCCCCATTATAAGAATTCTCTCTGATTTACTGGCCCACTCTATTTCCCTGACAGTTTCTTATTGTACTCATCAGAGTCATTAGGCCTATAGCCACTCCTACTCTCAATTTTGATCTCCCAATGCTTATGTCACACCAAACTGACTCAACACTGCATTGTCCAGCGATGTCGACTGGCTTCACTTCGTTGGATTTTATGTGTTTCTTAACTAATAGCATAACCCCTCCTCCCTTCCTATCCTGTCTATTCTTTCTGTAGACTTTGTACTCCCCAAATTCCAGTTCTGCATTCCTTATATCTGTGTGACACCACGTCTCTGATATCCCAACAATATCTGCCTTTGATGTTTTGAGCAATACCTCAAATTCATCAAATTTATTTACTAAACTCCTGGCATTGGTGTAAACGCAAGTATACATGCACCTGTTTCTATTCTTAGCTACCCTAACACAACCCATGTGTTTACCTGTACCGCAATGACTCCCAGCAGTCTCTGAAATATCCTGCATCTTGTGTTTCAGGCTTCTGCTCATTCCATCAAAATGCAAGTATATGATGTCATTTGACATCATATACTTGTATTTCAGGAAAACCTTTATACTACTGCACATATAAGACTGCTGTACAAACTGGAGCAATGGCACTGTTATGAATAAAAGGATGGCTGAGTGGAGAATACAAAGTTGTTATCATTGCAAGATCCCAGTGTTCAGTAGTGGGCCATTGTTGTTTTCTGTATTTATCAATGATATTAATGAAGGCATATCAGACTTAACATCTAAGTTTGCAGATGATACAAAGGGTGGCATGGTGGTTAATGACAGTAATCAAGGTATATTACTGCAATAAGATCTAGAAAAATTAGATTGGCAACTGAAGTTTATTATTGACAAATGTAAGGTACTTCATATGAACAGCAGTAATACCAGATTAATGTACCAACTGTGAGATAACACAGTAGGGTAGTGGAAAATGCAGTCAGATATGAAGTTCTCTGGACAGTGTAGACAGGCTGTCAGGATAGCTCATGGGGTTTTGTCAAAGATATACAGGAATTTTGCTATCAGAGATAAGGAGGTGATTGTCCCATGGTATAAGGCAATAGTTAGGCTGCATCTTGAATACTGCACGCAGGTCTGGAGTTCTCATATTAGGAAGGATGCAGATCTGCTGGAACAGGACAGATAGCAACGAGGCTGGTGAGGGGAACAAAGTGGCACTATTACCAAGAAAGGCTTCAGTTCTGCAAATTAGCATTAGCAGGTAATATGATACAAGAAAGCAAGCTTATATAGCATCAGCAAAAAAAAAACACCCTTCTCATTTACTCATCCATTCACTCCAAATGTTTGTCTAGTTCTGCCTTAAACTTATTTAAGTTGCTGACCTCCACTATAACAGATGGAAGTTTGTTCCAGCTATCAACCACCTACTGGCTAAAGGCAAATTTCCGCATATCTATTCTACAATTGTCTTTCCTCAATTTGAATTTATGCCCCCTCAGTGAGTAATCTGAGCAAGAGGAAGAATCCCATTAGCATTGAGCATGCTCAATCCATTCAAGGCCTTATACACCTCAATTAGATCACCTCGCAGGTGCCTAGTCTCCAGAAGCTGCAATTTGCAGACTCAAGCCTTTCTTGGTAACAAAGTGAGTGGAACAACCTTTTGTTCCACTCACCAATCTCGTTGCCCTTCTCTGTACTAGTTCCAGCAGTTCTACATCCTTAATAAAATGAAGCTTCCAGACATATATACAGTACTCAAGGTGTGGCCCAACCAACGCCTTAAAGAAAGGGACAATTTCCCCCTTATCCCTACTAGCAAAATTCCTGTATATCATTGACAAGACACCATGAGCATTACTTTTGTAGCCTTTTTGCACTGTTCAGAAAATTTCATATTTGACTGCACAATTACCCCGAGATCCTTTTCATTCTCCAATAACCTGAGTGTAGTACCACCCAGTTGATACGGTACTCTGGGATTACTGCCTACCCATATGCAGTGCTTTATATCTGTCAATGTTAAACTTCAGTTGCCACTTCTCAGCCCATCTCCCAACTTTTCTACATCTTGTTGCAGTAGCACACTGCTATTGCTGTCATTAACAACCCTGCCAACCTTTGTATTATCTGCAAACTTTGACATTAAGCCTGATATACCTTCATCAATATCATTGATAAATATACAAAACAACAGAGGGCCCAACATCGAACCCTGAGGGAATCCACTAATAACATTAGTCCATGAAGAACAGTGTCCATTGATAACCACTCTCTGTCTTCTCCCACTCAACCATCCTTTTATCCATTGTAGCAACTTGCCCTTAATGCCATGCTGCTCTAATTTGTACAGTAGTCTTCCATGTGCCACTGTATCAAAAGCTTTTCTAAAATCCAAGTATATGATATCAAAATTATCAAAAGTTATCAAAATTGCAGCATTTAGAAACTAGACACCTGTGAGGTGATCTGATTGAGGCATTTAAGGTTTTGAATGGATTGAGCAAGCTCGATGCTGATGGCATTCTTCCTCTTGCTCAGACTACACACAAAAGGGGACATAAATCAAATTGAGGAAGGATGGTTACAGAACAGATGTGCAGAAGTTTGCCTTCAGCCAGCACACAGTTTATTATTGGAACAAATTTCTATCTGTTGATATGGAAGTAGTGTGGGAATGGGGGGAGTTTTTTTTTTTTTTTTCTACTTCCATCTTTTTCCACTATTTATACTAACTCACCATGTTGGTGAAAAAGAAGGCTATTCCGCATTCCTGAAACTGATACCCATATTTCTTGAGCCCTTGCATTTATTCGAAAACATTATGGCTATGCATTTACCTACAGTAAGTGGACCAGACAAGAATAAATGGGCTTACATCTATAATCACACTGATAATTCCATAACCTGGTCTACAAAACCATCCACAATTACCATGACCAGTTCTACCACACAGCAATTGTGACAAGTGTTAGCATTACATTTGACATAATTAGAAATGGAAAACATTACAGATCCCACAGGCAGGCCCTTTGGTAGAAAAACCATATTTCAAAATTTAAAGGAGCTCTACGTAAAGAAGACAAGCTTTGGCAAGGGGTCCCCTCCTTTTCTTTCAGAAGTCTTCACAATATTATTGGAAAATGCACCTTACTTACTTATCCTTGCAATTTTTTGCTGTACTGGAACTCAAGCTATAATACACCAATTGTTTAGTTAACACTTCGGTGGTCACAGTGATTTCACAATACCATCACTCACGGGGAAGACTACAGTCCTGCAATTTAAAAATTAATTTTGCACTTGCAGACTGCTCTTTTTTTCTTTGTAATATCATAATAGGTGTCCTTGATAATCAATAAGACATATAACCTTTAAGTTTCTGGGAGAAAAGGGGCTGTCATAAATAAATGAGTCATCTGATGGTCAACACTGACTGACTGACTTACCGAACAAGAAATAACGATGACTACACAATTCGAAGGGACACTTCTCTTGAAAAATAACTGATTTGTTCTTTTAGTGGTATGGTATGCTGGTAAATTGAAATTACTGAAAATCAAAGAATTTCAACATGAGTAAAGAGAGAGATCTGTCTTTAATTTCTTGAAATTATACAGATAATTTTCAAATGTTTCGTGGTACATCCTGTACCTATTTATTCAGTGAATGAATTGCTGTCCTTGTAAATGTAATAAGTAATTCAGTCACTGAAGAAGTCATATAAGAAGTGGTACCACAAACTGTCTAGAATTATCTGTATTCCTTCTAGAAATCAAAGACAAATTTCACTCTAAGTAGGCTGATGTGTTCAAATTTACACTATTCTTCAAAATAATAACTACATTAAATTTTATTATGCATTAAAGTAAAATGCAGAACTAATACTAATACAATATTTGTACGTCAAACAAATATTAGCATCTTCCTGAGCAAACTCGGGAAGATGCTAATTTTTGTTCAAGTGTTATTACAGACCACATTCAGGAGAACAAAGATTTACAAAACAGTTAACCACTAAGTGATATATAGGAGCTTTCAAATGAATTTTATTCATCATTAAAGATATGATTTTGATTCAGTTGCAATTTTGTTCAAACAATTTATATACATATCATTAGCATGATTGAGGAATAACTAAAAAATAAAAAAAACCTTTTTCCAGCATTATCAGGTTTAGAATAATCATGGTCACCACATAAAATATCAGCCACAAAATCATCATTGCCATCTCGGATTATTTAGTTTCAAGGTTGTCAAAAGCCACTCATGGCAGTAGTCTGAACCTTCTACTCATTGTTTAGGACCAGGATAGCTGACTCAGCTGTCCCCTCCCCTTTGGTGCCACTATTTAGTTTGTTCTGTACATTCAATAACAGCTGTTTCACCCTCAGCACAAAAGTCACTTATACCAATTCTTTTACTATGCAACATAGCGACATCACAATGTAAAAGAATTTCTGTAAGCAATTACAAAAAAAATAAAATAACTGCATGACTACACAATGAATAGGAATATTGGATTCTACAATCAAAGTTGATGTTAAAGTAATGAGATCAGAACAAAATAACTGCATGATCACCCAATGAACAAAAATGCAACATCTGAAATTGAAACTGTTAATGAAATTAGCATTAGCATTAGTAGAGGCATTTGATGCAAGAAAGCAAGCTTATGCAGCATCAGCCAAAAAAAAAAAAAAAAAAAGTAACATAAATAAATAAAAATAACCACTTCCACTTCACCCCTCTGTTCGTTCGAAATACCTGTCCAGCTGAGCCTTAAACTTATTTAGGCTATCAACTTCCACGACAAGGGATGGAAGTCTGTTCCACCCACCAACCACCCGCTGGCTAAAGGCAAATTTCCGCACATCTATCCTACATCTGTCTTTCCTCAATTTGAATTTATGCCCTCTCAGGTGATTTTTCTGAGCTAGAGGAAGAATCCCATCAGCATTGAGCATGCTCAAACCATTCAAGGCTTTGTACACCTCTATCAGATCACCCCGCTGGTGCCTAGTTTCCAGACACTGTAATTTGCAAAACTTAAGCCTTTCTTCGTAAGAGAACCCCTTTGTCCCATTCACCAATCTAGTTGCCCTTCTCTGTACTCGTTCCAGCAGCTCTACATCCTTCCTGAAATGAGGCCTCCAGGCCTGTATACAGTACTCTAGGTGTGGCCTGACCATTGCCTTATACAAGGGAATAATCACCTCCTTATCCCTGCTAGAAAAATTCCTATATATCATTGACAATACACCATGAGCTACTCTTGCAGCTCGTCTGCACTGCTCAGAGAACTTCATATCTGCCTGCACCACCACCCCCAGGTCCCTTTCATTCTCTACCACTGTCAGTGTAGTACCACAGAGTTGATACGTTCCTCTGGGGTTGCTGTTTCCCATATGTAGTACTTTACATTTGTCAATGTTAAACTTCATTTGCCACCTCGAAGCCCATCTGCTCAACCTTTCCAAATCCTGTTGCAGCAGCATAGTGTCAGTAGTGTCCTTGACAACCCTGCCAACCTTCGTATCGTCTGCAAACTTGGACATTAAGCCTGATATACCATCATCAATATCATTTATAAATACAGAAAACAATAAAGGCCCCAATACTGAACCCTGAGGGACTCCACTAATAACATTAGTCCACGATGAGCAGTGTCCATTGATTACCACTCTCTGTCTTCTCCCCCTCAACCACCCCTTTATCCATAGCAGCAACTTGCCTCCAATGCCACACTGCTCCAATTTGTGCAGCAGTCTTCCATGTGCAACAGTATCAAAAGCCTTTCTAAGATCCAAGTATATAATATCAAAGTTATTCCCTGCATCCAGTTCTTTTGTGACTGCATCATAGTATCCAATCAAATTGGTCAGGCAAGACTTCCCCTTAACAAAACCATGCTGTGTCCTAGCTATAACTGAAGTCTTGTCTAGATGATCCTGCAGTGCTTCTTTCACCAGTGCCTCCATTAATTTTCCGGGAACAGAAGTTAAACTCACAGGTCTATAATTACTTGTGTCAGCCTTTGATCCCCCTTTGTGAATTGGGGTCACATTTGCACATCTCCAGTCAATGGGTACCTCCCCTGAGTCCAAGGAAGCTCTCATAATTATGGCTAAGGGTTTGCTTACCTCCTTTGCTGCCTCCTTTAATATAACTGGATAGATCCCATCCACCCCAGGTGCCTTTCTTGTGTTTATCTTCAACAATTTCTCCTCCACTTTGCTCTCAGTTATTACAAGATTCTCTAGCTTACTGCTAGAGTTGAATACACCTCTGGCATTCCCCTCCCTGAATAACTCCTCATGTGTGAATGTCGATGCAAAATATTCATTTAGTTTGTTAGCTACCCGAGCAGGGTCATCAACAGTTGACCCATCGATCTCAAGTGGACCAATCTGATTCATCCCCTTCCTTCTAGAGTTTACATAAGTAAAGAACTCTTTGCTGTTTTTCTTCGCATCCCTTGCCAAGGATCTCTCGTAATCTGCCTTCGCCTGCCTAACCTCCTTTGTAACTTGGTTACAGATCAACTTGTATCTATCATAGGCATCCGTGTCACGTGTTAATTTGTATGTATCCCATGCATTTTTCTTCTCTGCCATATGCCTCATTAGTTCATCTGACAACCATTTAGGCCTAAACCTTGAACAATATTTCTTAGTTGGTATGTAAAGCCTAGTAGCTTCCACGATAAGTTCTTTGAATGCTTCCCATTTTGAATTTGCTGTTGGCAATATCATCAGTTGATCCCACTGTATAGAATTTAAATACTGTCTCAGTCCATTGTAGTCGCCTTTACGAAAGCAATACCCCTTCCCTTTACCCCTAATGGTAGTTACCTCTTTGAGTAACTCCCACTTCAGCACACTGTGATCACTGCCACCAAGTGGTTCATTTATCTGCAGATTCTTAATGCATGAAGAATCACTACTGATAATCAAATCAAGAGTATTACTCCCTCTAGTTGCCTCCCGAACATGCTGATGTAGAAAACAATCATCCAATAAATCCACAAAAGCCTTGCTACTGTGTGAGTGACCAGCCCCCAAATTCCAGTCAATATCTGGGAAATTAAAATCCCCCATTATAAGACTCTCTGATTTACTGGCCCACTCTATTTCTCCGAACAGTTTCTTATTATACTCATCAGAGTCATTAGGCCTATAGCACACTCCTACTCTCAATTTTGATCTCCCAATGCTTATGTCACACCAAACTGACTCGACACTGCACTGTCCAGCGATGTCGACTGGCTTCACTTCCTTGGATTTTATGTGTTTCTTAATTAATAGCATAACCCCTCCTCCCTTCCTATCCTGTCTATCCTTTCTGTACACATTGTACTCCCCAAATTCCAGTTCTGCATTTCTTATATCTGTGTGACACCACGTCTCTGAAATCCCCACAATATCTGCCTTTGATGTTTTGAGCAATACCTCAAATTCATCAAATTTATTTACTAAACTCCTAGCATTGGTGTACACACAAGTATACATGCACCTGTTCTTTTTCTTAGCTACCCTAACACAACCCATGTGTTTACTTGTACCCCAATGATTCCCAGCAGTCTCTGAAATATCCTGCATCTTATTTTCCAGGCTGCGGCTCATTCCAATAGAAGCAGTGCAAGAATCACTTTCACCTCTGCCAGTGGCTACTGTTAATCTATTAGTCCTTGTATCCCCCCAATCTAGCAGTTTTCCGACCCACCTAACATTGCCTCGATAGCATCAGCAAACATTCTTGCACCCTTTCTATTTAAGTGTATCCCAAATAAGAATGATAGTGGAAGACTACCATCCTGCAGATAATTTGGGCTTGACTTACGTTATCGTACAGATGGTAGCTCCATATCCAGCTTTGCAAAGAACTCAATTTAACCATGGGAAAGACTTCTCACCACAATTCCATACCATCCACTAAACTCAGTGCCAGAAAGTACAACCTTGAAGTAATGTTTACTGCATCAGAAACTGCCAAACAACTGCTCAGATTCTTCCCCAGGTGGTCATACGAGTCCAGATTAACTAGATATCTAAACTGGATACAATGAGCCATACACCAGACAGAACAAAAGAAACTTTCCACACAAATATTTGAACTCAGTTTCAAATAAGGACCCTCTGCAAAATCACACTGCATGCCTTTTGATTTGCAATGGTGACATACATATTTTTAAGAGATGGTGTCTCAAAACAAGTCTGGAGTCTTCCCATCCCTGAAAGCATGGGAACAGTATAGCTTGGCAATAAAGACTCATAGCAGAGTCTTTACCCTCTGCCTAGAACATATCCTTCTCCTAATGGACAATCTCACTAAAATACACTGTTCTGTGTGCATTCATCTTACAGCCCTTGGCACAATTCTCTAACTGTATTCATGAACAATTGCTAATCTTTAGTGTATACATTTAGCATTAGTATTAATAGATGCATATGATGCAAGAAAGCAAGCTTATACAGCATCAGCCAAAAAAAAAAAAAAAACACTTCTTGTTTAACCATTTATTCACTCCAAAAGTTTGTCTAGTTCAGCCTTGAATTTATTTAAGATGTCAATTTTCACAACAATAGATGGAAGCTTGCTAAAGCAATCAACCACCTGCAGGCTAAATGCAAATTTCCACACATCTGTTCTACAATTGTCTTTCCTCAATTTGAATTTATGTCCTCTCCAGTGTGGAATATGAGCAAGAGGAAGAATCCCATCAGCATTGAGCTTGCTCAAATCATTGAAGGAGTTCATCATCAGCTATTTTCAATGCACTGCAGGATGAAAGCCTCTAAAGCAACTTTCCAGCTCCTTCTGTTTTGTGCAATGGCCATCCATTTACCACCCACAAACTCGAATTTCATCTGTCCATCTCCATCGTTGTCTTCTAGATTTTCTTTTAGATCCTCTTGGGTACCATTCTGTTACATTCTTAGTCCAGCTGTCATCATGTCTTCAAGCTATATGTCCTGCCCAAAACAATTTCAGTTCTTTGGTTTTAGTAAGAATGTCCATTATTTGTGTTTGCTTCCTAATCCACGTGTTTCTTTTCTTATCTAACAGTCTGATTCCTAATATAATTCGTTCCATTCTTCGCTGTGTGGTTTTCAGCTTCTCTTCCATTCTTTCGGTGAGTGCCCAAGTTTCACTTCCACAAGTCATGATGGGAAGTATACACTAGTTCATAATTTTATGTTTCAGACAAATTGGGATATTGCTCCTCAGTATATGACTATATTTCCTGAATGCTATCCATCCAAAATTTATCTTCTCTTGACTTCCAGCCATTTATCATTATTACAGCTAATGACTTGTCCCAGATAAGTATATGACTCCAGCTTTTCAATTACTGCTCCTTCAATGATTATATCCCTTTCTATGGCATACTTATTCATCATTACTTTTGTTTTAGCCATATTCATTTTTAGTCTGAAATCCTTATTAACTCTGCATAACTGATTAAGATTTTCCTCTAATTCTTTGGGATCGTGGCTTATGACCACAATGTCATCTGCAAATCGTAAATGGTTTAGGTACTCTCCATTCACATTGACTCCTTTCTGCAGCCAGTTTAATCTTCTGAAAGCTTTCTCAAGGGCAGCAGTAAGCAACTTAGGAGATATTGTATCTCCTTGTCGAACTCCTTTCTCAATTTTAAATTTGCTACCGTCTTTGTCTAGTGTAATAAAGGAGGTAGCATTCCCATATATTTTCTTCAAAATCATAATATATAGGGTATCTATTCCTTGTCTTTCCAGTGCCCGAAACATTGCCTTAGGCTGTATGGAGTCGAATGCCTTTTCATAATCCATAAATTTCAGCCATGATGGTGTTTTATATTCATTTCCTTTCTCCACTAGCTGTGATATTAAGTGAAGGTGATCCATAATTGACAATCCTGTCCTAAAGCCAGCTTGCTCTTTCAGTTGATTCTAATCAAGTATTGTTTCTAATCTGTTAGTAATGACCCTTGTGAACAACTTGTAGATGTGGGATAACAAGCTAATTGGTCTATAATTTTCAATTTCTGATTTATCTCCTTTCTTATGCAGCAGAACTATGATTGCATTATTCCACTCCTTAGGTGTCACATCTTTTCTAATGCATTTTGTGAAGAGCCTTGCCAGTTTCTCTGCCATGTCTCTTCCTCCCAATTTTAACAACTTTGCAGTAACTTCATCTTCCCCTGGGGCTTTCTGATTCTTTATTTTCTTCAATGCGAACATGTTCTACCTCATTAGGAAAGATATCGGGTATGTCATATGTGTTACTAATTTGTGATCCATCTTCCCCACTGCTGATATCATTCCCTCGTTCCTTGTATAATTCTCATAGTAGTTGTCTGCTGTTTGAATTATGCCTTCTCTGCTATTTACAAGCACACCCTCGCTATTTTTCAGTTTCAGTATCATTTGTCTTTCTGTATTACTGCTCATGGCTGCGATTTAAATCCCTTGTTTTCCTTTAATGCTTGCTCTACTTTTCTTGTGTTATATCTTCTTATGTCCTCTCTGAGTCTCTTTCTAATGGCTTTGCATAACTCGGTATACTCAATTTTATCCTTGTCAGTATTTATCTTGCTCTTCATTTGTTGTCTTCGGTTCATCATGACAAGTGTTTGTTGACTAATTTTTTCTTCTTTGGATTTCTTTTTACCTATAGGTTTCTTGAGCTTTATCACTTTCAGAAAGTTTTAATATTCCTCATCAATATCTTGGTCCTTAATAGTCTGCAGAAGCTCAAACTTGTTCTTAAGTTCCAGTACATACTGCTTTTTCTCTTCTTCTGTTATCTCAAAGACCTTCGTATTATTTACTCAAGTCAGTTCTTTCCTTTCTTTTCTTACATTTATATCCAGTGTGCATCTTACCATTCTGTGATCACTTCCAACATTTACCTTGTTCATAACAGTAACATCATTCACGATATATCTTCTGTTAGTGAGGATGAAGTCGATTTCATTAGTTGTTAATCCATTTGGGCTCTTCCATGTCCACTTTCTGTTCACTCTTTTCTTGAAAAGTGTTTATTACTGACATTCCTTGAGATTCTTCAAATTCTGCAAGTCTTTCACTTCTTTCATTTCTTTCACCAATTCCAAAATCTCCTATAGTTCTCCTTTCTGCACTGTTTTGTCTCTTTCCAACCTTAACATTGAAGTCCCCCATAATGATAGTGTAGTGGGTTTTCTGCTAATCTAAAAGACTCTGAATGGCTAAGGTAAAGAAAGCCAACACGTGAGTGACGAGAAATGTCGGATAACTTACGAGGAAAATTAGTTTCCCGACACCGGACTCCAGCGCTGCTCGCTTGGTAAACAGACAGTAGGTGTTATCGGTCTGGAGCCAAAATCGAGAACGATATATTGATTGATAGGTAGGCATGGCAAACGATGAAATGATTGGCGGTGGGCATGACAGATGACAAGCTACTGTGTAGTCATTGGTTGGCATTATAATGCGTATTTATGAGTAAAGAATGGTGCATAATAGTTTTGTGATGAACGGTAAACAGGTAATAGTAGCAATGAATCTTTTAAAGATGGAAGAAATTTGTAATGAAAATAAAACATTGGTTGATTTTTTGATGAAAACTAAATTAATAAAAGTTTCGCTCTATTCATTTTTATGTTCTTCATAATGTTTTTTTCTCATTATTAAAAGCAGATTTTTGGAGTTCATGAGTGTTTTTACTATATTGCTGATTTAGGTTTGGTTATGAAAAAAGGAAAAGGTTTCTTTATTTTTCATTGTATTTCGTACTGTATATATATATATTGAATAGCTATTGAGGTGTTGACTGACGTTATGATACATGTGTATCTACAGGAGTGTCTTTAAAATTAAAAGTAGAGTAATAAAAAATTAATATTTTGTTAATAAACAATTTATGTGCTAATCCACCCATGATTCTAAAGAAAAAAGGTTACTTCAGGTTACTTCCACTTGTTAGGTTAGGTCAGGTTACTTCCACTTGAACCCCTCCATTTCAGGAGGGGTTCAAGTGGAAGTAACCTGACCTTTTTTCACCATTAGGGCATATTATTGAACAAGAAAATAAAAAAAAACAGTCATAAAAAAATTTATTTTTTTATGAATGTATTTCTAAAAATGATTGTGATTCTAAAGAAAAAAGGTTATGTAACCCCCTCCACTTCGGGAGGGGTTCAAGCTCCCACTGGATTCAAGTGGAGGTAACCTGACCTTTTTTCACCATTATGGAAAGCGTTCATTAGGGCATGTGCGATTAGGGCAAGTTACCATTAGTACTTCTGAATGCTACTAAAGTGATACTAAATTGATGTTATTGTGTGTTGTGTTCGCACACCAATCAGCACATCGTTTGCCACGCCTACCTGTCAATCAATATATTATTCTCAACTTTGCTCCAGACAGATAACACCTACCGTCTGTTTACCGAGCGAGCAGCGCTAGAGTGCCGTATCAGGAAACTAATTTTCCGCATAGGTTATCCGTAAGTTACCTTTGCCCTCTCAATTTTGGTGTACATTTCTTTAAACTCTTCATCATCATGGCTCGATGTTGGTGCATAAATCATTATAACCTTTAGCTTGTGCCTCTTAGAAATCCTGAGTAGTAGTCTTGGCACCCTTGGTGATGTACTTTTGATGTACTTTGCACTTGTCAATGTTAAACTTCAGTTGCTATCTCTCAGCCCATCTGCTCATCTTTTCTAGATCCTGTTGCAGTAGTGTACCATCCTTACTATCATTAACAACCCTACCAACCTTGTTTTATCATTAACAACCCTACCAACCTATTGCCTGTTTGTTTGTTATGTCAATGAAACATATTAATAATTTGTGTTTGTTATGTCAATATTACATAACATATTACACAAGTGTGACTGTCATTGACAAATAAAGTTAGGGCTATACTCATAAAACTACCACTTTACTCTACTACTACTAATACCACAACTCTTATATTACAATCATTCTATTTCTTAGAACATTGATTAGCAGCTCTTTCACAATCATAAACACTATTAAAAGTAAAATGATAATTACATTTTCTTGGCAATGTTTTGTGATAAACTTCTATCTGTTGTTGTGGAAGTTGATAGCTTAAATAAATTCAAGGAAGAACTAGAAAAAATACTGGAGGGTATGGATAGGTAAAATGGGAGGTGTTTGTGTGTTTTTTTTTTTTTTTTCTATACATGCTTGCTTCCTTACGTCATATACCACTGCTAATGACAATACAGTTCTAATTGCAGTAAAGCGTTGATAATCAAAACTAACTGGGACCGGGAATAGTTCGGGCTTCCAATTTGTTCTGATTTTTGAACTTATCAAAAATACTGTTCTGGAAAAAAAAGATTTAGTAAGTTCAGAAATAAAATCACTAAGTTGTACTTAAATATTTTTATTCATAGGTAACAAAACAAATAGAACTTTCAGCCATAATAATGCATATGTATAAGCTTTAAGGAAAATAATTACTTATTTTCTGCTGCACCATTTACAAAGTTTGTTTCTTTACTCTCTCACTCTTTCCAGCAAGAGTAGTTGAGGTGGGCAGCATTCAGTTTGTTGCTCATACCAGGCTATCACAGTCTCTAGCGTGGCGAATGCCTCGGCATGCATAGGCCCAGTGTTGATGTCATTTTCTTCATCGTCCATATATCATTTTCAGGAGCTGTAGTTTCTTTTACATTCACAATTTTTTCTTTACATTTAAAATAGGACACCCTGTAGTATCAATATCATTTTCTATCCATGCTCTTGCATCACCTTTGCAATCTTCAAACCCAGGGATTGACTGAAACAAGTTGATCATCTCATTCATTTGACTCTCATATCTTTCAGTTCGATTCTGCTCATCTCCTACAGTTTCTTCTGCAATAGGCCACAAATATTTTTCAAGCATTTTTTAAATTCTGTGCAGTGAGTGATTCCCAGGCATCAGCTGACAGGTAGCAGCTGTCCTTGAGACTGAGTTTTTTTGAAAAAGCTACGATGCTTTCTGCTAAAGTAAACAACGCAAAACATTTTTTGTAGATTCTCTTCAACTTTTCGATGACTCCCTGGTCCATCGGTTGGAGGAGTGCAGTAAAGTTTGATGGAAGAAACATGACCTCAAATCCGTCATCTATTTTGTTTAATTGGTCTTCTGAAGGATGTGATGCCACGTTGTCTAGGATAAACTAGACCTTGCCCATTTTGCCTTCTCGTTCATGATACTTTTTGACATTCAGAATAAAATCGTTTGTAAACCACATTAGACTACCAGGTTATGTTTAGTTAGTACTGTAATTAAGCTATGTAGGTAGGCGTAAATTTTTATTTTGCTAAACTGTGGATAATATTCTTACGATTTTCACGTATCATTTAATTTTGTTAATTGGTCAGGTAATAAAAGTGTAAGGTAAGTTTGTGCTTTATATCTTCATTTTTATAGCCTAGAATTGCTGTTTAATAGAATCAGAATTCAATTTGCAAACATGATCACACAACACACTTACTGTAATTATTTTATGGCACCAGCATAAAAAAATAAAATGCTGTCTAGTTTGAATTATTGATGTTTCAAATTACTGATGTTCGGATATTTGACGCTCTACTATAATATGTATATCTTTAAAAGATACAGAGTTTATATAAATACAACTTCTTTTGAGTTAAAAAAAAAAAAAAAAAAAAAAGTGGGGTTTTTTTTTTTTTTTTAGTTGAAAAGAACATTTACATAGGAAATTATTTTCCCAAAGAATAAAAACAAAAGATTTTAATCACAGTAAAAAAAAAATTAAAAGAATCTATTAATTTAACTACAAAAATTAACAATTAGAATGTTAAGCACATAATGTGACTGTTTCAGAATTAACATTAAAGAAAATTTAACTTACGGATAACATACAGGCTGGACTAATCAATACCAAATGGATTTGGTATTGATTAGTCGGAAAATTCAGAAGTACAGATCTTTCCTGATTAACCAAGAGCTGTTTATGAAAAGTCATGCTTGCAGTATCTCCCATTATCCTGTAATATACAGTATTTATACATTATAAATCAACAGGGATTACCTTTATTTTAGATATAGGAAGCTTCTTTTCCAACTCTCCTAGTCCAACTCGCTAGTAATTCTTGAGGATGGCGATATCTATTTTGTAAACCAGGTGGGACATCTTATTTCTTTTGGTCCTATAGCTGGACTTTAGAGTTAAATTTAGGGGTCTAATAAAATTGGATATGGGGGGGGGATTATTCTCTACATTCCTTAAGTCGGACTAGAACTTTTCGGGCGTCATGTTCACAGGAATAGAGAAACTCACAATTAATCCGAAACTTTTGTCTTATGTTCTAGTGTTTGTTCTTCACGCATGCGTATAAGTGACCAATCGTCGGACAATAGGAATGGCCTACGGATATTGACTGAAGTTTCATGTAGTTTCATCTCTAAGGTTTCTGCAATAAGTAGTTTGTGATAGTTGTGTTGAATATTTATAATTTTTGTTTCATTAAAGCTGAATGAATGTCGTTCATTTATTGCATGGAACAAAAGTTCCGATGCATTTGAACGACCCGCACGCACAGAAGCTTCGTGTTATTTTGCTCGAAGGTGTGCCACTCCCATGGTAGATCCTACATAAACAGCGTTTATGTAGGATCTACCATGGGAGTGGCACAGCTCCCCTCCCCATATCCAATTTTATTAGACCCCTAAATTTAACTCTAAAGTCCAGCTATAGGACCAAAAGAAATAAGATGTCCCACCTGGTTTACAAAAATAGATATCACCATCCTCAAGAATTACTAGCGAGTTGGGCTAGGAGAGTTGGAAAAGAAGCTTCCTATATCTAAAATAAAGGTAATCCCTGTTGATTTATAATATAATAGAATATAGGAATTATCGAGCACTTAATAGCTCTCAATTATCAAAGTATTTATACAGTATGTTGATGTTAAGAATTTTGTTTGTGTAATACTTTACATGCAGAACAAAAAATTCTGCTTTCATGGAAATCTGGATTACAGTAATGCATTTTGGTATCACGAACAATAATAACTATATTCTTGTTCTTCTTTTTATAAATATTTTAAAGTAACTTTATATGAAGCAACTTTAAGCATGGCTTTCCTATATCGTGGCTGAGTGAACGGTACTGCATTGCTCACTGTATTATGAATATGTCTAAGAAAAGTAAACATATATTGTTCTTCATCGATGATACAACTGATATTGAAATGTTAAGGATGTTAAGTACACCATCCTTTTCACGCTGTCATAGTATTATGAAGGCTATGAAACTATTAAAGTTTACATTTGTGCTGATCATGTTTGACTCCCCTGATCTAGACTATGAGTTGCAGGGTATCCATAGAAAATTTTATGAGGAACAAATAACTTTCCTAGAAGACTGGAAGAGAACAGTAAAATTACCATCATCATTCAACTTTTCCATTTGGCACGGGTTGAGTCCCTATTTAGATATCAATCTCCATTGTTGTCTGTCTCTTGAATCTTTCATCATTTGTTCATAGCTCTGAAAGCCTGTATTTTCCTTTACGCATTGGAGCCATTCTCCTTTGGGTCTTCCTGGTGATCTCTTATCTCCAATTTTTGCTGTCAGTACTACATTAGGCAGCCTGTGTTGTTTCATCTGGTTCACATGTCCAAACCACTGAAGTTGTTTTTGTAGATCTGCTCTATTATGCTGCATTGAAAATTTAGATCTTTTCTTACTTGTTCATTAGTTTTATGTTCTCTCCAATTTGTTTTATTCATTTTTCTTAGTATCTCCCTTGATACATTATCAAAATAATGTATCAAGATAATTTTTTTAAAAAATTATTTTTTGCCTTTCTTTATTATTTAAACTCTGCCATTGCCCGTCCCAAGCCTGGATGAGAAAGGAGGAGGGAAGGAGCATACCTCATGTAAGAAAAACCTGTGTTTGGCTGCTCTGGCCGACAGTACCTGGGATGGGCCCCTTGCTGGGTTACAGGTGAAGATGGAGGATCTATCATCAGCAACAGTAGAAGTCTTAACTCTTCTTAACTCTTCCAAGATACTGGTCCATCTAAATTGTGGACTATGCAGCAGAGGAATGGCAAGAAGGCTGCATTAACTGCCTTAGACCCTATGGATCTCACCCAAAATTACCAATCGTCCCAAAACTAGAAACACGTTTTGTTGTTAATTAACGTTTTGCGGATATACATATTCATTTATCAGTAAATGTAATACAAATTAACGTAAAATGACGACAAATTCTCCATATTTCATACCTTCAAATTACAGAAGAAATTCTAACGATATGGATAGTGGAAAGGTGGTACTTCAAATACTGTATGTAGTTTTAGTTCAAAAACCCATATATATATATATATATTATTTATACTCTACAACGGCCCAAAAGGACCAGAGTAGTTTCCAGCTTCAGTGAACCAGCGCTACAGTTAATTAACAATAACAAAATTACACAATTTTTAATACTATTACTAGTCACATATTTATATATATAAGCATTATAATAGCCATATATTTACTAGTTACATATTTATATGCATAAGCTATAATAACCATACCTGACTTGATGAGAAAGGATTCGCGGGTACAAAATTACGATATGACAACTTCCTAAAAGTGTGTACTTGAAAAAGATAGCGAAAACAAATTGGCATATTTAGTTTGTTTACACGACAACTTGATAAATCTCAGAAGGACAGTAACAGCACATGTAAAACCATTCTAACTAAACGGCCACTATTACACACGTTTATCTGCTAATGTAACTAAACGGAAATAGAAACCAACGCCCCCATTTCAGGCAGATATTTCTGTTTTTGCAATAACATAGCTTTTCAACCTTTATACATTACAACCATATAAATGTAGACTACAACTTCCCATAAAAGGTTTCAGCTCATAACTGGTCCGACTCACTCCAGTCTCTGCTTTTTTACCAAACCACAGTGGCAGTGTAGAAAAGGGTACCCCTAGTCACAGAGTAGTAAGATATTATGAGCCATATGGAGCAAGGAAATCCCAGCCAAAAAAAAAAAAATTCTTGAGTTACTCTAAGAGAGAGAGAAGGGAATCACCAAGAAAGAGAACAATGATGATTTCCGGCTCATATTATTAGCCATATGTTGCAAGGAAGCCTGAGGCTTTTGCTGCAACAGCCAAAAAAAAAAAATTTCGATTTACCCTGAGGGTGAGAGAGAGAAGTACAAGGTAATCACATGTTACTACTATGTTAGTAGTAAGATATGTTACTACTCTGAGCCCTTAGTCACATGACGACCATGTCGGGTGCGCCACAAGAGAATTTTTTTTTTTTTTTTTTTAATAAAAACCCCAAACACAGCAGTTATTAGAACCTATAGTACTAAACACTGTGCGTAGGTTGAAGGCTCACAAGAAGAAAAGATACTTATTGACATTAGACTTAAATTTCTTTGGGTTGTAATTGTCAGGAAATGCATGTGAAGAGGTTTTGTTCCAGAAAACGGACGTTGAAGTAATAAATGAGGAAGAAGAAAAGTTGGTACTGTGGTTTGAAGTTAGCCTTAGTAAAGGCATATGACGCATGAAAGCAAGCTTATATAGCATCAGCCACAAAAAAAAAAAAAAAACCTTTCCCGTTTCACCCATCCATTTGCTCCAAAAGTTTCTCTAGTTCATCCTTGAATTTATTTAAGCTGTCAACTTTCACAACGACAGATGGAAGTTTGTTCCAGCAATCAACCACCCGCTGGCTATAGGCAAATTTTCGCACATATATTCTACAACTATCTTTCCTCAATTTGAATTTATGGCCTTGTGAAGGTGCGGAATCTGACCAAGAGGAACAATCCCATCAGCATTGAGCTTGTTCAAACCATTCAAGGCCTTATACACCTCAATCACATCACCTCGCAGGTGCCTAGTCTCCAGACACTGTAATTTGCAAAAGTAAGCCTTTCTTCGTAAGAGCAACCCTTTGTTGCTCTTACGAAGAAAGAAAGAAGTACTCGTTCTACTTGCTCAACATCTTTCCTAAATTGAGGCCTCCGGACTCTTTTCAGTACTCAAGGTGCGGGCTGGCCATTACCATGATACTTCCACCAAAATTCATTGTTAGGAGGATACAGCCAGGAAGGAACTGTTCCCATGGCATTCATGACACAGAGGAACGGCCACAGACTGGTACAGTGCAAAACTCGACTCGTGTCCATAGAACTGTTTTCCACTGTTCTACAGTCCATGATTCGCGATCCTTACACCATGTTAATCGGCGTCTAGCATTTGTTGATGCGATCAGTGGCTTTTGAACAGCTGTATGCCCATTGTAATCCATATCATGGAGTGTCCTTCGTATTGTTAGTGCTGACATTAGTCCCAATGATCTCGCAGAGGGTTTGTGTGACTTGAGACAAGGGCAAATTATGATTTGGCGCACAGTTCTTTGCAGAATTCTCTTGTCCCGTTCTGTTAGTTTTCAGGGTTTACCAGACCGTTTTTATGGAGTTCAATCCCATTTCTCTTCCATTTACATATGACGTCACTGACCACCCACTGTGGATCCCGAAGTTTTTTCCATGCGATGTCTCGTACAGAACAATTATTTATGTGGCATCCTACTATCATTCCACGTTGGAAGTCTGTTAATTCTATTGAACATGTCCTCTTGCATGCCCACTTTCGCAATTGTCTGGTCGAAGACCAGTGTGCATATTTATAGCAGGTTCTGTGACGTGCTGCATGCATAGGAACTGTTTCCTTATCCATGGAGGGGTGTCCGGATATTAATGGTAGGGCAGTGTATTCCTCTGTACAGTTGTTCGTTGTATTCATCAGAATCATTAGGCCTATAACACACTCCAACTCTCAACTTTGCTTTCCCAGTGCTTATGTCAACTCAAACTGACTCAACACTGCACTGTCCACCCATGTATCCACTTCCATTTGACAACGGAATAACCAGCAATATTGTTAATAACAACAGAATAACTAGTTAAGCAGGCGTTCACTAAAATTTTTGCAAACAAAAACTCAACGTTTGCGTATGGTGGCGGACGAGCTTCGTGCTGCAGTGAGGAAAATAAGTATGACATTCTTAGTCATCAGGATCTCTCTCTCTATAAACGAAGGGTGATAGCAGACTTCCAGTTCCTATATAAACTCCTCCATAAGAAGAATAAATGAGGGGAAAAAAATTTGCTTCTGCAAGTTTGCAGTTGGACAGTAAAAAGGATGATGACTGGTTGTGGCACGTGTTCAGACTGCTTTGTAAGAGAAAGTAGGAATTATAGAAGCCAATTCAGAAGAACAATATGCATGGAAGTATCTATAGAAAAAGAATGCAGCAGGAACAAAACGTCTAGAGACAGAAAGTGAAGAGAGAGACTGTTAGAAATGAGTTATTAATTAGCCTAACTGCCCTCTTTCGAATAGAATCTGGAAGCCTGAGAGAGGTTTCAGGGGGCCGCCCAGATGTGAGAATGATAGTGATAGTAACAGATGCACGTGATGCAAGAAAGCAAGCATGGGCTTATGCAGCATTAGGCAAAAAAAAAAAAAAAAAAAAAAAAAATCAATTTCACACATCCATTCCCCCTGAAACTTTGTCCAGTTCCTCCTTGAATTTATTTAAGCTATCAACTTCCATCACCACGACAGATGAAAGTTTGTTCCAGAAATTAACCACCTGTTGGAGTAGCATACCGGCCTCATTGTCATTATACAGCTGTCTTTCCTCAATTTCAATTTATGCCCTGTCAGGCTCTTAACTGAGCAAGAGGAAGAATCCCATCATAATTCATAGTGCTCAGCCCATTCAAGACGTTATATACCTCAATCAGATCACCTCGCAAGTACTTAGTCTCCATCCGCTGCAATCTGCAGAACTTAAGCCTTTCTTGGTAAGAGGACTCCTTCGTTGCCCTCACCAACCTTGTTGCCCTTCTCAGTACACGCTCAAGAAACTCCGCAACCCTTCTAAAATTAAGCCTCCAGACCTGTATGCAGTACTCAAGGCGTGGCCTGACCATTGCCTTATACAAAGAGATAATCTCTTCCTTTTCCCCAGTAGCAAAACTGCTATATATCATTGACAATACCCCATGACCTGCTCTGGTAGCCTGTCTGCATTTCTCAGAAAACTTCATATCTGACTGCACAATTACCACCAGGTCTTTTTCATTCTCCACTACCGCACAGTTGGTATGTTACTCGTAGTGTAGTACCGCACAGTTGGTATGGTACTCGTAGTGTAGTACCGCACAGTTGGTATGGTACTCGTAGTGTAGTACGGCACAGTTGGTATGTTACTCTGAGATTACTGCTACCCATATGCATTTGTCAATGTTAAACTTCAGTTGCCACCTCTCAGCCCATCTGCTCAACTTTTCTAGATCCTCTTGGAGTAGCGTACCGTCCTTATCATTCACAATCCAACCAACCTCCGTGTCGACTGCAAATTTGGACATTAAGTCTGGTATACTTTCATCAGTATCATTATAAATAAAGAAAACAACAACAGGCCCAATACTGAATCCTGGAGGACACCAATAATAATATTAGTCGACGAAGAGCAGTGTCCATTGATTACCACACTCTGTCTTCTCCCAATCAACCACACTTTTATCCATTATAGCAACTTGCCCTTAATGCCATACTGCTCCAATTTGTAGTCTTCCATTGCAACAGTATCTAAAGCTTTCCTAAAATCCAAGTATATGATATCAAAATTACTTTTTGCATCTAGTTCGTTTGTAACATCATAGCATCCGATGAAATTTGTCAGACAAGACTTTCCCTTAACACACCCATGCAGTGTCTAAATCATTACTGCAGTCCTGTCTAGATGAGCCTGCAATGCATCTTTAACCAGTGTATTTTCATTTACTTTATTTCATTTTCATTTTTTAGTTTCATTTCATTAAATAAAGTATTTTCATTTTTTAATTTCATTTCATTAAATGAAGTATTTTCATTTACTTCAGTGGCAACTGAAGTTTAATATTGACAAATGCAAAACACTGCGTATGGGTAGCAATAACCGAAGAGAAACGTACCAACCGTGTAGTACTACACTCAGGGAAGTGGAAACTAAAAGAGACCTGGGAGTAATTGTGCAGTCAAATATTAAGTTCACTGAGTAGTGCAGACGGACTGCCAGGGCAGGTCACGGAGTGTGTCAATTTTGCTAGCAAGGACAGGGAGGTGATTATCCCGTTATATGGTCAGGCCACACCTAGAGTACTGTGTACAGGTCTGGAGGCCTCGTTTTAGGAAGGATGTAGAGTTGCTACAACGAGTACAAAGAAGGGGAACAAAGGGGTGCTCTTACCAAGAAAATCTTAAGTTCTGCAAATTGCAGCGCCTGGAGAGTAGGCACCTGAGAGATGATCTGATTGAGGTGTATAAGGCCTTGAATGGGTTGAGCAAGCTGAATGCTGATCAGATTCTTCCTCTTGCTCAGATTACTCACCTGAGGGGACATAGTTTCAAATTGAGGGAAGATAGTTGTAGAACAGATGTGCGGAAATTTGCCTTTAGCCAGCAAGTAGTTGATTGGGGGGCTTCCATCTTTTGTTGTGGAAGATAATAGCCTAAATAAATTTAAGGCTGAGCTGGACAGGCATTTGGAACGAATGGAAGAGTGAAATGGTTTTGTTTTTTTTTGTTTTTTTTTTTTTTGGCTAATGCTGCATAAGGTCGCTTTTTTGCATCGTATGCCTCTATTAATGCTAATGCTAATTACTCCTGTCACCCTTAGATCCCCTTTGTGCATTGGGGATACATTTGCACATCTCCAGTCTGTGGGGACCTCCCTTGAATCCAAGGATTGTGTCATATTTATGGCTAAGGGTTTTCTCACTTCCTTTTTCATCTCCTTTAATATAACTGGTTGGATCCCATCAACACCAGGTGCCTTGCTTATGTTGAACTTCAACAATTTGTCCTCCACTTTGCTCTCAGTTATTAGAAAATCATTAAGCACCCTGTTACAGTTTGATAAACTTTCGGCATTTTGATAAACTTCCGCCGTACCATAAAAGATGATGGTAAGGCTGATTTGCGATTTGTACTGAGTGAACTGCTGTTTTCGGAAAAGAAAAGTAACACCGAAAACGAAAGAGAAAACCCAGTTTTTTTGATGGAGAGGGGGAAATATTTGTAATGTGCTTATGCCAAGAGAAATTAGAAGTAAGGGAAATCCCCAATATGGATATATGATCTTGCCCAGAAATAACAGTGTCATTGAAGATAAGCATAGGAGGTGAAGATTCATTTTTGAGAGATATAATGTAGGACTGAGTTTTAGAAGGATTGAAACTAACCAATCAATTTAGACTCTGTTTTAGATTTAAATTCTTTTATCAACTTTTACACATTTTTTTTTCAACTTTTACACATCTGCTTCAAAAGAAATCGAACATAAGTGTATTTTCATTTACTAGATTGCTTCTTTTCCGATTTTAAATATATTTATTATTTGTTAATGGTACTTTACAACTGCTTAATTGTATTGTTATTTTGTAATTTCAAATGTATTTCACCTTTTGAATTTTACTTTTTTCTAATTACTCTGTAATCTTTTAAACTGTATTCTGGTTGGTTTCATTTCTTTAGGCATGCAGCGTTAATGGGGTGTCTTGCTCTGTTTTGCATGCAGTGTTAAATAAAATATTTAAAAAATAAAATAATAAAATATAGGGAACACAATTTACAAACAGAATATATATACGACGCAATATGGTCAAGGTCACCGATGCGCCTAAAATCCTATAGCAGGTTGCCAGAGCAGGTCATGAGGTATTGTGAATGATATACAGGGTGTTTCAAAAATGATGGTCAATAATTTAAAGGTGAACGTACAGACTACAAAATGCAAAAAAGCCTAGTAAACATGGGTCCTTAAGTGAATCGTTTTCGAGATATTGTATATTTCTAATTGGGATCCACCACTGACAAGGTGAACTGTACAGAGTTTGGATCTACCACTGACTTGTTTGTTTAGGTCAGGTTATATCATTCTCTCCGTTTCCCCTCTCTCAATGCTCTGAGACGTAACAGGCATACTAGTACTTGTCAATGGAAAGTTAACATGGAAAGAGGTTACAGCAACAAAGGGTATGTGGACATGCACTTCATGTATGGTAAAGCCAAAGGCAGTGCACTCGAGACTGCACATTTGTACAAGAAGCATTTCCCCGCCGAAGGCAGCCCTAAAGGCGTACATTCATCAGGGTACATCAACGCCTTAAAGAATATGGGCGCTTCACACATGGAGGACGAGTAGGTAGGCTCACAAGCATAACACCTGATGTTGAGAAAGGGTGTTAGAAAGAACATCCTGTAACATCTGTTAAATCCTGTGGTGTTGAAACCAAAAATTAAAAATGTATTATCTTAAGTTTAATAAAACCACTCTTAGCACAGGATTCACAGCTTTTTGCTTAACTAGTGCTCCCATTGTCAGTGGCGTATCGTAACAGAAAATGTGCATTATCTCTAAAACGGCTCATTTGCGGGTCGATGTTCACTGGGACTTTTTTGCTTATTTTAGTTTCTACTTTTCACCTTTAAATTATTGACCAACATTTCTGAAACACCCTGTATAGGGATTTTACTAGTAGAGAAAAGGAGATGATTATCTTTTTGTATAAGGCAATGGTCAGGCCACGCCTTAAGTACTGCATAAAGTTCTGGACTCCACATTTTAGGAAGGATGAAGAGTTGCTTGAGCATGTATAGAGAAGGGCAACAAGTTAGTGAGGGCAAACGAAGTTCTGCAAAATGCAGTGGCTGAAGACTAGAAACCTGCGAGAAGAGGTGTATAATGCCTTGAATGAGTTGAGGACGCTGAATTCTGATGGCATTCTTCCGTTTGTTCAGATTACGAACTTGAGGGGCATAAATTGAAACTGAGGAAAGACAGTTGTAGAATAGATGTGCAGAAATTTTCCTTTAGCCAATGGGTTGTTGATTGCTGGAACAAACTTCTATCTGTTCTTGTGGAAGTTGATGGCTTATAATAAAATCACGGAGGCACTGGATAAACTTTTAGAGGGAATGGATGTGTGAATTTTTTTTTATTTTGACTTATGCTACATAAGCTCCTACGCTTGCTTCCTTGCATCATATGCCGCTACTACACTGGCGTGCAAAACGTAAGGACCAACACTATTTCTAACGGTTACAACCACAAAATCAAACGAAACAGCCTGTGGCGATTTGCATAACCGTGGCCGTTCAGATTTGCATAACTGTGGTCCCATGCAAAAATTTGAATTGTTATGAAGTTGCTCACATAAACAGATAAAAGCAGCAGTTCAGCAGTTACGTGCAAATTACCAAATAGTGAGCACGATTGTTATAGACGTTCCATTTCATACAGTGCTAAAGACAACGAAATAGCCAGTAGACAACAAGACATCTGGATGACTTTACCCGGGGTCGAATAATTGGGAAGTTCAAAGTGCGAGGAGTGTGGCTGCAGAGTTCGGCATCGCCCATAGCATCGTCTCACGTGCGTGGTGGGCCTTGAGAACGCCAGGTACAGCTGCTCGAAGGACCAGTGGTGGTCGTCCACAAAAAACAATGCCCAATGATGACCGCTATATACTCCTACAGGCCAATAGGGACCGACACCAGACAGAGGGATCTATTGCAAACCAGCTGCACAGTACGTAGGTTATCGCAGTTTATTGTGACCAGGCGACTCCAAAAAGGTGGATTGTTTGCCCGAAGACCAGTACGCTGTGCCCCTTTAACACTTGCCCATCGGAGACACCGTTTACAATTGTGCATCGAACACAAGGCCTGGACAGCAGCGCAATGGCGTAAGGTATGCTTTACTGATGAGAATAGATTCAGTCTCAGTAGCGATTCTGGACGTCAGATAATCTGACGAGAGGTTGGCACACGGTATCACCCCGCAAACATCACTGAAAGGGATCGATATGAAGGTCGAGGTGTTCTAGTCTGGGGAAGCGTTATCTTGGAAGGACGTACACAACTCCAGATACTGGAAGGCGGTACTATAACCGGTGCACGCTACTGTACTGAGGTAATCCTTCCCCATGTGCATCTATTCCGAGGTGCCATTGGACCCGAGTTCGTGTTTATGGATGATAACGGCACACCCCATCGCACTGCAGCTGTTGATATGCTTTTGGAAAGTGATGACATTGTTCGTATGGATTGGCCTGCCCGTTCCACCGATCTAAATCCGTCGACCACATAGGGGGGGCTCTGAGGAGACATCTAGCGGCACGTACATACCTACCAGAAAATGTTCACCAGCTGAAGATGGCACTGACAGAGGAATGGACGATGTTACCGCAAGAGCTTATCAACAACATTGTTCTAAATATGGACAGGCGGTCATTTCTCCTACTGAGGACCACATCTTCCCTTTGGCAGTAATGCATCTGTATCATGACAGCCAGTGCTATGTTGCCATTTTTTGAATAAAATCCCTCTGTACCGTTTTGTTCCCGTTGTTGTGTCGGTGTTGTATCCTTCATCATTTCTGTACCTCATGAGGTTCCTTTGGTACAGCTTTGCATACCAGTGTACTACTACTACTACTATTACTACTACTACATTAATTATTAATACTACTACTGCTACAATAATTATTATTACAACTACTACAATAATTTTTATTACAACTACTACTACTACAATAATTATTAATACTACTACTACATGCGTCGGGATATTATTAAAAGCAAAAAACATTTTAATGTGGTATGATTTCGAGGGCCATTTCCATATTCCTACTCATATTTATATATACATCAATGAGACAAAACATTATGACCACCTACCTAATATGATGTTGATTCTCCACATGTACCCAAAACAGCTAGTACCTCACGGGGTATGGACGCTACAAGATTTTTAAATGTGTCTTGTGGTATCTGGTACCAAAACGTACACCGCATATCCTTTAACTCCTATAAGGTCCGTGGTTGAGTAGCCGCAGATGGGAGTTGCACTTACAACACAAACCGCAGATCCTTGATGGGTTTGATATTTGGGGAATTTGAAGGACAGGACAATACCTGGAAGTCTTCCTCATGTTCCGCGAACCAGTCCCGAACAATCTGGGCGGAGTGGCATGGCGCATTATCCTGCTGAAAGACAGCACTACCAGAGTGGAAGACCGTTGCCATGAAAGGGTGTACCTGGTCAGCAATGATGTTTAGGTAGGTAATAGACGTCAGAGTTCCCGGCACATGGATGACTGGACCCAGATTGTCCCAGCAAAACATCACTGCCACCGGCTTGTGTTCGTCCCATGGTGCATCCAGGTGCCATCTCTTCCCTAGGTAAACGACACACACGTACCCGGCTGTCCACATGGTGCAAGAAAAAAAAAAAAACTATTATATTTAGGCCACCGGAATAATTAAATTCATCTGCTGTGCTGTGTCTTATGTCTGTTAATTGCGTGTGTTCTATGGTCGATTTTCTGTTTGCTGGACGAAAAACCCCCAGTTTCTGGGGGGGAGGGGGAACCTTGCTTTCTACACCTTAGACTGACTAACTCAGCCACAGAGTGAAAAAAGTCCATTAAAGTTCCTCACATCTTCGACGGGATTCGAACCCAGGCCTTTTCCACCCAGTGTTGGGAAGACGGTGATGATACCACTGTGCTACTCGCGCAGACAGCTATATGGTGCAACAGAAAACGTGATTCATCCGACCAGACGACCTTCTTCCAATCACTCAAGGTTCTGTTTCGATGCTCGCGTGCCCATTGTAGGCGCTGTCGCCAGTGAACCGCAGTTACCATGGGCTTTCGCAGCGGCCTGCGGCTATGCAGCCTTATTTTCAACAGGGTTCTACGGACTGTCTGTTGTGACACATTACTTCCGTCACCAGCGAGTTGCACCACAGTCGCCCTTCTGTTGCAACGTGCCATCCGGGAGAGCTTTCGCTCACCTCGAGCATCGATGAGGAGTCGTCGTCCAACACCTCGCCAGCGATTTGTGGGTTTCCCTCCTCGGACCACTTTCGGTAGGTACTAACCACGACTGACCATGAACATCGCGCCAGCCGTGCCGTTTCGGATATGCTCTGATCCAGTCGTCTGGCCATTACAATTTGGCCTTTGTCAAACTCGCTTAAGTCCGCTGCATAAGCATTTGCAGACGACCTCGTCCTGATGCTGGAGGAGGACAGCCGGGCACAACTGGAAGCCACTGCAAACCGGGCAATTGACTCCCTGCAAACGTGGGCGAAACAGAACCACCTAACAGTATCACCAACCAAGACATCCTCAATACTCCTCAAGGGTTCTCTCGACACGAGAAGGCCACCACAAATCAAAATAGAAGGAACCACGATTAAACTAACTACAGAACTGAAATACCTCGGAATCGTATTGGATAAAAAACTTATCCTTTACCCCCACATTTCATCTATCTCCAGAGAAAGATCAGGAACTACTCAGCCCTCATAGCAAGAGTCACACGAAAAGACGTATGAGACGGCAGGGATTTGGTACAACAAAGCAACCACGGCTGTGAACAAAAGGAAATTAGAACCAATACAGCGTAGCATCTTGCTCACCATCACAAGAGCATGCTGCACTGTCAGCTCTCATGCGCTGCAGGCCCTGGAAGGATCACTCCCCCTGGACCTGGAAATTGTCTGCTGCGGCATGCTCTTTCAACTGTCCAGAGGTAAAAGTGTGTCCTGCATCGGCTTCACTACCGATCCAGCCAACAACAGCAACATAGAGAAAAAACGTCTTATCAACCATCTCCGGCAAACCTGGCAGTCCCGATGGGCAGAATCAACTAAAGGCGCCATAACCCGGAAATTTATCCCGGACGTTACCCAAGTCTACCCCCACCAGCCGGCCTGGTTCTCACCGGGGCTCTACACCACCTTCCTTCTAACGGGACATGGTTCCTTTAATGCCAAACTTTCGACCTTCGGAATAAAAGAATTACCACTATGCCACTGCGGTGAAAATCAGACATGGACACATCTGATGCATGAATGATATAAGATGTCACTTTATAACAAAAATATGTTTCAACCCGAAGGATCGGGAACACCTTGTACTGTCGGAGGAGGAGTACTATAGAGCCCTCTCGAAATTTGTGCACGAACTGTTCAGCAGACTACGAGCATTACCACAACTTCCCTAAACTCGACACTGGAACTCTGACAACTGAAACGGACAACAATGACTAGGACTTTACTGGATGAGACCTATATCCCCTTAGTGACACCATCCCACACTGACACCCTGATTATTGGAACAGCAGTGGATGAGATCCTTTCCCAACACTGACCAACTAATGGACTGTACACTGTCATGGACCTGACGAAGCCACAGCTTTGCTACATACACGCCATGTTAGTGATCTGAGCTGGCTCCCTTGTTCGGCCCTTTCTTCTCCCTTACCCTGGCGGGGGGGTGACGGCTTTCCTGTCTCCTCCCCTCCTTGCCGACCCCACTCTTCCCTCTGGTGGGGTATGGGCATGCCCCACTGATTCTACCTGGGGTCGTCTCCCCTATTGACCCCATTCTTCTGTCTTTATCCCTCCAGTCTTCATTCTCCCTACCCAACTCTATCTGTATGCAAGCGAATGCCCCACACGCCAAAAATAACCGTGTCTAAATTACGCTGTTCGCCCACCATTTTGGCTTTTCTAATTCTAGCACAATATTCCCATGCAAATTTTTTTTTTTTTTTTTAAAGGTCCTAGCCACTGAAATCCCAGGAAACTAGGTGGCAGGACCTGCCAGAGTCCAAATTTAAACTAGTGGTTACCTGGTCTGCCTCCACGGGGCGAAGTGCGGGCAACGTTGGGCCTCAGCTGGGGTCCAGCGGCTAAATGGCCAGAAGAACAACGGTACATAACACAACACACACATATGATCCATACGCTTTTAAATCTCTGGCCTTCCCAGTGAACTGGTACACTCACAATGAAAGCAATGCGGAGATGGGGGGAACCCCTGGTGCCGTTAGACACTTAACACACGTTGCACTTTGCACTAACACACTTGCCTTTCCCATCTAAAGGACAAAAGTAACACTGATTAACGGAGCTCAGTATCAGATGTTTTTTATACCATGTCCCGACCCGCGCACGTGCCGTACTTCACTGTAGTTGCTTCGATTTGCATAACGACTCGCTGGTCATAATTTTTTGGCTCATCGGTGTATATAGTGCATCAACAACTTAATTCTGGTATTTTTGGGGCATAATTTATATGCAAATCGTTATGTACAGATAGTTTATACAGTACTCAAAATTCCATAAAACGTACTAGTGGTATAGTTTACAAATATTCTCGAAATGGGGTAAAATGGTCCAAAAATGCAATTCGCGTATATGCAAATACGCCTATCTCGAACTCGCGTAACCTGAGAAATCCCTTCAGTCCCAGAAGCTTTCTAAATGATAAAAGCGCTACTAGATGGCAGTGTCAGGTGAAAATTTCCACAGATAGCACATAATGATTTTGTTGCACTTAAATTGTTGAAAATAAACACTTCATAAAATTAAATAAACAATGACAAAAATAGTATGACGACATATATCAACCGCGAATTAACTTGGCGCCGAATCAATAATTCATATTTCTGTCCCATAGTAGAGTAAAGAGGTACCGTGATCGTTCCCGGCGCCTCCAAACAATTTTAATCCCGGGGACTCACATCTGGTGAGTACGGGCTTGGCACATCAAAAAAATATAGCTATATTTTTTGGCTGTTGCAGCCACATAGCTAATAATAATAATAACATAAAACAAACTCACCATCTTTTTTTTTTAGAAGGATCCGCATATATACATGCTATGCACCTGTTGTCTTCACTAGGTCCGTCCGTCCGTTCGCAAATCACAGTAAGACTTCTAGTGTACGGATTTTCACGAAATCTTGAATTTGGGCTTGATAAACATATCTGTCGAGCCAAACCAATTCATTAAAATTGGACAAATAGAAATCCAGCAATTCTTTTTTTTTTTCTTTTTTTCAGTTATTTATTTATTTTTCATACAATTAGTATGGAAAAAAAAATGTAGATTAAAAGTAGGTTTAATGCAGTGTTATTAGCTTTAGACAGTCCGTGCACGCTCGTGTGTATTGTTAAGCAAGACTCGTGTTTGTCGCTTGTGAATATATATATATTGTATATCGTATAATTACGGAACATGTAGAAGACGTGGTGTAACTTGCAGCTTGCGGTAATCCTGATAAACTTTAGTATGGTGATGAACCATAGAATAACGATGAAATGAGAAAACAGCGAAAAACTTCGGACAGGTAGAAAGGATATTTATAGGGGTTGTATAAAAAATACCAAAACGGTTACATTACAGCAATACAAGATTCTCGAAAAAAATGGTCACATGACATCAGTACGACATATAATCCCTCCAACGGCTATACAGGCCTGACAGCGGTGAACCATGCTTGATATAGGGTGTCTATAAGAATCTGCGACAAAAAATCCCATCCTTCCATCAGAATACACCTTAGCTCACTCGTTGGATATTGTCAGTTTCAAAATGTTCCCCTCCCTACTACTTGAGCTCTTTGTGCAGTGGCGTCGTCATGCATGAAAAGAAAATCTGGGAGAACCGCATCCCTAAAGAGTAGCACACAGCGTTCGATTATCTGTTCTAGGTACCTCTGCGCAGTTAAGGTACCTCAATCAAAAACATGAACAGGGGTGTGCGGCCGTTGATCATTATTCGGCCCCACACGGAACACCGCCTCCACCATCAGTGTCCCTTTCTCCGATGTTGGAGGGATGGTACCGCATTCTTCGTTGTTTCAGATAACGAGGCTAAAACGGCACTCCCCTATTCTGTTCAGAGAACAGAACTGTACTCCATTTGTCAGGGCTCCAAGTCACATGTTCATGGCACCAGTTTCGACGAGCTCTGCGTGGTTTGGGGTTTAATGGGATACAAACGACTGGCGTCCTTGCGTAGAGTCCACTTGAATTAAGCCTTCTTAACACAGTGCGACTAGAAATATTTTCACCTGTGGCCGTAACAACCTGAAAAGACAGTTGGTAAGAGGCCATCGTAGGGTTCAGTCTTGCTATTAGAGCTAGATAGCAGTCTGTTCTGGTTGACGTAGCCCTCGGGTGACTTTAGCCAGCTCTTCTTGTAATGGTTCCTGCCTCCTGAAACCGCTTCCATAAAAAAACTATTTTAGCCCACCCGAATAATTAAATTCATCTGCCGTTCTGTGTGTTTTATGTCTGTTAATTGCGTGTGTTCTATGGTCTATTTGTCTGTTTTGCTGGACGAAAAACCTCAGTTTCTGTGGAGGGGGAGAAACCTTGCTATCTACGCCTGAGATCGACTAACTCAGCCACCGAGTGAAAAAAGTCATTCAAGTTCCTCGCGTCATCGACGGGATTCGAAGCCGGGCCTTTTATAGGGAGGACAGTGACGGTACCACTATGCTACACGTGCAGACTAAACTGTTTCCATAGCGCCGAGACGACAGTGGGTTACATATTAAGCCAGTGGTTTTCAACCTTTTTTTAATAACTACACCCCTGAGTAATTTATTTTATTTTGCGGCACCCCTACTCAATTTTCTCAATATATATATTTATAAAAAATATAAAATATAAAAAATATATATTTATAAAAAAATTATAAAAAATATATATGTTATATAATATTTATTACAATAATATAATTATAAAAATTACATTTCATAATACAAATTATACAGAGTGTCTTAAAAATGCACTGCATAACTTCAGGAATGAGTTTCTCATATGCAGACAATAAAAATATTTTATATCAACATAGTTCCGGAAATGCTTGGTTTCCGAGTTTTGAAGGTTTGTCTATGGCACTTAACTGTTCACATCACTTTATAGTAATTGTTAAAAATGTCCACCTTCTGCCTGAATACAGGCCTCACATCGACGTCTAATAGACTCGCGAAGACGATGCCAAATTCCTGGCATGTTTGTGCCATACATGCCGATTGTGAAAGTTTTGGATTCCGTCTCGTGTGAACTGTGCTTCATCCGTGAATATCACTAAGGCAGAAAAGTGAGAAGTTGTACCATACTGCTGCAAGAACCACTGGCAGAACATTACTCGCGAGGGTAATCTACTGGTGACAAGGCCTGTACCCGTTGCAGATGGTAAGGATACAGTTGGTGTTCTCGCAACACTCTCCAAATAGTCAAACGTTGAACAGCCAATTGCATTGCTATTCTGCGTGTGATGATTCCAGGAGTGGTATGCACAATATCCAAAATCTCCTCCTCCTCTACTTCAGGAGTCGTAGATCTTGATCGTCCTCTGTCGGCAGCACGATGTGTAAAGGTCCCATGTTCACAAAGGCGGCGATGGATACCTTCAAACGTTTTCCTGTGTGGACATCTTCGTTCTGGGAACCTTTCGTGGTACAAACGACGAGCCTCCAGAGCATTGCCATCCGCCAAACCGTACATAAAGTGCATATCCGCTTGCTTCTGATTTGAGTACATGGTCGGAATGGAAAACCCACCAGATTCTGTCAGTACCTTGTGATGAAGGAAATCACCTGCGGGAGATAAGACATTCCAGTTAATAACTCGGGAACCAAGCATTTCCGGAACTATGTTGATATAAAATATTTGTATTGTCTACATATGAGGAACTCATTCCTGAAGTTATGCCGTGTATTTTTGAGATACCCTGTATATATACAGTATATAATTTTATTCTTTATATAGAGGTACTAAGTAAACATCAATTATAGATCGCCACAAAATTAAAAAGATACTGTACACCTTTTTATTATGAAATAAACATATAAATTAAAAAATAATAAGTTTAAGTAACTTAAACCCAAATTACGTGGCATCCCTGGAATGTTGTTGCGGCACCCCGGTTGAAAACCACTGCATTAAGCCAAAGTGCCACCTCCGTCTGCGACTGCCCAGCTTCAAGTCGTCCAATGGCCCACCATCTCAGAGACTCATCTAAACGTGATGACATGCCATCCTGAGTACTGGAGATGTGGCCCTCCAACTGAGAAAGGCAAAAAACGGGAATGAAGTGATGCGGTCGCAACCAGTGTTTTTATAGGCATGAATAACTTGCATAATGTGCAGCTCTGTAAAGTGGTAGATCAATTTCTATTGGATACTCGGAATTTCCATGCCAGGATGCCTATTACATCAAATATTCGCCTTCGGCGACACTGTTCACAATAGGCTTCTGCGTCTCCTGATAATTTATATGGGTCCCAGCATTTTTCTTCTCTGCCACGAGTCTCATTAGTTCATCTGCCATCCATTTAGGTCTAAGCCTTGAACAGTATTTTCTTAGTTGGCATGAAAAGCCTAGCAGCTTCTATGATCATTTCCTGGAATACATCCAATTTAGAAATTCCTGATGGTAACATCACCAGTTGGTCCCATTGTATAGAATTTAAAAACTGTCTGAGACCATTGTAATTGCTTTTACGAATGCAAAAACTCTAACCGCCTACCCTTGATGGTAGTTACATCTTTAAATAAATCCCACATCAATAAGCTGTTATCACTGCCACCTAGTTATTTTATCTGCAGATTCTTGATCCATGAATAACCGCCTCTGATAATCAGATCAAGAGTATTACTATCTCTTGTTTTGTTTCCTCTCTAACATGCTGCTGTAGAAAGTAGTCATCCAATAAATCCACAAAAGTTTTGCTAATGTGTGAGTGACCAACCACACATTAGTAAGTCATTGTCTAGAAAGTTAAAATCCCCCATTATAAGACATTCTGATTTAGTGGGTCGCTTTATTGGTCTGTAAAGTTTCTATACTCATCACACTAATCATTACGCCTATAATATACTCATCCTCTGATTTTCGTTTTCCCAGTGCTTTACAGAACACTTAATAAATCTCTACAGTAGAGAGCGAAAATCTTTATTACAACTAAATGAAACAATGTACATATATAGATTTAAGTGAAGTTGCAATTGTCCCGTCACGGCCAACGGCCCACATCAGAATAGGTTGTTGTTGTTTGTTATTTGGTTTTTAGGAGCATTAGCTAGTTGGCCATATTGCTCCGGGGATATGCGGTGGTCATTCCCTGACCTTTCCGCATCCTCCGTATTTGGTGGATCACGGGTTCGAACCCCGGTCTAATCAAGAAGCGTATGCTATGCACTGCTGCTCCTGCCCACCTGGCTACGGAGGCGCCATCAGAATAGGTAATTAGTTAATAGATAATGCTCACATCAGAATAGATAATGGATAATGTACACTGTAAAATTAAAAACGTAAAATGTAAACATGCCATTACACTTCTCTCACATTACGCAGTATTAACTTTTACAAGTTACATCATACGGTTATATTTACAATAAAATTTACAATAAAAATATCTTATTTACAATTTTATTATTTAAAAATTTTATTTACAATAAAAATATCTAATACACATGAATGGCATTTCTCTGTGAAACGAATTTTGTCGTGGCACAGGAGAGCTTGGCAGATGGTGTGGAGGGCGCACGAACTTCTTCTTATTCGATTCTGGGATTGGAGCGAGCTGCTAACACTTCTTTCCTGTAGGTTTTATTGCTGCAAAACCTCTGCAAGTCAGCGCCGAGGTGTTGTACTTCCGGTAGTATTTGGTTTGGGAGGAAGCAGTCTGAGATATGAACCCTCCGATTCCTCAAGCAGAGCATCGGGGTTGACCGAAGTTCTGGCTTGGGTATTCGCCAGTAACACGAATCCCAAATGGACGGTGTTGAGATCTGACCCGTGATCATTTTAACTGTAGCTATCAGTCGTTGTATTTCCATGATATCAGGCAGTCGCTGTATCCCCAATGAAGTGGCTAAGGCTGTAGTTCTGTCCTATGGTGGGAGACAAGCTTTCCGGTTAGCCCATTTAAGTAGCCAGAATTCTGCAGCGAAGATTGGTTTCTTCGTTGTAGTAGTTGCTGATGCCCACACTTCATCAGCATAGAGGAATGGAGAATAGTTTACTGTTCTGATGAATTTCTTAATTAAACGAGGCTCCTTAACATAAATTAGTTGTTGTATAGCTAGCCATCGGAGAGAGGCTACTCTGGAAGTGAGCTTGTCTACATGAGCATGAAACCGGAGTTTTGGGTCAAATACTATTCCCAAATCCGCATGTGTAGGAGTGGTAGATATTACAATTCCATCGAGTGTTGGGGCTATTATTGTAGGGGTTGGTCTGAGAGAGAACACCATTAGTTTTGTTTTTTGTTGGTTGATAGAGAGTCCATACTGTTTGAGGTAAGAGGCAACTTTGATAAGACTATTATTAATTCTTGCTGTAGCTTCAAGGTAATTGTTGGAAGCAATAGGCGTTAGAATTTTTATATCATCTGCATAGGTGACGATTTTCTTATTGTCATGGGCAAGAGGCGCAATGTTAGCTGTAAATAATAAGCCCAGATAAGACTCCTCCCTGCGGAACACCAGCAGAAATTGCCTTCTTGTGCGATTGTCCATAGACATCGACTTGTAGTACCCTATCATAGAGGAGTGATGCTATGAACCAGAGGATATTACCTTGGATTAGACAGTGGTCTTCCAGTAAGCGGAGGATTGCCGACACGTTTATGGCGTCAAAGGCAGCTTCAATATCCAGGTACGTGATTGCGAGTTCCTCTTGCTGTTCAAAGGCGGACAATATATTACATGTGGTTGCAAGGAAGTTCGTCACTGTGGATCGGTTTCGGATTCCGTAGTGGATCTGTGGCGGCTTATCTCCAAGAATCTAATTCATTAAGGTGGGCAGCATAGTTTTTTCCAGGATTTTCAGGAGCGCTGAGGAGTTAGATATCAGCCGGTCTGACAAGGTAACTATTCCAGGCTTTAGGAAAATTTCTTGTGGTTACAATTCCGTTGAAGATGGACTTGAGTGGTTGGAGGATGAACAGACTGAGGCATTTTACCATGAATTGCGGCACTTTGTCGGCCCCCGCGGTTGCTGTCGCTGGAAGGGAGTTTATCGCTGCTGTCAGCTGGTGTGTAGGGACAGTGATGGAATGCAAGATATCTTGTTGTAATTCATTGTCGGGACATAAAAGACAGTTTAGTTGATCTGCACGCGTGTTGAATCTGGTAATATAATCTAGCCATTGAGCTGGGTCCAGCTGACTAGGAAAGTTATGGGATCTGAAGCGGTATGGGATTTTCCCTTTTTGAAGTTGGGCGCCCAGGTCTGCTGTTATTACTCGTGATTTCTCCCTATTAAATTGCGCTCGTGCTCTTGAATAAGATATCCGGTCGGAAGTCTGTTGAGTTCTTTTCCAGATCTGGTGTAGCTGCTGCTTTAACAGGAAGGCCATGTATACATTTGGAATATCACCAGGCTTTGGAGTAAGATGAGATCTTTATCTTCTTTGATGCAGAATATTGTGCAATGGTGTTCATCCAGTTTGTCAATAGTGTTACAGCAAGCGAGACGTCACACGTTTCAAGGACATGCCAAGGTATAAGGGTGGCGACTTTCAGGCATTTTTGGATGTTAGGGAGCTTGGGACTGACGATGACGGCGGTTTGAACGTTTTTTCGGGCAGGTGGTCCCCGAGCAGGAATAAGTGATCACTCAAGGTGGTTTTCTCCTCTAGTAGGGCAGTGATCGATTAGGTATATATTTGCTGACTTCATGTAGTCAACAAGGATCTTTTTGTGGGCAGTGAGCTGTGGAGGGAGATTGAAATCTCCGATGGTGAGCTGAGGGGTGAAAGTGGGTGATTGCCCAGTTGGCTGCCTCAGTAATGATATCAATTGTGGGTACCGGCGGGATATACATTACGCAGATATCTATTGTGGATGCGTTTCTGAGCAGTGTCATGGCTAGGGCCTCGAAATTTGGTGACTCACTGTAGACAGTGTTGATCTTTGAGACTTTCCAGACCTTTGCAGAATCTGTCTTTAAGAAAAGACTTCAACTAAGAACTCAAATCCAAAATCGAGTATAAATCTAACAGCTGAGCAGTTAATATAAATGTTGGTATCCCATTAAATATAAATAGGATGACTTGTCAGATATGTAAATTGAATTGTATTACTAGGATTTAGAGTCAAAATTTTATTATCTTTTGTACATATGTAAATATTTACTTCGTTTTTTTTTTTTTTTTTTTTGCTGGTTTCCAGGTTTGGGCAACCTGGGGACGGGATTGCTGGCACCCACCGGTATTGCACTATCTCCGGTGGGTGTGGGATTTGTGCCCATGGCACTAAAGGTAATAGTAGACCCAGGCTTGGCTGCTTATGCCTGGGGGCAGGCAGCGGCTGCCTGGGTGTTGGCTGCTCCCTGGTGGCAAGGTGGACATACACAAGCGATAAAAAGCTTGCTGAGTTTCTGCACCACCACAGACGTGTAAGGTGGAGATGGGCTAAGGCCTAGGAGCCACCCTTGATACAGGTAAAACACACACACACACACACACACACACACACACACACACACACACACACACACACACACACACGCGTTCATATATAATATAGTATATATATAGGTATAATGAGAATGATAATGTATATAAAATTGTATATATATATATTCTCTGTAAGTTCTTGTATATAAAATTTAAAGAATTGTGTGTACAAATAAATGGAAAAAATGGAATGGAAAGACAGTGTTGATCAACTTGAAGCCTGCGTCTTTGAAGAACATAGCAACACCACCTCCCCTTCTATTCCTCCTGGAAGTGAACTCCGCCACATATCCTGCTGGTGTAGCTATCACTATGTTCTGCTGCTCATGCTCAAGCCATGTTTCGGATATAGTTAAAATATCGAATTCGCCTGCTAGCAGGATTTGCTCCGTAGTCTCCATTTTATTTCGCAAGCTCCTAACGTTCTGATACATAGTTTTATGTTCTCTAAACTTAGCCGATCAGTGTAATTCCAATTGTATAATTTTTCTACCGGTATCCTTTATTTTTTAAATCTCTTTTCTCTCTCTACATACAGTATATCTCTTCAGAAGCGATATAACGTTCACGAGTGTTACACAACAAATACAAGCGAAGCATGCACGGACTCTACAGCTAACAATACTGCATTAAAACGACATATAATCTATGAATTATTTTTTTTTATACAAATTGTATGGAAAAAAGAAATAATAATTGACTGATTTCTATTTGTCCATTTTAATGAAATTTGGTATTCTCGGCAAATATTTTAAAAACGGCCCAAGTATAAAATTTCATGAAAATCCAGGCCCTGCTAGCATTCTTACATGGACGCCAGAAGCTTAAGAGCAAGGGAAGGATTTTTTTTACAAAACCTTACACAGATTTCTAGGTATGGAAAGGGGCGCCAAAATAATATTTCTGCACGTGGTGCAGGCGCCTCCGTAGCTAGGTGGGAAGGAGCAGCAGTGCGTAGCACACGTGTCTTGATTAGACCGGGGTTCGAGACCCTCACCACCAAATACGGAGGATGCGGAAAGGTCAGGAATGACCACCGCATATCACGGAGCAATATGGCCTTAGTTGCTAATGCTCCTAAAAACCAAATAACAACAGCACGTGGTGCAAAATTACTTAGGCCCTGCATGCAGGCGGACGGACAAACAGACAGAGACGGATATGCATGTATATATATATATGCGTATATATAAGCTGTGTCGATAGGTGACTGCACACACAGCTGGAAGTGACATACTTCAGTACCTAACTTCACAGTGCGTGTTTATCACTTTGTTTAATGGTTTTTGAGGCAAAAGAAGGGTTTCAGTTCAACACTGTTTGATAGGATAATCGAGAACTGCAAATAATGCAGTTCTCGACTATCTGAAATATATATATATATATATATATATATATACAGTGTATATAGTATTTGAAATATATATACAGTATATATATATATATACAGTATATATATATATATATATATATATATATATATATATTTTTTTTTTTTTTTTTTAATATTATCATAATACGCTATTTATTACTATGCTATTTATTACCTTTACTTATTGCTATGCGTGTTAAATATAGTTAAAATGAAGCTATCAATCGTGATTCTGAAATGAAGGGGTGGATTTAAAAATATATATATTTTCAAGCATACGCAAACTTTATTTAAATACAAAAATAAAATATAAAAATGAGAAAAAAATACAGTATCACATAATTTTTATTACTCCTTCTCTGTTACCAATGAAATCAATAATGATATTCAATAGGAAACTAATCCATAGTTTAGTGTCGTGAACGGTTTAGTAAAGTTAGGGTATCTGCGTGTACCTTTGCACCTTACAATATATCATATTTATTACTTTCCTAGTATTGTTTTCCGTCCTTAATAATTACCACTACCTGATCAATGCCCAACGATATTAAACTGAAATTAACTTTTATTTCATTAAGTTTTTTAGTTAGTAGAACATATGAAGCGTAATGATGCTGAGTACAGTATTAACCCGAAAGATTTGTGCTTTAAAAGTACTTTGTTTTTCTGAAAATTAAAGTACTTCAATTCTGTAACAGCATTCTGATCTGCAACAGCTTTTCAATCATTTGTGTGAGATATTTTTTAAACATCACTACTGATCTATATAAGTAAACCGACCACCATCACAACTCGGAGTAAAACCAATTGATTTCTGAGTTGCGTTCTATTTAAAGACAAACCAATCGTTATCGCATCTTTTCGTTTCCAAGCTGCCACACCAGTAAAACAGCCACTCCCTCCACAGATAACTCATAAAACAGTACTCGAACTTTCAACACATATAAGTTCTACAGCCGCCATCTGAGCAGCTGTCACGGTGCCATAAGAATGTTTCTATCCTTTAGTCCTTGTATAGAACCAATTTGCAACAAAATTTCAAGTGTTGGCAATAGGAATCGCAGTGATCTAAAAAAAAGTCATTTTCACATTGTTCTTTTGGTAGGTATTCTTTTTCGCCATATACGTTTATTGAGCAGTTCGCTATTTGACGAAAGCCGTAACTCGTTGGGAAGCTAAACTAATATTTCTGTAATGATGATTACTTCAAGTTGGGTCTCCAACTTGAAAGATATAACTTGCAGGGTGAAAAATCGTTTATACAAAGTGGTGGGGTGTGGGGGAAGAGTAATTTCGTTTCACTTATTATTTCGAAAATTGCTTACTTCTTAAAATAGTTACTTTTACCCACATTGCGAAATCCTGGGGAAGAGATCCCCGGGATGGGAAAAACGATCCTTTTAGCTGATTCGACTCATTGTAATCATAATAATAATAAAAAAAAATGACTGGAGTTAGTGACTTGAGTCATCGAGTCACGTCGAAATCAGTATAGCGATAGTGGTTAGTGAGTGAGGAATTTAACTGCATCACTAATTCCAGTCACTGAATGTCTTGAGAGAGATTTTTTTGAGTGGTGCCGTCAGAGCTGACATACTGTTTGCAGTGGATCCCGGTTTTTTTTTTTTTTTTTTTTTTTGTGAGAAAGTGGGGGGAGGGGCGGATTACAGCACAGGAAAATAAAACATCCAAAAATATCTTCACAAATACTTTTTGCACATTTATTTCGATATATATATGCATATATTTGAATAACGTTTAAAATAGTTGGAAACTGAATCTTTCATAATAAAAATAAAATAAAAAGGTACAGCAAACATCAGAGGCAGCAAAAAGCATATTCCTCTACATGAGGCTTGAAATATAACCATAAAAATAAATTAGAATAAGAATTAAAAATAAAAATAATGCCAGCAGCATGGCAAGATAAGAGCGAAAATAGCCAAAATGAAACATAACGATAAACCAACAGGGAGGGAAGAGAGGGGTAACAAGAGTAAATATTGCAGCAGAAACTCTCTAAGATAATTTAGAACGTCTAAATGTAAGGATAATAAAATAATAATTCATTAAATTTCGAAAGCCAATTAAATAGAAATTTAACGGTGCCCCCTCTGACGGGCACCAGGTCCAAATTTATGTGAAATACCACCAACAGAGATGTAAACCACTACAATAAAATAAACAAAAATAAATCAAAAATAGACTGACTGATCGCCGCGGTTCGATCTAGGGATCGGGTGGAGGACTGATCTTTCGATCGACTCGCCTTTGCAGCGATTTGTCTAGCGATCGAAATGCAGCGATTCCCTGATCATTATTGGCCTTGTGGTCTCTGTTGGGATGGGGCGTAATGGTCAGTCTATTTTGCTTATTTTTGTTTTATTTTATTGTAGTGGTTTACATCTCTGTTGGTGAAATTTCACATAAATTTGAACCTTGTGCCCGTCAGAGGGGGCACCGTTAAATTTCTATTTAATTGGCTTTCGAAATTTAATGAATTATTATTTTATTATCCTTACATTTAGACGTTCTAAATTATCTTAGAGAGTTTCTGCTGCAATATTTACTCTCGTTACCCCTCTCTTCCCTCCCTGTTGGTTTATCGTTATGTTTCATTTTGGCTATTTTCGCTCTTGTCTTGCCATGCTGCTGGCATTATTTTTATTTTTAATTCTTATTCTAATTTATTTTTAGGGTTATATATATATATATATATATATATATATATATATGATTCAAACCAAGAAACATAATCACTTTATCGCCTTACAAATCTGATTGAACATTTACTTAGTAGTTTTATTATTATCTTTCTTTCTATACATTAAAATAATTTTCTCCTCATAATCATCATCATCTGTCATCGCTCCGCTTTTCCACGGGTCGACGTATGAAGCCTCGCCACCATGCCCTGTCCGTGTACTTCTCCGTCGTTGATTTCACTCCAGTTTCCTCCTCTCTTAATGACATCGGTCTTCATGTCTTGCCATCCCACTCTTGGTCTCCTCCTTGGTCCTTTGTACCTTAATTGTAAATCAAACATTCTTCTTGGCAAACGCCTCTCGTTCATCCTCTTGACATGTCCAAACCATTTCAAACGGGTCCTTTCAATCCTACTCTGGATTTTTTCAACCTGAATTCTCTCCGTAATCACATCATTCCTGATTTTGTCGCGTCTTGTCTTTCCAGCTATGCTCCTCAAAGTCTCATTTCTGCCCCCTGAATTCTGCTTTCATCCTTTTTCCTCATAGTCCAAGTTTCAGATGCATACGTCAGAACTGGTACGCAATAGGCCTGATATATAGCCTTCTTAAACTTCAGTGGTATGTTTCTCTTCCAGATCAGATCTCTTGTCTGCCTATAGAAATTCTCGCCTTTGTCTATCACTCCAGTCTTTGTAATGGTGCTTCCTAGATACTTGAAGTTGTTAACCATTTTTAGCGCTTTCCCTACCATTGTAATGTATCCGTCAGGCTCGCCACTCCTCTTAGAACCATTACTTCACTCTTTTCCTGACTGAAAACCAGTCCAAATTCATTGGCCATGCTAGCCCATATATCAACTTGCTGTTGCACTTGTTCCCTGCTCTCTCCCCATATGCAGAGGTCATCTGCGAAAAGCATGACTTTCATCCGGTCCTGTCCAAGTTGTTCCACCACTCTACATTGCACATCATTCATGACAGCTATGAATAGTAGTGATGACAGGACGCTTCCTTACCTCAAACCTGATGTTATTCCTCCTAACGATATTTATTCAGCCAATGGGAGAAGAGAGATGCGGGTTACGTGGAAATATGTAACAAATACTAAAATACGTAACAGAAGCTTGTTTTACTGTGGTAAAACAAACTTATGTTTAAGCATGGTCACGCGCTAAGTTTATCTAACATGGCCATGCGGTACCATTCTTGATTTCCATATGTAAGGTATTTATTTAAATAAACTAAATGCAACAAGGCATAATATTATTTTATCAAAAGAAGCGAGCGCAGCGCAGCGAGCAGGGTGCAAAGCCCCCTAGTTATTATTATTATTATTCACACAATACGGGAAACAAAAAAAAAAAAAATCCCAATGCTCTCCATATTTGATTTCTTCATGCATTTTAACTATATCAACAGCACATTCCTAACAATCCATAATACTGTAAATGGAATTATTAATAAAAAAAAATATAATTTTCTATATATTTAATATGGAAGCCGTTTTCTTTCGACAGTCAGTGTTAACGATAGGCTTAACAGATCGGGCTGGAAGTGGTCTCAAATTTAAGGTGTTTCTTCCTAGGTGTGCAGAAAGTTGTTAAAATTTAAAAATTCCGAATAGTTTTATTTTACGGAACGGGTCAGTTTTGTACTACAAAACTGACCCGTTCCGTATGTTGAACCAGTTCCCTACAAAACTGACCCGTGAATGTTGAACCAAACAAGAATGGTTCAACATTCACTTCATAGATGGAGCAACAGGAAGATGTTAACTGTTAACTGTTAAACAAACAGTTGTCTAAGTCAGTGTTTCTCAAACTGTGTTCCGCAGAACACTAGTGTTATTATTATTATCATTATTATTATTATTATTATTATTATTATTATTAGTTATATGATGCCAGGAAGCCCGAGGCTTATGCTGCATCAGCCAAAAAAATTTATGAGTTACCCAGAGAGAGAGAGAGAGAGAGAGAGAGAGAGAGAGACAGAGACAGAGACAAATTAGAAGGGAATCACCAAGAAAGAGATTGAGATGTGAACCAGTTTTCCGCGAAAAATCGTAATTAATAATTAAAAAATATATAATAAAATAAATAAATTTTGCATATTTGAAGCGTACAACACTTTTGTATCATTATAATATTTAACATAATTTTTTTCAGTTATTAATATACTGGCATAGATTAATAATCAAATAGCCCGCGGAACCCTTTATTTTGGTGGGCTTTGCATAGAAAAAGAAGTATGCGTAGAGGTAATGACACCTACAAAAAAGTAGCAATGTGGTGATTTAGATTTAGTATGCCATTCGTATGCGATTTAGCCTGAAATACGGTTGAAGGAGAGGAGGATGCGTACCGATATCATAACTAAACCTTGTATAATTTTTTTTTTTTTTGGTATTGATAATTATTAGTATTTCGAAATATTATTATTAAAATATGTGACCATGGATTTGTGGTTGAAAAAAGGAACTTTAAAACGAGAAGCAAAATACTTCTAGTAGTACAACTGTGGTCGATGAAAACGAACACAATATTGTCACACTTCAAAGTGAGGATGAAAAATCGCAGCCTTTTGTTCCCCAAAAATCCGAAGTGAAAAAACAGGAACCAACTAATAAAAGACCAAAACGAAAGTATAGTTATTTGAATTTCGGCTTTACATGTGTTGGAAATAAAGATGCTCCTGATGCACACAGTGCGTCATATGTAATAAAATATTAGCAAACAGTTTTTTGGCTGCCGCTAATACTTGTGTTCCGTGAATATGTTGTGAGATGAAAAGTGTTCCGTTACTAAAAAAAATTTGGAAACGCTGGTCTAAGTTGATACGAGAGCCTGACGTAGCCCAGTGCTCAGGAGCGAGAGTGCATAGCACGCGTTCCTTGAGTTGGACCCGAGTTCAAGCCCGTGACTACTAAATACGATAATTATTTGTATTGACGATTTATTGTAAACTCTACTGACTTGTTGAGTTTCAGTAGAGACTTGGTGCCGGAGTACAAACAGAAAATTTATTTATTTGATAAGGCATTTTTTTTTTCTGATTAACAATTTGCACGTTCGCACACTCGTGTCCTTTGTTCTGAAAAAAAAAAAAAATAATAATAATAATAAATAATAATAATAAAACTCTGCTACCAATTGCGAAATTTTCGCAACGGGTACAGCTAGCTGTAGCCATTGCGTACGATAGGCCTAATCGATTTGGTCTCAAATTGAAGATATTTCTTCCTATGTGTGCGGAAACATGGGAAAATATAAAAATTACGAATAGTAAAAAAATCCGAATAGTTTTATTTTACAGAATGGGCCAATTTTCTCTACTAGCGCTGCCTACCTTAAAAGAAAGAATAGTTTTATTTACAGAAATAAGAACTGGCTTACCTGCTCACGACCAAACACGGACTACATTTCTTTAGGACAGCTAGAGAAAAACTGCGCTACCAACTGCGAAATTTTCGCAAAGGGTATTGCTAGTAATATTTATATTTTTATAAATATAAATTTTATAAAATTTATAAATATAAATTTTATAAATTTATATATTTAAATATAAATATATAAATTTTATATATTTATATATTTTATAAATATATAAAATTTTATAATTTTATAAATATTAAAAATTTATATTTATATAAATATAAATATAAATATAATAAATATTATATTTTTATAAATATTTTTATAAATATAAATATAAATATATAAAAATTTTTATATGTAATAATAAAATCTGCCTTTTCCTACTATTTCTAATGATATAGGAAGGTTTTTGTTTGTGTTTTATGTTTTTTTTTTTTGTGATGTTATATAAGTTTGCTTCCTTGCATCATTTGCCACTACTAATTACTGATACTAATAAAATATTTATTCCCTGCTCTATTTTTCAATAATTATAAAATGCTTCTGCTAGCCATGATTATTTTAGCGCGAAAATAGTAAAAGATGTCAATAAGAAGTGCATGAGCAAATGAACATACACCGTCCTCAACTTTGATTAGATATAAAATGTACGCGTGTTGATATTTATTACGACAGTATTAATCGTCGTGCCAAATGAACAAATTCATCGATTGTTAATTTTAACTGTATTTATTTCAGAAAAACGCTTTATATGAAAAACGGGACAAAAACAGTGTCCTCGAAATTTTTCTGTGGGAGAGGGAAGGGATACCGGGACATTACTCCCAAAAAAGGACACCCGGAGAAACGGGAAGTCTAGTCATCCTAAGTATATAACTTATGATCATATATGCCTCTGTAAATTGGGAAATTGAATAGTTTTTGCCTTGAACGCATAGGGCTCATACAAGATTCTACTAACGAAACACGCAACAAACTAAATTGATTTTTGCTTGGAACCTGTCAGCCTATGGGACAATCTCTGTACCACCATCTGTTGGAGAATGTTTGAACCACTTCAACCATTTCAACATACTTCCGTTTATTTTCAACCTCATGGAACATGACTGCAACAGCACTAGTCCGGAACTTTATTGCCACACCTTATACATGTTTCTCTTCACAAGCGACACCACGTGCACGAGTCTTTACATACACGCGAAGACTTAAAGCTAACAATACTGTACTTTATTAAAACTACATTTAATCTCTGAGTGCCTTTTTTTCACATATCAATTGTATAGGAAAAAAAGAAATAATTTCCGGATTTGTTTTCGTCCGATTTTAATGAAATTTTGAATGGCTCAGTGTTTTTAAAAGGTATAAATACAAAATTTTACGAAAATCCGTCCACTGGAAGTCGAGTTGTTATATGCAGACGAATGGACATGGTAAAGACAATGATTAATGCCTTCATTACGGTTTATAAAAATATGGACACAGTGTTTAACAACTGATCTAACAGTTCTGAGAATTCTTTCAAGTGACGGGCAAAAAAGTAAAATGCACTGCCGTCCTTGTAATGTAATGTTTATGGCTTCCTTATTAAAAGACATAAGCTTTACTAACTTGCAAAAACGTGGTGAGAAAATTCTTGTACTTGCAGTTTGTGACAGAGTACTCACACATCGAGAATCAGGTAAATGATTTCTGACCTTCTTAACTTTCTGCAGTGTACTAGAAATGCATACATAAGCTTATGTCTTTGTACGAAGCCATAAACGGTTATGACTGAATTAATTAGTACATGATAATACATCTCTCCTAGAAACAATTCAGCAAAAATTACAATTTAGAAGAAAGATACGAAAAGGAAGAGTAGGCAAATTATTACGACGAACGGAGAATTATAAAATAAATAATAATAACTGTCCAAAATAATGAGCGGTACTGGATATATTTACACTGGTATTCAAAGAAAGTGCATCAACTAGGAATTTCACATTTCTAACACTTTTTTCGCGATGGTATGTTACATTAATGACTAGCATCACAAATAGAAATATAAACAAAAGATATTTATTAATAGTTAAGGCAAAGCTAAGTAGTATTTGACAGTTGCTCTCAAAATATTCCAAAATGAGCATTTGCAACCTTTATACAACAGTTTTGCTAAACACGACAATTATGGCTGAAATGTTATCAGAAGCCCTCAATTTGCTTCAGTTTATTTATTTAAATGGAAAACAAAATGAAAAGTTCACCAGGTGCAAACCAATATTTAGTTGAACCGCCTCTAGCCCTGATGACAAGAGCACGCCTTCGAGGCATTGACAAAATCAATTTCTGAAGACAATCAACTGACAGTTCGTGGTTCCAAACACGAATTATAGCTTCCTGAAGTTCAACGAGGGGGTCGTTGGTTTCTTTCTGGCAACTGTAGATTCCAAATGATACCAACAGTTCTCTATAGGATTCAGGTCCGCGCTGTTTCCTGGTCAGCTAAGAGTTGTAACGGACCGTTCTTCCAACCATTTTTTCACCTGTAACAAATGTAAACACATTCCTGTCGAATCTCTAATGCATAAATGAAGCTAAATTAATAGGCAGGTTGAAATGGTCTCTAAATGGTTGGCAGCAATTTGCCTTCCAATATAGCCAGGTATCCATTGGCATTTATGGAACCTTTTATAAACTGCAGGTGACCTACACCGTGATTCATCATTTGGCTAGTAGGGAATTTCACTGTAGACATCATACAGTCTGGATGGTATTTTTCACGACGTCTATGGCGAATCGTTTGTCTCCCATCAGAGCCATGCAGGTTGAATTTCTTCTCATCCGAGAAAATAACTGACTTCCACTGCTTGGAGGTCCATTTGACATGCTCCTTACACAAAATTAATCGGGATTTCTTTATTTTTTTTGTGTGAGGCGGGCTTCTTCTTAGGACGATGGGCTACAAGTCCATTTTGAAGAGGCGTCTTCTGACTGTTACTGCACTTGCTACCACTCCTGTATGTTTTTCCCATTCTCGTTTCAGCTCAGACGAAGAAACTTTATGATTTTTAAGGAATAAGCGCTTCAAAACGAGGTCCTGTTTTGGCGTAGAGACTCGTTTGCCTCCGATTCCTTTTTTTTCATATCAGCAGAACCAGCATTCTTGAGTTTGGAAAGAAATCTACTCACTGTCGACTGATTACAACGCATTCTATAAGCAATATGACGGGAAGAACATCCTTCCTCACGTAAAGCAACAATAGCGCTCTTTCTTCGTGGCATCAACTGCACGTACCTTGCCATCCTGAAACAAGCAAGGAATGACTGCAACTCTTGCAGACTGTACTTATATAAGTGAAAGTAAGAGCTGATGCAATATTAAGTCATCACCTACGCGTGTCAATCTTATCTGATGCAATCTGTAAGAAATATTGCCATATACTTACGTTATTCGGATTACAATTTTAAGGGGTGATGCACTTTCTATGAACACCAGTGTATATGTGTAATTCGATAACTGATAGGAATAAATTTAAAAATATATATTAATATTTAACGTTTATTCTGAATATAATCGCCATTCACTAAGACCTAAGCGTCAAAATTTATGGCTGAATTATTTTGATTTCTTATTTGTTGCTCAGTACGAGTATATGTAGCTATGGCAATGTTTTTTGGACCATAAATCTATGACCAAGTCTTTTCGTGTCTCATGTTGTTTACCTGCTTAATCATTGACCTAAATGCAATCATGCGCTGTAATTGGCAAATACAACTTGAATGTAATGAATTCTTAAACACAGAAAATACTTAGAACTCCTGGGAAAAAAAAAAAAAAAAAACAATCTCTTCAAATTAATGAATAGTATTTTTATAACTATTTCGTTTACGCGACAAAAAAATATCTAAACTGCAACTTTTCCAATTGACTTTAAATTGCATTAATGTTGCTGATGGGAAAAATGCCCTCTTTTTCAAAACGAGGCGAAGAGAGAGAGAGAGAGTGGGGTAGTCTGCCCATGGACCATCCATTTCTAATATATGTACAGATGTAAGAGTTCCCACACTTAGTGCGCATGTGAGAGTCTTACCGTTCTGTACTGCGGATGTAACATAAAAGCAAAAAGAAGGTAAAAATATTAAAATACAAATAAAATACAAAATTCCACTGCAGTTTTGCTCATAAGAATAAAGAAAAGGTTACTTCAGTCCTCGAGGACTGAAGTAACCTTTTCTTTATTCATTCATTATGCAATCTCGAAAATATAAGTGCCAATATATTTTCAGAAATAAAGTACTGTCAAGGACTGCATGGATGCAATATGGATCGACATAACCGCAGCTGTCTATCCACTGATATCATAAACCATCTAGCTCCCGTGCGATAGCGGACCTGGCAGTATGGCAGTTTCGCCACTGTTCTAAATAAAATAATATCAATTGATAGAAAAGTGCGATTATGTTAATACATACTGCAAGCATGTAGGCGCTCACTTTATTCCTGAAAATATATCGACATATTTTTTGAGGTTGCAGAATGAATAAGTACACAGTTTTAGACCACGTTGGGCAGTTTGAACTTTTCGGGAAGGCCCAGAATTTATAGTTTGAAGAATTTATTTATAGCCACTGAATTAGGTTACTATAGCACTGCAATTTACAATAAGCATTTATTAGATACATTTCTCATTGTTTATTTTTCTACTTGGATTATGGGGATAAAAAGATTGGGGTTCAACATCTAATCGCAGGACATTCCAGGGAGTGGAATGTCCACCCAAAAAAAAAAAAAAAAGCAATTACCAACAAAATTCTTCGCGTTACTGACAGGATTCGAACTCAGTCTTTTTTCACCTGGTGTGGAAGGATAGTGATCATAACCACTGAACTACCGCGAGTAGCTCTTGAATATAAATATCCTCTGTAACCAGGGTTAACGCAATTACAGTTCTTGCTGAAACTTGACAAATTGCTTCATTAACCATAATTTTACAGAATGTAGAAGTAACAGGGCTTTCATTTTTCCACCAGCCTTTCCGCGTTCAATATTTTTGAATCCGGTAAAAGCAAGGATCAGAATGGACCGTTTCACACCGGAACGGCATTCCGGTTCGCACGCATCGGTAATGTAATTTATATACTTGATTAACTCTTGATTTTTAAGGAATCTTGATTATACTTGATTATAAAGAAAGTATATAAAAATTATGCATATATATAGATATTTAATTATTAAAGAGCATTCCGGGTCCAAAAAAACCTTCCATTTCAACCCCTAGGCAAAAAGCCGTCTCTGTGGCCACTGCTTCTTTATCCTTATTAGATAAGGAAGCAGTGACCACAGAGAAGTCTGACGATTTCGTACATCTTCTTTAAGTGGAACTAATCTGTTATTGGAACAAAAGCATAAATGTTCCCCTTATAAAGGAGAAGGCTTTTCAAGTTAGTTTTGGAGAGATAAATGAACAATCATCATTAATTTGATTAGAATACTGGAGCTCCTAAGGCAGTTATATTAATCCAAGACTACTGCTGCAAAGACAAGTGAATCTTGCTGAGAAAAGTATGGAATAAATTCCTTCTCATAGTGTTTATGCCAAAAGTAAAGTATGAATAAAGTGAGAATATTTTGGAAAACCAAATCTCTCACAAATTCAGTTATCTCATTTCTGTGGGAACTTTTGTGGGAATTGTTCACATACAGTGACGGACAAAAAAAGTGCATCACCTTAAAAAAAAGTAACATTTGTAGTGAAACGTATATAAGATATTGTTTGATTACAGTCATTTTGTTTGTCGCAAAGCAAAAGTATTGGATCAGATAACGCTTCTATTGCATCAGACAGTAATTGCAAGGTATTGCATCAGCCGTTTCTATAAATACGATGTTGGAAGGGTATACACGCTCATTACTATCCTGTTTTGCAGATGTGGAAGCACGTCTCCATATTTTCTTGGTTGAAACCAAGAAAAAAAAGGGGGAAGCTATTGCTCTGTCCCAGGAAGGGCTATCTACGCGTGCTATCTCTGATAAAATAGGTTGCCACCAGACAACAGTATCCCGGGTGCTGAAATTAAAGCGTAAAACCAGTGACTTTTAGTGTTTAGGGTCTAACCGCACCAGGGATTTCTCCCATCTTCGCGAAGTATACATTGTGGTGTAATACAAAACACTGTAGAGGCCAGAGGTTTAAAAGTGTAAGGATATTGTGCTGTGTAATGTTTTGTACCGTTGTTCAGCAGGCCTTTTAGCCGTTGGGCCCCTAATGAGACCCACACCGTTGACACACTAAGCCCTGTGGAGCCAGACCAGGTACAGCAGTATTTTAGATATTTACTCTGGCAGGCCCTGCAACCTAATTTCTTGAGATTTCAGTGGCAAGGACCTATAAAAAAAAAAAAAAAAAAAAAAAAACACGGAGTGGGAGAAGAAACGCTAGAAATTAGGTCAGGCCAAAAGAGATACAAGTTATGGTGGGTGGAGTTACAAATTTTGAGTGTGGGGCTTGTGTAGTTTTGACAAGGGTAAAACGGGAAGGGAGACAAGACTGGGGGATGAGGGACAGAAGTATGGGGACAATAGGGAAGATGGCTCCAGAGTATCAGTGAGCTAGGCCCATGCCTCACCAAGCAAAGGAGTAGTGTGGCGGGGAGGGGAGGGGACAGCACGCCGTCTCCTCCCCCGCCCAGGAAGGGGAAAGATAGGAGCACCTCACAAGAGAGTGAAGTACAGATCGCCAATGGCGCCAGCATAGCTGGGAGTTTTCACAGTCAGTGTTAGAGTCCATAACAGTTGTCGGAGGTCCGCTGAGAGTCATTCATGGGGAAAGCCACGTCCGGTGATGTTGTCTTGATGTTGGTAGTTTTTGGTCCACTCGAGATCCAATTTGCGTGACTGGCCAAACAGGGAGTGGAATGTTCCAAATTTCGAATTTCCTGTCTATGTTGTCACTTCTTCATCTAGTTCGAGTTGTTTTTAGTTGGTACCGTGAATAGCAATCAACGTTCTTCTCCTGGAGAATAAGTCCTGAGCGAAGTCTGAACGAGCTCTGTAGTCGTCCTCCGTTTCGAGTAAGTGAAACCGGTGATCTGAAGAGAAGACTTGAATCAGGCCGTAAGAGAGTGACTACGCCTTGCCAAGATCGATATTTGAAACGGCTATGCCTTCGTAATCGCCATGCTAGTGCTCCTGATCTAAAACTGGACTTTGAGATGGCCTCTGGTGTTGAAACAAGTGCACGAACTATCCAAAGACGGCTTTCGGAATGTGGTCTGCATGCCTATCGGCCCAAAAAGAAGCCTTTGTTGGCCCAACAAATGAGGAAGAAGCGACTTGCTTGGGCTAAAACGCATGTTTCATGGACAAAAGAGAAATGGGATACTGTCATCTTTTCTGACGAATCGAAATTCAACCTGCATGACTCGGATGGGAAGCAATAGGTCAGAATACGAAAATTGGAGGCATGCCATCCTGACTGCATAACACCGACTCTAAAGTTCCCCGCCGGTCAGATGGTCTGGGGATGCATAACAAGCAAAGGGGTGGGGGGAAATTAAGTTTATTAACGGAACGGTGAATGCAGAAACCTACACTGCTGTCTTGGAGGAGTGCCTGAAACCCGTTACTAGGGACCACCACAGAGACATCGAAAACTGCATTTTTCAACAGGACTCAGCACCTTGCCACACAGCAAAATTGGTAAGTTTTATGCTATTTAGAATTAATGATGAGTATGTCTTCTTGTCTCACAATGCTTAAAACATACTTACACCAATGTTTTCCCTCTTGCAGTCATACCTCAGAAATGCTGGGCATTACAGTGTTGGACTGGCCCGACAACAGTCCAGATGTGAACACTATTGAAAATTGCTGGTACATAATGTCGTCTAAAAAGACGCCAACAAGTAAGATTCAGCTGCAGGAGAGCATTGTAAGGGAGTGGTATACCACGAAATTGGGCAACCAAATATACAGAAGTTGATTAACTCATGTAATTGCGGCTCGAGGAGGAACAACAAAATATTGAGGACTTATTTTGCTGATTTACAGTACATAATACTATTACATTAACTTGTCTTTCAGTTTGTACACGTAAATGCAATAAAATGCATGTTTGGTTGTCATGATTTCCATTTGCATGATTTCTCATATTTCCATTAATTACGCATTTTACCCTTTCGGAAGATATTTATGGCAGTTAGGTATATCAGGTGGAGTCTTTTTATTGGATTTCATTCACAGAGATATATATCCCATCTAACAAATGCATTTCGAACATTTCAACACCCACAATGCAGAGCAAAACACATTATTTGCAAAATTCACAAGTGAAGTGATGCAGTTTTTTTGTCCGTCACTGAACATTCCCAAAGAATGTAAGCTATGTGTGCATTCATAATCAGATGATAAAATTTCATCCAGAGTTTTGGTAGAGAATATATAGACAGGTCAAGTCCATGCGCAATAGATTTTATAATAGATATTAAATTCGGACGTGAAACGTACTTTTAAATTTTAATGTTAGCGCCTTGCATTTCATGTAAGCAAAAATAAAAATAACTGATGTTACTTTTAAGCCAGATCATTCTCCAAGGAAAATGCGCAGAGCAGATTAGCGCATTTTCCTTGATTAACGTTATGGTGGTGTTCCTTGTTATGGTGTTCCTTGATTAATTTCCTTGATTAACGTTATGGTGTTCCTCCTTATGGTGTTCCTTGTTATGGTGTTCCTCCTTATGGTGTTCCTTGTTATGGTGTTCCTCCTTATGGTGTTCCTTGATTAACGTTATGGTGTTCCTCCTAGAGCCACAGCTGAATCCGCAGTGTTAGTAAAGTGGACGGCAAAAATACGTGTATATCTGGGCAAATGGTCTTTTAAACGCATTTTGGATTAACTCGTGATTGACTCTACAATCTGGGCTAGATCACGTGGGTGAATACAATGAATAACTCCACACTTAAAAAATAATGATTATTTTTTTTTTTTTCTAAGAGTGGAGTAATTTATTTACAAAATATTTCTCGAGTGGATTGACTTTTTCCACTCGAAACACGGCGCCTCCGCAGCCAGGTGGGAAGGAGCAGCAGTGCGTAGCACACGCTTCTTGATTAGACCGGGGTTCGAGCCCGTCACCACCAAATACGGAGGATGCGGAAAGGTCAGGGAATGACCACCGCATATCCCGCAGCAATATGCCTTAGTTGCTAATGCTCCTAAAAAAAAAACCACTCGAAATATTTTGTACTTTACTTCCAAGAAGTTGTATGTACTAGGCATGTACAACTTCTACAGTTGCGAAAAATTCCATCAATACTATTAGACGGGCTAGGCAGTACGGTATGTGCGCAGTGCTGACAGATACATCATAAAATTATCGATTATTAATCTGTGTAGTCTCAAATTTCCTGAGTACACGACCAGGAAAGCCACAACCGCAGAAAATCACTCCCGATTCTAGTGATTTCTGTACCGCAGTCATCTGAAGTACTAAAATGAAACCACGTCCTCCGAAGTAATTCCCTACCTGTTTAAACTTTAAGTAGAACAGCATGTACAGAACTAAAATGAGTGAATCTATTGGCCAACAAAAGTGTGTTTCCTGTGCACTGATGTTAAAATACATGAACCAGTTCGGTGCCTAAGGATAATTAAATAGGAAGGAATCAACCCTTTCCAAACACACATAAATTGGATATATTGTGAGAAACTATTGATATGCAGTAGACAATAACTTAGATCCAGGGAGATAATAGCGAAATTATCATGTACGTATCTCCTCCAACATGGTGACAGGTACAAGGGAATTACATAGAATACGCACATCCAATTCCTCCATGGCTAAATTAGTTATCTGGACCTGAAGGACATGTTGCAGTGCCATAAATCTGCTGAAATAATAATAATGTGGTTGGCCATTATGTTGACTATATTTTATTCTGTGACTGATGGAGGAAGGTAGTAGTAGTAGTAGTAGTGGCATGTGATGCAAGAAAACAAGTGTATGAGCTTGTGCAGCATCAGCCAAAAAAAAAATCACACCATTCCCTCCAAATGCCTGTACAGTTCCTCCTTAAATTTATTCAACCTGTCAACTTCCACAACGACAAACCACAACCACAACTTCCACAGCGAGTGGTTAATTGCTGGAAGTTTGTTCCAGCAATTAACCACTCGCTGGCTAAAGGCAAATTTCCGCACATCTATTCTACATCTGTCTTTTCTTAATTTGAATTTATGCTCCATTAGGTTAATAATCTGAACGTGGAAGGATCCCATCAGAATTCAGCGTGCTCAACCCATTCAAGGTCTTATACACCTCAATCAGATCACCGCGCAGGTGCCTAGTCTCCAGCCACTGCAATTTGCAGGACTTAATCCTCTCTTGGTAAGAGGATCCCTTCATTCCCCTCACCAATCTTGTTGCCCTTCCCTGTACACGCTCAAGCAAATCTTCCTTCCTAAGCATCCTTCCTAAAATGAGGCCTCCAGATTTGCACGTAGTACTCAAGGCGTGGCCTGACCATTGCCTTATACAGACGGACAGTCACCTCCTTTTCCCTGCTAGCAAAATTCCTATATATCATTGACAAAACCCCATGACCTGACCTGGCAGCCTGTCTGCATTGCTCAGAAAACTTCATATCTGACTTCACAATTACTCGCAGGTCTTTTTCATTTTCTACCAACTTAAGTGTAGAACCACACAGTTGGTACGTTTCTCTGGGGTTACTTCTACCCATATGCAGTACTTTGCATTTGTCAAGGTTAAACTTCAGTTGCCACTTCTTAGCCCATCTGCCCAAATTTTCTAGATCCTGTTGGAGTAGCACACTGCCATTACTGTCGTTAACAACCCCGCCAACCTTTGTGTCATCTGCAAACTTCGACACTAAGCCTGATATACCTTCATCAGTATCATTGATAAATATACAAAACAACAGTGGACCCAACACCGAACCTTGTGGGATTCCACTAATAACATTAGTCCACGAAGAGCAGCACCTACTGATTACCACTCTCTGTCTTCTCCCACTCAACCATCCTTTTATCCACTGTAGCATCATCATCATCATCATCATCATCATCATCAGCCATTTTCAATCCACTGCAGGATGAAGGCCTCTCCAGCAACTTTCTAGTTCCTTCTGTTTTGAGCACTGGCCATCCATTTACTACTCAAAAACTCATGAATTTCATCTATCCATCTCCGCCTTTGTCTTCCAGGTTTTCTTCTAGCTCCTCTTGGGTACCATTCTGTTATTTTCTTAGTCCATCTGTCATCATGTCTTCGAGCTATGTGTCCTGCCCAAGACCATTTTAGTTCTTTAGTTTTGATAAGAATGTCCTTTACTTGAGTTTGCTGCCTAATCCATGTGTTTCTCTTCTTATCTAACAGTCTGATTCCCAATATAATTCGTTCCATTCTTCGCTGTGTAGTTCTTAGCTTCTCTTCCATTCTTTATTCTTTTGGTGAGTGCCCAAGTTTCACTTCCATAAGTCATGGTGGGGAGTATACATTGATTCATAATTTTACGTTTCAGACAAACTGGGATATTGCTCTTCAGTATGTGACTATATTTCCTGAATGCTACCCATCCAAAATTTATTCTTCTCTTGACTTCCAGCCATTTATCATTATTACAGCTAATAACTTGTCCCAGATAAGTATATGACTCCACCTTTTCAATTACTGCTCCTTCAATCATTATTTCCCTTTCCGTGGCATACTTGTTCATCATTACTTTTGTTTTAGCCATATTCATCTTTAGTCCAAAATCCTTACTAACTGTGCATAACTGATTAAGATTTTCCTCTAATTCTTTGGGATCGTGGCTTATGACCACAATGTCATCTGCAAATCGTAAATGGTTTAGGTACTCTTCGTTCACATTGACTCCTTTCTGCGACCAGTCTAATCTTCTGAAAGCTTCCTCAAGAGCAGCAGTAAACAGCTTCGGAGATATTGTGTCTCCTTGTCGAACTCCTTTCTCGATTTTAAATATGCTACTGTCTTTGTCTAGTCTAATAAAGGATGTAGCACTCTCATATATTTTCTTCAAAATCATAATATATGGAGAATCTATGCCTTGTCTTTCCAGTGCCCGAAACATTGCCTTATGCTGTATGAAGTCAAATGCCTTTTCGTAATCCACAAATGCCAGAAATAATGGTGTTTTATATTCATTTGCTTTCTCCATTAGCTGTGATATTACGTGAAGATGATCCATAGTTGAGAATCCTGTCCTAAAGCCAGCTTGCTCTTTCGGTTGATTCTCATCAAGTATTCTTTCTAATCTGTTAGTAATGACCCTTGTGAACAACTTGTAGATGTGGGATAACAAGCTAATTAGTCTATAATTTCCAATTTCTGATTTATCTCCTTTCTTATGCAGCAAAACTATGATTGCATTATTCCACTGCTTAGGCACCACACCTTTTCTAATGCACTTTGTGAAGTGCCTTGCAAGTTTTTGTGTTATGTCTCTTCCTCCCAATTTTAACAACTCTACAGTAACTTCATCTTCCCCCGGGGCTTTCTGATTCTTCATTTTCTTCAATGCATGTTCTACCTCATCAGGAAGATTATCGGGTATGTCGTATGTGTTGCTACTTTGCAATCCATCTTCCCCACTGCTGGTATCATTCCCTCGCTCCTTGTATAATTCTCTATAGTAGTCTTCTGCTATTTGAATTATGCCTTCTCTTCTGTTTATAAGTACACCATCGCTATTTTTCAGTTTCAGTATCATTTGTCTTTCTGTATTACTGCTCATGGCTGCTGATTTAAATCCTTTGTTTTCCCTTAATGCTTGTTCTACTTTTCTTGTGTTAAATCTTATGTCCTCTCTGCGTCTCTTTCTAATGGCTTTGCATAACTCAGTATACTCAATTTTCTCCCTGTCAGTGTTTTTCTTGCTCTTCATTTGTCGTCTTCGGTTCATCATGACAAGCGTTTCTTGACTAATTTTTTCTTCTTTGGATTTCTGTTTCCCTATAGGTTTCTTGGGCTTTATCACTTTCAGAAATGGTCCTGAGCAGTCTGCAGAAGCTCAAACCTGTTCTTAAGTTCCAGTACATACTGCCTTTTCTCCTCCTCTGTTATTTCAAAGACCTTTGTATTATTTACTCGAGTCAGTTTTTTTCCTTTCCTTTCCTTTCCTACATCTATATCCACTGTAGCAACTTACCCTTAATACCATTCTGCTCCCTCCAATTTGTACAATAGTCTTCCATGCGTAACAGTGTCAAAAGCTTTCCTGAAATCCAAATATATGATATCAAAATTATTTTTTGCATCCAGTTCCTTTGTAACCACATCATAATATCCTATCAAATTTGTTAGACAAGACTTTCCCTTAACAAACCCATGCTGTGTCTGAATTACTGCTGCAGTCTTGTCTAGTCAGTCTATGATCCTGCAATGCATCTTGAACCAGTGACTCCATTATTTTACCCGGAACAGAAATTAAAGTAACTGGTCTGTAATTATACGTGTCACCCTTCGATCCCCCTTTGTGAATTGGGGATACATTTGTACATCTCCAGTCGGTGGGGACCTCCCCTGAGTCCAAGGATGCTTTCATAATTATGGCTAAGGGTTTGCTTAGTTGCTTTGCCACCTCCTTTAATATAACTGGATAGATCCCATCCACCCCAGGTGCCTTTCTTATGTTTAACTTCAACAATTTCTCCTCCACTTTGCTCTCAGTTATTACAAAATCATTAAGCACCCTGCTACAATTTGATAATGCCTTTTTCGCTATTTTCGCCGACCGAGCCAGCCGAGTGGGTAAAGTACCTGCCCGGCAACCCAAAGGTCGCGGGTTCGATTCCCGCCTCGGGCTTGGATCAAAGTACTGCAAAAAACCTTGGGAGGTGCAATATGGCCACAGAAGCCGATGCGCCAACAACTACCAAATCAAAAAAAAAAAAAAAAAACTGCCATTTTCAAACCTTAATAATTCCTCATGTGTGAATGTAGATGCAAAATACTCATTGAGTTTGTTTGCTATCTGAGCAGGATCATCAACAGTCGAACCATCGATATTAAGTGGACCAATCAGATTCATCCCCTTCTTTTTAGAGTTTATATAAGTAAAGAAATCCTTGCTGTTTTTCTTACCATCTTTTGCCAAGGATTTCTCGTAATCTGCCTTCGCCTGCCTAACCTCCTTTGTGGCCTGATTACAGACTAGCTTATATCTGCCATAGGCTTCTGAGTCGCTTGATAATTTATATGCATCCCATGCATTTTTCTTCTCTGTCACTAGTCTCATTAGTTCATTTGATAACCATTTAGGCCTAAACTTTGAACAATATTTCTTAATAGGTATGAAACTTTTAGTAGCTTTCACGATTAATTCCTTGAATGCTTCCCACTTAGAATTTACTGTTGGTAACATCGTCAGTTTATCCCACTGTACAGAATTTAAAAACTGTCGGAGACCACTGTACTTACCTTTACGGAAGCAAAAACCCTTTCCTTTACCCCTGATGGTAATTAAATCTTTAAGTAAATCCCACATCAGTACACTGTGATCACTGCCACCTAGTGGTTCCTTTATCTACAAATTCTTAATACAGGAATGATCACTGCTGATAACCAGATCAAGAGTATTACCCTCTCTTGTTGCCTCTCGAACATGCTGCTGCAGAAAACAATCATCCAATAAATCCACAAATGTCTTGCTAGTGTGCAAGTGACCAACCCACAAGTTCCAGTCAATATTTGGAAGTTAAAATCCCCCATTATAAGACATTCTGATTTACTAGCCCACTCTATTTCTCTGTACAATTGTTCGTTGTACTCATTCGAGTCATTAGGCCTATAACACACTCCTACTTATTTTTGCTTTCGCATTGCTTATGTCACACCAAACTGACTCAACAGTGCACTGTTCATCTATATCAACTGGATGCACTTCTTTTGATTTTATGTTTTCCTTAATTAACAGCATGACGCCTCCTCCCTTCCTATCCTGTCTATCCTTTCTGTAGACATTGTACTCCCCAAATTCCAATTCTGCATTCCTTATATCTGTGTGACAATACCCGCCTTTGATGTCTTGACCAACACTTCAAATTCATCAAATTGATTTACTATACTTCTAGCATTGGTATAGATGCAAGCATACATGCACCTGTTCCTATTCCTAGTTACCCTGACACATCCACCTGACACCCACCTGTTTCACGATGACTGCCATCAGTCCCTGAAACCCCCAGCACCCCTCGCTCCAGGTCGCTACTTATTCTAACAGAAGTTATGCAATAATCACCTTCACCTCTGCCTGCGTCTACTTTTAACCTTTTAGTCTGTGAATCTCCCCCAAGCTAGCAGTTTTCCGACCCACCTAACACTGCCTCGATAGCATCAGCAAATATTCTTGCACCCTTTCTATTTAAGTGTATCCCATCCCTGTAGAAGCAGTCTCTCCTGTTAACAAGATCAGACCACGCTGAAAAAAATTCTACCTCTTGAGCCTTGCACATTCCCTCCAGGGCCGAATTTATTGACAAGGCTCTCATCATGTACTCCCTCCTATCATGTATGGGCAGAATTGCAGACACTTTCAAATTTAACCCTAACTCACGACTTTTTTGCAACATTGACCTGTACTTGTTAAGTAAATCTGCAGACCTCCTACTCTTAATGTCATTGGTGCCAACGTGTACAACAGTATCATCTTTTGTACCCTTAAAAGATGATATATGCTTTGCAACGTCATCAACTTTTGCCCATACAATGATCATACGATTTTGCCCATAGGTACATACGATGATCGCCAAGACTTCATCAACCACGTGTAGCACGTGCTTGATGATGCCCTCACGTGTAGCACAGTTATTATAATCACCGTTCTCTAGGGCTTACAATACCAAAATTCCGGGATCCCGGTCATTTTTTTTCCGGTATTCAAATCCCGGTATTGATACAAAATTGCCGGTTTTTCGGAACTAATTTAAAAAATAATTATCCATGATTTATTCACATAAAGGTTATAAAATCGACAACAATAAATCATTAATACTGCTGAATTTGCAAATGAGGGATTGTTATGCACAGTACAAATGCAACGGAAACCTGAAAACGTCGTGAAACTGTAAGACATAAAATCTTACAAATATATTTCTCTTAGTGAGTATAGTGTGTGTGGAGGTAAAACACTTAAGGAATAATAACTTCAATTTAATAAATAAATAAATGAGAAGGAAATAAATAAGGTGCTCGCACCAAAAGAGGGGTTTGTGGTAGTTGTTCGGAGGGATTGCAGACTTCCAGTGGTAGTTCTGGGTTCAGTTCGGGTCCAGTTCTGGGAGTGTCCAGCTAATATAGTGAAGGGTTCCGCCGGGCATGTTCCTGTGCTAGAAGTTTAATCCGGAAGTTGAATAACAAGCCAGTCAGATAGTGCCCTGGCTTCTACTACTGCTGTGGTGATTTCCTTCAGTATTAACAGAGAACTGTTCTCGAAATCCCGAAATAATAAGACAGTACTGGAAGCGCTATACAGCAGAGATGCAGAGTTCAACTAAGACGAGAGAGAGAGAGAGAGAGAGAGAGAGAGACATCACCGCACTCCGTGGGAGGAACCCGCACAAAGAAATCCCACCGTGAAAGAAAAGGAAGGTAAGTCCTCTGAACTGTGTTATTTTGGAAATGGTACTTAGATAAAGTGGTATTGATTTTAGAGTAAGGTTGAAGTTGAAGAAAAACGAGAAATAAGGAAATGTTTAGTATTGAACTGGTTTATTGGTTGAAGTTGAAGATAAAATTAATATTGCTAAATTAAGAGAGATTACATGGAATTGTTAGTATTAAGTTAGCGACTTATGGATTGCTGTTGTGAAGAGATTGATATTGGTGATTAAGAGAAATATGAGGAAGTGATTAAGATTGAATTAGTTTAGTGTTTGAAGCTGTAGAGAGTTGAGATTATTAATTTAGAGAAATTTTATGTAAATGATAACATATATTAACAGATTAAATGAGAAAAATGAATAGATTAGATGTAAATGAACACCAGTTATGTATTGTAATTAGATTTGTACGATAAATGACTTTTGTTTTATATTTGTGTCATTGCTCTTGAGAAACTGACAGCTCACATATAATATATATACGAATAATATATATATATATACGGGTGTAGGGGGGAATATCCCTCAGCGCCTGGAAATTCTCATTTTTTCACGCAGTCAGGTAGCTTGTGGGGTTTAGTGCTTGAGGGGAGCTTCTGTACGAAAATCATAACAATAGCCACTGACAGTGATACTAAGGTACAGGGAAATAAAAATGAATAAATTAATAAATAACCCCCCTCCCCACAACTTAGATTTGGTTTCCTCTCCAAGCTTAACCGTCAGATCCTTTCTTTCGTTAATACGGATATAGCGCTATAAAAAGTATATTTTTTATTTTTGATAAAAAGGAAATAAGATTTTTTGAAGATGAGGGAATAAGGGGGAGGTGTTAAACTGCAACTCGTCTACGACTATCTCAGTAGAAAGCACCAACCAGCACAGAATCCAAAAGGACGTTTTCTGCCGCTAATTAAATATGTACCAAAATTAGATCCAGTTTAAACGATAACAGTGTCGAGTTTCTTAAGAGCTCTTTATTCGGACAGGTAGGGTGGATGCTTATTTTTTTGGTTTTAGAATAACTGCATGTTTAATAATTTTTGATAGAATATTTATTATTATAATAAAAGTTTGATTTAAACCGTGAATTCAAGTAATTACTTGTTTTTTACTTACTTTATTGCACCTAATTGTCATCAAAATTTATTGCGAAAAATATATTTTTTTTGGAATACCGGTATCCCGGCTTCATAAATTAAAAATACCGAAATACCGGTATTAAGATTTTGACCGGTATTGTGAGCTCTTCCGTTCTCCCATACCGAGTTGTTGTTGTTGTAAGGCTTTAGGAGCATCAGCGACTAAGGCGATATTGCTCCATGTACAATGTCTGTAAATTGCGTCTTCTGAGGTCAATTTTCTGTTTTGCTGGACGAAAAGCTACAGTTTCCATGAGAAAAAACCATGCTACCCTCGCCTGAGACCGAATAACTCAGTCGCGTTGTGAAAAAAATTCCTCCCGTCATCGACGGGACTCGAACTCAGGTCTCTTCCACATGGTGTGGGGAGGACGGCGATCCCATCATTCCGGGTGGAAAAGCCCTGCGTTCGAATCCCATCAGTGAAGCCAGAAATTTTTATGGGCTTTTTCACAATGTGGCTTTTTTAATGAGTCTCAAGCAAGAGTTCCATGGTTTCGGAAATGGGTTTTTCGTGAAACAAACAGCAAACTGAAAGAATAATACACATAATTACAGACATAATATACTCACGCCTCATAATCTTAGTTACTTTGGCGCTTAACAAACACCTAGCACCGAACCTAACCTAAAGCCACACTACACCAAATTGTACAGCAGTCTTTCATGTGGAACAGTGTCAAAGGCTCTACTGAAATATAACTACATGATTTCAAAATTATTTTTGCATCCAGTTCCTTTGTTACCGCGTCATAGTAACTAATCAAATTAGTCAAACAATTCTATTAACAAATTCATTCTGCGGTTGCTGTACAGCTACAATCCTGTCAAGATGATCCTGCATTTACTTCTTTAAACGCTGACCCCGTTATTTTCCCAGAAGTCAAGCTTACAAGTCTGTAATTGCTCATTTCACCCTTTCTGAATAGGAGAGACATTTGCACATCTCCAATCTATAAGGATCTCCCTGAATCCAATAATGCTCTCATAATTATGATCTAAGGTTTGCTAACCTCTCTTGATACTTCTTTTAATATAATTGGATAGATTCCATAGTCGAAGGTGCTTTATTCACTTTTAGCTTCACAGTTTCTCTTCCACCTTCTTTTCAGTTATCGCAAAATCATTTTTTTTCTTAGCTGCTACTAGTCTCATTAGTTCGTCTGACATCATATATCTAAACCTCGAACTTTATTCTCTTAGTGGTATAAAACGCTTAGTAACCTCTCTGATTACTTCTCATTTTGAATTTACAGGTGTTAACATCATCGGTGGTCCCATTAATAAGATTTTAAAAACTAAGACCATTGTAATACAAAAACAAAATCCCTTCCCTTTAGCCTTGACAGTAGTAACAACGTCTTTAAGTAAATTCCTCATCAATACACTATGATCATTGCCACGTGGTTTCTCTAAAAGGAGATTCTTAATGCATGAAGAGTAGAGTCACTGCTGATAATGAGATCAAATTATTGCTTTCTCCTGTTGCCTCTCTAACATGCTGCGGTAAGCAACAGTCATCTAATAAATCCAAAAGGTTCTGCTACTAAATGAGTGAACAGTCCACAGGTTCAAGTCAATATCTGGAAAGTTAAAGTCCTCTTTTATAGACATCTTGATTTACTAGTACAGTCTATTTGTCTGTACATTTATTCTTTATTCTCATCGCAGTCATTTGGCCTATATAAAACGCTCCTCTTATTTTGCCCTTCCCAGTGCATATGTCACGCCAATCTAAGTCAACATTACAGTCATCCACATTAATAAGGTACACTGCCTTAGATTCTACGTTCTTTTTAACCAAGAATGTAACTCCCACCCCCTCCTTCCAGTCTTATATGTTCTTTCTACACATTGTATTCACCGTATTCAAATTCATATTCCGCATCCCCCTATCTCTGAGTGATGCCATGTTTTCGATATCAGCATTTGATAACTTAACCAATACTTCAAATTCATTAACTTTTATTTGTTATACTTCTAGCATTAGTGTACAAGCATGTACATATATGTACGCCTGCATTTGCTCTTCGTAACTCTAACAGATCCCATATATCCTTGAGAACCCCACCCTCCAGCAGGCCTTGAATTCCCTTCTCACCTTTTTTTCCAGGCTGCTGCATGTCTCACTAGAAACAGTGCAAGAATCCTTTCACCTTTGCTTGTGTCTGTGATTAAAAGTATTGGTCTGTCTATCCTCCCAAAACTAGCAGCTTTCCGACCCACCTAACACTGCCTCCATAGTGTGTGTGTGTGAAGTCAAAGCAACTAAGGCTACGAGGCGTTAGTATATTGTTTGCCAGAAGAAAAACCCGTGAAATCCTCTCCTAACAGCTAAGACCGACTAATTCAGCCAAGTTGTGAATACAAATTTCGCGGCAGCACGTTGATTATACATACTGTGCTTCCAGTGGGGGTGTCTCGAAAACATTAGCAAATATTCTTGTACTCCTTCATTTAAATGTATACTATAAACAGTCTGTCCTGCTGTTAAAAGTACAGATACTATGCTTGTTAATAGCAGAAAGATTCTACCCAGTAAGCCTTACACAATCTCCCCGAGTCCGAACAGACTGACAAGTCTCTCATCATGTAGTCCCTTCTATCATGTGCCTGCGAAAAATTCCAGACACTTTCAATTTTAATCTTTGCGGCTTTTTCTCAACATTTCTCTCTTCATCTGTGAAGTTAATTCTCATATTGCTTCTCCTTAACAACATCAGTATAAATGTGTACAGCAATAATCGCCTTTTTCGCCCTTAAAAGATAAGAACTGTTCTATAACAAAAATATTAACTTTTGACCTTGTCAACATGTCCTGATCCTATACCAAAAATTTTAGTTAAATAGTCTGAGATCATTTCTATTTACTGAGATGCTTAACAAAAGAAAACCATCAATAGTCGAGGGATCAGGAGAGGGAATGCGGTAGGACACTCTCTTTTGAATATACCGTGCTCCAAGCCTGTGACTGATAAACACGATTAACGATTGTATGCATGATTTACTGTAAACTCCTCTGACCTGGTGATCATGCTGGAGTATAAACAAGAACAACTGGAAGGGAAAAAAAATAAATGAAAAAAGGAAAGGCTGGGATTTAATTTCCCTATCCAAATGGGTTGATAAATGCTTCTCGGAGAGACTGGAGTGACAGTTTATGGGGTATTTTCTAAAGTCAGACATCTCCATGTTGGCCTTTGCGTTTAATTTTAATTAATTTTTAATTAATATTTTTAAAATTTTAATTTTTCTTTTTATCTCATCTCTACCCGACTTTCTCATTTATTATTATTATTTTATTTTATTTGCGTTGTTACGTCAACAACGTACTCTGTAAAACCCTGGATGGGATTTTACGATAATGGTTTTTATAATAAAGATCTTTATTTTCGCACATTTGTAGCGCGTTATTTGAAAGACAAATAAATATAATAAAAAGCACAAATACTGATAAATAAATCTGTTTTCTGGGCCGAGTGAGTGAATTACTACCAACATCTTTTAAACCTTATTTTTAGGGGTATGTCATATATACAGGATAATGTCTTTTTAATGATTACCATTCTTTCTTGAAATTTTCTACTAAATAAAGCATCCATACGTAAATAAAAAATAAAAACAAAAACGAAATTATTTTACACGCTTCAAACCTCTATCTAGAATTTATTTAAAACACCTGTTTCGAACTTCTCTTTTCAGCGATAATGGCTCGATCAATGTGCTGCTGTGTGAGTTATTTGGAGTCTGCGAGAGTTTTTGTTTTCTGCATGAGGACAACACCAGCTTGCTATCGATCGAACAAGGAACATCAAGAAATAAGTAGACCTGGAAGTGAATCTCCGCCCATTTTCCATACTAAAGTTTGAGGAACCATTACCTGAAGATTGCGGTGATAAGACAGGCTGTGCATTTGCACAACACACTGTGTGTAATTCCACGCACATTGCCGTTCCTTTTATCATATATTTCGCAATTTTTTTCAGTTAAACTAGTTAACATTTATTTGGAATTCAAGTGTTATATCGTAAAGAAAATAACCATCGCATGCTCTAAACAATTTCGATAATTAAATAATTCCTAAACTCGGAATTATTTAAGAAAATTGCTTAAATAAAAATAAATAAATCTACTCTACTTCCGAAATTTGTTCATATTCTGCAACTTGCGATGAGAATTGCAATTATTTGTACAGCATTTGAAAAATAAATACAAGTACAGTACTGCAATTCCATTTTTCTACATAAATGCGAATTAAGGGTTGTTAAATCAAAAGACGACAGCCAGTTTCGTGGTAATTTTATTCCACAAGCAGCTAATACTTTCATATCACACAAAGGGAATTTTTTATTTTTTATATTACACAATTTTTTTATAACGTTAAGTTAAGTATCGATAATATAATTAAGTCAGGGCAAAAGCCAAGCTATAAAAACTATGAAAGATTGATGTATTAAGCAGTAAACTGAGTATACTACTTCGTTCATCAATCTCATATTGTGGAGTCGCTTCACTACGAGTTGCCTTGGTATTAAACTACTCTAAATAAAAGGTACTGCTCCAATGGAGAATTATATTGGTTTTTATTTAAAGGGCATGCCACTACCCACTGAAGCACTAAGCTTACTGGTTATTTATTTGTAAATTTTTTCCCCCCTACGAACTTTTAATGGTCTGAACAAATTGCAAGTTGCTATATCTCGGCAACTCCGATAGCCTGATCACAAATTGCACATGGACTTGGAATCTGAATCTCTCCCTTGTCACCCACAGACTTTTAAAGACGTGTTCCAGGAATGAAATGTTCAATAAACAACAATACTCTGGGTATCATAAGATAAGAAATCTCTAGGTGGAATCGTGAGTATTTAAGCCTTAACGAGCGAGAGGAGGAAGAGCCAGAGATAGCGGGTCAGGCAAAGCTGTCGTAATGCATCGACAGTATCTCCTAGACTACGGACTACAATCTGCTCACAACTGGGCTCACTGTAATCCCCTAAACTACAGTGACCAAAACGAAAAATTTAATTAAATGCAGGTATTTTAAGCTTTCAGCTGCTTTTTGCTTGTCAAAAACAATCATAACCGATGGACCACGGAGTGAAATTCAAGGCAATGAAAGTGAAAATTCACGACATTCAAGGCCTAAATTCTCTAGCATTTATGCTTTCCTATGGAATTTGCTAATAATAACTTAAAATTTCTTAAGCTTCGGAAAAGAAATATGGAAGAATAAATCAAAATATGGCTCTGAAACAAAATTTTTATTTTTTTTTTTTTATGATTATAAAAAGAATAATCGTAAAAAAGTTATGATTATTTTGATAACACAGATCCAGTTTCACTATCAAACAAAAAAAAAAAAAAAAAAAGAAAAAAGAAAAGAAAAAAAAAAGCCTGTAGCGCATTTTTAAGGAACTGGGAAAAGTAAAAAGTACATATTCTTAAAATGTTCTTAAGAAAATTTTTTAATTACTTCCTAAATAGCACAAAGCAGTCGTTCCAGGTCATTTGAAGAAAATATGTGCAGTTGTCTGTAAATTTAAGTTGAAATATACGGTAAGTCCGTCCGCCCGTAAGAGGCAAAACGGAGCTCGAACAAAAATCACGACCATAACGAATTCATCGTAGCCAAATGTACCGAATTAAAACAAAAACAGTTATATAGTAGAGTACTGTGTAACGGCCTTAAGCTCCTTTTCTTCACATGTGCATGAATATTCAATAAACATTTACAATAAGAAATGAATAATTCTTTTACATATGAGACAAAAACACAATAAACATGATGCAAGATGAAGCAGAGTATGCGCAATGTAGGTGACAAGCCGTACGATATTCACGTATGAGTGCGCACAGCGGATTCATCAAAATAACAGCAGCATGGCATGACGTACTAACCGCGAAAGAGTCGCATGATGTAATTTACTTTCTGACGCACCTCCAGGTGAAATTTTCGTCGCATGCCAGTTGTTTAGGGAGAACACTGTCTAAGGAAAGCAACAGTTTGCGAAGGGTGCCAACAATATGAGGACGGCCCTCAGTACCTGTCACAGCAGGGAATAAAAACATCATGCCATTATTACGGCAACAGTTGTGAACATGAAGACCTAGAAGGCCGCCGTAGCCTAGTGGTCAGGCGCGCGGGTGCATCAGTACACGTGCCTTGAGTGACCGGGGTTCAAGCCCGTGAGTGCTGAATACGGTGCTGTTTCTTGTATTCTGTCTATCTTGTGAACTCCTCTGACCGCTTGGTCGTCCCGGAGTATAAACAGATAATTTATTTATTTTAGTGCAGGCAAATCGCCACGCAATCGTGAAATAGTGAAAATATAATACTTTAATACACAGTGGCATTGCGTACTACATAATATACAACCACGTGTACAGGGTGATTCAAAAAGCACGCAACTCATAGTATATTTTCAGTTTTATTACTACACGTAACTGAGATCGTAATAAAAGTTGAAAGGGTTCACCTTCACAAATATAAGCTCAAACTCTTTTTTTCCCAATGTTTGATGAAAATTCGCAGTGTTTGAACAACTATCTTTGAAATTTCTGGTTCCACATTAACTTTTAATTCTTCCAGTATACGAAGGATGCTAGTGCATAAAATACCACTCCTTTAAGTAGTCCATAAAAACCCGGGGATCGTGGATGTTCAATTATTGACGTGTGCTGGTGCCTTGAAATATCTTCAACCACAATATCCTAATTGAATTAATGCAAAAAGCACAGAAGGCTACCATAACTTGGTTGCTGAGAACAAGGCTCACCGTCTTCAACAAGTCCTCCTACATGCCTGCCCAGCATTAATGAAAAGAAATATAAAGCATATCAATTTAGTCTTGGGAGGAGCAGAACTTCTCTGAGTCGAGGAGAAACGACTATATCCAGCTCTCCGGGACGGAAAAATGAATAGAATAGTAACGGAACATTTTCATGTGTTGGAACGGTGGTAAAAGTGTTGCATCTGAGAGCTTCGAAGCGCTTAGAATGGCCCTAAATACATACATAAATATATCCGGTGGAGGAGGAGGAGTTACTTTACGTCCTTAGGCATCTAACTGATCGACCTTTTCATTATCTAACAACACTTTTCTTGAACATAAGGAAGAGAATCGACATCAGAAAATTCTTTAATTAGAGAGCAGATTAAACTCCACACAAAGAGCTTATTAACGCATCACGTTGATGGAGCAGCCAGGTTCGGCAAAAGACAAATATCTCTGTATAATCCTCAATGAAAATTAACCACACATACACACCTGGCCCATTATCTCTCGTGGAGGAAAGCAATAATTGCCTCAGTTGCTAGATTACAGAAATATCCTTTTCACCTTGGTTACATGGCAGTGCATTCAGTGACGTCAGAAAACTATTATTGCACCATCTGTTACTTTTCACACGATGGGCTTATATTAGCGAGGCGTGAACCGCAAACCTATGGAATATATTAAGATCTTTCACCAGCGATTAAGATGCGAACAAATGAGTATCATTTATTCATGTAAAGTATTTTAGATGCTGTATAAAAACATCGGTGTAAGTCATAGACTTCGGCGCTATTACGTATAGCAAAATTATTTTCAATTTATGAATCTTTTGATAGAAAAAATGGCCTAAAAACTTAAAGCTCCTCATGTGGTAGCGGTTCGTATTATTTAAAACAAGCACAAGAAGCAGTATAAGTTACTGGATCCTTTCATCCTGACAATGAAAACAAGTTCGAAATCTTGTCCTGCTTTCTAGTGTGTGTGAGGCCAAAGAAACTAAAGCTATGAACGCAGTGTATTGTATCTAAGTTGTTTTTTTTTTTTATCGGCTTCTGTGGCCATAATGCACCTCCCAAGGTTTTTGCAGTATGTACTTTGATCCAAGCCCGAAGCGGGATTCGAACCCGCGACCTTTGGTTTGCCAGGCAGGCACTTTACCTACCCGGCTAGCCCGGTCGGCCATATAAGTTGTAAATACAGACACAATACATTGTGAACAGTTGAGTGTGTGCATACTTCAATACGAGCTTCTTTTTAATGCTATGTAAGTGTTTAAAGTATGTTTTTATCATTAAATTAGGAGCATAGAAGAAACAAGTTTCGTAAATTTTAAAACGAAGTACAGAGTTTAAAACGAAGCTTGGGGTTTCATGAAAAAAAATATATATAAACTGTATACATTTCTGAGACATTTCTAAATGTAATCACAGGGCGATATTTTAGAGAGGATGGAGGCTGTTCCCCTCACATTTCTCAAGAATTGCCAAGAAATTTTATTTCCCACTATACCTCCTAAGCCGCCTCATCTAAAAGTCGCGTGTCTCCTCTCATCTCCTCATTCAGGGCATGCTTTGCGCGAATACATTATATATATATAAATAAATATATATACAGGGTGTTTCAGTTAAACGTTTCAGAACTTCTAAGAGGGGTAGGGTACATCCTGACAACTCGAAATCATATAGCAATGTGGGGTCGGAAATGCTTTCCTGAAGCGGTGCTGTACACAGAAGCACCATAAAGAAAAGAGACCGTAAGTGAGAAATCGTTTTAATAATACATGAAAAGAAGCAAAAGGTACATGGATTAAAGTAAGTGTTCGAAGTTTCTTCCACGGGCTACAATGCACGCCTCACATCTCCGACGCATGGACATCCGAACATTCTGGAATACTCCAGGCGAATTTCGAATTTCTTCGGCAGCTACTGCGATTCTTGCAACCAGCTCCTCAGCATTGTCAACAGGGGTGTCATAAACTAGCGATTTCATATGACCCCAGAAATAAAAATCAAGACATGATAGGTCGGGTGACCGAGCAGGCCAACGCACGGGACCACCACGTCCGATCCACTGTTGACCAAATGTGACATCCAGGTAGTTACGAACATCTCCGCTATAATGGGCAGGGGCTCCATCGTGTTGGAACCACATTGTCTGTTGCGTCGATGCAGAAATCTGTTCATCTCTCAAAAGTTGTGGCAATACTTGCTGCAGAAAGATCAAGTAGATAGGTCCGGTTAGACGACACGGTAACAGGTAAGGTCCGATGAGGTGATCTCCCATAATACCGGCCCATACATTGACCGAAAATCGAATCTGTGCTGCACGACGTCGTATTGCATGCGGGTTCTCGACCGCCCAGATATGGTCGTTATGCGTGTTGAAAATTCCTTCCCTTGTGAAGGATGCCTCATCGGAAAACAACACTTCAGCAGGAAAAAGGGGATTTGTAGCAAAAATCCCCTTTTGCTTCTTTTCATGTATTATTAAAACGATTTCTCACTTACGGTCTCTTTTCTTTATGGTACTTCTGTGTACAACACCGCTTCAGGAAAGCATTTCCGACCCCACATTGCTATATGATTTCGAGTTGTCAGGATGTACCCTACCCCTCTTAGAAGTTCTGAAACGTTTAACTGAAACACCCTGTATATATACAGGGTGTCTCAAAAATATTGGTACAAATGTTTAGGGGAGGTAGGTAACATCTAAAGGAATGTGAATCGCATAGGAACCCAATACCGGAAACGTCACGGGAAAGTAGTAGCAGAGGCACAAGAAGCAGAAATGACACGAGACAGTAATTAGTGGCAAACATTTATTTGAAGTACGAGATGGATGCATTTCATGATGTTACAACAGATGCTCGAAGGTTCCACCATGAGACGCGATGCATGCGTGACACCGCCGCAGCATGGATTGCCGGACACCTGGAGTTTCTTTGACAGTAGCAGCAGCGCAGACGAGTCTCGCCACGAGATCCATTTCCGTCTCCACAGGCAATTCATACACGATAGATTTGAGGGCCCCCACAGAAAAAAATCAAGGCTCGATAAATCAGGTGAGCGTGGGGGTCAGGAAACGGATCCACCACGACCAATCCATCGACGCCCAAAACGCCTGTTCAAATGGTCACGAACACACCTTCCATAATGGGCAGGCGCCCTGTCACGTTGAAACCAAATGTTGCGTCTCACATTTGCTGGAACATCATCAAGTAACCCCGGTATAACTTGTTCAAGAAAGATCCGATATTTAGCGGAGTTCATGCGGGAAGGTAACAGGAATGGGCCGACTAAGCAGTCACCGACCATACCTGCCCACATATTTATTGCGAAGCGATGTTGTGCCGCATGGGGGCGCACACCGTGTGGGCCCTCTGCTAATCCATACACTAGGTACATGTCTGCCAGCTCACAGTTCGTATATCGATGCATGCTCTTCGTGCGGCGACTACTGCTCGAATGAGTAAACCAGAAATTTTCCCTCTCGCGAACTGATGAACAGTGCCGTCTACCGACTTACGGTGACGTTTCCGGTTATGGGTTCCTATGCGATTCATATTCCTTTAGATGTTACCTATCTCCCCCCTAAGCGTTTGTACCAATATTTTTGAGACGCTCTGTATATGCTTCACAATGCCATAATAAAGATGTATAAGTGTTCAGAATATTCTGAACACTTATACATCTTTCTCCCTTTTTGAACTTATGGAACATTATTTCCGTCTTTAGCACTGTGGACTCTAGAATGATCTATTTTTACTGTGGAATCCGGAAGATCTAATTTGTATTGTCGACGCCAAATTCTTCTGCTCTTGCTCGTCTCTATTATGCTACCTTAATGATGACAAATGACACGTAAATCATCTTTGTTGTCAAGTGTTTCTTAAATTATATTATTTTATATAATATACAAAGGTCATATAATATTGTCACACCTCGTATTGTATACGAGGTGTGACAATAAATTTCCCTGATTGGTGTAATTAAAAGAACACAGAGTGAGGGAGCTCAAAAATGGTTTTATTTTATTAAAAATAATCACCACCTGAATGTACTTATTACACCGTTCTAAATGTTTCTAAAAAGAGTCAGCGAAGGTATCCAAAGAGATAATGTTCAGTTCGGCAGTTACGTTTTTCTTTATGCCCTCAATATCCTGAAATTTCTTTCCTTTTGGGGAAGTTTTCGCCTTGGGAAAGCAGGAAGACGTCCAGTGGTGCTAGATCGTAAGAGTAGGGTGGATGGTTGATCTGTACAATGCCACGTTTCGTCAGAAGTGTCTTCACAATAAGTGCGGATCGGCGAGAGAATTGTCGTGCAACAAAAATCAGCTGCCTTTCTCTTGAAATTGCGCTTCACCCGGGAAATGCGCGTGCAAATTCCTTGTGAATCATACCCTGTTTGTCGAAAAACATGATCAGCATCGTCTTAACCCTTGATAATGATTCTGAAATTCACTGCATGCTCTGACGCTTAGTCTCTGCGCCGTACTGAAATACCGAACATTCATTTCCAGTGACAATACAGTCGAGGAAATTAAGATTGTCCTGACAAGTCTGGATGACGTCTTCGTACGATGACACTCTTCATTGCTTCTGCTCATCCGTGGGGCTGTGCGGGACAAATGTTGCACAGACCTCAATTTTCCCTAAATCTCCATGCAGAATTTCAGGAATCGTTTCCTAATTCATATCCAATTCATCAGCCATCATTCTGAGGATCAAACGACGATTTCTTGCCATAATTCCCGAGCTTTTAAAACTCTGTCCTCATTTCGAGAGGCTGATGGACGCACACTTCTTGGGTTATCACGAACATCCTCAAGTCCGTCTTTGAACCGCTTATACCAGTCACATGAAACATTAAGTCATACACTGGTATGACTTAATGTTTCATCACTATAAACAGTTTTTAACATTTCATGCGTTTCTGTTGTAGATGTTTCCACTTTAAGCAAAAGTTGATATTCGTTCGTTGCTCCATTACAAAATCGTGACATGGAACGTTAACGCCACTAACTAAACTGGTTATTTCTTGCAACCTGTCAGCCTACTGAACAATTTCTGTACCTCGTTTATATGCATTAAAATACCAGTGAACTTAGGGCTCCCTTTCATTCAAATTAAAGTGGCTTATTTGCATGAATTGTGGCGAGGGGGGGGAGCAGATTTCTAACCAAGTTAATTTTGTCAATTTAGGACTTCTGGGAACATTCAAAGGCCTATGTGCCTAGGTTCTATTCAACCATTTCTTTTATCAAGGGTTCAACGCACTACTTTACTGCACTGCAGTTGTCACAGTTGAGAACATCTCTGTTGGATTTATCTAGGGAATCTTACAACCCTAAGAGTCCACTGCCTAAAACTTGTATGATTCACCATACTAGGCCAACCCTGTGTGGTCTCCCCTCTCTCTCCCTACTAACCCCTCTTTAGTTTTGGCTAAAGGTGGAGGAGGCCGTAATGGACCTCCACCTCGAATCCCCTCTCCCAAACACTAATCTGGTGGATGCTTTCCCCTCCATGCACCCCTGCATAACTGTAACTTCCTCTCCTCTTTTTGTTCTTTCCCTATTCGCTCCTCTTCAACCAAAAATTCTATTCGCCCCGCCAGAGTGCTTATTCCTCTCTGCTTTCAGGCCCGGCTGCACGCGCCGATGGACGAGCAACAGGGGGCAGTGATGTTCCATGGGCCCCCTAGCTAAGAGGCCAGATGAACAACATAACACAGTTCATCGCTAACACTACACAAATACACTTTAATTCCCACTCTCTGGAGTTTACAGAGTTTGTACTACACACAGTTCCCTTCGCGGAATTGTGGGAGACCCTGGTGCCGCTTGTCATGCAACACTAAAGAGTAGGCCAAACTTATGACTATAAACGGATTACACGCCCATTTTCCTGAGACTACGATAATACTCATAAACTAATACTGTACATCGTAATTGAATCTCCCGTAATACAAAATTTTCTCTGAAAACTGTATTGAAGTAAATGAAGTTGGAATTTTCGATTTCATATACGAATATGCTTTCAGTCAATCGACGGACACTTCTTCCCCACACCACTACCCCTACATTTATTAAGCTTCTTTTTCTTAATTTTATATTTTATAATTTCCGGATATAATACACACCCATCAATATCAGTAAAATCCTTATTATTTATTTCAGTTTTGTATGATGAATATGCAGACATTGCAAGCTATTATTTATATTAATTACAGCTTACAACTTAAATCATTTTTACTAGTTTTTTTTATCATATAAATGAAAATTTACAGACAGAAGGGGAGAATCATAAGTACTAAAAATTACTGTATACAGCACTGTACATTGTTAAAGAGAATTAGTGGAGAGCATTTGTTGTAATTTTTGTGTCCTTCGCCTACTTTTAACTGGAAACTTTAAAGATTTATTACATATATTCAGACGTAGTAATCTCGAAATAGTTGAAGTACCACAGATTTAGATAATTCCGTGCCTACAGAATAGAGGATAATTTGACCACACTAACATTATGCAAACCAGCAGAAGAAGATCATGATCAGTTTTAACTCGGCTTTGTTTTACTTTCTTGTCAATTAAGATAAAATTTCATCAATTTCACATCGATAAGAGCGGTCACGATGGAAACCGCGTTAAAAATTATAACGAGTAATGACTCTGATTGGAGGATATAATTGCAGATGACCCTGAGGACCAAAACGCCTCCAAAGGTATATTAAAAACTCTGATTACCTCAGCGGAATCGGATGATAGCTGAGCAATCGATGTCTGAGTCATTCTCACGAGCAGATGGTAAAGACGATATGAAATTCGGAAGCTACGGAGCATTGAGCTGTAAGCGGAAGTGAAGGCGGCTATAAGGTGTAAAAAGTCAGGCAAGCGTGAAATGACCAATTTGATTCAAGAATTATAGACTCACTCTCTCCGTCTGTGTTGCAGCGTCTCGTTATCTTGACGGGAAAGCGGGGATGCAAACGAAGAGGACGGGAGGGGGGAGGGGACAGAGAGATATGAGAAGGCTTATGTTCCATCCCCTCCTCCATTCAGGCCAAAAATTAAGTTCGATACCACTACAGACATTTTGGGCAAATATTGGCAAACGGACTTCATTAGGGACTTCAATAACCATCAAGAGGTAAATTGGACCTGCGGCAGCTGATTAATTCCGTTAGGCGAAATCAAGCAAATCTTTGCCTTATGGCCTACATTATCCATTGTCAGTGACTAAGAACAGAAGACTAAAATTAATCGCATCACTCGACAATGGTCGAGTCGAGGTGGAATGCAGTAGACCTCTATACCAATATTTGTTCATGGACGTGGAACGAGGTTCCGGACTGAGTCTCCTTTTTTATTGTTTCGTTAATTATTATGATACGGAATATTTTATCTGATATTGCCGGCTACATCTTTTGTATTAAAGATCCCTCGTAAACTATGGAAACGTGGAAATAAATTATTATATAAAATTAGACTCCTGAATTGCAGGGGCATACAACAGCGGCAAGAAAACTAAAATTTTAAATTAAATACAGGGAAATTAATACATCAGATTGAGTTGTGATTATATGAGAATCGTGCTACCAAGTCAACAAAAAAAAAAAACATGCATGAAATAATTAGTATTAAAAAATAGAAAAAAAAGCTACAGAATGATTTAAGATTAAGTTCATATGGATTAAGCAGAAAGAAAGTGAAGCAGGTTAATACATTTTTTATTTGTGTATTAACCTGCTTATTTATGTTTTATTATTTTATCTATTTGTGTATTAAAATATATTTTAATAAATAATTAAAATTATATATTATTAATTATTTTAAAATATATCTTAATAAATAAATGTTTAGGGACAACAATCTTCAACATACAATTTATGATTAAAACAACTGCAAATTAAGTTATGTTATTTTGTAGAGACTATTTTTATTTTAAAAATAAACTATAAATCAGACTCAAGTTCATTCCATCTCAGTTAAAGGATTAAAGTACTTTTTAATTACTTTTGAAAAATTTAATTCAACGAAAACTATATTTTTCAGCCGTCCATATCTACTTAACTTAAATTTGCTAACCTTTTGGCAAAAATGACGAATCCAAGTTAATTTAGAATGTTGGAGTTACACGTTATTACATGTCTCAGGGGCTCCTTTTATGGCACAACTGAAATCTTAAAAACAAAGTCCCAAGGACCAACTGTGTCACACTATTATTCTGTTGATTCCAAATGAATAATGAAAGGTTTCGGGGGGGGGGGGGAGAATCTGCAGGAAAACTTGATTGAAGTCGTAACTCGCATTTCCTGAAAATCATTACGAGTAACGATTTTCAGGAAATGCTTCGCCAGGGAAAACAGATGAATAGATCCACTGTGTTTGCAGCAATTGAACCTTCAAGGTACGTAATTGCTAGGGAGTCGTATGAGTGTAACATGCTCAATTACACGCATTTGGGAAAGAGAATATTGTTTATTAGACGCAGGTGGCTTTTGGATCTTGATTCTCAAGATGCAAAAGCTATCGAGCGTTTGAATGCATCTGCTAAGTATTGCAGATCGATGAGATATCTAAAATACGGGCGGTATTCACAAGAATAAGAAATGACAATTCAAGTACAGTAAAATGGAATGCAAAGGATCTTAATGAAAAAGCGTTCTAGCTAAACTTAAATTACATTATTTCAACTTTTCACATCATAAATGCAGCTTATGATATGACGAGTCAGATGTTTTATGCGTGTAAATTTGTGTTCTAAAAGGTTGGTTTCTCAAAATTCAATACTGAGGGTTCTCCAATTAGGAGAATCTTACGACCTGACACAGAATAATCATCATCAGTAGCCCCCTGTATAGGTCGCCAATTACAAGTCGTTCGAAACCCATCGGAGACTGAAAGAATTCTTAAAGGTCTCTTCAATCAGCGATGCAGTTATTCTATCTCATCCTGAAAGAGTAAATTTTTTTTAAAGTTATAAATAAATGTTCTTTACTCTACACAACTCTGTACGAAATACCCTTCACAGCGGTTTACATTCAGATTGGGGAGATAAATGGCGAGCAGATTACAAACACACAAGTTATATTTAAGATTTGGCTAACTGTGCAAAGTTATTTAATAATCATACTATAGGCAACTCCATCAACTGACTTAAACACTTAAGTTCCAAAAACTGAACATTGAATCATACATTTCATTCTACTTCTGTAAACAACACGTTCTCACAAAACAGAAAGTTCAGTGTTCCAGCATTTCACCTATCGTGTAATAACTTCGTATCAAAAAATATCGAAGGTCGAAGTTATTCTCGCCAGAAAAGGGGAAACTTCATGAATAAATCTTCAGAGTCCTTTGCCTGAAACACCACGAGCAGAGCAGGTTTAAGACGTTTGGTTCCGAGTTACGACCACACAGCATCTTCACGGTGAGTACTAACCGCTTGTCATTCTGGAAAAATTCAGTTCAGAATTTTTTTCGCAGTGGTATAATCCTAATAACAGAACATTTATGAACTTCTCCGGGAATATTTGGCACCATCATCAAACCCATGCCAGATGGCATCCACAGTGCCATAAATTTGTCTTACTACTTATTCACGTACTTATTTCTTGTTTTGAATCTCTCCCTCCCCCCGGAGAGTGAAAGACACATTTATTTCGTCAGCACCGATTTTCTTATTGACGAACTGCGCATCCACAACATCCTGGTCGTTGGAGGTGATTTCGGTGGTAGCATTGCACGTATACGTGCTCTGTACGCCTTTCAGCGCTCACTATTAGTCTTCCACACGTTGAATTATAAATTCTATTCCGTCCAAATGTTTTATTAAATACGGTGGAGAATGACGAAAGAAATAGCATGACCCAATCAGTACCCCCTACTGATTGGGTCATGCATCGCTCGTGCGTGGTACGGAGTTGTACAATGGTGGGGAGATGAATCATTTCGTGTCGTATTTTCTTAGCGATTTTTGTCAATCCACGGACGCATTGCCCGTGTACGTGCTCTATATGTCTTACAGCGCTCGCTACAGTGGACCCCCGTTTAAGATTGGTTCACTGTACGATTAAATCACTTTACGATGGACACTCCATAAAAAAATACCATTCACTATATGATATATAGTAAGCGCCGGCCATTGCGATCACGTTTACGAATTGAATTTTAATTCTATTAACGGCGATTCTATTAAGCGAAAATGGGAGGAATATTATCCACAGGCTATAAAAGAAAAGATATAAAGCACAGATTTACACTTTATTACCTTATCAATTAACAAAAGTGAACGATACGTAAAAATCAAAAGAATATTTTCCACAGATTGTGGAAACCCTCTAGCAGGTGGTTAACCTTCCTAATAATTAACTGTGCCTACCGCTACTTAACTTCGATAATCATACGAGAACCGGAACATTTAACCTAATACAATAGTTGGCTGTTCAGAGTGCTTGTAATGCGTTTACTTATAGAAACGGTCGATTTTCGTTGCGTTTTTTGTCAATCCACGAACGTAAGTTACTCCCATTGGAAAACTGCCTGGAGCGCGCCTAAAGAAGTTTCACTTCAAAACTGCAAGTGCTGATTCAGTATCAAACGTCCTGCCTCCAGTGCTTCCATCACTTTGTCAACATCCACTATTTTCACATCATTTCGATATCTCCGCCTGTACATGCGCGCATCCGTTCATATCTATACGTGTGTCAAAAAGAAGTCCAGAGATCCACTGTCAGATATTTTTCCGTCCTCTTGTGATAGGAGATGGGTTTGAAAAGTTTGTGGCTTGAGTATGAAAGGGTAGTGGTACAGTATCAACAAATTTTGTATTAATGCATAACATTTCAGATAGTAGCCTACCAAGTTTTCTGCAGTGTCAAACCGTCTTTTTTTTAATTACAGGTCCTGAAGTCAACACGTTGTGTGAATGAAGAACGATGGACAAAATCAGGCACCGTGTAGCCATCCATTATTTGGAAGAAAAGATTAACGCCAAAGGCAAGTCATGTGGATGTGGTTACAACATTGGGGAGTATACCAATTGCTATTCCATGGTTAAGAAGTGGGCAGCAGAATTTAAACGAGGGAGGGAGAGCCTGGAAGATTACCCACCTTGCAGAAGACCTGTAACGTCCATCACTCCAGAAGTTATTGAAGTGTGCATGATCTGGCGATAAGCAATTGATGAGTGACAGATTTAATACAATGCCGGTATCTTGGGAATTTCATCCGAATGCTTGTACCACATAATAACAGAAGTTCTGCTATGAAAAATGTGTCAGCATGATGGGTCCCAAAGTCGTTGACAGCAGATCAAAACGCACAAGAGTTGTCACGTCAAGTGAACGTTTGCATCGTTTTCAAGCAGGTTTGGCAAATTTTCTTGCAGGGTTTGTGATCACGTATGAGACGTGGGTGCATCACTTTCAGGCAGAGATCAAGGAGCAGTCCAAACAACAGAAACACAGCTCTTCTCTCCCTGCAAAGAAAGCCAAGTCGATTCCTTATGCTGGCAAAGTGGTGACATCGGTTTTTTGGGAAGCTGATGGAGCGTTGCTAGTGTATTGCTTTCAGAAAGGCACTACAGTCACAGAGGCATATTAAGCAGGTTTGTGAAGCGTCTAGTGAAAACATCCAAGAGAAACGCCAAGGAAAACTCAGCAAAGGAGTCTTGTTTCACAAGGCTGTCAATGCCACGACTGCACTGCATGAGTGTGGCTTTGAAATCTTGGCTCGTCCACCATATTCACTAGATCTAGCACCATCGGACTTCACCTCTTTCCTAATTTAAAAAAAAAATTCCTGGCTAGTGTCTATTTTCCCACCCACAGTAACGCCATTATTACTGTCTTTGCAGCTGGCATCAACGTATTGCAGCATCGGAGGAAAAGTGTATTGACTCCAAAGGGGACTATACTGAAAAGCAACATATTACCAAACTCCTTAAATAACGCCTCCAAAAAACCTGTCAAAACCTTTTAGACAGGTTATACAATTTGGGATTAAGAATTACGATACATTATTTAATAATCTTAAAGACTGTAGACTCGGCGACAACGACAATTTATTCTCATTAGATGTTACATCATTATATACGAATGTAAACGTTGAATACACATTAGATATTATTTGGGATATGTTAAATAAAAACTCGACACCGATTAATTATACGAAGCTGCCTATAAAGGAGATTTTTCACTTAATTAAACTATTAGTTGAGGCTAACTACATCACCTTTCGAGACAAGGTGTACAAACAAATTTTTGGATTACCAATGGGTTTGAGCCTGAGTGGCTTAATGTTAGAGATCTATCTCTCAACGATTGAGCAGATACATTTGACACCTTTTCGTCCCCGTATCACATACTATGGGAGGTATTTAGACGATGTTCTAGTTATTACCGATAGTAGTACTATCCAAGATATTTTACATTCGTTTAATAATATTCATTCTAGACTCAAATTTACATTGGAAAGGGAAGATACGGATACTAAGTCATTAAACTTTCTAAATTTCACGCTTACCCGGGACTCGAACAAAATACAATTTAGCATCTATCGAAAACCCACAAACACCGGTATGCTTCTACATTATAATAGCTACCACCCGTTCACCTACAAAAGATCGATTATCTTTAATCAATTTCTAAATGCCTATAAATATTCAACGACGGATTCTGCTTTAGACTCAGAAATACAAATATTAACTAGCAGATTCTTGAACAGGGGTTATCCCATTAACACAATAAATCGAATTAGGGTACAAGCTAAGGATAGGATACAAAATACTGCACCAATCAACAATAGTAATATCAAAAAATACTTTATTTCTGTCCCATATGTTGAACAGTGGCACAAACAGCTTAACAGATTCTTTAAAGATACCGAATTTAAAATTATAGCTAGGCCTATACGGAAGTTACACACTATACTGAACAATCGCTCGGTTCTTTCGGCGTTCGCAACACAAATTAATGATCTAGTATACAACATTTCTTGCGGTGATTGCGACTCGTCTTATCAGGGTTCGACGCGGTTTTCTCTTAATATCCGTGTAAATCAACACGAAGCCTCAGTTCGTGCTTCTCGTTCAGCAGCGTCAGAATTAGCCTTTCATGCCATTAACGAAAAACATACTTTTTTATTTAACGAGGCCAAAATACTTAACGTTCAACGTAATTATACGCGACTATTAATTGCAGAAACCGTTGAAATTAAATTACACGAGAATTCTGTTAATGTTCGGCGGCCATATTTGATCTCCGATGCGTGGACCTTTACGCGCATGCGCGAAGACACATAATCACTATTTAAGGTGCAGGTTTAGCCTGATTCGGTAATTTTCATTCCTGTGATCACGACAGTCGGTCGAAAAGCATTGTCAGCTTCAGGAAGGAAAATCGTTTTGAATATTTTCGTTAGATTCTTTTAATTGCGTTAATTTGAATTTTAATTGTTTTGAATTGATTTTGAATTGTGTTAAATTGATTATTTAATTATTTATATTTTACTTTAATTATTTATATTTTACTTTAATGTACCGGTAAGTTGTCGATTTTTTCGTTTTTTCCGTTTTAATTTCTGGAGGGTATCATACGGAAGTGTTCCACGTACTATATTGAGGTAAACTCCTCTTATTAATTTACTAATATCCAAAGTATTTAAACTTTGTGAGTACGTGTTCTAGTCGACGCTGGTGCACCCAGTGCGGCACAAGGAACCACAAATAAGAATCTGCATTATAAGTTACATAGGCTACGCAGAAAAAATACGGAGAAAAAATAGCTGAAATCCAGCCGTAATCTGTTATCCTAACGACTGATACATGCACGTCCAAATTATGTTACAAATTCAAATCCTCTGTGCTCTCAGTGAAAGCAATCTGTGTGGCAAAAGGAACTGCAACGTACTATTCCCAGTTTTCATAGTGACTGAATACGGCCAGTGGTGGTGGTGGTGGTAGTGGCTGTGGAAATGGACACCCACCCAGAAAAAGGAAACTAGAATACCTTATCCTGTCCACGACCACCAAAATAAATTTCTCTGTTCCCTTGTTTCCTGCCCTCAACCTTCACATTTATGATTAGTACAAGCCCTGAAACTTGTGAAATGGGAACTGTAAAAGGCAGGCCAAATAGTTCGACAGACACAGAATTGCATTTGCGACTAGTAACACGCCTTGAATGTTGTGAAATGTCAAAATCAAAAGAGGGAGATAGCAACCCACTACGTCAGACCATAGTTTACCACGGTGTTCTATTTCACTGCAGAACTTTCCCCTTTTTCACCAAAGAGCAGCGGCGTCTATCGCTGTATCAGCAACATCCACTCTACTAAAGCGAGTTCCACTAAAGAACAAAACCAATTACCTAAGTTAATTACCTACTCTCCAGTACAGTATTTAATAACCACCCTTAGTAAAGAGCAAGCAAACCACCAATACCTTTCATCGAAATACAATAAATAGATGTTTTAAGCTCATCAAAATTGAAGAACAGCCGCATTCTGAGAAACGCTCTGAGCGCAAATTTTTGCAGTGCCAGAAAGTCCTCACGCGTTATAACCAACTATTGCTTACCATCTTTGCCTAAACGCTCCACCACAGGAACACTCTGGATAAATTTATAACGCAGATCCTTGTATTCCTAGCAGTAAAAATAGATATCTTCCTACGTTTCCTTAGTTCCACAGTAACAACTGGACCTTTCTAAGGTGACGAGTTCATTCATTAAGTGTCCCTTTCTCTGATATTCGAGGAATGGTACCGCATTCTTTGTTGTGTCCAGATTAAATAACGTCTAGAATCTGTCGGTAGGCTAAAACGGGACTCATCAGAGAACAGAAGTGTACCCTATTTGTCAGGGCTCCAAGTCACATGTTTATGGCACCAGTTTCGAAGAGCTCTGCGGTGGTTTGGGGTTAATGGGATACAAACCACTCGCTTCCTTGCTCCACTTCAATTGCGCCTTCTTAACACAGTCCGGCTGAAAATGTTTTCACCTATGGCCGCAGCAACCTCAAGACACAGTTGACGACAGAACATCGTAGGGTTTCCTCTTACTGTTAGAGCCAGATAGCGGTCTGTTCTGGTTGACATAGCCCTCGGGTGACCTTGGCCAGCTCTTCTTGTAATAGCTTCTTTCTCCTGAAACTGATTCCATAGTGCCGAGATGACACTGCGTGACATATTAAACCAACGTGCCACGTCCGCCTGCTACTGCCCGCTTCAAGTCGTCCAATGGACGGCGATCTCAAAGAATCATCTAAATTAAGATGACTTGCCATCCCGAATACTGAAAATGTAGCTGTCCCATTGAGCAAGTCAATAAAACGGGAATAACATTTTCTTGACTTGAAATAACGGTGTGGGAAGTGATGTAGTCACAACCACATCATGAAGTGATATGGCTGCGACCACGTCATTATTCATAGGCATGAATAATTTGGTAGATCAATATCTATTGGACACTCTGAATTTGAATGCCAGGATGCCTATTATATTAAAAATTTGCCTTCGGCGACACTGCTAACAACAAAATATTCACAAAAAAACATTTTATTTCGTTAATTTTGTCCAGCAATGTATACAGAGTGAAGAGTCTATATGAATCCCAACTTATCTGAGTTATAGAACTAATAAGTACCCTGAAGAAAACAATATTTTTTTCGGCTTTGCGTTGCATCAAATCCTCTGATAAAAAAAAATAAATAATGTGTAATAATATGGCATCGAACATCCTGTTGAAAGAAATATGGGTCTGTACCAAAGAACTGTCACAACAAAGGTGAGTGGAATTGTCTAAAATGTTAAGAAAGTTATGTATATTATGGTTTTGCACAGCAATCAAGGCTCCGAACCATACTATGAGAAACACATCTATACCATAACCCCATCACTTACAGACTTCATCGCTGGAAGAACGCTCTCCAGCAGCAGACGTTTTCCAAATATCCTCCACACTAACAATTGCCCATTTGATCGAAATAGAGTGTATCGAGATTCGTAAACTCCGCAGAATTGAGTTCCGCTGCTCTACGTATTAATTGCAACTTTCGTAACACCCTACAACAGGAGACCACTGATTGAGGTTGATGGCATTTGGCTTATTCACCACCGCTCTCCTATGAAGGCCGAGGTTATGGATCTCCATACGTAGCGTGTTCGAGCAGGCCTCAACCCAATTAGCGCATTAAATTCTTGGCTGACGCTTTGCAGGAACGTCTGGCGAGACTGAAGGTATGGTACTCAGTTCCCGCACGCCAGCCTTACAAGTCCTGGCCGGCTGTCTACCCGTTTATTTGAAGGTTGTAAAGAGTGGTGTTTCGAGGGTTAAAAAGGTACCCCTACAGAGATCCTGGGCATACAGTCGGACATCAATAATAACCCTAAGAGAGAACGAAAAGGTATTGCGGGCAACATTCAGACCATCTGGCAAGAAACCTGGAATACTACCACGAAGGGCGCAGTAACCAAAACGTTTATACCAGCAGTTATCTATACCTATCCAAAGCCTCCTCCCTGGTTCTCACCGGGCCCTCCTTCTGAAGGGCTACGGCCCCCTTCAACTAATAATTAACAACGCTCGGAATCCAACAAAACCCACTCTGTGACTACGGCGAGCAGGAAACATGGGACCATGTTATGTATGAATGTCCACTGTATGCTGACTTCCAAATTAGATTTATAACAAGATCCAGGACCAAACTCGCCACAAGGTGAACAACATTACATTGCCTTCTCAGAGTTCGCCAATTCAGTGATTCAATTCAGGCGTATGAGGCAAAGTAGACCTACCTAGACTGGATATATTTGCTGAACTAGAGACATCCTTCCAACTACTGGCCAATGAACTCTCAACAACACCAGTGTTGACAAACGCCGGATTTGACAACTGACTCTGAGCACTGACTCCTAAATGCAAAACTAGCGCGGGATCTTTCTTCTTGAAAACCTCTTCAGGGGTACGATTGATGCTGACGCTGCTTCTGGGGTGTCGATTCCACAACTGTCAGCCTCCAGTCAGGAACACTGACATCTAAATGCTATCCTCATTTAATGTAGGATTAAAATGCGGGTGCAATAACGGTGTGGGATCTTATCTTTCTTGATAATCCTTATTAGGGTAAGATAAATTCTGACACTGCTTCTGCAATGTGGGATTTCGCAGTCATTAGGTCCCAAGGGTGATCACACGGGAACACCTCTTTCTACGACTGTCTCCCCTCTCACTCCCTCCTTTCGTCTATTTCTTCTAGCAGGCCATCTTCATCTTCTCTGCGGTCCACTACAGCACTTTAACTCCCCATTCAGACTTGCGTTCTTGCCTATTTCCCAGTGCTCTTTTCTTAATAAAAACATTTTTTTTTTTTTTTTTTACTTGATCTCTGCTAGGAAGCTCGGGCAATCCTGGCAGCGACTAGCCAGAGAATGATAGACAACCTGGCTCACTCCTAGTGGTGTGTACGGGCAATGTGGGGTCTCACTGAGGGCCCTGTGGCCAAGAGTCAGAAGAACAACAGAACACACAGTACTCTACATAACCAACATACTCACACATGTCTGGCTTTTACAGAATTCTGTTTCCCACACAAGAGTACCGATGGCACAGTTGTGGAAAACTACTGGTGGCCCCTTACCCTAACACTATGCATACAACGTGGTCACGTGGAGTGAGCTCCCATTGTCTTCCTGTGCATCTGGACAGTGGTGGCACCGTCATGCTTCCATTTCATCATACGACGCTCGATTTTGGATGGTGTAGACTGTCAGCAATTGCACAAATAAAGCCAGCAATGGCATCCAAAAACAACACCCGTTTCGAAATCAGTCAGTTCAGCTCTATGTGCCACGACGAGAACAACTAACCTGTGTGGCTCATAAACCGTCCTTACCAGTCTAAGTCACTTGTCAATCCGGGAAGGTCCAATTGACAATGAAAACCAAAGTGTTCGATACTTTTTTGGAAGTAGTGTATTATGTTATCTCAACTCTATTAAAAAAAAAAACGCGAACACCTAATTTTTACTTTATAAAAATAAAGTAATGTAATAATTTGTGGTGAAAGGACATTTAAATATCATAAAGTTATCCGAAATATGTAATTCTAGCTTAGAATAATCAAAAAGTAAAATAAAATAAATCCCAAGCAAACAGGAAGAAAAACTCCATCTATTGGTATTTACATTAAGAACAAACATTTTCATATTTAATTTAAAAAAAAAAAGGGTATCTATTAGTATCCTTAGTTGAATATAATTCATTAGCATCGTTATATGAATGCGCACGAAGTAATTATAAGCATCAAGAGAGCAAGCGCGCATCTTAAAATGATAAATTACGCTGTAGAAACAGATGTTAAATTCACAGGGAACTTGAGCGTCCTAAATTTCAAAAGATTCGGTTTCATAACTGCGCTTGTATCAATTTTTTCGCTGCTTTAATTAAAGTGAGATTTTCTCTGAGAATAAAGAGATATAATTTGTGCCAGAAATAATCCTTAAAAGGGGATTTCTCCCCTTTAAATAAATTATAAAATGTTTTCCAGCGTATTAATACTCTTGATCAGTTCGATGACAATGATGGCTTAGTATTTTAGCTAATCTCTTATTATTATTATTGATATAATGAACTTAAAAAGTTTAGTTTTATACTCTGATACGGCCTGCAGGGCAACAGGAGTTTAAATCTTCATTTCGAACAACTTACGACACATTTTTGTGACTAATCATTTGTGCATTTTTCAAAAATAACAATGTTTGCACAATGCATTACAAAAGAATGAAATGTCTAAATTATGAATGCAACTGGATAAAATTCCTGGCTGTGCATATTGCCGGTTAATTTTGTTAAGGATCTGTTAATAACATTTATACAATGGAGGTATGGCAAAAAGTAGTGACTATAAGCAACTGAATTTTCTACATATCGATTAGGATACAAATTTCTATTTCTTTCCTCAATTCATGTTTGTAGGCGTCAGCTGATAAAGCTTTTTATAATTCAAATAGTGTTTTAAAACTAGCCAATAACTATTGAATAAAATTATCCGTTCAATCAAATAACTGTGTGTTAGTAGCAATGACTGGAATAAAAAAAAAAAAAACTGAATATTAATATGAAAAAAAGAAAACACCAAATGAGAGCGAATATGAAATGACAATTGACACATTCCCTCTTGTAGAACATTCTCAAGAACCTTCAGATCGATAGTGCACCCAGGTGAGTTATAGATCAATAACTCACACTGTGTGAGTGTAAGATGGAGACTGCGCACGCACACACTCATATACACAGTAGTAATAAAATGTTCTATGTAGAAATGTAAAAGTTATGGAAGGAGAAAGAGGGGATTTAGGATTTTTTTTTATTATTTGGTTCAAGTAATGATGGCAGCGGTATGTACAGTAATAATGTTTGACGATAGTAAACGAAAAGCATTGGGAGGAATGAACAGAGTTAGAAATGCTGACAGTTTCTCAGACCGAAGCTCACAGAAAGAGAATTATGGGAAAACAGTAAATTACAAAGTTATTAAATAAAATTCTCTTCAGGCAGAAGACTAAGATAAAATCGAAAGAGTTTTCGCACCTGCCGTGGCTACATGCAGTTAAGCGAAGAAGAGTCAAACAGCTGTACAGGTAAATGAGATATACGAGCTCAATGGGCGTTTCATGAATATGATATTGGATAAGATAATTAACTAACTTTAAGGAAGCATAGGAGTAGTCAGAGTGAGCTTCAGAGATTAAGTCACGATATTATTTTGACACTGCATTTATTGAAAACCAGATTACTATGAGAAGAATTAATAACAATAATAAATGGTATATTGGGTAAGTCTGAATATCAATAAATGTAAAATACTAGCCGTCAAATGAAATTTATTCACCGAGAATGAGTTTATAGCTCAAACTGTGTACAGGAATAAGGATCCGAGTAAGAAAGAAATAATTAATATTTGCTAGTCAAAATGAACTGACTGTTATGCATGGCAGGACCAGCCGACTGTTGATTACGTTCCAGCCATATGGATATATACATACCCCTACAAAAGGTATTCGGACACCCCTTCCATTGTAGTTGTGCGTCAAGGCACAAACGAAAAAAGGCATAAACCAGAATTTCCCAAACTGGGGTCCATGCACCAGTTCCAGGGGGCCCGCGAAACGGTGGTCGACCATATATATATATATACACTGAGTGATCACTGAATTATGATTACTCCTATGAAAACTGAATGCGACCCGTTGATCATGTGAGGTACGAGAGTGCACAGTTAGTCGACCTACGTAGCATAGATAAGGTGTCAGTGGTTCAGTAGGTAGTAAAATTCCGAGCGTGGAGGGTAAAAGGAAGGATTTATCGGACTTTGATAAAGGACAGATTGTGGGTGCTCGACGAGCTGGTGCCTCGATTTCCCAAACGGCTGAACTGGTGGGGTGTTCGAGAGCCGCCGTAGTTAAAGTGTACCAGGACTGGCGTCCAAATGGTCAAACAACGACCTGAGGAAAAACTGCAAAGGTCAGCGAATGGTTGATGTTAGAGGCGAGTGCCGGATCCGACGACTCGTACAGGCGAACAGACGCAGCACTGTTGAAGAGTTGACTACCCAATACAACATGGGGCAACCCGGAACAATATCTGGCATGATCATGCGTCGCACACTCGCACGTATGGGCTATACCAGCAAACGACCCCTACGGCGTCCTCTCCTAACCAAGGTTAGGAGAGGATGCCGTAGGGGTCGTCTGCTGGTCGTCGATGTAAAAGACTAGCCTGGTGCAAATCTGTAAATTGCGTTGTTTTGTGGTCTATATACTGTATGCCGGACAAAAAAAAAACAAAATTTCCAGTAGAAAAAAACCATGCTACCCTCGCCTGAGACCGATTAACTCAGCCACAATGTAAAAAAGATCCATAAAAATTCTTCGCGTTATTGACGGATTCGAACTCAGTTATTTCCCACCCGGTGTGCGCAGGACGGTAATTATACCAACTGTGCTACCTACAAGTTCCCCGCAATCAAGACCTGAATTCAATCGAAGGGCTCTGAGACGAACTGGAATGCAGGATTAAGGAGCAGTTGGCTGCTCCTTAATTTGGCATTCCACGGCATCCATGTATCCAATACGTATACACGCTCTATATGCTTAGCTCCTTTAATCCAATCTCATAAGAGTGCAAGTTTATCATGGATTACACAGTACCGCAACTGTGACAGAGAACCATGAAATAGATTCTGCTTTCAATTAGTCAAGATTCAGTTGAATAGTGATTGGATGGTTTTCGGTCTGAAGAAAACTTGGGATGCCACGTCCGTCCTTCATATATGTAAACCCCTTCGGTGGATGATAAGTATACAATCAAAACACTGTTGTACACTAAAGATTAATTTCATCCTTTTATTGATATTTCAATTCTATCCATGACAGCATAGTAATTTCGCCACTTGTCGCTTTTGGAGAGGTCTAAGACTTCAAGTTCAATAGATAATGATGAATATTAAAATGATGCCATAATAGATGACAATGAGAATTAAAGTGGTGCGTAATAGATGACGATGAGGGTCATAACTGAGTATGGGGATGACATAACTGGGCACGACGATGCATGCTCCAAAACACTTCCTGCAGCATCGTGAGAGGGATATGTTGCTTTTCATTTCTTCCGGGATGCTCAGTTATTGTTGTTGGCATCGTTGTTGACTTAGAAATTACCAACAAAAATCACACGAATAGTTTTAAATTATTCTGTTTTGAAGTAATGTTGGTCATGAACACATGCTTCTCTATCCTGAACGCCCTGTTCATATTGTAGTTTTATAGGTTGTCGAAAGATGGTGACACCATGTACAGAACAAAGAATATTACTTGCAAATTTCACGTTTCTAGTACTCTTTTACTGTAAACGATTCTCATTTTCATGGGTTCTCGTTTAAACTGAGCACTCACTATATAAGTTTAAATAGCACAACTGACCAAACCATCAGTTAGAAAACTGCAGGAAAAGAAATTATTTAGACAGATATAATTGACATAATTCGCTGAAATTGCGTGTACGTTACCGTTTTAATGTAAGTTCTATAAAAACAGTAATCGTTTGGTTGTCATAGAAACCCATGTCAGTATGAAATAAGAGATCGTCTATAGACTATACAGTACAGTACAGTATATATTTCTAGTTCAGCGGAACAACGCATTATTATTAAGTTGCTCGCCAAGAATGGAATGAAAGAGCCTGAAATTCATCAGTGGTTTCAATCACGGTGTGGAGAATTTTGCCTATCGTTGTCGGCAATGTTCTAACGATGCAAATCATTTAAGGATTGTCGCGAATGCGTGAAGAGCGAAGTGAACAAAGCACACCCAGCAACCGAAATCAGTGCTGTGATGAGAGCGTGAGTTGATGGATTCGCACGGCGTAAATAAAGAACAACGATGACGATCTACAGTTGAAATTTAACACCAGCAATGACAGTGGCAGATATAGCGGCCGGTGAGCTCGGCAAATTTCGCAGGAGTCCTTGAAGATACGGGCCCCTCAGAGTTAGGAGTTACTATACGGAATTTATTGAAATAAAAACAATTGCAAATAATGATATAGTATTTTTCCTAGAAAAACGCGCCGATGGCTATTTTCTTAAAGGTGCAGCCAAGGCCAGATTTAAGGTGCAAAGAGCGGTTGCTTCAGGGTTCTAAAGTTGCGGTGGGTCCCAAAACAATGCAACTACTGTTTAGGGGGTTCTCCATGACTTTGTTTTTAAGGCTTCTAAAAATATGTGAAAACGCTTCTTTGAAAAACAAATTGCTAATCTTGGATGTATTGACAATTTATACATGACTACCCAAATATAAACTATAAAACATGGGCTCCATTTCTTAGATCAGCCATTTAACATCGGTAGCGCTGATGCATGACACAATGTACGATTTAATAAAATCAGCGCGCACGATGAGCGACCAAACTGAAGTCAACAAAAATCAATTCAAATTCACATTTGGTCCGCTCCACTTGAAAGATTTCAGAAAGAAGGATGGCATTTTGAATCTCATCTTAACCACCGATGTGGTAGGGTTGTGATGGCTCCAACACCTTATTCACCACAACAAGTATTCAAATATAGAATAGAGACAAACACATACATACCTCCACTTCCACCGAAAAACTATCAGTTAAAAAAAAAAAGATTCGTGTTGATTTTCTAGAAAGCCAGAGAATTAGTGCTGCTTGACAACTTAAACAGCAAGCAGCTTTTGCAGATCTGAAATGAGCACGGATTTGTCTTTCCCATTTAAGCTTGAGCACTATTGTGATTTTAAAAGTTCTCTGAAACCAGCTCTAAAGAAAAAATGGCTAGGTCATCTGTCCAAAAGTGTTTATTTTCTCCATGACAGTGCTCGTTTACATATAATTAATCTGTCTCAATACACTAACTGGGCTAGCTGGGATGGGGAGATCTACCCAATCTTATACTGTAGTTCTGACATCACTCTGTACCTTAAAATTGTTTGCGTTGCCGAAAGACTACTTAAGGGCAAGAAATTCAGGTCGAATGATGAGGTGAAAACTGCAGTCTTCAAGCAGTGTCGACATAAATCAAAAGATTTCTTCTGACGAATCGGAATAAGAAAACTTTCAGCACGCTTAAACATATGCATTCTGAGATTACCCTGAAAAGTGATTGTAGTTTTGATCTGCTGTGTTTCTTTTACGACAAAAAATAACGATAATAAAATTCTGGTCAAATAATCTCCCCCTCATATTGTGAAACCTGCAGTTATGCGTCACTATCTTCGAGTAAAACTTAACTTTAGTTCTCTGTACAATTATTTTGAATTTTTACTTTTCTCACAAAATAAATATAAGCCACATATACGATAACACAGATAGGTAACTGTAATATCGTACATGTAACTATAGTCATGGATTTGAGATGTTTAAAATATTTCAAGTAAACCTAACTAACGTTTGTTATTTATCTAATTTGCTAAATAGGGTTACGCCACTCTTAATGCGAAACGAGGAGGAATACAGGAACATATTTAGGAATGCATCGTGCTTTGTATGCTGATGGTACGAGAGATCTTCATATTATCCATCTGTTTAAACTGAGGTGAAGAGAGAACACTACTAAGCCATAAAATTTGTAATGTTGGATTTCGCAGTGTTATGATGTGTTTTCATAGTGTTTAGACTGGCCACTCCTTCCGGCTCTGTCACGAGAAGGTGGAGCTTCGTTCATATGCAGAAAACGTGCGCGGCTTCTCCACTTCACAAGAGCAGAAAAACGGGAGCCAAGATGCAAAGGAAATAAAGAGAAAAAGAATAAAGAATACAGGAAATATGTGAAAAAAAGTAAGCGAAAGAAGAGACAACAAACTCCAAATACCAACCTCCCCCATGTAATCAAAAGTCAGCAAAGAAAGCGAAAAGGAAAAGGGGGAAAGGAAAGAATAAAGAGGGAGCGCACAAGAAGAGACTCCGACACGTCTTGCTGTTCAGAGGTCAGCAAGAAGAGGTCAATCGGAGAGAGAAAAAGTCGGTATTATAAAAATTGAAGTGAAAGATAAAGGCATTCCTCCAAGGAATCCAGCCACATAAAGCCAAGTGGTCTGCTTGAAGGGTCAGGAAGTTGTCACAGTAGAATCAGAGAAGTAGAAAAGTGCAGATAGACGAAAAAATATCTATAACGTTAGTGACGTTGTCCAGAGTTTAAACACGACTAATGATTTCGTCTTAGTTTAGAAATCTTGTGGCAAATTCAGATAGCTTTTCAAAGTTGGATTCTGTTTGCAAAAATTTATATTCATTTTTCCTTGAAGAGACCCAATGTCAGCCATCAAGATGTTGTGTAGTGCCAAATAGTTTGCAGTTAAATAAACGGTGAGCCCAATCCTCATCGGACACACAAGAACAAGATGTTGTATTTCAACCACTAAAACTAAAAAGTTTTTGATTAAAAGAATCGTGACCGATGATGATAAAGTTTGCACACATCATACTTCCGTGGGTGAAACCAGTTTTTTCCGATGGTGATAGAAAATATAACATTGGAGATGAACTTCTCATGTCACAAGAAACCTTTGTTTCTGCATCCCACAGGGATTGCCAAATAACATAAAGTTTGTCAGCACTCTTGCTTTACATCTGCATCCTCGGTAGTGTGAATACTAAGGATTTGAAAGACACTGTTGTTGCGAATATGGCAAGACAAACAATCAGCAAAGATGGCTTGAAAGTCAAAAGGCAGTCTTTCAGGGATGACCTGGAGAACTGTAGTGGATACTGTGCTGCATGCTCGAGAAGTCTGAAGAAGAAGCCGCTAGGCTTGACCGCAATTCTCTCCATTCGGAAATACCAGATGCCTTTTACCCTTCGGTCGTCAATCACGCCGGTGTATTCAACCAAGAATGGTATTGTCTTATACATGTTTTAAATTAAAAGATTTACACACACTGCCAAAAAAATACGAACCTTTATTCAGTATCGAATTGGGCCACCTTTGTTTCGAATAATAGCAAGTGTGCGGCGCACATTGAATTCTATAAAGCGTTTAAGTGCGTTTTGGTCTAACTGTAACCATTTCAGCAAAATATCGAGCAGGTGCGAGACAAGACTGAAGGAAAAGGACTTCGTTATCAAACAGCTCTCTTCAGCATATCCACACGTTCTCGATAGGATTGAGATCAGGTGAATGTGTGTGGGGGGCAGGGAAGATGGTAGAAATCTGCGTCATGTTCTTCAAATCATTCTTGCAAGATGCGCTGTTGCGTCGTCATCCATAAAGGCCATCACCTTCGAGATAAAAGTGTGACATTGGAGGGCGCAGTACATCTGATACAAAATTCAGGTACTCCTGGGTGGCATTCAACCTTCCACGGTATCAGTGGAGCCAGTCCGTTCTAAAAAAATATTTCTCATACTATGATACCACCTCTAGATGCTTGGGTTGTCATAACAAGGCAAGCAGGGTCCATCGCTTCGTGAGGTTCTCCCACGCTCTCCCCTACTATCAGTGCAAAACAAAGTGTATCATGATGTGACTGGCCACATGACTTTCTTCCATTGTTCCACTGTCCAATCACGACGTTCTCGGTACCAATGCAAGCGGATTTTTCTGTTTTTCTCTGAAACAAGTGGCTTCCGAATAGGCAGGCAACTGCTAATACCCAATTTCTTCAATTCGCTGCAGTATGGATTAAAATTGAGCGGGCTTAGTTAACTTCAGATATTATTTGTTGCACACTGAATGTCCTTTTTTTCTGTACAATCATCGTAAGGATACGACGGCTTCCCTCTTGAAGTATTTTTTCTGCCACATTTACGCTTTTGAGTTGTGGAAAAACCGCTTGGTTTTCAGTCATTAAAAACCTTTGAGATGGAAGCGTTTGAGAAACCGTTTGTCTTTCGTTTCTTCAATCGTGGCTCCTGCTAAACGTACACACACGATAAGACCTTTTTCAAAGTCTGATAGATCATGCTAATAGAGTAGATGGACTTCCATTCAGCGCAGTCTTGCCACATGAACTTTTATTCACCGCAGTCTTACCATGTGGACTTTCAATCACGGCTTGTGAATAGAAGTCTATGCCATGACTGCAAAAAAAAAAGTTTGAGACATCCAATCGTCCAGTATTACACTGGTGTGCAAAATTTAGGGACCAGTCAGGTTTTCGCTAGGTAGCTTCTCATAGGAGTGGCCTGGATATGGGAAATGCATACCAAAGGAACCTCGTGAGGTACAGAAATGATGAAGGAAACAACACCGACACAACAACGGAAACAGAACGGTACAGAGGAACTTTATTCAAAAATGGCAACATAGCACTGGCTGTCATGATACAGATGCATCACTGCCAAGGATAGAAAAAAGGGAAGAGGTGGCCCTCAGTAGAAGATATGGCCACCCACCCCTAATGTCGATGCAGGCTTTGCACCGCCTGTCCATACTTAGAACAATGTTGTTGATAAGTTCTTGCGGTAACATCGTCCATTCCTCTGTCAGTGCCACCTTCAGCTGGTGAACATTTTCTGGTGGCCGTGGACATGCCGCTAGGCGTCTCCCCAGAGCGTCCCATATGTGTTCGATGGGATTTAGATCGGCAGAGAACGGGCAGGCCAATCCATACGAACAATGTCCCCACTTTCCAAAAGCATAACAACAGCTGCAGTGCGATGGGGTGTGGCGATATTATTCATAAACACGAACTCGGGGCCAATGGCACCTCGGAACAGTCGCACACGGGGAAGGATTACCTCAGTACAGTAGCGTGCACCAGTTACAGTACCGACTTCCAGTATTTGAAGTTGTGGACTGGAAGTGGAAGTTGTGTACGTCCATCTAAGATAACGCCTTCCCAGACGAGAACTCTCTGCTGGCACCCCGACTTACATCTTCCTCTTCACTGTGGGATTAAAATTATTTAATTATTCTGTAATTATTATTATTATTATTTTTTTTTTTCATTTACTTAGCTTCATTTTTTTTTTTTTTTTTTTTTTACTCGTGCTCTGTTCTGACAACTGGGATGTGGACTATCATTGGTGCCAGACAGCTCTCCCTTTTTTTTTTTTTTTTTACAGGGAATTTATTTTATTTTTCTTATTTTATTTAATTATTTATTTTATTATTTTTTTATTTATTTATTATTTTTTAAAATTTTTTTTTTTTTTTTATTTATTATTATTATTATTTTTTTTTTTTTTCACCACGGGAAATACATTTTGTTTCTGTTTTTAGTTTAATTTTTATTTTATTTATTTATTTATTATTTTTTTTTTCCCTCTCTGGAGTGGGCCCCCAGAGAAATCTGGCCCACCTTTTGGCAACATCAGGTGGTTCAGAGTCTCGTATCGAGACAGTACGTGCTCCATTGGGACTGGCCCACCTTCCCGTGGTGTGGACGAGTACCCAGAATCATCTGTCCAGGTGACTGATGCTTCTGGGTAGCCAAGCGGTCAGAACATAACAACAGAACACACACATAATACACACAAACCGACGTCACACACATCTGGCCCATTTGTAGTGATACTGTTCTTCACAGAGATACGAGGCGGAGTTGAACTCACGTTCTAGGAGCCGCCCTTTACAAAAACACATGTCCACATGTCCCAGACGAGAACACCTCGACCGCCATATCGATCCCTTTCAGTGATGTTTGCGGGGTGATACAAGTAACCCTGGTAGAAATTGTTCAAGAAAGATCCGATATTTAGTGGAGTTCATGCGGAATGGAACAGGTAAGAGCCGACTAAGCAGTCACCGACCATACCTGCCCACACATTTATTGCGAAGCGATGTTGTGCCGCATGGGGGCGCACACCGTGTGGGTTGTCGTGAGCCCACACATGAGCATTGTGCTGATTGAATAAGCCTTCCCGAGTGAAATAAGCCTCATCCGTGAACAAAACATAGGCTGGAAAATTCAAGTCTTGAACACTTTCTTGGAGAAACCACTGCGGGATGATCTTGGGGGAGCAGTAACTGAACCCTTTGGAGATGAAAGGGGTGTAAGGAATCGTCGTGCCAGACACGCTGTACACTGCAACGAGACACTCCTGAGGCAGAGGCAACGGCACGTGTGCTGGTAGTAGGAAATTTTCCCTCTCGCGAACTGATGAACAGCGCCGTCTACCGACTTACGGTGACGTTTCCGGTTATGGGATCCTATGCGATTCACATTCCTTTAGATGATACCTACCTCCCTTAAACGTTTGTACCAATATTTTTGAGACACCCTGTATATATATATATATATATATATATATATATATTTTTTTTTTTTTTTTTTTTTTTGCCTCATTGTTCTTCTATTTTTGGCGTCCCGGGCAAAGCCCTGCTGGCCCATGCCTTAATACGGCACTGGAAGCAGTGTCAAAATGTTTTGAACATCCTCTATTATTTAATATTAACTATAATATTTAATTTAAAAAATGCAAAGTAACTCGTGACTCACCCTACATAATGAAAAATAAAAATTATATTTTATATTAACACGAAAATGAAAGAATTTACTATTTTACGAGAGAAAAAAATTTTTACTGAGTACACAAAAGAAAGCTGATCTAATTAATAATACATCAAAATTTTGTTAATTTTTCCTTTTTTAACACTTTCCGAACATTTTATTTAAAAACATATATTTATTTTCTTCGCCAGTATGAGCAAAATTATATTATAAATTTTCTTTTAAATTTATTGTTTATCTTGCGTATTTAAATTTATGTCGAATTTAGAAACTTCTAGCTTGATAGTCATTAATTTATAATGATTTAGGTGCCAGAATAAACTATATTGCTTGTCGTTCAATGAGCGTCGACAAGAATTTTACATATATGGATTTAGATGCTTTATCTTCAATCAATTTTTTACAAGGTATCTCACGCTAACACCAGGCACTCTCATCAACAGCAATAAGGTTTCCTCGGTGCTCAGAAATCCCCGTACTTCTTACCGCCAAAATTAAAATCGGAAATGATGAATTCTGCCGTATCACCGTTGCCAGTAAGTGAACACACCTGTAATTGCATCACATGGGTAAGCTCCATTACGGGTGTATATTGAAGAGAATGCATCAGATGATTCACAGCACCGAGTGAGAAAGTGACAGAAAGTAATCCAAGTACTATTTTCGAAGATCACCATCCTCTCGTCTAACTGAGTTTCCGGTCATCGCTTCCGAAAAGAGAAAGACATTACAAGGAAAGGTTAATTGAATTATAAGAATGGGACCAACGATCGAACAGCGCGTGATTCCGTAAAATCTTCGTGCTACTCGGTGATAATACAATTTCCAGTGCATTACAATCCCATAGAATAGATTCCCTCGTATATTATATATATATATATATATATATATATATATATATATATATAGAGAGAGAGAGAGAGAGAGAGAGTGGTTAGGATATGTGGTATATTAGGTTAAACTTCGCACTATAAGTCGTGCAGACATTTACTGTCAATAAGCGCTCCTAAGCACAGAATTAAGTTGTTTGATGCATCACGTGAACTCTCATTGATAAGTCGAGAATTTTTCTTTCGGCACTTCAGCAGTCGTAGAACTTGCCTAGATTATCTTCAAATGTTCCCAGTTGAATAAATCCAAACGGTAAACAATCAGAATGGCTGTTCTGCTAAATCCAGTACACGTGCTGCTACTGACTTGCATGTAAGGAATGATGTATTGGTGCTCCATTGTACTGGAAGAATAACTGTCGTGATACGGAATCATTCCATCTCGACAAGTAACGTGACCTTAGGCATAAAGCAGAAGCATCCAGACTATTACCTAGACTTTTCGTTAATAAAAGACGATGCAATTATTCGCAACTGTTCAAGTAAAATATTCCCTGTTCACTACACCCTGAAAATCTTCATGTTTATCCGTGAAGCAATCATGATATTGGAGAGGAACAACCTCGTAATGATGGTATTGGGTCTGTTCAACATGCGACTAACTGATATCTATCTCGTGAGCATATTTTCAGAATCGATCTTTTGAGATCAGCTTTGATCTTAGCCAGATTCTTCTCTTTCTTGGTGATTCCCTTCTACTTTTGTCTCTTTCTCTCTTAGGGTAACTCGGGAATTTTTTATTTTTTTTTGGCTGGTGCAGCATAAGCCTCAGGCTTCCTTGCACCATATAGCTAATAATAATAATAATAATAATAAAGAAAATTTAGTGTTTTCACGGCCAGTGCTAACCATGGTTCATGAATGAATTCAGTCATTTTGGCGCAGTGCTGCTGTTGTTTGGTTTTGGGGGCATCAGCAACTTGATTTATTGCTCTATAGTGTATTATGTAGTCCACTGTGTTCATAGGTTGAGCTGCGCATTGTTCGGGCTGAAAAACCCGGAATAACTCACGGGGGAACCCTCCAACTTCCGCCTGAGATTGAATAACTACAGTAATTTCAAGAAGCTTTTAGAAATTCCTGTCTACGACGGAGCTCGAGCCCGAACCAAACGAGTTACAAGTGGAGAAACCACTATATTCTCACGGAGGACCGGCACAGTGTCTTGGTGATATGTTAGCATATCTGTAAGCAATCGATGAAAGAAACTCCATGCAAGTAACTGTTTGAAGTAAGATGGCATTTACATAATAAGCTTGTATAATAACAAATTCAAAATTTTTTCTAGTTTGGTAATCCGTTTTAATTCCGCAATGCGCATCTTATCTGAAACAAACAAAAGGAAATCAGTATACTCTGATTCTTTCGATACACCCTCTTATTTCGCAAACGCCCTCGATAATAGAAATAACCTATTTTAGAAACATTCAGTCAACCTAAATTTTTGCTGTGATGTTAAGCACAATAAACCTTCTACATTAGGTCTACGTCCGTGTTTAAAAGGTTGGAAGGAAAGAGAAAGTTAGGTAAGGAGGACAAAGAACTTAACGCGTTGGAGTTTTAATGTTAAGTGAAAATGGGAGCAGGACTCGCCTTTCCAGTTAACTAACTTTCTGGATCGATGGTTCCCGTAATAACAATAATCTGCATTCGGGGATCTAGTAGCAAACCGTATTTTAAGAAAACCACTAAATAATTTTGATGTTATTACGTAATATCGCAAAATATTTCTGTTCGAAGAATCTGAAGATTTCAGCAATGAAGAACTATACACTCTTGTTAATATTCTCTGTTATTTTGTCTGGTTCGCTACTTGTTTTTGCACCAAAGCAACTTAGGCTGTGAGGCGTTAGCACATCATGCGTGTAAACATTGGCGTATCTTATGGTCTGTTCTGCTGGATCAAAAATTTGAGTTTCCATTGGGGGGGGGGGGGCACACTGTGCAATCTAAATCACCCACGAGGTTAAAAAAAGTGAGTTTAGAAGGGCTGTTACAGGACTGTGCTACTGCGAAGAGAAGCACGTTCGTCCATGCTCAAACAACTGTTGACTTCACCACGTTAAAACTACACTCCCAACAAACAGAATTTCATATAAATAAAAGAAAATAAATTTTCTGTTTATACTTCGGAACGACCACATAATTTTATCTTTGATTCTTTTAGAAGTCGGTCATTTCACATTTCATTGAAATTCGAGAAATAAGAACTCGTCAGTTTTATTATTTTTGGGGGGAGATTATTTATTTATTTTTCAAAACCTATCTCAGTTTATATTCAACGTTTTTTTATTAAATTCCATAACAGATCAATTTATAATGCTAAATACGAAGAAGTACACAAAAGTAATTTAAAAAAAACCCTGTGAATTTAAGAAAAATATATATTTTATACCCATCTAAAGATTAAGACGCCTATTCCAGGGATCAAAAAAAAAAAAAAAAAAAAAAAAAAATATCCCTCAAAGTACTGAAATAATTGTATTAACTTTGTATTTACATAATTGCGGTTTTATATTATTTTCTGCGCTCCCCTCCCTCAAAGTAGCACAAGATCTGGATTGGAAATGTTGCTTTTTACCGTTTTTCAGAAAAGCTAACGAATTTAAAGACAGAAAGTTTACAATACCAGACGCAGCTAAAAAAACAGTAAGAAGAAGAAAGAACTGTTTATTATATACAGAAAGTACAAAACCGAAAAAGTGAAATATATATGAAATATAGTACATGACTCTTTACAAGTGTACATCCGCCTCTGCTAACCCTATTCCTTCTACACTAAAAAGAATAGGATTATAGGGCTAGAGCGCTTATGGGCAAGGTTAGAAATATTCTGCACAGTAACGTCATCTCCGGTAAGATGACGTTATTGCACAATAGCTGGCTTGAACTATAAATATTAGGTAATCCAACACATGCTTCTGTTGCAGAATGCCGGTCTTCGGTAAAAAAAGTTAGTATATATATATCCTACTTCAAGTCATATGAGAACACACTCATATGACTTGAAGTAGGATATATATACACCTTTCCATTAAAGAAATAACTGTGTCCTGAATACCATCGGATGATATACCCTTAAATCTGTATTGTAATAAGAAGTCGAAAATACTGACTTCCCTAAATGAATTGGTTGTAACTCCTAACTGGGAGGAGCCTCTGTCTTGAGTTACCGCGCTCTGCACACTACATCTTCTAAGACATTCCTCACAGGGATAATGCCACTCTCCAGCAATCTAGTCGCCCTTCCTTGACCTTGTCTGTATCTTTCTTTAGATGCGACCTCCAGATCTGGATAGAATATTCCAATGGTGAATTCACCATCGTCTTATATAGTATTTAAAGGTACTTTTATGTTGACCAGGGCCGTGCAAATGGGGGGTACATTGGATGCAATGCACTAGGCCCCCCGATCTAGGGAGCACCAAGAGAGGGAGCCATCAAAGTCTCAATATAAATAAGCGAGATCCCTTAACCCCTTTTGCATCTGGTTCCTCCCAAATACCTTTGCATGGCCCTTTGCATGTTGACCTTTTGAGGTACATAGAAATAAAACATAGTTTATATTTACTTTTATATTTATTTATGTTATATTTATAATTCTATATATTTGCTATTTTATTCTGATTGCACACTAAACAAATCTGCGGTTCCCGGATGAATACACGGAATGCACGAAGATAAAAAAAAACAGAAATCAGCAGTGCACATCTGAAAACTGAAGTAATCAATTTTGTGGACATTCTTTGTATACTTCAGTTCCTTTTATAGAGACCGATCAACGAGCATAAAGTTTGATTAATAATTTTTGCACATTGTTGTAAAGAAGTAGTGTGACTAAGAGTTTTCTGTTTTGCATAAAAAAAAGATAAAAAAAAGAAAAATAGCATGGCTTTATCGTCGTCTTTTACGAGTGCACTTTGTATACTACGAATACAAGCGGCGAATATTTTATTCTGCAGGAAAGCATAAAAATCTAGTATTAGAAACTTAAGTGCAACTAGAAATAAAGAGCTACTTTCATTGCACGAACAGGGTAGATAATCCATTCATGGAAGTCTGTTAAAATGAACTCAGAGTGTTATCAAAAGTGGGAAACATTTTATAGCTAAGACGGAGGTTTCTATTATTATCTGGTGGGTATTAAATGGGAAGATCTTGATGCACTTCCTGTGTTTTATAGCTGTAACTCTCTACTGCTCTTTGTAGATCAACGATGGAATAGATATGGTTAAAACAAATTTCAAGGGGGACTTATCTCTTCAATTTGTTGCTTCTGGGAGTTGGGGAAAAAAAAAAAAAAAAAAACATGAGAGCAATATAGAGTCATTTTGTAAACTTTTCTAATATATATTCAATATTAACGATATTCTCAATGGTTAGACGAACGGTATGTAATTTTATGTTAATTGGTACCCAAAAGCAAAACGAATATATTTTTAATTAAAAGAAAAAATAAATGTCCATCATTTATGAAGAAAAACAATCTCTGTCATCCAGAGTCGCACCCAACCTAATTAAAACATGCAAATCGAGTAACCAGATAAAGACAGCCTGCTTTTATAATCCCTTGTATTTTACGTTTATGGCTCGCGCTATCGATTTCAAGATAGCCAACATCATGAAAACACCACAAAGAAAATTCTTTGTGGCGTTTAGATAATTCTTTGAAGTGGAAGCAATACAAAGACTGAAGATAGAGCAAAGTCAAGTCAAAGTAGCCAGATGGCTAAATGTGAAGCTCGCCACTGTAAGCAGAGTGTGGGACCAGTTCCAAACCGGTCTCCTAGACCAGGTCTTCAAGAGAAGACTTGTCCGATTCGGTCCTCATATCACTTCCACGAAAGAAAGAACTGCAAGGCGCCATAGTAACTTCACAACACAAGGCTTGTTCTACGGAAGGATGTATTTCTATAAACACAATAAAGTGGTCAGAAGACGAACATCCTCTTCTGGAAGGAGTAACTGTGGCAGAAATAGGATACTACAGGCAGACATGTAGACCTTCACTAGTGTGAAGGTCAACATGTCTGCCTGTACTTCAGACGTAGACTTTCACAGTCTATAGAACTTTATGAAAGAGGACTTGATGAACAACAACCAGTTGTGAACTGGTGCCGAAAGTATTTCGACTGGACACAGAAAGAACAGGTCATAAAAGAACAAATAGGTCGAAACAGACTTCAGTTGAATTCTCAGTGTGCCTTCACCTGGAGGGAAGGGGAGGAATCATATTCCGTCCCTTAACATCGCATGGAAGGAAACATTTAAAAGTTGTAGTAATAAAAGTGGTAAACTTCGAAAAAAAGGACATTATCGATGCGCGAGAAGCGTCGGTTATAACAGAACTATGGATATTACAGGATAATTCAAGACTGTGGATATCCAGAATTTATAAGAAATTGTGTTGGAAAGAGTGATTTAGTAGAAAGAGGATACTGCAAGGAAGAGAGGGAGAACCTTATGTAGGACTGAGGGATCGAGCCGCAGACATATTTTGAGCAATTGTATATTTTTTTTAACCTAAACTAAAAATCTATATTGGCTCGAAAAACGCTCAGGAAACTGCAAAATTTGGGTTTTGGCAGCCGTACCTTTATCCATAAAAAGCTCAACTCAGCCAAAAACCAGAAAGAAAGACTCCATTATTGTTTGAATCAGTGGAATTAGACTGTAGAGGATTGGAATCGAGTATATTTTGGTCTGATGAATCCTTATTTACACTCTTTTATTTAGGCAACAAGATTAGAGCGTGGAAACAACTTCCATGAGGTGATGGATTCATCATGTGTTACCCTTGTCGCACAACTTGCAGAAAGGAATGACTCGTTGATGTGTTAATGATGTTAACAAAGAGTTAAACTCGTTAATGATGACTCGTTGATATGTCTGAAAGCATGAAAAAAAGGACTGTAAAACATAAGAAATTTATCAGACTGCGTATATTTTCGAATGCTTCATTTTTACCCAGATGGCTCCTTTCATGCTGATAAAGCGACTATCCTGGCGGATAAAGCGACTATCCATCATGATAAATCTGTTCGTGAGTGCTTTGAGATACATAATGGTGAATTTGGCCTTCTTAAACTCTATCCCTCCATCCCCCCTTTCTGAAGCCTTCACATCAGAACGCTACTGAAAATTTTTGGGACTATATACCACATTAAAATGTGATATATGGGCGCGCAGTTGATGATTCTTAATATCAGTGAAGAAACTAGAGGAATTAAACACAACAGCAACGACTTAAAATTGCACTAGATACCTTTCGGCGATTGCCGAATCCAGGTCACGCCGAATTACAGAAGAGAAGCACAGCCATTGATAACAGACTAACAACGGACCAGACCAGTGTTCATAGCTGAGGACAAATCTGGATACTAAAGGCTACCGATGACAGAGAAGACCGACGAAGATAGAGAAACTCCAAGTTGCTGCCTTGACGGAGCCATATTGGCTCAAGGCTCTGCACTCTCTTGTGCAGTACAATTCTTTTACTCCCACACCCGGCAGGTGACGGGAGGTGACGGCTTGCTGTCTCCTCTCTTCCCTGCCACACCATTCACTTGCCCCTCCCAGCCTTCACTCTCCCCTCCCAGCACTTTCTCTTGCACAGTGCAAGAGAAAGCCCTACATGTCCAAATTTAAAATACACCAAAAAAATTTAGCCCAACCTTTTAGGCACTTCAGAAACAGGCCTTCAGCGTCAAACCCCAAAGTAGCGCTTTAATGTAAGTGAACTAAAATCAACGCGGTCGTTCCAATTTTATTTTAGGTCCTAGCCACTAAAATCCCAGGAAAGTAAGTGGCAGGACCTGCCACAGTACAATTGACTCAATGGTAACACCCGGCTAGCCTCCACGTGGCGTGGTATGGGCAACGTCGGGTCCCATTAGGGGCCTGGCGGCCAATAAGCCGGATAAACAATGGGCACAACATATAACACTACTCATGACCCACACACTTCTAAATCTCTGGCTTTGACAGGGTACTGTCACCGATACATAGAACATTCGCGGAGATGGGAGAAATCCCAGGAGCCGCTAGACCCTCAATATACCTCATACCTCATACGTAGCTTACAGATAATGAAAATTAACGATTTTTAAATTGAAACCTGAACCACATTAACCTCTCCTGGCTTTTTCTAAACTTAAGTGTCTCCCGTTTTTTTTTTTTTTAGGTCCTAGCCACCGAAATCTCAGGAAATTAGGTGGCAGGATCTGCCAGAGTATATATAAGCTACTGAGTTCCTGGTCTGCCTCCACGGGACGTAAGTGGGGCAACGTTGGGCCCCAACTGGGGTTCATTGGCTAAACGACCAGAAGAATGACGGTACACGACACTAAACGATCCAAGACCCACACACTTTTAAATCTCTGGCATTTACAGAGTACTGTAACACACCACAATGTAAACTACGCGGAGATGGGGGAAACCCCTGGTGCCGCTTGAGGAAAATGCCTCTTGTGCCTAAACACACTTACACTTACGTAGCTTACAAAACAGTTCAACAAAAATTTAATTAAAACAGTTTAATTAATGCCATTTTCAACTACCATATAACATGACATTATCAGAACTTGCAACATTAGAACTTTGTCAGTGTATTCTTGGACGTTACTATCCTGCCATTAACCGCCAAACTTCAGTAACTGTACAGTGATGCTAAAATTCCAGAATTCTATGATCAGGCTGTGTATTAGTACTAACACAAGCATAAATGTAGGACTGTTTTTTTTTCTGTTTGCCCAAAACAACCAAGGCTTTGAAGCATTTGCTTACCGAGTTTGTAAACCGAATATATTCTATAGTCAGTCTGCTGGAACTCTAGTTTCAGGAAAGAGGAAAATTGTGCAATTCTCGCCTGAAACAGATTAACTCGTCCACAGTGGTGTGAAAATTTCCATAAAATTCCTTCTATCCTGAGGGAGTTTGAACCCAAGTCTTTTCCACATACGAAAAGACGTGAATTTAAAACCCTTTTTTGTGGATACATTGTGGGTCTAATTATTTCTACACCGTAATCTAATACATTTATATTCATAAATAAACAAATATTTGAAATAAATTAATGCTTATTTATCAATAAATATTTTATATAATAAAATTATATAAAGAGATCTCTAACTTACCTAATTCAATACTTGAAATGAAATACTGTGCCTTTGTCTCATTACTAATAGTTCTGTTTTGAGGTGAAGTGCTAATGAAATAAAAAAATAGGCTGCCATATTCAGGATTGAATCGCAGACTATTAGATCTGAACTACTGTATTTTGACGCCGTTACAATAGTGTTCACAATTTAAAGGCATTTTACTGATAACTTACTGTATATAACACTTTGTACACTGAATAAATTATTCTGAGTTTTTTGCACGAACTGATTTCAAAAAAAGATTTTATTTAAAAGAACATCTTCTTCAGCTCAATAACTTTCTAATGAGCCATCCCCAGTGAAATCTGTCAAAAAACGTAGGAGTTTCCTAGAACGAAATTTCCAAGGATTAATACACAAAAATTTTATTTTATTTTTGTTTAGTTGCAATTATTTTTCCTACAATAATTCTTAACTGTATATTGAATGATTTGAGCAAACTTAGTGCTGATGGGATTCTTCCTCTTGCTCATATTACACACTTGAAGGGGCATAAATTCAAATTGAGGAAAGACAGTTGCAGAACAGATGTGTAGAAATTTGCCTGTAGCCAGCGAATGGTCGATTTCGGGAACAAACTTCCATTTGTATAACCTTGTTTTCTTGCATCATATGCCACTACTAATGTTAATAAAGAACACTGCAAAAAACGTATTTCCATGCTTTCCAATTAGTTAACGGTGAGAAGGAGATGCAGTTTACGAAAAGTAGAAATAGGTTTAAGATGTGCAATACTAAAACCATTAATTCTACAAACAACCAGGATGACTTGCGGCAAGATGCTTACGATTTTTCAAAGCAATTTAATCATTGGATGCTACCCGTTTAAACCTCTCAAAGCCTCGGATGCCACTCAGTCGCTACTTGGAATGCCCCCCCCCCCCCCCCTCTTTGTTTTGGACTATAATGTTCCACCCATACAGTGAGCAGTGTAAAAACCTAACTGTAGGAAAACAGTGTCCAACACTCAACTGACCAGCCCAGAATCTGATCAAACACCTTTGCAATTAACTGAAACAACAGATCAGTGCGTGGTTAATTCTCTTCTACAGCTCCTCACAACATTATAAAAAAATTATGGATGACTAAGTTCTAAACATTAAAGTAGACTGAAAGATGGCGTTAACTCCCACACACAACCTACTATGATAAAATCTCAACCGCACCCTCTCAATATCCAAATACAAATCCTTAAAATGAAGCCATTTCTTAACTTCATTTGCGAGCTGCAAAATTACCTAAAGATACTGTAGAATTCGGATAAAAGATCGAATGTTTCCCTAAGCATTCTTGAGAAACTTCCAAGTGGACTTTGACGTATGGTCAATAGATCGCAACTACCGTGTAGATACATTAAAAAACAAAATAAATAAATTCAATTAAAAACAATAAAATGAATCGTGAATCGTCAATGATCCAAAGTGAAGTTGTCACTTCGAGTCATTTGATGATTTGCAATATGGAGAGAACTCTTTTTCTCTATCTCATGCCTCTATGCTACATTCATGTAAATAGTCCTGGATGTATATCCTTCTTTAAGACTTCTGTAAGTAACTTCCTTTTTATCACCTTATTATAGAACTCAACCACCGATCTCTATCATTTGAATTTTGTATTAATTGTTAATTTGTGAGAGATTTCTGAGCTCTGTTATGAGAATCAATATTCACGTTAATAAACATATTTTCTTATTTATATATATATTTTTATATTTAATGTTCTTATTTATTTATATCTATAATATTCCCACTTGCTAAGGAGGAGAATTCTCTTTTATATTCTTTTTATCTGTTTCTTATTTCTCGCTCACGAGTAATCTTCGTCACTAAAAGACTGCGCTGACATTATTTGAATATCACAGCGCAGTCTGAAAAGTAAAACGAAGAAACATTGCTGTAGCAATATTCGCAATGTTATATTCATATCAGCAATATTTATTACTATAAATAGCAAAAATATTAAGATTTAAAATTAAGGTGACAGGCGGCGAACACATTTCATAAATTTCACTGTCTTGGATTATTGTACTGCGAGTTTCTAGATTACACATCGGCACGCAACGGTCTACCATTTATGACTGTAAACTTTCTTAAAGTTTCTTGATGAAGCGTGATGACTTTAAATAGTCCAGGTGGGAAAAAAAGTTAAAAGTAATTCTCTTCTGACGGATAAGAAACTCAAAACAAAATGAATACGTTTTGAGTTTACGAAAAGTTACAAAGAGCAGGGGTTCCCATGGTCATCTCCAAGCAATTCAAAAAAAAAAGTGCTAGAAGATGCCTTCAACGCTTCCTTCAGGAACATTAGTACAGCATTTCAGTTAGGAAGAGAAAAACTCTGAAACCTATTCTGCGCTAGAGAGTATCAAAGAGCATTTTGACGTATTCGACGGTACCAGACATGAGGTTCCCTATTTATTAATGCATGCAGTTCTTCAGAACATCACATATTATGAAAGGATATTATAAGAAACATAGGATGAAACGAGAAGAATTAAAATAAAGTAAAAGTCTAGTTCACTTAGAAGACTTACATGTATTGAATCTGCACACTAAGATATAGGAAATAAATTCCGATATTATCCACATAGTAAACACCACAGAGAAATATGTTTCAGCTGTTAAATTGGTAAATATACAAATATGACTTTCAAGGTCTTCTTTGCAGTCATAAGCACAATTATGCGGGAGGACTGAAAGGGGAGTTAAGTCCTCCAAGAACATTTTATTTTATACTACGTTATAAAATGGCTGTCAAGTGTTGACGCTTGTAAAAGCTACCAATAATAAAACATACGAATCCACTCCCCCACCAAAAAAATTAATGGGTACGCCGCTGTTTAATTAAAACAATTAAGCAGTGCAGATAGCACTGCTTGTTTTAATTAAAAACAATTAAGCAGTTTTAATTAAACAATTAAGCTTGTTTAATTAAAACAATTAAGCAGTGCAGATAGCACTGCTTGTTTTAATTAAATAGAATAACTATTTAAACGTAAACGTATAAATTGAATTATAATAACTAAATTTGAAAACATAATAGAAATAAGAGAACTAACTAGAAATATCTTCTCCTAAACCCAAAATCCAAGCCTGAAGAAGAATTTCAATATAGAAATAAGAAACGTGGTGAATTTTATTTGGGTATTAGGACCGTTGAGTTTAATTAAATTTCATACCTGTATAACTAATTAAATATTTTACGCGGTAAAGTCTCTTTTATTAAATTTTCTTTCTGAATTATAATAAATAATTTAATTATTAACTGTTTCAACTAAATTTATGTATATTGCACAGTGTCATTGGTCAGTCTGTGGGTAGCACAGTGATATCGTCACCGTCCTCCCCACCCCAGGTGGAAAAGCCCCGGGTTCGAATCCCGTTGATGACGCGAGGGACTTTAATGGACTATTTTCACTCCGTGGCTGAGTTAGTCGGTCTCAAGCGTAGATAGCAAGGTTCTCCCCCCCACCAGAATTTAGGGTTTTCCGTCCAGCAAAACAGACAAATCGACCATAGAACACACACAATTAATAGACATAAGACACGCAGCACGGCAGATGAATTTAAATATTCGGGTGGCCTACTATAATAGTTTTAAAAAAGTGTCATGGGTCTTTCTCTACTGTCAATGGTTTGGGAGCAATTGAAAAATTTTATGATTTTGCCATATTTATATGGATTACATAAGTGCAACCCAATACGCCGACCGGGCTAGCCGGGTGGGTAAAGTGCTTGCCTAGCAGCCGACAGGTTCGCGGGTTCGATTCCCGCCTCGGGCTTGGATCAAAGTACTGCAAACCTTGGGAGGTGCATTATGGCCACAGAAGCCTATGCGCCAACAACTACCAAAAAAAAAAAAAAAAAAAGCAACCCAATACAGTGATATATATATTGATCGCTCATTGGCATTGCAAGTGCCTATGGGCAATCAAGAGAAGTTGAGGGCACCTCATTTCTGCTGTAGTAGAAACATTAGACAAATGATGGTTTCGTATTGGCAATTGTAAGTGATGCCTTTTTATATACCCAGCATATATGGAGAAAGCCTACTAACCATCGCGATGACTGTTACTTCGGTATGGAGAATATATCAAAATTTAAATTCTGTGGATCGAAAAGCTGTTGTGCATCCCAATATACTGTACTACCTTCTATCACTCCAGTGCCACACTGTGAAAACCTACCAATTCCCAGTCCATCTTCCAAAGAAGTCTTCAAATGGGATGATTGTGAAGCTGCTAACTGGGATTGCACCTCAGAAGCCTTTTCAAGAAAAGCATCACATTTTCCTAATCAGCAAGAATTGCATGACTACTAAGTTGGGTCTTACCAAATCCAATGCAGAGCTCCTCGTTTAAAGCAGTGCAGCACTACTGGATCTCCCTGCAACACGTCTACGTACAGAAAAAGACATGTTACCTATGCACACGTCCACGCTGTTGCCGAATCCCTATGCTACTGTTCTGATTTGATTGGTCAATATGAAGAAATTGGTATTAGTCACAATCCAAGTGAGTTTTCATAGGCAGTTCAAGTAAAAGTTTGAAAGTTGTTGCTCCACAATGGGAATATACACCCATCGATTCCTGTTGCGCATTCTGTTCATATAAAAAGGACTACGGAAATGTGCAGCAGGAGGAGATCAAGTATGACAAGTGAAAATGGGATGTTTGTAGGTATTTCAAGGTGCTGGAGTTCCTTCTGAGTTTGCAAGATGGTTTCACTCACTTTCCTTGCTTTCTCTGCCTCTGGAGCAGCAGAGTAATAGATAAGCACTACAGAAGAAGAGAACAGTCTGTCAGAACTGAGTTCCAAGATACTGTCCATATACATGTTTCTTGTTTTAAGATACTGTCCATAATTGTCTGATGCATACGTAAAAGGTAGCACATTTATTGGCCCACTAGAAAAGCAGATGTTTGACGGCAGCTATTCCACCTTGTAGTGAATGGCTTTCATGGTAAGATTAAGAGGGAAAATTACAAACTAGACTTGAAAATTACAGAAAATGGGATACAGAATATCAGCATTTCAAGATCTATTACTTGCACTCTCGTCCAGAATTTTTCGGAACAAATCTGGTCGCTGTTAGTAAGCACGGGGAGAAATTCCACCAGGCCATACAGTTCTGGTTCTGTGGTCCGGTATGTCACACTGCTCCCAAAAGACAAAGGCATATCAAATGTACATTTTAAAGATTTTTTTTTTTTTTTTTTGTCATTAGCCCGAGGATGGTTTCCACTTTTTAATTTGGGATTTTTTATTATGTAAATAAGTATGGCTTTAAAAAACGAAACTTACTTTCCAAAGCCCTACTAAATTATATAACCGTCACAATTTCTCGAAACTTAAAGCAAAGCTGCAAATCATTCTTATTGATTTTTAGTTTGTTTTTTAACTTGTAGCAAAGTTAAATATTGTTAATACATCTGATAAAGTATTATTCCATATTTATATTTCTTTCATTTCTGGGAGAACCACTGTTGCGACGAAAAAAATTAACTTCAAATTAGGAATCAGAAAATTCATAAACACTAAGAAATACAGATAAACAGAACCTTTTTGATATTTTGTTACAAAGCATTATGATCGAAGTACTGGATTCAGTGACGTAAACTACTTTAAGTCGATTTATGCAATTTGACTAAATACTTAATTCGCAAATTACCTATTAATTTAACTAGGTGTTAATTTTCTTAAACAGTGATTATAAAAATCACTCTTTAAAATTTTTATTCTTCCCATCCCTCCCCCTTTTTGAACACCCTATACAGTACATATTTTTCCCCTAGGATTACATTATTGGTTTATCTGTAAAATGGCAACCAAATTATAATTACAGAATTATTTTTTGTAATAGTATTGAATAAGTGGAAGTGAGACTTGACGTACAACGATACATTTTAAAATAAATCTTTGGTAAAGTAGATATAACGAGCTAAAACTGAAAATAAAAATTATTATATTAAAATTATTATTATATCTTTTGGGTCAGGAGATATATCCCCCATATGCCTGCGGAGATGAACTAACGCTCAGGTGTCGTTCTACATAAGATACAACACAAGTCATCCGCTAAATGCCCTTTGGGATTTGGATATATTCCCCCCATGCCTTTGTCCAAAAATCGGAAAAAGTGAATAAATCTTTAATATGGAACATTTCTGAAATTATCATATCATCAATGGTTTCACGCAAATTTGCCATCTTGCTTCATATCCGCTATATAGTTATAGCAGATATGAACTAAACAATAGTTATATGAAAATAACTATATTGGAACCCCATAATCGAAATAAGCATTGGAAAAAATAATAATTATCTGAGCTATTAAAAAATAGTTAAAAGCTTGATCGGATAGGTATTTTACGGGGCAGGCTTATTAAGTTAGATGTATGTTAAGCGCTAAAGCAACTATGGCTATGAGCCGTAAATATATTGTGTCTGTAATTGCGTGTATCCTTTGGTCGGTTTGCTGTTTGCTGAAAAAAACAAAATGGAGTCACCCGGAGGGAAAAAAATCATGTAATCCTTGACTGAAACCAAATTACTCAGCCATGACGTGGTGCCTTGTTTGGAAATGACTAGCTAAAGTATTGACTATAGTTTAGTATTTTAAACTGCACATGATTTAACAGAAATTAATATGAGGGGAAAATATTCGCTATATATTTGTTGTGTATTGGATACACAATGTTCTCTCTTTTTTTTTTTTAGTAGATTGCGGGACTAGAACGCGCAGTAATGCATATCTTTGACCACATACCTTACCCTAGGCCCTAGGGCTAGCCTTAATATTGAAGTAAGAAGAGAGTGAAAAAAAACTGAAGGAATTTTTTGGAATTTTAGTGAATATTTGCTAAGCTGTACTTTAATTAGGGAATTAAGAAAATTCGCTAAGAAAATTGTTAATTTTTCATGTTTTATCTCATTAAATAACTTGAAACTATGAACACTGAAAGAACAAGGTACGCAATTCAACAAACACTGTTCCTCCACCCTTTTTTTCAACTCTTTTCGGATCATTAAAATTCCTCTATAGAAAATATTAAAACACGATATTTATCTATTATTATTTCACCGAAAACGAAGCGATTTATTATTTCAATGTTAAGTCGTTAATCAACTATTAATATTTCATTTATCACTGTACACAACTGTAATATGTATAAAGTATATAATTAATTTTATCACGGTGGTATGATTTTAAAATATTTCGCTTTAAAACAGTACAAAAAATTACCTTAAAGTAGCTTTTATTGTTACATCATAATTTTCATTTATCACTTATGAACGAAATATAGTATAGACTCAAGCGCCATCTTTACCTGAAAACAAAAGCCATTCTCGTTTGGTTTGTAGTATCTGTGGAGGAATTAAGTTTAAAATTAATTGAAAATGACGAATTAAAAATATATTTGCTTTTGAATGAATAAAGTCATAGTTTCTGTAGCATATTGCTAAAAATTAGGCAACTATGGCGTTTGAAACTACAATTATTTTATATAATAAAGACAAACTGTTACCTTTTGTTCGTATAAATGGATTTTGTAACGGTAATAAAATATGAACATAAATATAAACATAACCAAACACACGTCCCCAGTTACCGTCCATTGGTGTTCTCTATACTTAGTAACGTCTTATTCTCAAGTTTATTCTCGGATATTACAGAAAGTCATCTTCGTATTCGAAAAATTCTACAACTTCCTTACTTAGTATAGTACTTAGTACTATTTTTAAAAATCATGCATTAAAGTGAGTGATGATTTATTTATTTTCTATATATTATAATTCTATATTTATTTTTATTATATTATAATTCTGTATTTATTTTTATTATATTATAATTCTGTATTTATTTTTATTATATTATAATTCTGTATTTATTTTTATTATATTATAATTCTATACAAGTGATAGTTTCAAATAAATTATTCATACTAATAATATGATTTGTTTCTATTTTAGGAAATATTTTTCCTAAAATATTGCCTTCAAAACAACATCGTTCCGAGATTTGTTTCTATATACAAATATATTAGGCCTTTAATGAGAACCATTCACAACTTTCATAACGTGATTTTTAAATTTATCAAAACCTTCCTCCATGAGGCGTGGGCTGCAGATTTGTTAATGAGTGGGTCTCGCTCGAGAAGAATTTCAGGTAAGGGTGATCATAGTTAAAATAGTCTGTTAAATTTTATCAAACTAATCTTTTTAGCAAGAACTCGAATAAACAATCAAAGTTTAACAAGGAACTGACGCACGAGAGAAATGCCCAGCACCCTTCGACAAAATTACACTATAAAAATAAAAAAATTAAACCCAATGACTTCACTAAGTTTAAATTTTAATCATATTTTAATAGCTGCATGAAAATGAAAGAATCATACATAGAGTATTTAAGTAATAATAATTATTTAAAGTGTTTAAGTAGCATTGAGAATCTAATGTTATCAATCAGTTTATTGCTACACAGTGGAATAAACACAGTGGCTGTCTCTGATAAAGCCAACCCAGTGATTAAAGGGGCTTACATAAAATATAAAAAAAAACACGTTTAAAAATAATAAAAAATGAATAATTATCATATACAGTAAAAAACATGAGATGATCATAAAGATTAGAAATAAATCACACACAAGGAGCGAAAAAATCATGAACAAATTTCATGATTTGCCATGATTTTCAAAAATCATGGCAAATTTCAGAGGAAAACTTCTATAATGAAGGTATTAGAGGATCTTGCAGTATGCTTAACAACATGTAAACATCTGAAATTAAATAACAAGGATTTTTCTGGGCATTGACTGAGAAATCGGAGCTAATTGAAGACCAAGGTGCGGTGCACTTCATTTTGTTTTCGTAATCTTATTTTTCTGAGGTGGATTATACACCTTATACGCATTCGAATAAAGTCATTTGTCTGAAACAGTTTTCTTTCACAATAATTCTCAGAAAAACAACTTAAGAAGAAAAGTTAGAATGAAAATAAGTACTATTTAATGAGATGACCGAGATGAGCGAAAAAAACAACTTTAAGAGTACAAATCAGATTTTTCCTTAATGATGTCACCATCTTCATACGAAGCGCATCAATAGAGATGTCTTGGTGTTCAAAGATAACAAAAGAACATCAAAAACACAAGAATGATAATTATGAATGCACAAGAAGGTTTATTGCTTTGAATATTGTTTTAATAATATTCATATGGAAATATATAACTTTCCGCTTGTGACTTTCAGTGGGGGATAATGAGCCTGCATTAAGAACTAAGATCATCCAGTCCGATGAGGGATAGGATTGGATGGCTTCATTTCTCTTCGAGTTTCTGGGGGTCCATATTTCAGAGTTGAGGAAAGATTTTAATATTTAAAACTTCATTTGATAAGATTTGGGAAAATTATGGCTAAATAATTAGATAATGTTAAACTTAGTGAAACTCTCCAAGTTTGAATTTTGGGAATAATGCCAATTTGGGTGAACAGATTTAGATGAAACTTAAATATGAAAAACACAATAAAAGCATACGTTAATATAATACCCAGTTTGTTTTCTTACTATTTACAATATATAGTTCGCTTCAGTGGTGAAACAATAAATTCTGACCCCCAACAGATTGCCGAACGGCCCCCACGTGATCTTTAACAGTCATTACATAGTAAAAAAACAGAGCTATGATGTTCTATAAAAATATTAACAGCCATTACAAATCGGGGGCCCTCCTCTGCGGTATGGCAGATTCGCCACTGGTTCGCTTTTCCATTCTTATTGCATCAATGATTTGTTGTTCGTAAATCGTTCGGCTATAAAAGGAAAGTCTATGTAAAATAGCAGTTGTTACTCAAATTAATAAGGGGATAATAACAATAATTGTAATAAAGTTAGCGTAAGACAACAGTTGTTACTCCATGAAGGTGGCTGATATATAGTAACTTCATTCCTTAATTCTGCTCTCCCGAAATTAAGCATATTTTATTGTCACGTGCTGCTTAAGGAATCATGTGGCATGCATGTTTGCTTACAGCTATTCGCCATCGCTGAAATGAATAAATAGCTGAGTTAACTAATTAACTGGCTCCGCATTAAACGGTATCATAATCAACAGCCACCTGCTTCAATCTCAGGTAAAGGCGACCAAGTGAAGGAAACTCAGTCCACAATATCATAATTACGATTTTTGATATCAAAAAGAAAATCCACCATGGATGTCTAGACCACTAATAAGGAATTTTTATCATGTTGCCAGCGAATTTATTCAAGTACCACGAACCAAATATTTACTTAAAAATTCCAGGTATACTTTTCGACAGTAGGATTTGTATGAGAAACTAGATGACACGGTAGTTTTGCTACTATATTCCCGTGCTTCGGTTCTTTTTGCAGCTGTAGTTAGCGTAATAACCGAGTCATTCTCACTTTCAGCATTCATGTACTCTGTTCTGTTCGTATATTCTCTGAAAACTGAGAAATAATTAAAAAATGTATCTCGTAGTGGATACGATGCCAATGCCAGTTGTATCTGAGACTGGAGCAAGAAGAAAGAATGCATATTGAAAAGTTGGATTCCGTCAATGAAATACGGGAACCTGCCTGTATGAAAAAAGATGTGTAAATCAATGGAATACTGCATAACTTTTGGATACATATCTACCTATGTATCGGAAAGTTATATTAATAGTACTGTATTTTGTGTTCTTAGAATACTGTTTATAGAACTTCCTCTGAAGAACAGGAAGATCTATATCCTTCCTAAAACCTCATTTTAGGAAGACATAAATCTGTTGGAAAGATTGCAGAGAAAAGTAGCCAGCTTAGTTGTAGAAAAAAAAAAAAAAAAAAATATATATATATATATATATATATATACTGTACTTCATATATTCCTACCAAGAAGGTTAGGGGTACTGTAAATTACAATCTCTAGAAAATAGGAATCTGTGTAGTGACCGAATTTAAGTGTACAAAGCTTTAATTGTCTCGAAGCAAAATTAAAAACAAGCAAGTTAATGATGATGGCTGTTGTTGCGCGTTAAGGACTAGAGCAGCAAAGGCAGTGAGATGTTAAGTATACTGCGTCTGTATTTGCTTGCCTTCTTCCTTCGACTGGAATTGGTAAAGTGTAAAGTGTATTGATGTCTAGCGGCACCAGGAGTTTCTCGCATCTCCGCGTTGCTTTCATTGTTGGTGTACCAGTTCGCTGGGAAGGCCAGAGATTTAAAAGTGTGTGGATTTTGTATATGTGTAGTGTTATATGTCGTTGTTCTTCTGGCCATTTAGCCGCTGGACCCCTGCTGAAGCCCAACGTTGCCCGCACTTTTCCCAGTGAAGGCAGACCAGACCCACTAGTTTGTAGAATTAATTCACTCTGGCAGGCCCTACCACCTAGTTTCCTGAGATTTCAGTGGCTAGGGCCTTACAAAAAAAAAAAAAAAAAAACCTGGAATCGCTGGGTTGGTGGCCAAAATTCAATGAACAGGGTGCCATTTGCACGATTAAATTTGGACATGTAGGTCGTGCGCTAATGTATAGGTAGAGTGGGGGGGGTTGAAAACTAGGGGAAGACAGAAATGGAGACGATAGTGAAGACGTCCTCAGGTGGTCAGTGGGGCATGGGCATGCCCCACAGACCACCTGAGGATGAGGAGAGGAGAGACGGAAAAGAGAGGGACGGCAGGGAGGATTTTTTTTTCATTCCATTTATTTACACACACAATTTTATGTACATTCTCATGATATAAACAATTTATATAAAAGATTATACACAGTTTTATGGACATTATCATATATATATATATATATATATATCCATTCTATATAATGGTAATCAAGGTACTGCGTGTGTGTTCTTATATCGGGATGGCTCCTAGGCGTTAGCCCATCTCCACCTTTGTACTCTGTTATGGTGTAGAAACTATGCCACCAGGTTGCAGCCAACACATGGGAGGCTGCTGCCTGGGGCCCATCCGTATCACCAGGCCTGGGTCAACAGTCATCCCGTACCGGTGTAATTACCACCGAAAATCTCGCACCCGCCAGAGGTAGTGCGATACTGGCAGGTGCCTGCAATCCCGCTCGCAGGTTGCCCATACCTGAGAGCCAGCAAAAAGAAAAAAAAAACAACAACTAGTAGTTATATACATTTATCGTCTGAGTATCTCGACCAAACACTCCTGTTCTTAAGAGATATGTAATTTTGGTCCCGAGTCACCAGGACCAACCACTCCAAGGCTAGGAGGATGTTCTGCCAAAACAATTGTAACAATTATATTAGCATATATACATGTTTTCCTAAGGTCTTAGTCTTTTTCACCACAGTTCGAATGTTCTCAGTACATTTTCTTATTTTCAAATGAAGTCACAAGTTGAACTGTCCAGTTTGATTTCATTCAAGAAAGAAGTCAGTCCCAGTAGTCTTCTCCGTTCTGTGCCAGTCTAAGTCTTAAAAACTCTTCTTCAGGTGGCTCTCTTCTAGTTGTTGAAGACTTCTAATTATTGTATTCTCTTTTTCCCGAGAATCCTAACTTGTGTATGATTTTGAATTCCAATGACAGTCCATAGGTAAGCAAATGGAGTATTTTCACTTACAACAGTTCTCGTTGTGAAAAACACATTTCATTAAGTGCATGTAGTTTTCAAGTGTATGTGTGTTATAGTTCGTATCTATATGGTCACAAATCTAGATGTCACTTAAGACCACACAAGGTCACTAGGTATAACTGCATAAGTTTCAGAAGAAGTTATGCTTGTAAACTATGTTTCCATCTAGTTCCTCAGTTTTTAATTTTAGGTATCACGCCCCAGAACCAATCAACATCCGTTAGAGAATCCTGTTAACACCTGAGGGTCCCTGTATATCCTTCCATTAGAGTTCTATCCAAGCATCCGATCTGCGACTTCCAACCAGCTGAGAAACTAATCAAATAATCTTAGTATATGTTTCTTTAATAATTCATCTGTACCTCCTACATCTAATTTCCTCGAGGGTGAAGGGATCTTATTTCTAGTCTTCTTTTAAAAACAGTCACTGAAAATGTCTGTAAAGCATTAAAATTCCTACTGCTTTCGACCAAGGGACTTACGTTATCCTCTGTCAGATCCGGTACACTGCTAAACAACCTTATACGTGCCTGAAGATACTGTGGGCAGTTGAATAAAACATGAGACCAAGTTTCCACACCCCCACAAGTGCAGTAAGGGTCTGGCTCAAGTCCACGTTCATGTAACTTAGCTCTGAGGGAGCCATGTCCCGTTAATAAGTACGATGTATTCATCGAAGGAGCAAACCAAGGATTTATTTCCTAGGCGGCAGTAAAGTCCACTTTGGTTATAAATTTCCTCGTAACTATTCCATGTTCGCTGGCATTCCACCGATCCTACCACACAGATGTCAGATGTTTCCACAATAGTCTGCGCGGGTGGTATCATCACCGTCCTCCCCACGCCGGGTGGAAAAGGCCCGGGTTCGAATCCCGTCGATGACGCCAGAAACTTTAATGGGCTTTTTTCACACCGTGGCTTAGTTATTCGGTCTCAGGCGTAGATAGCAAGGTTTTTCTCCCAGAAACTTGGATTTTTCGTCCAGCAAACAGACAAATCGACCATAGAATACACGCAATTAACAGATATAAGACACAGCGCGGCAGATGAATTTAATTATTCGGGTGGCCTAAATATAATAGTTTAGATGTTCCCACAACCTTTTCTTCTCTTGTCTGACCTCGTTCACTGGATCAGATGTTATTCCCATTAGTTCCAAAGCCAAACCTTTCCTAAGCCGACCTGTCATCCCCTTAAATATGATATACAGATCCAAGGGAATGGTTCCTGCTAAGACTTGTAATGCGTTGTTTGATACAGTTCTAGGGGAATTTAAAACAGATAATAACACGAATCTTTGAAGAGAAATAAGTTTAATTTTCATTTTAACCGTTATGACCCTATGATACCAAATGGTTCCGCATATGAGACTATTGGCAGAAATATTGTTTTATAATATAAAACCAAGATCCTTTTACTAAGTCCCCATTCTTTCCTTGATATTCTTATTATTGAGGCAGTAAAATTCCTTATTTTATCTCTTAGTTTACATACATGTAACAGAAAGCTTAATTTTTTATCGATTAGGATGCCTAAATATTTGTTCTGGGATATATACGGGATTTGAGAGTTGTCTATCAAGATCTTAGGAGGTCGATTATAGTTAAAATGAGCTTTGAAGGTCATAAAGTTGGTCTTTGTTGGTGATATTTTTAGTTTGTTAAGTTTAGTCCATACAAATAGATCATTTAATATAATTTGCATTTTTTTTCCTCGAGTATCCTCCTCGAACGGCCTAAACAGCAATTACTAAGTCTTCGGAGTAAGCGATTTTCATAGCCTCCTCGTGGTGTTTTGTCATCCACTGATCTAAGACTGCGTTCCAGAAGAGAGGCCCTAGTACCGACCCCTGAGGGCATCCTCTGGAAACGGTAGCTGAATACACTAGGTGTTTTGCACAAATTCTAATGGATCTGTCCTGGAAGTAGGACCTGATGAATCTATAAGTATAGTCGTCACATCTTCCCAAGCACGATGACATGAGGGCACTCTCCCACCATACAGTGTCAAAAGACCCCTCAAAGTCAACAAACAATCCCAACAGGTACTTAGCTTGGGAATTTTCCACATAGTTCTTGAGGGTGGCAACGGCATCTTCTGTTGAAGAACCTTTTTTTAAACCCGACCTGATTAATTGAACATAGATGGTTATCTTGTAACGTTTTTGTATTCTTGGAGAGAGGAGCCTTTCAAAAAGTTTCCCCAAGTTTGCCAATAGGGAGATTGGTCTGTATGCACTGGGATTAGAAAAGGGAGGAGAGGAGACAGGAAATTGCCTCCTCCACTGGGGAAGGGGTTTTAGAGTGAATCGAGTCAGGGTGCTCGATTCAGATCGCCAATAAGGCGTTTGGCAGCAAGCTGCAGTATCCAAGTCCAAAGGTTTCTGTCCGGTCTCAGCAGGGGTCCGGACCAGTGTTGCTGTCTTTCGTGAAACATAGGTCTCGTCCGTGTTATCTTCAAAGTCAGCTGTAGGGTTGTACATCATTTTCAGTTGTTCAAGTCTGAGTCACGTTCAGTTCTGCCAGGTTGGGCTTCTTGTTTCTCAGTCCAGCAGGATCTAGTCTGGTTGTTATGTTTAGTGTGGGTTAGCCACACAGTACTGTTATTGGTTGTACCTCATTATGCGTCATCCCTAGTTTGTTGTTATCTGGTTTGCATGTCGGGTTTCTCCCAATTTCACTGTGGTTTGATTCCTTAGTTCGCTTGTTGGGCATGCAGGGTTCGGCGTCTCACGAATAACTCCTGCGCGTATTCAGTGAAGGCTATGTATGCCGCCTTTCATTCTAGGAGGTGTTGCTCCTGGCCTTTGGGAGAGTATTGTATTCTTGTTACCATTTGGAAAAGGAGGTCATCATATTGGTGGCAATTAAACATGAGGTGCTGCCAGGTTTCTTGCTTGCCGCAGATACAGCTAGGATCGTTTGTTATTCCAAGTGTAGTCAATTTTACTTTGAAGGCACCATGCCTGGTTAACAAGTAGATCGCAAATAGACCCGGTGAATACCAGGTCGGTATCTTCGGCTGGAATCTGTCGACATGGGGGGAAGAATTTTTTGGCATACTCCACGAGCTTACCCTTGGTAAGCTCGTGGAGTATGCCTCTCCTTCCCACCTCTAGGTCAAGGGGGGAGGGAATTGGTAGTTGGTAGAATCTCCATTCTCCCCACGCGGGATGGAAAAGACCTGTGTTTGAATCCCCTCGAGGATGGCCTAAGTTGTTGATGTGCCTAAAAAGCCCTATGACAACCAACAATCACAACCGTGAGGATAGCATGGTTTTTTCTCCTGGAAACTTGGGTTTTTCGTACAGCAAATAAGCAAATCAACCACAGAATATACACAATTTTCAGACATAATATATACAGCACAATATGGCCTGAGTTGGTGATGCGCCTAAAACTCTACAACAGACAAACAAATAAACTTCTGATATAATTCAGCCGAAGTTATATATCGCAAAAAAGTATATAAAACCGTCCATTCGCATGTTTGCTGGTTGAAAATCCCGAGTTTCCCGGGGATAAAATCATGAAATGAGTCTCTTTTCTTCCAAGACCAACTAATTCGTTCTCCCTTCCAATGAAATTCGAATTAGGCCTTTTTCATACAGTGGGCAAGAAGTGTTTACGTAACCACTATTCTCGCCATAAAGGCTGCAAGTTAATGGAACTTGCTGCGAACTTTATCAGCGGGCGTTACAATACGCCTCCCATTGCACTATTTCCTTTCGGTTCCAAAATGACTAAATTAAATTTTTTTTCTCCTAATCTCATATGCTCTTCTCCACCCTGTTCATTTTTATTCTTTTGTTCCTCTCTCTTTTATGTACTGAACTTTATGTATTTCACGCATTCCTTCTTATTATTATTTGTATTAAAAACTCGACTGAATTTCTAGAAAGAATCGTCAAAAAATCTCTTTCCAGATGCTGCACCCAATTCTAAGACATTGTGAGAAATTTGCATACCTCATTATACATCTTGTACACACAGAGAAGCAGCCAACTGTAGTGTAATAAAGGCTGTGAGTGGACGCTGATTGAACGCTTGGTTTTCTACAACGCCATCTGGCCAAACAGCTGAGCACAGCATTATGGTACAGCAAATTAATAAAGCAACGAGCGGTAAGTTATGAAAGGTAGTTGTGAACTAAAATTACTTTCAGAGTTTGGTTCGGTAAATTGAACGAACCGATTTAATCTTCTAATGTTATACTCAGCGAATTTTCTGCTTTAAAATTAAAAATAAATTATCTATCCGCTGCGCTTAATCTTGGAGGTCTGACAGGGATTTATAAGATTATCTTTAAACAATGTCACGTCGACAGGAATTACTTTGGTTCTTAACTAAGGTGATAAGGTTAGAAAATGAAATATAATGCGCAAAATACATGCGCAGCATCCTGAATAAATTTATTTTAATTTACTTTTACTGCTACCAATTCGAAAATCGGATTATGGCAAAATAACGTAACTGTCATAAAGTGCGAAAATAAATTAAAATTAATGACGGTTTCATTATCAAAGTGAGTTAATAGTTAGATGAATATTTGACGATAATTCACAACACTGTTTCTTGAAGTAGCGCTGTCAGCGGTCGAGTTAGAATTCACGGTTGGTTACTACAGTAGAACGTCGCTTATCCGAACAGTCAATTATTCGACCCCCCCCCCCCAAATTACAGTATCTACTTTTAGTGCTCTGGTTGTTATACTGGAATATTACTCCTGCTGCTTAATGCATTTGAAAGCCCATTCACGCGGAGGCCTGCACTGCGCTAGAAACTGTAATGGCATGGTGTGAGTAAAAGTCTGAATGCAGTTCTACGGAGATATTTCTATTATTATTATTTCTCTTTATATTATTTCTCCCTGATTGGGGGTTCCATCTGATGACGGATATTGCTACCAAGCACGCAGGGTGGTTGTTTTTATGTCTGGTGTTACTGTTGGTCGAGGAACTCTCTGACTATCCTACAGGTGTTCAATATTGCAACTTTCTGGAGTTCCTTGTAGGTGTTCACTAGAAGACCTACTGCTGCTAGGCTTTATGTAGGGTCTTTGGCACCATACCTGTGGTTGGTACGATGATCGGGATGGTCGTTACTTGTTGCATATGCCACATCTCTTTGATCTCCTGTCTTAGGTTCGTGTACTTCCTGATTTTTTCCCCATCGGTTATCTGCAGGTTGCCAGTGTTGGGTACCGCTGTGTCAATCAGATAGGTAGCTTTTTCCTTCTTGTCCACAAGGGTTATGTCAGGTCTGTTGTGCGGGATTGTCCTATCCGTTATTATGGTGCGGTCCCAGTACAGCTTGTGGGTTGGGGTCTCTAGTACTGCCTGGGGTTCGTAATTGTAGTACGGTACACTTTCTTAGAATTTTTGGTATTTTCTAAACAGGCAAACTGATCATAGAATAAAGGCAAATTACACACACGATAGACTAACGTCACCTGACTCACGCATCAGTATTAATATTAGTATTAGCAACATGATGTAGGGAAACAGCTTATTCAGCATTAGCAAAAAAAAAAAAAAAAAAAAACCCTACTTCATTTGCTCATTCCTGCCAATAATTTATTTAAAAAATTCACCTCCGTAACACCAGGCGAAAATTAATGCCTACAACTGATTATTCTTTAACTGAATGCAAAATTTTTCCACATCTAATTGGCAATCATCCTTTTCAATTTAAATTTATGTCTGTGGGTCATCTGAGAAAGAGTAAGGATGCCGTCAGCATTTAGTTTACTTAACCCTTTTAAACATTTAAATTACCTCCATTCCTGTTCATAACTTTGGCAAATTCTTCATTAGACGTAACTTTACGCGAAGCACTGGTAAAAATATGTTTGTTCGATCCGATCAAAACTAGGTGGCTTGCGAATGTCATTTTTCTTTACAGGTACAAGATTTATGTTGGAGAGCCTAATCTTAGTTTCGTAATGAATGGTTTCCTTTTTTCGTAACGTTGGGCTGACCCACTCGCACATAAAGCCAGTAAAGGATCCCGATAACTTTGACATCTCCGCAGATGTGTCAATTATAAGCATATAAATGTTCTTGTTTATATTCCGGCGCAACTACCAGATCAGTGGAGTTTACAATAAATCATCAATACAAACATCGTATTTAGCAGTCACGGGCTTGAACCCTGGTTCACTTAAAGAGCGGGTGCTATTGTACTCTCGCTCCTGACCACTCGTCTACGTCAGGCCTTTATTGTACTGTCCTTGCGGGAAGCACAGTAGTTATAATCATCATCCTACAACACCATCTGGAAAAGGTCTAGGTTCGAATCCTGTTAATGACGCAAGGAACTTTCATGGACCTTTTTTCACACAGTGGCCGAGTCTCAGGAGTGGATAGCAAGGTTTTTTTCTCTGAATTTCGGGAGGTTTTGTCTCCAGCATTTAAAAATTTCAATACTTAGAATATTTTAGGAATCTTTGTGTTTCTAATTGAATTTTCATGTCAATGAGTGATTTTCTCATAAATCATGAATTATCACATTTTCAGTATATGTTTCTTGGTCCCTGAAAATCTTTTATGATCAATCAGTCTTCTCCCCCCCCCCCCCCCCCCACAGTAACGCGCCTGAAATGTAACGCACTGCGTACATTAAATTGTATTTATTTACATTGCTTAATCTTTTTGTTGTGTGTCTTTCGCATCCATACGTTTGTTTTGAAAACTCTTTCTTTAAACAAGCCATAAAAAACATATATGAATAAATGGAATAAAAACAAGACCTAGTAGTTAAGAAATTACAATAAATCAAGAAGCATTTACTATCTTCAAACAACCTGCGGACCTATACTGAAATAGGAAAAATTTCCATGCCTACCATGTTGGATGACAAATAAGACGAAAGGATTATTAAATACCAGTGGCTCAGTGAATAATCCAGATTTCCTGTTAACAGAATAAGCAGCGTTCTTTACTGCGCAACTTACTTTGAAGAGACGCACATGGAGGCTGTTTCCTAGGTAACGCACGGTCTCCACTTGGAACGAGAAGTATGGCTTGAACAGGTTTAACGCCAAAAGCTAGCAGTAATCCGGAAATTTGATTTGGCTAAAAGACTGAAGCGCATATTTTTATTTATTTTGTGTGTGTGTGTTGTTACTGCATAGATGTATGCAAAACGAGGTGTTTGATTGCTTGAGTTAATTCCTTGAGACTTTCTATCTGCATGAATGACGAAATCCATCGTTTCAAATGCTTAGTACGTTCCTCTTTTGTTTATAATGCTAGTTTTGTATTGTATACTTGATCGATTTCTATCAGAAAAGTATTCTTCCATGGAAAAAAAAGCTTCCTCATACTCAAAAAGCATTTTAGCATACTTGTAAGCCTTTTGGAAGGTTTTAGTTGTCAACTGAGAGTTATATGACTGTGTAGTGTTGCATGTCAATGAGTACATTACACACAGGATAATTCATAATAAATGAATAAAGAGAGAGAAAGAAAATATCGTAAACAAGCGCCCATGTTCGTCCAACTCTAACCTATTTTTGACAAAGTACATTATGAATTCTTTATGGTTTGTTGAAGCATAAAACCAGGACGTACCAGAAGAAAAAAGCTCAATAGCACGTTAGCTTTATAGTTTTCTACAAAACAAGAATGTACATTAAATGACTTTCTTTTCTTTTATTTATTTATTTATCTTTTTTTTGCTGAAGCCTCTGTTTCAGCAAAAAAAAATCTCACGCAAAAGTGGCATACACTCAGCTTCTATCAGAATTCACATAAGCATATTGTGATGATGATTTTCATCACTGTAGGTGATCAGCCAATTGCGATTACATGCATCTTAAGTCAAGTCAATGGTCCCAATTTCAGCGGGACACCTGATTTTCAAAAACAAATCTTGCTATATGTTTATCGTAATCAATTAATTCTTTCAATTACGCATTCTAACGTGATAACTGAGGAAACCTTAAGTGTGATGAACGAATGGATGTTGTATAGCTCTAAGTCTCCTTTCTTAGATCAAGATTGGGGAATTACTAGCAAAAGAACGTTGTCTACAGGAAACATTACAAGTGAAAAGGATAGAGGTTTGCTTTCTATAAAGCCAACAATAAACGTAAATATTTCCATAACTAAAAATAACATCAGGGTTTAAAGAACCACATGATTTTTTTTTATTTGAGCGTATAATCTTAAGCAGCAATTTGACTACGGAATCCTGAACAAACAGATTACTATTAAACAGAGTTCTCCAATCTGGTCGCCCCAATCGATCTTCCACGCATACTTTTCATTATTCTCTCTTAGCGACTCTATTCAGGGAAATCTTTACGAAGATAACAAACCATATTAAAAAAAAAAAAAAAAAAAAAAACCAACCAATGTTACGTTATTTTAAATCTTTTTCCTTTACATCCAGTCCGCCTACGTTAATTGTTTTCTTTTTTAGTTTGTGTACTTTCTTTCAAAGCCGAGTGGGCTGTTCATACGAATAATTCTACATAAAGAGAGTCTTAAACGAAGTAAACATGTACTACGAGAAGTTTACTGAAGCAGAAAAAAAATTATCGGATCAAAAGGCCCATGGAAATTTTTAAGTTAAATTTTTGATAAAATAATGATCTTATTGTTTTCGTATTACAAAGAAAATTGAACCCCTTTGTTTACTTAATGAAACTATAAAACTTATCGTGAATTATAAACAATTTAAACATCTTAATTGTATTATCATAGTATTTTTTACAGTGTATTGTAAAACAAGTAACAAATTTGTGTGGTTGCTTTAAGAATATTAATTTTATTTTTATTTTTAAGAATATTATTATTAATTTTAATTGCTTATTATTGTGACAAGAAACTTGATAGTTTCTGGAGTTTGTTGTCAGCAACCATTATTGGGCTGCGTTTAATCACTGTACCTTTCCCAATGCCATACGTATTATTTTTGTAGAGTCTGTGCCAAGTTTTAGTCATAAACATGCCCGAATGAACTGTAACTGGATCAACCCTTTTTTCCTCACTTTTCACTATTTTTTCCGAATCTCGCTCCACGCTTGTTAGACATCAACTGGCTCAGCGTCATTTGTACTTTCGAAGTGCAGTGTTGGATAACCGCCATCTACAAAATTTTTGTCAAAATATTATCCTTGAAAAACCCGCACGCTTTGTAATCATCTGATAATCGCCTTGGCAGCTACACAGGCTGTTGGGAGCATGTTCAAACGCATTTGAGCTGATCCCCCTCAAATTCCTTTATCATATTTTAATGTCCTCTACACTGTTAAGTCATCTCCCTTTCCGAGTGGTATGATATGCTTTTGAGGAATAAGAAGTAGTCTTGGGGGGAATAATTCAATAAAGTAAGTTGGGTTTCTGCGCTTTGCCAAAAACTTCGTACACTTCTCTGACCTATGTGGTCTCGCCGAAATATAGATAAAACTTTCTAATTATTACCTGAAAGTAACCGCAACTCATCCTGCTGTCGATGTGTGAACTATCTGCTGATCAGCTTTGCGTATTTCCATATCCAATGCACTTTACTCCAATCAGAGTGGCTTTTGATAGTGGTAGTGTATAAGGGTTGCCAAATTCATTATTTATTATTAAATATTGAACGCTCGGTGCCTTTCGCAAGTGCCGCCCTAAGGCGATGACCTCCTTGCTTCACCTTTCGGCTCGATCGTGTAAATTTGCCAGTTTTATTAATAACTCCACAGTAAGCTAAAATAAATCGATAAATATTGATTTATTTTACAAATAGCAACGAGATGGAGAAAAATTGCGTTGCGTATAATAAAACAAAATTTATATAAAATTTTCTTAAATGCCCCAAACAGGAAACCTCGAGGGAGCCCAGCGAAATAAAAATATTCAAGAAAATACATATACAGTAAAACGCTTCGAAATCGATTCTTTTTCTTTAATATTTGTGCGAAAACTTTGTCATATAAACATTTTTAAGAACGTCAAGAGAACACCTTTTTAGGCCAGTGGTATGACTTCAGGACAGCTTACCAGTAATATTCTATCGGAAAGAAGAATATTAATTAAAAATAAATCTGAAAGCTCCATCTCCATTGAAATAGTGTACATATTTCCATGTTGAAAGCATACTTAGTCGTCCGTAAGTGTATGGCGATCTACCCATATGCAGTACTTTGTTGGCGCACTATGACCATAGTTGCCGATGCGCCTAATAAATTCCGAAACAAACAAACAAACAAGTAGTACTTTGCATTTGTCAATGTTAAACTTCAGTTGCCACTTCTCAGCCCGTCTGCCCAAATTTTCTGAATCCTGTTGCAGCAGCACACTGCCATTACTGTCATTAACAACCCTGCCAACCTTTGTATCATCTGCAAACTTCGACACTAAACCTGATATACCTTCATCAATATCATTAATAAATATACAAAACAACAGTGGGTCCAATACCGAACCCTTGGCACTAATAACATTAGTCCACTAAGAGCAGCGTCCATTGATTACCACTCTATCTTCTCCCACTCAACTACTCTTATCCATTGTAGCAACTTACCCTTAATAGCACGCTGCTTCAATTTGTACAGTAGTCTTCCATGCGCAACAGTGTCAAAAGCTTTCCTGAAATCCAAATACATGATATCAAAATTATTTTTTGCATCCAGTTCCTTTGTAACCACATCATAATATCCTATCAAATTTGTCAGACAACACTTTCCCTCAACAAACGCATGCTATGTATGAATTACACTGGTGTGCAAAACTTAAAGACCAGTCAGGTTTTCACCTGTAGCTTCTTGTTGGAGTGGCCTGGATATGGGAAAAGCACACAACAACGGAAACAAAACGGTACAGAGGGGCTTTATTCAAAAATGGCAACATAGCACTGGCTGCCATGATACAGATGCATCACTGCCAAATATGGAACAAAGTAAAGAGGTGGTCCCAGTAGGAGATATGGCCACCACTAATGTCAATGCAGGCTTTTCACCGCCTGTCCATACTTAGATCAATGTTGTTGATAAGTTGTTGCGGTAAAATCGCCCATTCCTCTGTCAGCGCCATCTTCAGCTGGTGAACATTTTCTGGTGGGTGTGGACGTGTCGCTAGGCGTCTTCCCAGAACGTCCCATATGTGTTAGATGGGATTTAGTTCGATAGAACGGGCAGGCCAATCCATACGAACAATGTCCTCACTTTCCAAAAGCATATCAACAGCTGCAGTGCTATGGAGTGTGGCTTTATCATCCAAAAACTGAACTCGGGGGCCAATGGCACCTCGGAACAGACGCACATGGGGAAGGATTACCTCAGTACAGTAGCGTGCATCGGTTACAGTACCGCCTTCCAGTATCTAGAGTTGTGTACGTCCATCCAAGATAACGCCTCCCCAGACAAGAACACCTCGGCTGTCATATCGATCCCTTTTAGTGATGTTTGCTGGGTGATACCGTGTGCCAACCTCTCACCAGATTAGCTGATGTCCAGAATCGATGCTGAACTGTAGTAAAGAGTACCTTTACTAAAGAGAGTGTTACCCCATTGCGTTGCTCTCCAGTCCTTGTGTTCGATGCACCATTGTAAACGGTGTCTCCGATGGGTAGGTGTTAAAGGGACACAGCGTACTGGCCGTCGGGCAAACAGTCCACCTTTGTGGTGTCGCCTGGCCACAGTAAACTGCGATTTCCTGTGTAGCTGGTTTACAATGGATCCCGCTCTCTGGTGTCGGTCCCTCTTGGCCTGTAGGTGTATACATAGCAGTCATCGTTGGGCGTTGATTTTCGTGGATAACCACCACTGGTCCTTCGAACAGCTGTGCTTGTCGTTCTGAAGGCCGACCACGCACGTGAGACGATGCTATGGGCAATACCGAACTCTGTAGCCACAGACCTCCTTGCATTTCGACCTTCCTCGAGCTTCCCAATTATTCGACCCCGGGTAAAGCCATCCAGATGTTGTCTGCTGGCCATTTCGTTGTCTGTAGCACTGTGTGAAACCAATCGTGATGTTTGCACTGTGTGAAAACAATCGTGGTCACCATTCGGTAATTTGCACATAACTGCTGCTTTTATCTGTTTATGTGAGCCCTCTCTCATCACGATTCAAATTTTTGCATGTGCACCAGCTTTCTACTGAACGGCCACAGTTATGCTAAATAAGTCCTTGCTGTTATGATTCGAATGATATCATTCTGTTATCTCATACGACTACATTACTGGAATGATATAAGTGAATTCTACCCATTCGGTTATTTCATTCGTATCACTGAACTGACGTATAAAAAACATTATGGAAATCCTATTGTCTCGAAACTTCTTACTAAACACGTTGGACAGACAACTTGTGTAATCGAGATCCGCTAATATTAGCGGGTCTCGATTACAAATCTGCCCAACATGTCTCGTATCACTGAAATGATATAATCGAATTATAGCCATTTAGTTATTTCATTCGAATGATATTATCCAAACGATTAGGCAGTTAGTGACAGCTAATCATTGATTATCGATTGATTTCCATAATCAATCGATTATGGAAATAACAATTATGCCCATCACTAGTATTTTCTAGTTAACCCACACCTTATTTTAATTATTGACTTTCGGATTATTTAGCTGAGCGTATACAAATCAGTGACGAAAATTTTCTGTGAAGCTGAAAGAAAACAACTTTGCTTTATTCAGCAAGAATAACAAGAATAAAATCCGCTACCACTATTTAAACAAAAATAGGGAAAAAAAGTGACAAAGTATTCGCTTCTGGTAAAACACAAATATCTGGAACTTCCGATTCAGCGGAAATTTTCGCTTTAAACCCGTATTTCTTAGGCACCTCGAGATATAAGAAAGCGAAGACATATTAAAGAGAAGCCATTTGATCAGCGAGAACGGGAAAAAAAAAAATTCTTTCCACCAACGCACTCTGCTAGCGTAGCCGACTTCGCTTTCGGCGATAATATAATTGCTCGCAGATAGTGAGTCTCAAAGTGTCAAATGACACTACCGTTTCCACGGGTACCGGGGAAGAGCCGCGGCTGCGGAACTGTATCGATTACCAAGAAGCCAAGGGTAAATGAGGCTTTGATATGATCCACGGTCCATGGAGGGGCGAGTACTGTATAGTGACGCACGGAGGATAATGGACGGGATGTGTAGGTAGGGGAAAGAATAGAGGAAGAGCGACTAGAGTTTATTTAGACTGACTGATGGACTGTCTTCCGTACACTTCACTACTGACTAATGTAGAAATGGGGGGGGGGCTGCGGCAAACCTCGGCGGTAGGCCATAATGCTCCCTTTATCTCCCGCATGGTTTAGTGAGAAAATTCAGTGAAATAAGAGAAGCAACGTATTTGCGGTGTTTTAAAATAATATGCGATAATACGTCTTCAGACTTTAAAAGTTCGCTTTATTGCCTCTCTTGGTTTCTTCTTCAATTAACGCAGAAAAAACAAAGGGTAGATCAGAATGTAGGAACATAAGGTGTAAAAGCTGTTGCAGTGGACTTGGAAGAAGTAATTAGTAACCATAATAAAACACCTTTTCAGAGAATTAAAAAGATTCTCTGCTCTAATTTAATTATAGCGAAAATTTGCCTTTTCACTTACTGTTGTTTGTATCCGAGCAACGTAATTTTAACGAAATAAAATTTCATTTTCCGCTTGAAAAACGCAGAAGCAAGAAAGCCTGAAATTAATAATCTGCCATCTGTAAAAACACACAGTTGGCTGGCTATTTCTCCCTCCTTCTACCATATTTCCCGACCCACTTTGCTTTTTTGTATGCAGTATTACATAGATTCTGCGCATTTAAAAAAAAAAAATGTTCTCCATTAATTTCACAGATAAAATGCTATCATCTCGTGTTAAACACGGTAAAACCGAGGAGTTAAATTCGGAATCTAAGTCAGCCGCAGATACCAATAATGGTATTATAAATGAGCCTAATAAGAAAAAAAAAAAAAAAGTGATGGAATGATTAATTTAAAATGGGACCAATCCTGCAGTTATTATTTAATTTTTTCATACATATCTCATAGGACACCCATATACCGTATATTGTAGCTGAAGCACTGGATTCATGTTTGTTGCCGTGTGCTAATTGGAGGAATGAATTAGGAAATATGGCGGATGCGCAGAAACGAAATATTCTCAATTCGCCAATAAAAGTTCTTGCGTTTTGTTAGCTTTTTTTGTAATCAGGTAACTAAATGCAAAATTACTGTCTTTGCTTATTATATTAATCACTGTAAACATTTTGAATACGTGTTCTTTTTCAATTGTCTTTAAAAATGCAGCAAGAATAAGTAAGTGCATTAGGAAAGCGTTGCCGGTATAAGTATACTGAGATTGCTCAACGTTTTAAATCAGAGCCTGAAATACGTGTTGCATTTCACGCTCTGTTCATTTTACGTTATAATCAATAGCGTATATTATCACAACGCAACATAATATTCACTCTACGTTTATAAAAAACGAGGAGTGAATAGTACGTTGTGAAGTAAAGGCTGTTATTTTTTTATATTTATTAGTTAATCAAGTAGTAATTAATTGGAAACAAGTTAGTTGCATATTTACTCTTTCACTTCTATTAATAAAATAAAAAGAAACAGTTAATTTAAGAAATAATAATGTAATGCACCTGAAATTTGGCGCACTGCGTACAACACCTAATTCATATAATACAGTGTATGATGCCGGTTACATGAGCTTTCTTGATGGAAGGCCGAATAGCCGAACTTTTACTGTAAAAATGAAAGATGTTTCCGAAGTTCTAGTTACTCGTAAAGGAAAAGTCAGATTGACACCAAATTTCCAGGCATGTTTTGCAGGTTTCCAGAAGGTTTTAGACCCAATTCCGATTCGATAGCTCTTGTTCCCACATACAGAAATGTTGCTGTAATAAACCTTGAAGAGCAGCCCCGATTCTTTAATTAGAATATTTTAAATAAATCTCCGATTCTTTTCGGGATTTATTTAGAATATTCTTAAGGACCTTTACCAAAGTTCTTTACAAAGTCCATAGGTTAATCCCTTTTCCCTATGCACCTGTCTACCCTTACGAAATATTGCTACGTAAATCCCAGCTCATGGCTACTCATCATATGAACACATTTGGTAAACTTTAGACAAACAAACCTTGGGTACAGCATAGAAGATTTCAAACCCCCTAAGATACGTTATTTGAAAACCGGATGCTTTTTAAACGCAATGAAATTATTAAAATTACTCTTTTATTTAGAATTTGGACAATAGTTTTTTGCGGTTATATACGAAAGCAGATTAATTACTGTGCCATTTGATTTTCAGCACTGAACTGATTAATGTATATTCACTTAAAAATTTAAGTTGGGGGATAATTTACTTGTCTCACATGTAAATGGAAACTATGGAGAGAAAAAAATCGTGGATCGTCTTTCGATATGCAGTCGTGGATCCGGAGGTAATTTAAAGAGACTTTTCTACCTGTCAACGAGCTCTTTTTCTCATTAATCGATACAGAGGTTTTTCGCGAAACCAAAGATTCGAATCTGTGGTACCCAACTTCCCACATTAATAGACCATTAGCTGGTGAATGTAGATTGTGCGAGTAATTTTTTTTTCGCTTTCGATCTTAGGAAGTGAGGTAATTACTAATCAAAACTCTAGGCATTAATTATTATCTCGCTATTCGCCTGCTTAACTTTCCATTAATTTACCTACGTTGGCAGCCGATTTCTGAGATAATGTCGCTGTTTAAGTAGTAAATTATCGAGGACCAAGGAACAGTATTGAAAAAATTTATGCAGTATAAATCCAAGTCCATAATAGAAAAGAAAAGGAAAGACTGGTAATGGTAAATTTTTTGTTAATTTTCTTGAAAATTTTCTCTAACTTATGACTTCGTCTTTTATTATCACTCAGATAGGTAATGAAATCGCCGTGTTTGTTTACCCATGTGTAGCTATAAAAACTAATTGAAAGGCATCGTATAATGAAGAAACTCGTAATGGATTCATATTAGTTTTTTTGTTTATTACTATACACAGATGAAATTTTGTGTATTACTATATTAGAGATGAAATAATTAAAGTATGAAAGTTTTTTAGATTACTATAGTTGTTTGTATTCATCCGTAATATTTTGATGATATCCATCTGCATGCTTTCTCTCCAATAATAATAGGTTTTCGATTAATTATGGCACGTTTGATTGTTATTCCTAAAAAAAGAAAATGTAATTATTGGATATTATAGATTCTTTTCACTCTAATATAATAGAGTTTATAATAGCTCATTGGTCTGGTATTATTCGTGACTTAATTTTCATCAGTCCTCAGAAATGAATAAAAAAATATGTATAAAGAGGTCGTAGTCAGATGAAACTGTACAGATTCTGTGGTTATAGTCAGAAAAGTCGAAAGAAATTTTCATGGGAGGTTGGGGGTTAGTTAATAAAAATTAAAATATGAAGTTATTTGTCAAATGAACGTCTTCAAATTCTAAATCTTCGGTCTTCAGGTATTATGGTACACTGGCCAAGCGACAGTATCATAACGTGAAGATGATGTGTGTGTGGGAGAGTCTGTGCCCTCCAAACAAAATAGAGCATGTCTCCATTTAAGATTTTCGTATAAAACTACTAATTTTCTAGGAGGAAACCGACATTAGCGATCATTAGTCATCTCAATGAAATACTTTTCATTTTAAGTCATGCCATCTCCCGGAAAGTAAGATGGTTCGAAAAAAATCTCGCAGCTGAACCGAAACTGTGATTCGCGATAGTTGGTGCAATATCGTGCCATGTTGCATAGCGCTCGAGTTCTCATGTCGCTAGTTTTCATATTTTTGTTTCTCTAAAAATCTTCAGTCAGGAACAAGTTTTGTCATTGCAATTTGCAAATAAGGCATTAATAGAAGTCTCTGGTTATGGCAGATGGTCAAGATTGACACATAAGCCGTACCAATTCAAGAGAAAGAATGGAATTTTCAAATAAAATTGATAAAGGTACATCAGATGATCGCTTATATGATGAAATTTACGTGTTGCCGTAAATTTCATTTATTCTTTGGTCGGTTTTTCAGGATGAAAAACCAACGCTTCCAGTAGAAAAACCATGCCCGAGACCGACTAACTGGGCCACAATATAAAAAAAAAAAAAAAAAAAAATCCTCATAAAATTCTCCTCTCGATGCGAATGGAACCCAATCTTTTTTCACATATTGTAGTACGTAAAATTTCGTAAACAGAGTGTTTTTCTACATACTGTAGTATGAAAATACTTTAGTATTGCCGTACTACAATGTTTGTAATATAAGGAAAATCTCTGATAATTTACGAAACCACGTATGTAGGATGTTTTTGTAAATTACTATAATTTTTTTCTTTTATTACTTACACATGTAATAAAAAACAAACGCACCAAATACGGCACAGTGTTTATTTTATTAAATAAATGTAAGCAGAGAAAACGTAAAACTAAAATTAGTTACAATTATCTAACCGAAAACTCTTATTTAGCTATGGTAAATACTAGTTCACTTCTCATCGCAAATTGGCCCGGAAACCTGCATGATGTAGCACAGCCCATATCCCAGAATTGATTACTAAAAGACTTTTTCAAGTGTAATAAGATATGCTGTATTTAACTATAATTGCCCTTTATTAGAGTCGGGAGTAAAATAAATGTGATATCCTTGTCGATGAAACAGGAAATAAAGCTTTAAAAAAATCAAACAAAAGGCTACTGCCAGTCATTTAAGGGAAATTTCTCCTTCCTGTCTTCCCAGGTATTTTTTCATTTATTCTTCTTATTCGACGTACGACTGCCATCAACTCTATTAACCTGAATGGTTTGTTCTGTCAATTCATTTTGTCTTGTGATAGCTTTAGACCAGTAAAGGTGACATATTGCCTCACTGGCTTTCCTAAGATTTGTTTTTCACTTTTGAAATTTCTTCCAGTCATTTTGTTTACTTCACTTGTGATAATTTTATACCTGAAAGGAGACCTACCGTCTCACTGTAATTTTGTAGTTAAACTTAACATAATGACATAGTCTTCTTTGAATTTTTCCCCTTTTTTTCAAGCTTTATTTCACGTTTGGTCGGCAATGGCAAGAACACCATATTTGTATCCCGTATTAGATATTTCGCGATTAAAATTGCAAAAGATGAAAACCTTCAATATATTATATATTTAAGGCTTCCATCTCATGCAATTTCTTTTCTTGCTCCCCTTGTTGGTTGTTTTGGGGGTGAGTGTTGTTTTTATGAAGCGGTTTTTTAATAATGGACAGACCATCCCACTAATCCAGGTACGAAACGTGTTTTATTCCGGTCTTTGAGATTAATTGTATTAATTTATAAAAGTATACTTAAATAAAAGTACAAAAGTTCTCAATAGCTAATATTTATGTCAAAATCTGTTTATTTGAGCTTGTTCTGGAAGATGAGGCGGGGGGAGGGTCATGCGAAATGTGGGAAATGTTTTAAGGGGCGCAAGGCTTAAAAGTTTAGGAATCTCTGGTTTAGGTGTTTGTAGTCCGGGCCTTTTTTTGCCATATTTCGACTGAGATTTTTGATGTTAAAATTGGACTGTATTACTGTATTAAAAATTTTTCCTAATTAACTTGTTTTTCCTTTTTTTTTTTTTTAATCAACAGGAAAGTTATTCACTGTCCTCGATTTAGTCTAAAAACATCGCAGGTGTACTTCTAGAATGAACCAATGTTATTTGAACAAAAAACAAAACAAACACAACTGTTATATGTGATGTTCGCTCTTCAATACACCTGTAAGGGTAGTTATTGCATCGCCTCTATATGCCACATCTGTTGTGTTATGATTTTATTTCTTCAAATAAAATTGTCCGCCATAATTAGGAACAATTTTCTCGTTCCTAGTCCCTTTTAATTGAAATACCCTGTATGCAATCATATCATCCCTTTATTATTTTATTTTATTTTTGTTTTTATTAACGCCTTGCGATTACCTTCAACCGCGTTAGGAGTGTGAACGCATGAAATTATTCTTAAAAAAAAACAAAAAAAAAACGCTCTATAGGAATCACTATTTTTTGAACTAACTATACAAAATTAGAGCTTCAAAAATAAAGTTAGAGTTGTTTTTTTTAAGTAGTGTAAAACCAGTTATCTGGTATTGCGCTACTTTAAAAAAAAATACTAATTTGCCATTTATTTAAAAGATAATACGCTGCTATGACGGCTTGTATCAGTGCATTCTGGTCTCTCATCAGACAGCATGCCTCTATTAAATAAATGACAAAGTACCCATTTGGTGATGCCATTTATTTAAAAGTAGTTTTATTTATTTAAATAATAGGTAACTTATGAAAGCAAAGTCACTTCTGCTGTGACTAATGTATGAACAAAGCGGCTTTAAACCCTGTTAGCGTAGGATTTAAGAAAATGAATTATGCTTATAGAAAACAATAAACAAAGCTATTTTTTTAGTCAGCTCATTGTCTTCTCAGCCTTCAACCCATGCACGATACTAAGCACTATACAAGCTCTAATACTTTTCGTGCTTGAGGGTTTCACAAATAAAAAGAAAAAAGGGCAGAAATGCCAGGAACTGATCAAAATTACGTATTGATATACGGTAATATGAAAAGAATTTTTCTAGATACTGTGCGTTCATTGAATTTTATACGAAATAAAATAAAGTAGTTAGAATGCTGCAAATATTGAAAAGACTCTAACGACAATTTCATTTTTAAATAGATGGAGGCTGCTGACACCGAATGCTCGTGTCGTTTAGCCCTTAGGTTTCGAGAAAACTCCTCGAAACACTTTTCAAATCATCCATCACGTATATCTTTATAATTAAAGTTTTTTTTTTTTTTTTATCTTTCAAATATTATTAAACTTCAATAAATTATTGAGTTTTCATCGAAATTTTGGGTACCTGTTTTAGCTCATTACAGATTCCTGTCGGGTAATAATATCATATGCAGTGTCTGTCTATGCAATTAATTAGATATAAACCAGTGTTTAAAAATACAAAAAAAAAAAAAAAAAAAAAATAGGTTTCCGATATTGAATATAATTTAGCATATTGAATATTTACTAAATTCTCAATATCGTCCTATCATTATACACCATATAATGATGATAAGGCCTGCTGTGTTTTTTTTTTTTTTTTTTTTTTTGATAGTTTAAAAAAGTACTGAAATTGAAATTATTGAAATTCTGTTCTAGTTTGACAGCAAATGAACTAAATTGAATAGGAACAGTTCTATTCCTATTCAATATTAGCGTTTCGGTTTCCTAATTCATGCGTACTTAATAATGTTATTTTTCACAAGTGTGTGTGTGAGAGAGAGAGAGAGAGAGAGAGAGAGAGAGAGAGAATCAATAACGTGACTCTGTGTAGCTTAAAAGTTTGTTTAGCAACTTTTTGATGAAATTTCCAGGAAGCTTCCAATTTATCATCATCATGCTACTATAACACTACGCGAAACGTTTCAGCATTACAGGTACATTCCATACACGGTATACATATACTCTGTATATAGAATGGAATTAAATGTGTTAAACACAAGCAGTTCTTAGAATTCACATGGGGATGAAATGTTGCACCAAAGTTTCATTATAAAAGTAATTTATTATAAATTTCTTCCGTATCTATTATTGCAAGCAAAGAAACAAACTTAAAAATCTAAATTAGTTGATATTTTGTTTAATAAAAGGATTATTATTTCACTGCGTTAATTCGTTATGAAAAATTTGATAACGAATTTAAAAATACAGCTGAGTAACGTGTAGCGAAATTATTGTTCAAAAGACAAATACCTCTATGCCTGGCATTCTTCTTCTTATTACCAGTATGAGAACGAACCGGGGGGGGGCGCCACTCATTTGGCATGGTTGTTCAAGAGTGGGGGAGCACCAATTCGTAATTTCGCCTCTGCGGACAGTTCAGGTGGATCCATCTTGAATGTAAAAATTTTAGCCGTGTGAACAACTAATTTCCATGTCAATTAGCATATATCTCTACAGGTGGTTAATGATTTCCTTATGGTTTAGTTAAGCATCCTAAGTACCGATATTCGAGGCTTTGGAGACTTAACACACTGTTATTTTTATTTGCCTTATTTAATTACGAACACTTAGCATATCCGAATCTCATGAAGAATAACGAAACTAATTAGGGGCAAGTTAGTTAAATGTACACATTGTGTTACATTTCAGGCACTTTAGCAAGTAGTAATAATGCATGGTTTATAACAAAAAAAAAAAAAAAAAAACCGAGTTAAAAGCAACTACTTTTATGTGCGAACGGAGACCATTTCGTTTCTGCGCATCCGCCATATTGTACGTTCATTATTCCAACCAGCGCTTGGCAAGGAACGTAATATCCAGTGCTTCAGCTACAATATACGACATATGAATAGCCATGTGATATATGTATAAGGGAAAAAAAATTCTATATCAGGTACATAACATGTCCTGTCGCTAGCGTATTTAACGTGTTTTACACACATCGGCAGGCGTTAAAAATGTTTTAATTTTCAGATATTAATAAAATTCATGGATAATAATATAACAATGTTTTTATTTTATTAATAATAATTACATATCGGTTACTGAAAGTATTGGTCTGTGATGGCTAAAATTAGGATATATAATTTTTACATTGAAAAGATTTTAGTTCATGACTAAATAACCACCTATAGTTGTTCCATTACGTGTAGTATTTATCAAAAGATTTGATGACATGTCCAAGTTGAAAAATGTTTTCATAAATGTGCAGAACTCTTTTCCAGCCTCAGAGTTTAACTGTAAAGAAAACAATTACATTCAATCTGGAAACACCAAGTAATTGAAACCAGATTCCTTTTCGAATTAACGCATTTCCCAGTTTCCGAAAGTTTTTTGTATCTTAAAACCTTAATATTTCTGTTTCTAAATTCCTTAGCTTTCAAACAATATGCTATACGTCCACATTATCCTGTTTATTACGCGAGAAAATTTCCTTGATCACATGTTCATGTTTTCCACTATCCTGGAAAATCTACTGCAATTTTCAGAGGTTTGAAAGTTGTTCCTCTAGTATAGAGCTAAGATGAAGCTTCGTGCAAAATTTCATTAAATTTGGTACAGTAGAAGATAAATTAAACTGGAATAAATTTTCGTGACGCTTTTCGGATGACGGTTTATCTTTACAAAAATTTTTGGAATAAAGCCAGTAAAAACGTTTATAATAACAGTCGCATTTCTATTGATTCGATTTTAATTAATGAAATTCTGGAAGACTCAACAAATATTTCTGACAGATCTAAATATACAATAAAATCCATCCATTGGGAGCTGAGTTATTTATGCGGACTGGCAGATTAAGAAATAATAACTGTCAGGTTTCTGTTGGTCCGATTTTAATGAAATTTGGGCTGGATTTTTTTATTATTTTTTTATTTTTCAAAATATACATGTTTTGAAAAAGAAAAAGAATGTTAATATCGCTTTTCTTTTATTTATTTTTTTTTATTTTAACCAATATATATATATATATATATATATAATCATCACAAAACTATCTTACTAAAACAATTATATATATATTTTTTATGTATTAATAAAAAAAACTAAAATAATTATAAAATAAATTAATTATCTTATTTTGTAATTAAGTTCAACTGAAGTGGCTCATAACTACTTCACTGCTTGCAGTTACATCTTTCTAGATGCGCCATCTTATAAAAAAAGAAAAGTGTTCTAAGAAATCTGATTAGCACCCCTTGAAATTAAGAAAATAAATATATATTTCTTAATATTTATTTTAATAAATAATACATATATATTTCTTAATATTTCGGTAATAAATATTTTTTTAAAAATTTTATAAAGAATTCATAAGTATTTTTTAATAAAAATCATCATATAAACGAACAGGCGTGATGCTCCTTACAAAGAATATTAAAAAAATAAAGTTTAAAATTGTTTAAAAATTTTAATCAAAATTGTTTAAATTTCTTAAAAATGTAATTTGTATTTAGAAAAAAATGTGACCCATCTCTTTGCTGTTTGACTTTTTAAATAAGGTTTGTAATCCAAATAATTTAACTGAAGTGCAGAGAGATTATTTAATAAAACGACACAATCCTTTTAACTTATAGAGATACGTAAGTTTATACAATATTTAGTTTCTTTTAACGGGTAGAGAATATCTGTTTAATTTTCGCATCAAAACAAAGTACCATTTCGAAATGGGAAAACTTGAATATTAAGAAACGGCTTCCTAGAGCAAATATTGGCTAGCAAACAGTCAAGAGCATTGCTACTGTCACCATCATTTGGCTCATCGCTGCGGTATTGGTCCCCAGATGACGTTGAATAGCAGAAGATTGAAAAGAAGAGTGGAAAAGAAAACGTGGTAGCTGTTTGTATGGAAGTGAATCGTGAATCAGAATATTCTACATAACAACAGCATTCGTAGCTGTGTGGCAGTTACTCAGAGAGAGAGAGAGGGAGAGAGAGAGAGAGAGAGAAGGAAAGGAAGTTTTCAGTAGTAGCTGGAAAGGGTCGTTAATATCGACCAGAATATAGAGCGTTTCCCGCTCAGACACTTTCCGCCTCATTACGATGCGTAAGGAAAACATGAGAACGAGAGAACAAACAGCCAAGTGGGATAATGGACTGGAAGCAGAAGGGGACGTCGTCATGAAGGATGTTTCTTGCCACGTCAAAGTAGGGAACAGAAGTCAAATATATGCATAAAATTTATGCTGCATATGAGCCTGTTTGGTAATAGCCTCTCTCTCTTTTGTCTTTCTTTTTCACGCTCCCGGAATCTAATAAACATTCGCTTGGTTTAGAAATATATTCCATTTTGGAGCAATACTGTTTCATATTAAACAAATTGCGCGAGTTGTTGTCAGGCGAAACCTAAAGAAACCTACCGTATTTTTCGGATTATAAGACGCTGAGGCGTGAAAGACGCATATTGGAAAGGTAAATTTAAGAAAAAAAAAAAAAAAGTTTATTGTTAATACAACTGAAATTTAAAATTCAATAAAAATAAAACCTAAAAGCCAATTGGTAAAGGTATAGGATTATTACTCTTATTATTTTAGTATTATTCAACTTCAGATTCATTACTGACTTGATCATCATTTTCAACAGGAATTCTCTGGGCTATTCTAGTTTTTGTGCGTAAATTTAACCCATTTCTTTTCATAAACGATAACACCAAGATTCAGTTCCTGTAAAGTCGTGTACCTCAATGTCAGCTGCTCGTTTCCGTGATTCTACTATTATCATTTTAATACTCGCTGCAATACCAACGTCTCTAAGTTCCATTGTCCAACTACACAAGTTTTCTTCCAAATTTGGTCATTTAGGTGAAATTTTACGAAGGTTGTGCTTTGTTTTATCAACTTCTTGTAATAAACTTCCAGCTTCCTCCATAGACGAATCATCTTTTCAGTAGGCGGTGGTCCGAAATTTCCCTCTGCTGTTCCCGTGTTCTTTGGCATATTATACTACTTTAAGCTTAATAATACGCAGTTAATTATCCTATTAAATTCCAAATTTACGACATAATCATGGCTTTACTGCGGTTCTTATGTTGAATCCTCGACTAAATCATACAACGGAGGTTTAACTACAGCGTAACTAACAGAGATTTTAACATTCAAATGCCATTACGACAGCGCTTGCTGGTACAATTAATGAGCGTGTTTTCTGCAATAAATCTAAGGAGCACATCGCAGCCGTGTATTGTAGGCCTCCATTCAACCGATCGTTTGAAATAAGGTCAAGGTTAACAAGGAACTTTACAGACTGCATCAAAGAAGTCAATTTAGAAGCAAGATTTAAATTGCAGTTTATTTTCTGCTGTTACGGATTAGTGTAATTGTCAACATAACAAAAAATTAACTAGGAAAGCGCCAAACATGGATTTTTTTTGCTTGCTTTTTTAAAGCTTTGTCGACAACGGATGTAGAAAAATAGAACGGAAAAATTAATCTCAGAAAAACACATTTTTTACGTAAACGGGCAACAGACTTCCACTTAATAATTCATGTAAAAAATCGGAATCTGGACTTTACCTTTAAAAAAATTGCTCACGACCTCTATTGCTTTCTAGGCACCTTGGTTAATGGGAGAGACCCTTGGCGACTAGCACAGTGGTTATGAATCATTGTACTTCTACACCAAGTGCAAAAAATCCTGGTTTAAGTCCTATTTCGATAGGAGTTTCTTTTATGGGGAGTTTTCTTTCTTCTTTTTTTCATGTCATGGACGATTCTCGGGTGAGAGTCATGTCTTCTTCACCCTAAACTCCGGTTTTTTTTTTTTTTTTTTTTTTTATCCAAGACATCATTTCTGGACACAAGAGTCCCCGTGGCCTAAAGTTTCACTAATAAGGTTTCCATGCATTAGTGACATAATAATGCGTGGAAACTATATTAGTGACATCAAAATCAAAGAAGGTGTATTCATCGTCAGCAGATCACAGTTACTGCAAGATACACATTTTCAAAGAGCATTAAATCCATTGGAACTGAAGGCTTGGAAATCTTTCACGAAAGTTTGGGAACATTTTTTATAGCAACAATGCAGCTGATAATTATAAAATCTCGAGTGAGAATTCATTACAAGCCTACCGAAAGTTTGGTTGTTGTTGGGTTTTAGGTGCAGCGACTTAGACATATTTCGCGGTTGTACATTATGTCTCTGCAACCTATGTGTTCACGGGTCGATATGCAAGTTATGCGGTCTGAAAAATCCTACTCTCCCCTCCTAGATCGGCTACTACGGCCCTGATTGAAGATCAGTTTAGAAATTGCTTTAGTCGTCATAAACGGGAATCGAACTCAGAACTTTTCCAAACGAGTGAAAAGTAGCTAGACAAGTATATTGTCACAAAGGACCCAAATATTGGCTGCAGTATGTTTCTAAAAACAGACTTCCTCTCAGATAACGCTCTCGTGGGGTAGCACAGTTAGTATAATCCGTCCTCCCCACATCAGGTGAAAAAGATCTGAGTTCGAATCCCATCAATGACACGAGGAATTTTTATGGGTATCTTTCACGACATGGCTCAGTTATATGGTCTCAGGCGAGGTAGTATGGTTTTTTTTCTCCAGGAAACTCGAGTTCTTCGTCCAGCGAACAGCAAATCGACCACAGAACATTCGCAATTTACAGACATGTTATACTGTGGCGGACAAAAAAACTGCATCACCTTAAAAAAAGTAACATTTGTAGTGAAACATGTACAACATATTGTTTTATTGCAGTCATTTTGTTTGTCGCAAAGCAAAGATATTGCGTCAGATAACGCTTCTATTGCATCAGACAGTAATTGCAAGGTATTGCATCAGCCGTTTCTATAAATACGGCGTGGAAAGGGTATACACGCCTCATTAGTATCCTGTTTGCGCAGGTGTAAGCATGGCTCCATATGTTCAGTTGACATCAAGAAAAAAAAAAAAGTGTGGCTGTTGCTCTGTCCCAGGAAGAGCTTTCTACGCTGATAAAATAGGTTCCCACCAGTCAACAGTATTCCGGGTGCTGAAATTAAAGCGTGAAACCCGGTGATGTGAAGAGAAGACCTGGATCAGGCTGCAAGAGAGTGACTACGCCTTCCCAAGATCAATATTTGAAAATGGCAATGCCTTCGTAATCGCCATGCTAGTGCTCTAATCTAAAACTGGACTTTGAGATGGCCTCTGGTGTTGAGTGCACGAACTATCCAAAGAATGTGGTCTGCATGCCTATCGGCACAAGAAGAAGCCTTTGTTGACCCAAAAAAATGAGGAAGAAGCGACTTGATTGACCTAAAACACATGTTTCGTGGACAAAAGACCAATGGACACCGTCATCTTTTCTGACGATTCGAAATTCAACCAGCATGGCTCGGACCGGAAGCGATAGGTCAGAAGACGAAAATCGGAGGCATGCCATCCTGACTGCATAACACCAACTTTAAAAGTTTCCCGCCGGTCAGATGGTCTGGGATGCATAACAAGCAAAGGGGGTAGGGCGAATTAAGTTTATTAACGGAACGGTGAATGCAGAAACCTACACTGCTATATTGGAGGAGTGCCTGAAACCCGTTATTAGAGATCGCCACCCAGACGTCCAAAACTGCATTTTTCAACAGGACTGAACACCTTGCCACACAGCAAAATGGTAAGTTTTATGCTATTTAGATTTAATGATGAGTTGGTCTTCTTGTCTCACTTGGTTTAAAACATACTTAGACGAATGTTTTCCCTCGTTTTTCTCCCTTAAGGTGCAGTCATGCCTCATAAATGCTGGCATTACAGTGTTGGACTGCCCCGGATTTGAACCCTATTGAAAATTTCTGGTACATAATGTCGTCTAAAATTGCTCAGAAGAAGCCAACAAGTAAGATTCAACTGCAAGAGAGCACTGTGCGACGAATTTGGGCAACGAAATACACAGAAGTTGATTAACTCTACGCCACATCGTTCCAAGCTGTAATTGCAACTCGAATAGGAACAACAAAATATTGAGGACTTATTTTGCTGATTTATAGTACATAACGTGTCATTTCAGTTGTACACGAAAATGCAATAAAATGTATGTTTGGTTGTCATGATTACCATTTGCAAGATTTCTCCTATTTCCATTAATTAGGCATTTTACCCTTTGAGAAGATATTTATGGCAATTCGGTATATCAGGTGGAGTCTTTTTATTGTATTTCATTCACAGAGATATATATCCATCTAACAAATGCATTTCGAACATTTCTGCAACCCACAATGCAGCACAAAACACATTGTAATTCACAAGTGATGCAGTTTTTTTGTCCGCCACTGTATATGGCGCAATGTGGTGTAACTTGCTGATGCGCCTGAAACCCTACAACCACTCTTAAATAACTTTTGTCACGTTAGTGGTAAACATGGTAAACGTTTTCATTAAGAAATTGCTACCATGGAGAAAAGTTACTAGGAAGATGGAAGCCTAGCACGCTGGCAGGCTATTGTAGAATGTATCAGAGAGACTTTTGATCATTACAAAAGAAAATGCAAACGAGAAAAAAAAAGAAAAACAAAAAAAGAAACTAACTAACTGCAATTTTTTACTGCTAGATCAGATGAAAATGTTACAGTAATTAGTAATTCACGAAAATACGTTTCTTGCCATGGACGCACATGGACGTCCATGCCACATGGGGGATGCGTCCATGCCACATGGGGGATGCGTCCATCGCATGTGGCATGGACGCACAACTGGGACTGCTAACGCATTTTGACGGAAAAACTGAACGCATGACGGTTCATAGGCAAATACTAACTTTGGCATATAAAGTGATGGAACCCGTTTAGGTCTTAAAAATATCCGAAGAAGATCTCACTGCGTGTGTATCGCGCGCACCACCCACACTAAGCCACGAACACACTCACTGCGGATTCACTCTACGCACTCACTGTTTTTCAACAATCTTTGAAAAGATTGCAGTTTAAATCCCATTTGGACAAAAAAGAAGAATTAGTCAGTCTCGGGCAAAGCTGCATTTTTTTTATTATTTTTTTATTAACTCTTGTTTAACAGAAAACCGACCATAGATTACACGTAATTTACAAACACGATATACTGCTCCTCATGGCCTTAGTTGCTTTGGCTTAAAATCAACTTTATCAGTCTCCTTATCGAGTGACAGCTCCTATGTAATCCTTGCTCCTTTATTGGCTCAAAGAATTCTGATATAACAGTGCAGCTGTAAATTCCTTAGAAATGTCCCGCGGAAATGCTGTACATATTCAGCACTTTCACAGACTCACTTCTCCCGTTGTTTGAGAGGGTGTCAAAACGCACGCGTTGTCTCCCGTAATTTGTGGGGCATTGTCCCCCATTCTGACACCCCTGACATTGTTAATGAAATGCTGAAATAATTTCCATAGCTATGTTTACTCATTATGTAATACTGAAGCAAAGCCATGTGCTGCTTCACTCACGAAGAGCAACTGCGACTTGTTACCTCGCTTCAGTAGATCGATCGCAAACTACAAATGCCGGAGGCACAACGGGTCTTTCGTCTATAAATAATACATCGTTTGTATGCCACCGTTACCGGACCAATAAATGTCACTTGGTACTCGTGAGTATAGCAGAACGCCGGCTGTCGGTCGTTAAATATTCGCTGATGAAGTCTGAACCCACCCCTCGTTCTCTCCTCCCCTACCCTGGCATACTGTTTAAAACTACGTTTCGAGCTAGAGAATTCCACAGATGTCAGAAGGTGTACATATAAAAGAGACAGAGAGCAGTTTCCAGGTCTTCTGTAAATGAAGTAATGAAATGCAAGGATATTATGAAAACAAGGTCGTCAGTTAGCAAGCGCAAAAAAGAAGAAAATATAAAATTTTCCAGTTTCAATAAACTAGCAGTCTGACGAGCTGAAGACAAATTTTCTGAGATAAATTTGGCAGACGCTATCACACTCGGATTTCCGTAGTTACCCAATAGAGCAAAATAGTCATATTTGCCTTTATGGAGTGTGTAATGGAGTTGTCGTATATTGAGTGAGATATATGTTTATGGTGTTTGAAAGAGCTTCGAAATATATTACACACTGCATTAGCTTATCTGGGAGAGCTTACCCCTCTTTTAGATATTTTATCCCTAATTTTGAGGCGTATAATCTTCAGTGCAAGGGACTTAAAGAGGAGCCTAGAATTGCCTTCCTGAAAGAGCTAAATAACTGTCTAGCGAGGGCAATATCGTTTGCTTATGACATGATCATGAATCATAAGAGGAAAAAGGAAGCTGTGATATTACACGAAAATTTCGTAGTGAAAAGAATGTGTTAGAGGATTGGGGGGGGGGGGGTGTATGAAAAACTCTGCGTGCATGTAATAAAATGAAAATACCTTTATCTCTACAGAGAAGGTCGACTAGTAATATAGTATTTATCACAAAAAAAAAGCGAATTCATTTACAATTTTACCAGACGTCGCCGATTTCCGGCCGTCTCTGGGGGAGGGGGTTAATACATAAAATCAGCATTTGGCCTTCTTATGCCACATAGTGAAATCAGCTACTTACTATATGATACATTTGGTTTTGCATAATGATGTGAGTAGAGAATATTCTCCAAATTATTCTCAAGAGCTCCCCATTGTCAATTGTGCATGACTGTCTTTCGACCATAACTGCATACACTATCTTGATATCATTAATTGAAGGACTATTTGCTAGTCCGAAAGGTTACCTCATCTTTATTTGTCATTCGACTATAAAATTAACACATATTTTTAAAAAAAGTAGAGGAACAATGGGGATTGAAGGATTTCATCCCTAATAAATGGCAGTCACAATCTTTGACTACGTTAGGGTTAAGACCTTATCTACCATGTAAGCCATTAGGCAAGAGCTGGTTGATATTAATAATCAGGAGCTGCTTATTAAATACTTCAAAACTTGTCTGGTTCCCATACCTATGTATAACTGCTAAGATAGAGTCCTCTTCTCTTCAGATGTACATTAAGAAATGATGAGGTAACTTACCTGGGTCACTGGACACCTTCTTACCATCTCAAACTCTATAGTATAGTATACTCAGATTTGGAAATGAAACCATGGGCTCAGCTTCTGGTTGAGAATAACCTGACTACTCTCTCTCTCTCTCTCTCTCTCTCTCTCTCTAGAATTAGAATTCTCAATTGGCCTCAATTAAGAAGTTAATAAGGCTTATCAGCTATTCGGATGGCCCCTCTTTGGAAGTAGTCGCCTTGATATGCACCGATTCCAACGCTTCTACAATTTCTGGGAGAAGTTGGAGAAGCGTCGAACTTCCTGATAAGCTTCTTTTGGAATTGCTAATAGCTCCTGTCTTGTATTCTGAATAATTTCCGCAGTCGTTGCAAATCTGTGATCTTTGAAGATCACAGATTTGCAACGACTTTTTCCTATTTTTTCTTTCTTTGTTTCCTAACCTTTCACGCTTGGGAAAGAAACAAAAAAAAAAAAAAAAAAAAACATCGTCATAGGAGGCTAACTTTGATGAGTGATGGAGTATTTCGCAAGAAATTCTTGAATGGAAAGCTCCGGTTGTATGGGGCAAGCGGCATTTTCCTGAATCCCACTTTTCCAGACACTTTCTCCGAACAGCATCGCGCAATCACTTTAGAACTGTTTTCTTTTAAATTCTTGGTTCACTGGTTTTTGATCATGCGGGATATATTTATAATGCCCCGTGAGCCACATTTACGGAGTTTTTCATTGTGATGACCAGGCCATTTGTATGCGAGTAAACTGGTCACTCTCTGTGATCATCAAAGAGGATGTGAGATACAAACTTAGCCGAATCGTGTGGTTTCCCAAATCTTTAGTGTTGAGCTGCATGGGAATCGTGGGGGTTCGGTAAAAAAGAAAATCCTGTGTTATGAACCCGTTGATTCAATACTGGATTCGGACATTTTCGTTCGGAGGAGAAGTAAATAAAGGACATTTTTTTTTTTTTTCTCTCGACAAGCATTTTTTCTCAAAATGAGCGAACCCGGTTAACCAAAAAATTGCAGCATACCACTGCAATCTTGTGTTAAAATTGACTGAAATACCATAAGAAATGAGAGTTTTGCAGGCAACTTGGCAGGTAGTTAAGCATTGATCACTCATCAGATAACGAACACGAGCGGTTGAATTGTAAGGACCTATCCTTACAAACATTTAATAAAGTTTCTTTATATTAGGAAGTTAATTGTAGTTTAAACAGTCAGCCCTCAGTTAAAATACCGTGTGTTAGGGAATATGGAATTTTAAAGTTTATTTCAGACACTCCCAGCCTTAGTTATATCTCTCGTTTGAAAAGGATTCCTTAAGTGAGTCGTTAATTGAAATAGACCGAAACAAATCCCTATAGGGAAAGGGGCAAACACTCAATAGGAAGGGCACTAAGTACGGAAGTGCACTCTTAAAAATTTCATGGTGCGTCTAATGGCAGGTGTAGGGGCGACATAGTAGTGGGTGGGGGTGTGAGGTCACAAGGAAGATCTGGAAACTTCTTAGCTGACCGGAACTTCCGTTTACCTTCTAGAAAGTTCCAGAAATTGCTGGACAAACGGAAGTTCTCACATAAAGGATGGAAGACACGCCCACGGAAGAGGAGAGGAGACGAATGGGAATCACGAGGGAAGGGATGTGGATGTCAACGATTGGCCAGAGGGAAAAGCGGAGGGAATTTTGAAGAGAACCAAGAGAGAGGTTTGTGAGGGTATTCGGAGGAGAGTCGTGTTCAAGCTTGGGTGGTGGCTGCAGTCCTGGGAGAGATGGAAGCTGTAGTGGGAGAATTTGTTATAAGAACTTTGTGAAAGTCTAGAGTCGGAAGGAATGTTCCCTTGAAGAAGCTAATGCAGTCTATGGAGAAAGAAAGGAGAAACGCCCACCTAGAGGCAAATTACTCAATTGAGCTGTTGAGCGACTGGCCGACCCGGAAGGTATCTCAGTCCACAGACGCAACGCAGACCAAGAAAGGAGATAGAATCCTGTATTAACTTCAGCAGTGCAGTACCCACGGTAGGGAAATCCCCGGATAGATTGCTGTGTTCCCCGGATGAGCAACCTTTCGCCTTCCAGTCCACGCCTCGAGCAGATAGGAAGAGAGACCGAGCAGGGAGAAATGCCCAGCCAATTGCGTAAGTGCTAGAATAAGTACTGAAAAAAAAATAAAAAAGGAATAAAAACCTAACTTAGTAATGGAAAGGACTCTAGTAGAACGCTATAAATTTAAGGAGAGAATGCCAAAGTAATACAAATATATAGGTATGTACAATTGTAATACATAAAGAGAGATAATTCAAATTAGTAGAGGGAATAAGAGTAATGCAATTAAAGTGTAAGTTAATCTGTAGTTGGAAGTGAAGTTCTGTCTTAATATTAGATTTGAAAGAAATGATCAAATAAGTAACTAAGAATGGTTAACGATTGGGTAATAGATTACTAACTAGTGTGGAAGTAAAGGTTGAACTTTGAATCATTGTGAATTCTGATTTATTGTGAGTATATCTTATTTGGGTAGAAATTGAGTAAACAGGTAGACAATTAAATGAGTGTCTAACACTAATTAAGGAATTGTGGATTAATTGAACGGGAAGGTAACTAATTAACTTTGGTTGATTATTGTTGACTGTTTGACCTGAGGTCGAAGGAGAGGTTTCTGATTGAATATATGTATTTTCTAATAATTTTGGGAATGGGACTCATAATGAATTATATTTGTCTGTTCATTGGCTGATAGTTGTTTATTGACTTACATGGACTGTTAAGGAGTAAAGAGACGGTTTGTGTGTTGTAAGAGGTAATACATACCTGGACCTACTGGAACCTATGTAGAACAACATGAAGAAACATAATGATATATATATATATATATATATATATATATATATTAGAATTGGTAGTTTTTGATAAAAGGTTGACTTTGATTACAAGATATAAACACAGTTAATCGCTAGCAGTATAACAAGTTCTCACTAATTATTGTACTCAGTTAGATGTTGTTGCAAGTTTTTATGTAAGAAATGCCAATAAATATTGTTATATTCTACACTTATGAGTTTGTCTGTCATTCTAAACATCAGCCAGTCCAGAGGAAGAATACTTATAATATTGTGACCCCCTTTGAGTCTAGGATTTTCTGAGAATCAAACAAGTCAGGTGTTAAAGTGGGAGGGGTGAATAGGGGGATAACAAATAAAATAATAAAAAATAAAAAAAAAACAAAATTCCACCCCCCACAGAATCATAGGTTTTTAAAGTTGAAGGGCGGCCAGAGCGAGGATCATCCTCAACAGACGAGTGGTCCCCTTTAAGCCTTGAGAACTACTGAAATTACGAACGACACATAGCATCTTTTTCGAAAGCTATTTTTAACAGCACGTGGTTTTTGCTGTATCTTCCCCTAATTTGAAACAATTTTACTTAGCAAAATCACTCTTTCACTCTTACAACGCCTTCCATTCAATGCCCTCTAATTAGACTGACTGTAAATTATCAGGTAATTATCATGTATTACTGTCTAGATGAGCCACCGAACGTGTTGTGACAAGTCGCAACTAGCTAAAACGCCTCACTTTCAATATAACTTTTCAAATGTAATACGAGACATTTCCAATTTGTAAATATTTACTGGAACAGTAAGGTGAAATGGTCACTTTAGCATATAATGGAGATAAATTAATCAGCTCATTTCAATTAAGAGATAACGAAGAACAGATTTCTTTCTAAATGAATGAATGGTTCTGTCAGTATACTGGAAGATAGGTAAAACAAATACTTCACGCTTCAACTGTTCTTTCAGATCCTTTTGAGTGGTGGAAGTCCAGGATTACTGTAGCTACTTTTCGAGTTCTCAGCCGATTGCTCCCTATTTTGTGCGCTAAGCCAATCATACCTGGGACACGCAGCACTGTAATCTCTTCTTTAACAAATAATAACAACATGGGTGCAGATCGAAGAATCTCTGTAATATTTTTTAAAGTAAACAAAAATTCACAGTTGATGAACTATAAATATTTTTGAGTAATATGATCAGGACCGAATAGCAGTTCAGCTTTGCTGTTATTCCCTGTGGTTGTAATTGCCCGTGAAGCTCTGATTGCGATGCAGTTCTCCTAATGGCTACCAGCGTTTCCATTTCTTCGGAATATTGGAGAATAAGTGGGCCAGGCACCGAAGCATGCAACATGAAATGGTCGAGTCTAATTTCGAATTCAAATTAATGTGCGTCAGCACAAATGCGGTCTTTTTTTTTTTATAAAGAAATAGTAACCCCAAAAAAATTAAGATGGAGTAAAATGTGTAATTGTGTTGGAAAATTTAAACAAAAATGAAGAAAAATAATTTATAAAATTTCGGAATAATTTCCGAAAAGTTTGTTTTAAAAATTAGCTAATCTTACACTCCAAACGTGGTTAAATTTTCTTCTTGGAATTAGGTTGCAAAAAATAAACTGTACTTACAAAAACCTGAATTTCCGTTTATTCTCGATACAGTCCAATCCAGAAAAGTTTACATACTCATTGTGACCGAAACATACTGAACTGATTATTACGGGCAGCCAGGTTTGGGTACCACGATTCACAATTGCCAGTGCATTTTACGTAGCAGCAGGGTAAGGACTCGAATCCACAACCTCCTTACTTGTGGCCAAGCACAAACAACGCATCGTACAAGACGGATCTAGGGATAACCACCCCCTTCCCGAAGATTACTCCAAAAGCGTGTGTTTGCATCTACTACTTCTGTGATATTTGTAAACAAAAATTTTCCTTAATTTTTCGTAACCTCCCAAACATGAAGGTTGGGTCCACCCTAGCTTAAACTATCTTTTGTTGCGCAAATAGATGAACTGTTATCCTTCTGAATTTCTTTAAGTATGAAATGGAATAACTTTAAGTTCAGTATGGTTCAGTACTGGTTCTCACCAATACTGAACCATCAGACAATAAACAAATATTCTTCCCTCCCCGCCACCTGATGACGTTTTTACAAATAGTTATTGGCAATGACTTCCGCCTAGGAATTGACTTTCTTATTTATTTATTTATTTTTTTTTTATGATTGTACGATGTGTGTTATATGTTCATTAAACATTTCCATGTTTAATTCATGAGTGGGTGTCTGACACTCGATCCATTTGATGAAAATAGTACATACAGGAAACAAATCAATCCACGGATAAGCTCAGGACCAGCTAAAGACACGTTGGTTCCCATTTTCGTTTGAAGCACCTATCTCTCACATGACCATATAATAGAAGGGAGTACTACACCGATGAGCCAAAACATTATGACCAGCGAGTCGTTATGCAAATCGAAGCAACTGCAGGTGAACTACGGAGGGTGCGCTATTCGGGGCACGGTATACAAAAACACCTGATACTGAGCTCCGTTAATCAGTGTTACTCTTGTACTTCAGATGGGAAAGGCAGCGGACTTAAGTGAGTTTGACAAAGGCCAAATTGTAGTGGCCAGACGACTGGTTCAGAGCATATCCGAAACGGCACGGCTGGTGGGATGCTCACGGACACCCGTGGTTAGCACCTGCCGAAAATGGTCCGAGGAGGGAAAACCCACGAACCGCTGGCGAGGTGTTGGACGACCACGGCTCGTCGATGCTCGAGATGAGCGAAGACTCTCCCGGATGGTACGTGGCAACATAAGGGCGACTGTGGCGCAACTCGTGATTGAAGTAATGTGCCACAACACACAGTATATCAAACCCTGCTGAAAATGGGGCTGTGTAACCGCAGGCCGCTCCGACTGCCCATGCTAACCACGGTTCACCGTCGACAGCGCCTACAATGGGCACGCGACCATCGAAACTGGACCTTGAGTGATTGGAAGAAGGTTGTTTGGTCCGATGAATCACGTTTCCTGTTGCACCATGTGGACGGCCGGGTACCTGTGCGTTGTTTACCTGGGGAAGTGATGGCGCCTGGATGCACTGTGGGACGAAAACAAGCCGGTGACGGCGGTGTCATGCTTTGGGCGATGTTCTGCTGGGAAACCCTGGGTCCAGTCATCCATGTGCCAGGCACTCTGACGTCTAACCACCTACCTAAATATCGTTACTAACCAGGTACACACTTTCGTGGCAACGGTCTTACCCTCTGGCGCTACCGTCTTTCAGCAGGATAATGCGCAATGCCACATCGCCCGGATTGTTCGAGACTGGTTCGCGGAACATGAGGAAGACTTCCAGGTATTGCCCTGGCCTCCAAATTCCTTAGACATCAATCCCATCGAGTATGTGTGACTTCTATTAAATTAAAAAGCTCTTCTATTTCATCAGAACTATACCTGTTATTTTCCTCTATCATTTGCTTCTTCTTCTCTGTTATCTGTAACTCTTCATCGAGAAAAAGGTCGCCAAGAATCCTGTCCACAGACTCTCGCCAAGTTAATGTTTCATTATCTTCAGTGCCAATGGTGTAAGAAACTTCGGAAATATTCTTCTTATTAGTTAAAACTTTATATATGGAATTCCATTGATCCTTGGATCCCTGCTCCCCCACAAATTCCCTCCACTTCATAACCTTAGTCCTGTTGACAACTTGAACGTAGGCACGCCTTAATTCTCTGTATCTTTACTTTATCAAATCACTTAGATCTTGATCAGCATATCTCCTCATTGAAACTGATGCCTCACTTTAAAAAGTTCCTTTCTCTTCTGATTCAACTCTGTTGATCACCAAAATACTGGACGGTTCACATTTGTTCATAACTTTCATACTTTTATAACAAGATTTCTGAATAATCTCAGTGAATTTCAACACATATTGTTCTGAAGTCATTTTTGTTCAATCCACTGGTACAACACTACCAAATTCAGCTTCGAACCTAGGCCATGTCGCACTCTTAACACTATATCTATCAGTATCATAATACTTTCTAACACAATTTTCAGCATTAATAATGAAGGAGATGCTGTTATGATCACTCGTTGTATAACTCTCCTGCACTTTCTAATTTTTAATTTTTCTAATTATAGAACATGTTGCCATAGTAATATCAATATAAGACTGCCCATGAGTTGATGAATAAGTAGGACTATGTCCAGAAACATTTACTATTTCCATCCCAGAGGTAGCAATAAACTCTTCTAGCATAACTCCTCTATAATCAGAGATAACGTAGAATTACCATTACCCATAACGTAGAATTTGCATTGGAGTGAATAGCCACCACCACGCCACACGAACCTAACAATCTGCACATCTTTTCTAAATAATTAACATATACCTCAATATTTTCAGGAGGACAGTAAATAGTTACAAGATACAGTTATAATAGTTAAATAGTTACAAGATAATAGTTACAACACTACTAATTATTTCGCAATATAAATAATTTTCTGCACATAATGACATCACTTTAGTTACAACTAATTCTTTATCTCTTACAATGACTGCCGTCATTGGATTCTCTCCTTCTGATATTGTCCTGTATCTTTGAAGATACCCTCGAATTTGTCCTTGTACAACATCAAGACAATGGCTACATCCTCCATCCTCCTGCATCAAGACAATGGCTACATCCTCCATCCTCCTGCATCAAGACAATGGCTACATCCTCCATCCTCCTTCACCAAGACAATGGCTACATCCTCCAACTCCATCACCTGATTCAACTGGGATGCAGCAGCCTTTGCACGTTGTGCATTTAGCTGCAAAATTTTTATACTATTCATAATTTATTTTCCTTTTATAATTTTCTAGTACCTTAATATATTCTTGACAACTTTTATTCGCCCCATCATGTGCAGCCACAACATCCCTTTTCTAAAAATTGCAGCAAACAGACTCTTTATTTCTTTCAGTGCAATCCTTATACGTATGACCAGATTTTGCACAGTTACCACACACCATCTCCGTCTTACAATTTTTGGTGACAAGGCCAAAGGTAAGACCCTTAAAACACTGAGTAACAGAAAATTTCTTTAAATCTACATGATGACCACCTCACAAATAAACGAGTTCTTTCACTTAACATTTTCCAAATATCTGTATTTATTTGAATAATCCAATTATTTAATTGAGTTTCTTGTTCTTATTCACCATAAGTATTTCTACACTTTTTTTGACCTTCTTTTCACGTATTTTACACTCTCTAAAATTCCTTTTCCACAACTGGTTGGTTGGTTGGTTGGTGTCGTGTCCATTTGAAGTCAAATTGAACCATGCGCTGATATCACTGCTTGAAAGACTACTCTGTACAAGGATAAATCAGCATTACCAGGCAGCGAAACTCACAGAGACATCGCAATACGGATTCAAGAAGGGTTCGTCTACTGTGGAAGCCTTGCGTAGCCTATCGGAATCAGCAGCAAACTGCAATAATAAATATCTTCTAGCCATCTCTGTTGACTTCGCTGGGGCGTTCGACACTATTTGGTGGCCGAGCGTACTGGCAAGACTAAGGCTGGCACATGTGCCGATCAACTTATATTCCATAATTAGGTCTTATCTCTCCGAGAGACGCATCATCGTGGAAGCACCTTATGGTAGAGTGAATCGTGATGTCCACAGGGGCTGTCCCCAGGGTTCTGTTCTGGGGCCGCTCCTGTGGAATATGGTTTTGGATGGGTTCTTGGCTTTGCACCTTGGTGATGTGCGCTCCCAGGCCTTTGCTGATGATTTGGTCCTCACCATTGCTGCAGATAGCCGGGCCCAGCTAGAGGAAAAGGCCAATCAGGCAATGCTGATATTGCAAAACTGGACCAGAACACACTGCCTGACGATATCAACAACAAAGACGTCCTTCGTCCTGCTAAAAGGCAAGCTTGATATACGTAGACCGCCACAAATAAAGGTGGGACCTACCACAATAAAATTAGTGACTCAGTTAAAATATTTAGGAGTTATACTGGATGGTAATCTTACTTTTAAACACCATCTAACTTATATCAGAGCCAAAATCAAAAGATACTCTGGACTGGTGGCTAGGATCGTCAGGCGGGACTGGGGGTTAAACCAACGCACCCTGTCATTGTTTTATAAAACAACCTTCCTACCGATCATCACTTACGCCTCAGCAATATGGTTTTCCAAAACAGGAACTGTAGTAAACCGATGCATCCTTGATGCAACGCAAAGAACAATCCTACTGACAGTTACACGTGCTTGTAGGACAACCAGTACCCACGCGCTGCAGGTCTTGGCCGGAGCTCTTCCCCTTGACTTAGAGATCATGCGTAGGGGAATGAACTACCACATAGAGAAAGGAATACCTTGTACATACCATGGCTATACTGTGGACGTTAATGCACCACAAAAAAATGAAAAGACAAGGCTGCAAAAACACCTGATGCAAGTTTGGCAGGAGCGCTGGGCCAACTCAAATAAGGGAAATATCACCAGGAAATTCATTCCGAACATCGACAGGATGTACCCCAGTCCCCCAACTTGGTTTCAACCTGGCTTATACACCACCTATTTATTGACTGGTCACGGGGCCTTTACAGCCAAGCTGGCAGCGCTGGGGATTGAGGTGGATCCGAGATGTGCCTGTGGGGAGCTTGAGTGCTGGGAGCACATTATGTATGATTGTACCCATTATGAGGACCTCAGGTGCAGACTGATCACTGCAATACACTACCTCCCCAAGAACTTGGAATCACATTTATTGGACTCACTTGAGGAATACAGGGAGCTAAAGGAATATGCCCAAAAACTATTTGGTAGGCGTAAAACATTGATAGCCATCTACAGAAGGTAAAAAAAAAAAAAAAAAAAAAAAAAAACACAGAACATGCGTGGAGAGGACTCAAGGAGAACCTCGCCCAGGAACCTGCTTACTACTAATCATCTAAAACCAGCGATCGCAAGAATGCGATCGCTGGTTTTAGATGGAGCTGCGGATTTACCATGGAGCTGCGGATCTTCCCATGATGAAGAGAACCACGCCAAGCAGTATTGTCTGCAGGGCCCATCTTCCCTGTCAGCCCCTTCCTTCTGCTTCCTACCTTTCTGCTTCTGCTTCCAATCTTCTGCCTTCCCACCTTTTCTCTTACACAACGTTTTTTTTTTTTTGGGCCATACTGTACATAGAAATTATTTCCCCGGAACAACTTATCAGCGAACAACCTCTTCTAAAATTACAAAAATTATGATATTAGGTTCCCCTGTAAATGATTACATCTACCAATATAATATAATCTACGAATATAATATAATTTTGTCTGTAAATCTAGCTGATCCGGAAACCTCCTAGAGAGTTACCAATACCTATACTGTGGACGTTAATGCACCACAAAAAAATGAAAAGACAAGGCTGCAAAAACACCTGATGCAAGTTTGGCAGGAGCGCTGGGCCAATAGGTTCGGTCCGGTGTACTAACTAGCGGCCGGCCTGCTAACATTGTTTTGGAGCTGTACCCTCGAAATGTAAGGAATAATGGATCTCGCCACATTGTTCATCATAACCTCAAAAGTGATCAATCATACTGCATGATGGAAGAGATGGGGAATTGTTAACAAGAACTTAGCTCTTGAGACTAAACATGGGTTCTACCACTTCAAGCCTCCAATAAGCAAAGTCGTGGTATTGCACCGGTTGATGAGAGTCATCTACCACCTAGTACTGCCTGGTAACATAGAAGGGCGGCATTCCTCCATGTGGTGTGGGCGCCACACCTCTACCCCTACCCACCATCGTGAAGGTGCAAGCAGAAGATTTGACTGTCACAGACCATGCGGACTTAGCCGAAATTGGGTCCACTTGACTTGAGTGTCACCCGAATATCAGATCCATCAGCGTTTTAGACTCCCAGGTAGCAAGTACAGCTTGTCTGGCATATCTGAGAGAATGTCTTGATAACGATAGATCTACCAGTGTGATCGTCTAACCTGGGTACATCACTATAACCCAGAAACGAAAACATATGAGCTAACTGTGAAAACTTTCACCAACCCCTAGAAGCCAGTAGGTTCAATTGTCTGCCAGCTAGGTCTTGTTGCTAGTCTTCTGGGACTTTAAATCATTACAGACTAACAGATTAGCAGTAGCCGCAGTCAGAGTGGGAGGTGATCCTTGCAATGCTTCTATTGGAATGAGCAGCTGACCGAAAAGCAAGTTGCTGGGGATTTCAGGAACTGCTGGGAGTCATGAAACTACTAAATAACATAAGGTAGCATTTGTAATTACAAATGCATTTGTAATGTGGTTACAAATGTGTATTACAAATGCTACCTTATGGTAGCATTTGTAATACATATTACAAATATTGCTTCCTCCGCATCTAAAAAACTTGGTTTTCTCTTTTGCTCTCAGCGTTATTTTTTTACCCAAACAGCTGTTCACTCTGTACAAATTTCAAATCCGCCCTACTATGGAATATTGTTCCCACATCTTGGGCGGTGCCCCAAAACCTCCCTCAGGCTTCTTGATTCCATTCAGAAGAGGACAGTTAGGTTAATTAATGACTCCTCTCTAACAGAGTCCCTCCACTCGCTGTCTAATAGACGTACTGATGTACAGATACTTCCATGGGCACTGTTCTTCTGAATTGACTTCTATAATTCCCGCTCTCTCTTTCAAAATAGTCCGAACACATGCCGCCACTCCCCAACATCCATTTACAGTCCAACTTCAAACTCACAGAACCAACTTTTCATCTTCCTCGTTTATTCATTCAACTGCCGTTTTCTGGAACAACCTTCCTTCATACGTATTTCCTGAAAATTAGTCTACAGAAGTTCAAGTCTAATGTCAACAAATATCTTCTTTTGTCTTTTCAACCTACAACCCAAGCCCGGTACTAAGTACTATAGGTTCTAATACCTCCCGTGTTTGGGGTTTTCATAAAAAAAAAAATACATGGACTGTGTTAGAGTAACTAATAGAAAGAGCAGGTTTATGTATACTTGCATGTACACCAATGCTAGGAGTCCAGCAAATAAATTTGATGAATTTGAAGTGCTAGGCAAGACATCAAAGACGGATATTGTTGGGATATCAGAGACGTGGTGGCACAAAGATAGAAAGAATGCAGAATTGGAATTTGGGGAGTACATTGTGTGCAGAAAGGATAGACAGGATAGGCAGAGAGAATAATGGATCTCGCCACATTGTTCATCATAACCTCAAAAGTGATCAATCATACTGCATGATGGAAGAGATGGGGAATTAACAGAACTTAGTTCTGGTTAACAATTCCCCAGCATAACAATTCTGGTTATGCTGTTAGTTGAGAAACACATAAAATCTAAGGAAGTGCATTCAGTTGACATAGATGGAAAGTTTGTTGAGACATAAGCAGTGGGAAAGAAAAAATGACGGTCGGAGTTTGTTTTAGGCCTAATGGCTCTGATGATTACAATGAACAATTATAAAGAGAAATAGAGTGACCAGTAAATCAGAGTGTCATAATGGGGATTTTAACTTCCTAAATATTCACTGGAACTTATGGTTGGTCACTTGCACACTAGCAAGGCTTTTGTGGATTTATTGGATGATAGTTTTCTACAACAGCATGTTAAAGAGCAACCAGCGGGAGTAATACTCTTGATGTGATTATCAGCAGTAATTATTCATGCATTAAGGATTAACTGATAAATGAACCACTAGGTGGCAGTGATCATAGTGTAATGAGGGATTTACTTAAAGATGTAACTATCATCAGGAATAACGGGAAGGGTTTTTGCTTTCGTAAAGGTGACTGCAGTGGTCTCAGAGATATTTTAAATTCTATACAGTGGGGCCAACTGATGATGTTACCAACAACAAATTCTAAAAGAGAAGCATTCAAGGAAGTAATCTTGGAAGTTACTAGGCCTTTTGTTTCAACTAAGAAATACTGTTCTCGGTTTAGGCCCAAATGGACGTCAAATGAACTAATGAGACACGTGGCAAAGAAAAAAAAATATATATGATGCATATATTTTATCAGGCGACACAGAAGTCTACGTTAGATATAAGCTATTCTGTAATCAAGTCACAAAAGAGGTTAGGCAAGCGAAGGCAGATTAAGAGAAATTTTCGGAAAAGGATGCAAAGAAAAACAGCAAAGACTTTACTTATATTAACTCTAAAATGAAGGGGATGAATCAGATTTGTCCACTTGATATCACTTGATTGTAGATGATTATTCTCAGATAGCTGCCAAATTAAATGAATATATTACACTTACATTCACACTTGAGGAGTTATTCCAGAAGGCGAAGTCCAGATGTTTATCAAACTCTAACAGGGAGTTAAATGATTTTGTGATAACTGAGGGCAAGGTGGAGGAGAAATTGTTGAAGTTAAACGTAAGAAAGGCATTTGGGGTGGATGGGATCTATCCAGTTATATTAAAGGAAGCGGCAAATGAAATAAGCAAACCCTTAGCCATAAATATGAAAACATCATTGGACTAAGGGGAAGTCCCCATGGACTGGAGATGTGCAAATATATCTCCAGTTCACAAAGGGGGATCAAAGGTTGACACGAGTAATTTCATATCTATTAGTTTGCTTCTGTTTCAAGGAAAATCTAGACAAGACAGCAATAATTCAGGCACAACATGGGTTTGATAAGGGGAAGTCTTGTCTGACCAAATTGATTGGATACTATGCAGTAGTCACAAAGGAACTAGATGCAAAAAGTAATTTTGATATCATATACATTACTTGGATTTCAGGAAAGCTTTTAATACTCTTGCAATGGAAGACTACTGTACAAATTGGAGTAGTATGGCATTAAGGGCAAGTTGCTGAAATGAATAAAATAATAGTTGAGTGGGAGAAGACAGAGAGTGGTAATTAATGGACACTGCTCTTCGTGGACTAATGTTAGCGGTGTCTCCCAGGGTTTGGTATCGGGTCCATTGTTGTTTTGTATAATTATTAAGGATACTGATGAAGGTATATCAAGCTTATTGTCAAAGTTTGCAGAGATGATACAAAGGTTGGCAGGGTTGTTAATAACAGTAATGACAGTATGCTCCTGATACAATATCTGAAAAAGTTGTGCAGATGGGCTGAAAAGAGTTAAATGAAGTTTAACATTGACAAATGGAAAATACTGCATATAGGTAGCGGTAAGCCCAGAGAAATGTACCAAGTGAGTGGTGTTACACGCAGGGTAGTGGAGAATGAAAGAGACCTGGGGGAAATTGTGCAGTCAGATATGAAGTTTTCTGAGCAGTGCAACAGGCTGCCAGAGTAGGGGTATTGTCAATGATATTCAGGACTTTTGCTAGCAGGGATAAGGAGGTGATTATCCGTTTGTATAATGGCCAGGCCACACATTGACTACTGCGTACAGGTCTGGAGGCTTCATTTTAGGAAGGATGTAGAGTTGCTAGAACGATTACAGAGAAGGGGAACAAGACTGGTGTGGGGAACAAAGGCGTACTCTTAGGAAGAAGGGCTTAAATTCTGTAAATTGCAGCGTCTGGAGACTAGGCACCTGCGAAGTGATCGGATTGAAGTGTATAAAGCCTTAAATGGATTGAGCAGGCTCAAAGCTGATGGGATTCTTCCTCTTGCTCAGATTACAAACCTGAGGGGTCATTAAACTGAAATTGAGGAAAGACAGTTGTCGAATAGATGTGCCGAAATTTGCCTTTAGCCAGCAAGTAGTTGATTACAGGAACAAACTTCCATTTGTCATTGTGGAAGTTGATAGCTTAAATAAATTCAAGGAAGAAGTGGACAAACGTTTGGAGCGAATGGATGGGTGAAATGAGAAGGGCTTTTTTTTTTTTTTTTTTGTAAAAGCTTGCTTTCTTGCATCATATGCCTCTACTAATGCCATTACATGCTATCTCCTAAAAGGCACCAGCATCACTGAAATATTACAGGAAATTCTGAGAGGATATTAAGTTAAAGAGACGCGGGAAGCTGTCCAAAGGTTCCTGCCTTCAAGCCGATACAGCCCCATTTCACACGGCTGCTCTCAAGTGGATTTTGCAATTAACTGTGTCTTTGAAAATCTATATTAGCCACTTTATTACCCCGAACATTAACCTTCAGACTTCTTCCTCTATCGTAAAATGAAGAAACTATTATCAAGCCACAGATTTCAGTGGTCAGAAGATAATTAATGAAGTGGAAGCCTGGTTTTCTGGGGAGTTCTGTTCAACCACTCAAACTGGGGAACGAAGGGTTTATCCATAGATGGGGAACATGTGTAGCTCTAGAAGGTAGCTACATAGAAAAGAATGCAATTGCCAACCAAGTATCAAATCCTTAATTGAAATATTTCTAGGTAAGGGTAAATACTTATTGACCACACTTCATATAATGACGAAGTCAAAAAACACTTTGATGAAAGAAATAACTTTGACATTATTTACTTTGACCAGTAATGCTTTTGATATGGTTACCCGCAAAAGGTTATATTTAAACTGTAGCAATTTGGAATTAATGGAAGGTCCTTCGTTGTAGCCATAAACAAACAGACCTCAAGTTGACCACTTTAGTGGGTGGAGTCCCTGATGGGTGTGGTTGCCATTTATGTTTCTTATTTTGGCTAATGAAATTGATGAGGAAGTGCAAGGAAAGTCGCCCAAGGTGATCATAGTTTTCTGATGATTTAGAGAGAGAGAGAGAGCGGTTAACAAGAACCAGGCCATTTTTCTTCAAAATGACTTATGTCTGTTGCATAAATTGTCTGAAAAATGGCAACCGAATGTACTATGGGGTATCAAAAAGTTCGTACCCTGACATAGATAAAGCATCAGTAGTAAGGTGCCGTTTTTAATATAAATTTTCCACATATTCAATAACTAGCATGTGAAATTTCACCAGGGGTGAATCCCAGAATCTGAGAAAGGACGCTATGGTTGACAAAGTGGAACCTTTGCTGTGTATGGACAAACATTTCACTGCCTGCTGAGGTCTAAAAAAAACAACTAAACTATTATATTAGGGTCGCCTGGAAATTCACTTTCAACTACCTGTGTGTATTGTGTCTTTAAATTGCGTGTGTTCTCTGGTCGATTTGCCTGCTTTGCTGGACGAAAAGACCGCAGTATCTGGGGGGGGGGGGAAACCTTGCTATCTACGCCTGAGACCAATTAACTGAGCCACTGTGTGAAAAACGTTCCTCGCGTCATCGACGGGATTCGAACCTAGGTTTTTTCCACCGGATGTGTAGGATGGTGACGATACCACTATACGTTCCCTGTCTATGCATTAGCATTAGCATTAGTAGAGGCATATGATGCAAGAAAGCAAGCTTATGCAGCATCAGCCAAAAAAAAAAAAAAAAACCCTTCCACTTCACCCCTCCGTTCGTTCGAAATACCTGTCCAGCTGAGCCTTAAATTTATTTAGGCTATCAACTTCCACAACAAGGGATGGAAGTCTGTTCCACCAACCAACTACCCGCTGGCTAAAGGCAAATTTCCGCACATCTATCCTACATCTGTCTTTCCTCAATTTGAATTTATGCCCTCTCATGTGATTATTCTGAGCAAGAGGCAGTATCCCATCAGCATTGAGCATGCTCAAACCATTCAAGGCTTTGTACACCTCTATCAGATCACCTCGCCGGTGCCTAATCTCCAGACACTGTAATTTGCAAAACTTAAGCCTTTCTTCGTAAGAGCAACCCTTTGTTCCATTCACTAATCTTGTTGCCCTTCTCTGTACTCGTTCCAGCAGCTCTACATCCTCCTTGAAATGAGGCCTCCAGACCAGTATATAGTACTCAAGGTGCGGCCTGACCATTGCCTTATACAAGGGAATAATCACCTCTCTATCCCTGAAAAAAAAAATCCTGTATATCATTGATAAGACACCATGAGCTACTCTTGCAGCCCGTCTGCACTGCTCAGAGAACTTCATATCTGCCTGCACAATTACCCCCAGGTCCTTTTCTTTCTCTACCACAGTCAGTGTAGTACCACAGAGTTGATACGTTGCTCTGGGGTTGCTGTTTCCCATATGTAGTACTTTACATTTGTCAATGTTAAACTTCATTTGCCACCTCTCAACTCATCTGCTCAACCTTTCCAGATCCTGTTGCAGCAGCATAGCGTCAGTAGCGTCCTTAACAACCCTGCCAACCTTTGTATCGTCTGCAAACTTGGACATTAAGCTTGATATACCATCATCAATATTATTTATAAATACAGCAAACAACCATGGACCCAATACTGAACTCTGAGGGTAGCTATGGTAGCTCCTAGGCATATGCCTGTCTCCACCTAATGTCTCTGATGGAATACAGAATCTCTGTAAAACGGGCCTGGCAAAAAACTGCTGAGGTCTACCGTCACTTCTTAATAGACCATGTGCACCCTGCCATATTGCATTTTTCCTCGGACAGAAATGGGATCTTCCAAGACGATAATGCTCTGTGTCATTGGACCGCACTGGTGGTCACGAGTGGTTCGAGGAACACAGTGAAGATATCACTCATCTCGATTGGCCTGCAAATTCGCTTGACTTCAATCCAATTGAACACCTGTGGGATATTTTCAAACGGGAATTAAGTCGTACGGAATCAGCTGTCGTCTCTTCCAACACCGTGGAAAGCCTAGCAAGCAGCATGGCTACAGACCTCTAGTGGAGTCAACGCCTAGGCGGCTGTTATCCCTGCGAACATGGTATTAGGTAAGTGGTCGTAATTCAGTCAGCACTGATTGTATGTTTTCTCTATACTATATTTCTATATACAAATATTTTCATTCGCGTTAAGCAGTGTTATTTCATTGCTAGTGTCATGAAATAACACTAGTACTGAAATTTAATACTGTACTTCAAACACTGTTCAATAAATATTTGAAGTAGCACATCTGAGTAGTTATTCAGCTGCCAAATGGAAGGGTTTGCTCTTATAATGGATGTTCAAAATGCTTTTCGGGCATATTGTAGCAATCAACAAGAAGGTGACGCACATTTCTATGTACACGCTCTAAGATATAGTCATCCGCAGAAGGGATGGCAACACTGAGACATACATCTGCTCCTTCAAATTGGCCCATTAGAAATAATCAACCCACTTAGGTGGCCATACTATAGGATACTTCAGTCAATCCATCTCTGAGAGAGTGCAGTTCCAATGTATAGAGCACAGTAGTGCTAAAATCCGTAGAGGTGCCATCGTTTTGGAAATATTGAATGGCATATTACCTAGTAAGCCCTGGGTATTGTAGATAAAAATGACACGTAATTTTCCCATTCAGAAGATCAGGCAATTGACTGGAGCATATGATTGAATTTGCCTCTTCAAGTATTGACCCACATATTGGTGCTCAGTAAAGCTTAAACCACCACGGAGTGGCGATATGGGAATTTATGGCGCTCAATAATGCATATCGTGGTAGTTCCGATTGCGCTGTTGTGTCAAGCATGTTTAGTCAGTCCACAGAACGCTCTAGCGAAACTGTTCGTCGGTTGTTGCAGACTCTACTCAAAATTGGATTCACAACGTTTATGATCTGCAGGCAGTTTGCAGCCATATCATTGTCACAGTGTTCATCCCGTCGATGACGCGAGGAACTTCAGTGGGCTTTTTTCACTCCATGGCTGAGTTAGTTGGTCTCAGGCTTAGATAGCAAGTTTTCCCCCCAGAAACTGGGGTTTTTCCGTCCAGCAAACAGGCAAATCGACCAGAGAACACACGCAATTTACAGACAAAATAAATATATGGGTAGTTGTAAATCATATACAGGCGATCCTAAGATCATAATTTGTTGTCATAGCGTTCGTGAACGCTGTTTTTTTTTTGTTGTTCCAGGACAAGCTTGTCATTGTCAGTGTAATTCTGATCATTATAAGTGGTACATCTCGACATGGCTACGTCGGTCCGTCACTTTGTTCAGTATGCCTCTGGAAAAACCTGCGACCACTGGCCTGTTTGTCTTTATATTGTGGAATTAATAAATATGACTGATAATGCGAAAGGAGCAGTCATGCAAACAACGCTGTGACTAAGATATTGTCACAGCGTTGACACTGCTGCCATAATATTTTAGTCACTTGTCAGGTTGTCTGACAAGTGTCAGACAACCTGACAAGTTGTCTGACACATTGGCATACCACTTATTAAGTCTGGTAGCAGTATCAATAAAAATGAGACATGATGCACTCCACTGGTGCGATATGGCATCGGCCTGAATTTTGTTGTGCGTATGCGCGAGCGGCACCGTGTGTACTTCCTCAACATTGTCCCACATCAGGTTACAGCACTCATTGACTATGTATTCCATTTCATTGAGGTCAACTTCAGTTTCTGTTCACACATCTTTCTTCCCAAGAGGAATGATTTCTTGACGGTGGATGCATTACAATTCGCTTTCAAACTGCTTTATCGACGTAAATTGCTTAGCGGATATGTGACGTCATAAATTATAATTACAAATATCTCATTACCTATGCGTCGGATCAAAGAACCTATTCAGAAATTCCTGGCCAAAAATAAACGCTTTCTGTTTGTTTATGGCCAGGAATCATTTCGCATACGGAATATGTGTCATTAATCTGTATTTCTGAAATATTCAATTTTTACTGGAAATACTGGTTATGCATACAAAGTTAGTTAGGGAAAAATTCCATTTTAAATACCCATAAATTTTGACACTTTTAACGGAGTGGCCTGTGGCTATGCTACCCCATTTTTAGCGAGCATTCCAATTACCGGCGAGTTGTGCCACAGTTGCCCTTCTGTTGCCACGTACCATCCGAGAAAGCCTTCGCTCACCTCGAGCATCGATGGGCTGTGGTCATCCAACACCTCGCGGCAGTTCGTGGGTCCCCCTCCCCCGGACCACTTTTGGTAGGTACCACTGCTGACCGTGAGCATCGCACCAACCGTGCCGATTCGGATATGCTCTGATAGAAAATTCCATCTGTTGTTGTTGAAGTTGATAGCTTGGATAAATTCAAGGAAGAACTAGACAGTTCCTCGAGGGAATGTTCTCCACAGTTTTGGAAGGAATGAATAGGTGAAATGGAATGTGTCTTGTTTTTTGGCTGATACTGTATAAGCTTGCTTTCTTGTATCGTATGCCACTAATAATACTGATGCTAAAAATAAAGAAAGAAACACCCATTTCCCCACACACAAATTTCTGTTTCTTGTTGTTGTTGTAGTAGGGTTTTAGGAGCAACAGCAGCTAAGGCCATATTACTCCGTGTATACTGTCAGTAAATTGAGTGTGTTCTGCAGTCAATTTCTTGTTTTGTTGCATAAAAAATCCCCGTTTCCGGGAGAAAAAACATGCTACCCTCGACTTAGACCGACAATCTCAGCCACGTTGTGAAAAAGGCACATAAAAATTCCTTATGTCATTGACAGCACTCGCACTTAGGTCTTTTTCACCCGGTGTGGGGATGTCTTTGTGATGAATGAACGTTTCTCAAGAAACATTCATTCGTGACCAAAAGACGTAGAAATGTAGAAAATAGTAAATTACTTGCTAGAAATCTAGTAAATATATGTAAACGTTTTATTTTATTAATATTATGTTGTTTTCTTCACATTAGTTGAATTTATCAAATGATTATTAAAAATAAAATAAATTTAGAAAAGGGGAAAAAAAACGTGTTTTGCTTATTTTTTATACGCATACACACACGATATCGACCTCGTTGGTATCACAGTTGTCATAATCGTCATCCTCTTTACACCGGATCAAAAAGCCCTGTTCGAATCCTGTCAATTACGCGAGGAATTTTTATGGGCCTTTTCACAACGTCACTGAGTTAGTTGGTCTCAGGCTTGGTAGCGACGACAGCAACAGGTAATTTATAGACATAATACTGTATATACTGCGAATTTGATCTAAATCTCTGATGAACTCAAATGCCTGCTACAACAACACATACGCAAGATATCAATTTCGAAATCAGCTAAGGAAGAATTTTATATTTGAAAAGGTATCTAGATACAACAAGTTTCAGTTTGCGTTGTCATGTGGAAAAATATTAGAAAGTTTTCGTAATGCATTTAATTCTTAAGCACTAATTAAATGATATATTATGTGGTAAATGAAACGTACGAATAGGAACTTGGTACATTTTGGAAGCACCTGAATACCAGCTGAAACTCTTGGTGAGGTGCTGACCAAAACCTGTTTTGAACCTCACGCGCATTTGTTCACATAATTTCTGTGCGCGAAGTTAGATTTCTGTCAGGAGTTGCTAGTGTCGCTGTCATAGCGCTTTTGCGAAGCCTAAAATTTAAGCCGGCGCGGTGAGATCGATATTTGTATGGTGTTATAGTGCCATTGCTTTCGTCTTAGTTTCTCTTTTTAGTTTGGAATATATATGTTGGAGGGAACAATGTAAAATGATTATTTATATTTTTCTTTTCAGTCTGCTAAAGTTACCTATGTTTGTTTACTCCACAGTTTTGGAGTCTCAGCTACTGTCAAACGACACTTCCTGTGGTTAATACTAAACCGGGAGAAACATCTTATGTGCCATATACTGTATTACGTCTCTGAAAATGTGACGTGTTCATCAAGGAAAGAGTTAATGCAGCTGTGTGGTTATGACTACCACGTTCCATCAGAGGGGACGACGACAAGCTCATTCCGATGGGCAATGATTAGTGTCGATCAATACTACCACGGTGTTTGGCCTGATGTTTTGGAAGGCGGAGAACTCGGCTCCAAACGAGGCCATAGTGGGGGCGTGGTAATCTAACCCTAACTTCAACTTGCAATTCGCGTTTCGACGTTTGCTCATGTAAGCTGGTTTGAAATTGGGTTCCGTTTGTGAACCAGGTAGGATTGATGCTATTTTATTTAAGAAAATTTCCCTTGTTACTGACCTGTTTCGTAATGTAAACTCTGACATCTCCAAAAATATCAGTAAGATGTCATTTCCTTTCCAAAATTTAAGTATATTATTAAGTATTGTTGTAAGTAGCTGCTATTATCAAGCATTACTTACAGAGCATTCTAGTTTATTTTTGTTTAACTCGTGATGGAGAAGAAAGCGCTTTGCTTATAAGAAAGGGATGCCACTCTGAATCAGCTGATTCGGTAGAGTGTTCATCATGAGAAGCACGCTTAACCTTGACCCTGCATTTTAGTTAATACTCCACTAGAAAACTCCAGGTAGTAAAGGTCGTTTTGGATATGCATTTACATTTCGAGAGAACTTCATCTAGTCGGACAGACTGCACAGTTTTATCATTGACTTGGATGGGCAAAGTACCAGATGAGCTACCAGATGATGACGGATGGAAGTTAAATCGAGTTCATTACTATCAGGATGGGTGGCTGGCAACAGGCAATGCCAGAGGTGTTGTAGGTGTAACTTTTACAACGTGCCATTATAGAAAAACAACTGATTTGCCCTTACGAACCAACTATAATTTGAGAGGGCATAGGTCTGAGGTAAGTTTTAACATCGGTATATATGTTTATTTTATTGTTTTATTCCTTTTTATGCAGTCACTAACAGATAAATGTTTCTTTTGCTTTTGACTTTTCTTGTATATGCATTTTTTTTAGACGTTTCATTTTAGAATTTATCAGAATTTTCTTACCTTTCATAAGATATTACAATGTCCATTATGAAATTTAGTATATTAGGAATATTGGATATAAATACCATTTTTACATCCTCAACCTAGAGAAATTAAAAACAGTTTCTAAACCAACTCGGGTTTGTTTTAACCTTCTGGTGATCAATCTTGCAATACTCAAATAAACTAGAAATCTATAAAGGAAAAAATATAGCCATATTACACTGAAATTTGAGAATATTTAACTCATTCAGTTGGTTTCACTATTTAAATTGGTGAAATTTAATGTGATTTGGTGGTGACATTAGTTATTTGATAGCTTATAATGTGTGAGATGCAGTAGCAGCTGCTGGTGACTTCAACTGATAGGACAAAAAAAAAAATGTCATTACTTTTCTGCAGTAAACTCAGGTAAGAATCTTCCAAATCATTTAATTTTAAGTTTATCATTGTATGTAAGTGGTGAAAAGTTTTTTTAAATAACTTGCTTATTCATTGCAAAAAAGCATGTGAGGCCTAAAAAACTGGAGTCAGTTTTGCTGTTATCCAGCTTTCTATCCATTGGATGGTAGAGAAGAGCTTTAACGTTAGTTATGTGTGAGTTATTTGCTATGTGTTTGCCATGAGAGCTGGTTTTAAAGTGGTACATTATTTCATTCTTTGGCTTACAAATATGATTTCTTAACATAACATTTAATCATTTATAAGATCAATTATAAGTGCAAATCAATAATGAACAAAATAAATATGAATTGGTAATAAGTACAATAATACTAGAAGGATTTACTTTTATGTTTTTTTAGTGTTACTGTAGCAGTTTTCATGGCATACTGTCACTTTGTAGCTAGTTGCCACTGATGAGAGGAAGAAAGTATTAGTGTAATGAGAAATTGTTTTTAAGAATGGTGATTTTTGTGGGGGATGAAAGTTTTTTGTTTTAAGCATTAGTTCCAAAATGAAGTCAATGGTATAGTCAAGCTTAAAGTTCATCAGTTAACTCACTGTGTGAGGCACTTTGTTGACTACTTTTCTTAATCAGTTTCCATCCCCAAAAACAATTACCTAATCAGACACTTGTATAATATGAAGAAGATGGAAGACAACAGGCAGGAACAGAGAATGCCCAATCAGTCTGGAATAAAAAAGTAAAAAATTTTTGTTTTAACTTTTGAAGGTGATATAAACATTCAGTGTGGGACCATTATTCTTTAATATTCTCTTTCTTTGGCTTCTGAGCAATAAAAATGTATCATTAGAGTATTCCTCTTTTGTTATTTTTCTGTAGCAGGGAACACAAAAGGTTATTGAAATATACTCAATGAAAAGACAGATGATATATTTTGATGTTGGACTTGAATTTTACATTATACAAAAATGTTGTTTGTTTGTTATTTGGTTTTTAGGAACATTAGCAACTAAGACCATATTGCTCCGGGATATGCGGTGGTCATTCCCTGACCTTTCCATATCCTCCATATTTGGTGGTGACGGGATCGAACCCCAGTCTAATCAAGAAGCATGTGCTACGCACTGCTGCTCCTTCCCACCTGGCTACGGAGGTGCTACAAAAATGTAATTTTTGTACAATGTAATTTTTGGGCAATATACAAATATATGAAGTAAGGTTAGTTGCAAATAACAAGTAGTATTCAGGATAAACTAAGAATGAGAAGAAAAGTTAAACAGTAAATGAATTGACAAGTTGATGTGTCTATTTGACCTAGTTTAGATGAAGGTGGTGAAATTACAATGGTAATTCAGTGGCATGGTGTCCAAGGAAGTATTTGTAGAGAAGAATGCAGCAGGAACTGCATCTGAATCTTAGAATGTCTGTGTGACAAGCTGCTTAGAAGAAAAATATTGCTGAGAGTGTGCAAGAGAAAGCTTAGTTTTTTTTTTTTTTTAATAATGCAAAGGAGCGTAATATTTGTTGTGTGCCAAGTTTAGAAGTCTTGGTTAGTTATTCCCAGTAAATGTGTTCTTTTTATAGGAATATGAGTGTTGTTGAAGAAGAGCATGACAGCAGTAGATTCTTTTTTAAAGGATTAAAATTAGCTACTAAGTTTTCTTCTCTGCACCAGAGTTTGATTTTGGTTTTTATGGTGCAAGGGCAATTAAGGCCATGATGCACAAAGCCCAGTGCACCAGAGAATAATCTGGAGATTTGTCTTTGAGGAACTGTTGGGAGGCCGACCGGGCTAGCCGGGTAGGCAAAGTGCCTGCCTGGCAACCCAAAGGTCGCGGATTCGATTCCCGACTCGGGCTTGGATCAAAGTACTGTAAAAACCTTAAGAGGTGCATTATGGCCACAGAAGTCTGTGCCAACAACTACCAAAAAAAAAAAAAAAAAAAAAAAAAAGAACTGTTGGGAGATATTTGAGTTGGCTACCACAGTTCTTAACTTTTCTGTTTATCCCTTTTCTTCACCATCAGTTTCCTACTATGATTTTTAACTTTCCCATATATGAACATGCATCCATTGCACCATATTACGTTCACTACACTACATCAGTTTTCACTGTCTCACTCCTCTCTCCTTTATGCTTCAAAATTTTTCTGTTATATCTTCCCCCCCCCCCCCTCCAGTAAACCTAGCCTCTCTTTAAACATCTCCACTGAGCCAATCAAATCCTTCTCACATTCTGCTACATTCCAAGGTCTGAATGTTGTGCATCCTTTCCCTACTTTTCAGCCCCCCAAAACTTCCAGTGTTTTCCACACAATCTTTCTTAATCCTACCCAGATAAAGATACTGCTTTTCTTTGAATCATAGAGATTAAAGTTATCCATTTTTCCTTTCAAAACTAGCTTTATGGTTTTTCACAGCATCCTAACTGACTTAAAGTGTTTTAATTCTCTCTGACCATAATCCCACTTGTTCTGGCCTTGAATTCGGACAGGATACGCAGTCTCTTTCAAATGTTGATTATATTTGCTCTTTGCATCCAGTTGTCCAGATTGTAAGAAACCGTCTTTGTAAAACCAGGTCTTACAATCTGTATGCAAAGTTTTATTAAAAGAGTGGAGTGTAGAGTACTGTCATCAGTATTGATAGGATTTCTGTTTGGTAGGAGAATTTTGTTAATATACAGAAGAATGGAACCTTGGGAAAACTAACCAAGAAATCTGAAGATAAATGGGCTACTACCCAATTGCAAAAATTGGAAGGCAGACCATATAATGGAAGTATGCTTAGAAGTCTTGTATTCCAAATATGATTGAAAGCCTTAGGAACATTCAGCAACTTCTTGAGTTTCTCAAAACTTTTCGCTGCAATTATCCATAGATGAGTAACTTAAGAAGTGAGTATCACCAGTAGTACAAAGGGTACTAGGAAAGTTTTGCAATATGACGCAACAATGAATCACAGGAAGCTGCTTGTTGCTGCATGTTGAGACATGTTCATACGTGCATAGTAGCCGCCGCGCCAAGTCGATGGGCTCAGTTATTCATTAGTAGTGAGTGTAAAGTGCTTGCGATGGCATTGTGGTCACGAAATGAGATAAGGACAGTTTTGCGGTATAATTTCGTGCGTGGTTTAACCATAGACCAGTGCTTAGAAGAAATGACTCTTGCACTAGATGATGATTGTCCACATCGTACAACGATATTCAGGTGGTATAGAGAATTCCAAAGGGGAAATTTCACTCTGGAGGATTCTGAGAGGCCGGGAAGGCCACGAACGTCAGTTACGGAGGAAAACGTTACTGCTGTGAGGAAAATGCTTGACGAAAACAGGTGAGTGACCTACCAACAGATAGAGGATACTTTGGGCCTAAATGCACCAGCAATTCGTTCGATTCTGCAAGATCATTTGCACACGAAGAAACTTTGTTCTCTCTGGGTGCCGCATCAACTGACTGAAGAGCAGATGACACGACGTGTGACTTGGTGCCGGGAGATGTTAAAAAAGTTTGATAAGGGACAATCTCGGTATGTGAACAACATCGTGACAGGTGACGAGACTTGGCTGTACTATTACGATCTGCCGACAAAGGCTCAAAACAAAGTTTGGGGTCTTTGATGATGACGACACACCCGTAATTGTTAGAAAATCCCGATCTGTAAAGAAGAAAATGATAGCTGTATTTTTCAAATCGAGTGAAATTGTGGAACGTGTCGTTTTGGACACGCAGAAGACAGTCACAGCTAAGTGGTATACTGAACAATGCCTGCCTAAAGTCATTGGATCTATGAAGAACCTGCGGCCAAAGTCAAGAATGAACACCTGGTACCTCCATCACGATAATGCTGCAGCTCACCGCGCCAAAGCCTGCACCGAATATTTGACCACGACAGGACTGAAACTTCTCGAGCACCCTCCCTACAGTCCAGACCTTGCTCCCTGCGACTTTGCACTTTTCCCGCATGTGAAAATGAAGCTAAAAGGGAGGCGGTTTTCCAGTGATGAGGACCTTCTACGGGCTTGGGACAACGAATGTGCTTTACTCCCTAGTGAAACTTGGCAGAACTGGTTTAAAGATTGGTTTCGGAGGATGGAGAGGTGTATTGAAGGTAGAGGAAATTACTTTGAAAAAATTAAATAAACAAAGCTGTATTGCAAAACTTTCCTAGTATCCTTTGTACATCACTACTTTCAGAATCCATATTTGAGATTGTTAATCAGATGAAGGATTTCAAGGTGGTAAAAGAGTTGGATTTGATAAATATGGTTGAAATGAATTTCAATAGGACACTAACACTGTACAGTACTGATGTTCTTCTTGGTGTAAAGTTGGGCAATTTTAGTATATTTTCATTCCATGATTGTGAAAAAATTACTGAAGATGTTCTGTCATTCATCTTTTTTTGGAAAAATCTATTTGTGATTACCTTGGGGGGGAAGAATACAAAAATGTCATACCTCACAGAGGGGTTCAGCTTGGATAATATCATGTACACCAATTGATGATAACCACCATGTATCTGGCTGACTGTCTTATGGCTTTCTTGGTTATAGAAAATATTATGATATTTTGTAATCAATAAGACACATGCATGTTTATAAGGAAAATTTTAGAAAAAAATATTTAATTACATATATTCTTTAAACAAATTCACGTGTGTTAATTAAAAAAATGCCCTTGTAAAATGAAACTTACTCACAGCATAATGTCAATGATACATTTTTGCTGTTGTCACACTTGGCATTACTGATGTTATGGTCTGGAATTCCGCTTTCTATAAAGAATACATCTTCATCAAGCGGATGGTAATCCCACATTTTTTGTAAGACTAGGAGTGGTAACAAAATACTGTTTTGTATTTTATCCCCCCATTTTTCGCTTGTTTGTTTTTTTTTTTTTTTTTTTTTTTGATTTGGTAGTTGTTGGCACATCGGCTTCTGTGGCCATATTGCACCTCCCAAGGTTTTTGCAGTACTTTGATCCAAGCCCGAGGCGGGAATCGAACCCGCGACCTTTGGGTTACCGGGCAGGTACTTTACCCACTCGGCTAGCCCGGTCGGCCGCTTGTTTGTGCACCTGGGAAGTGGTCACTTCATTTGTTTTGTTAATGTAAATAGTTGATTTGATGCATCCATCCATTTGTTTCACTTTTTTCATACCTGAATATTTTAAAGGATTTATTAGTTGAAATGTCCAATGGCTGTAGTTGGCTAAGGCTTCCTGGAATTACAACTTACTTAATTAAACACTGAACTTCCATGTTTAATTTATTACATGTTATCTGGACTAGTTTCAAAATAAGAGCTGGTTTCCTTAGAAAGCCACCTGAACATTTTGACAATACTGTCACCAATGACAGCAAGAGATAAGACTACTGCACTCATCTAGCATACCTTTGGACCATAAGATGTGTGATTTTAGGTAACATTTTCCAAAATAAAAGTGTATATTATGGTCCAGCGTAAAAGTCATTCTACATGAGATTTAATTAATTTATCAATGAAATAATATTAAGCCTTCATTGTATACTGTTATGCAGTGTGGACTTACATTTTTGCTTACATTCTTAAAAGAATGTAAGTGATATAACTATTGGTCTGGATTGTCTTGTATATTTTTGTTCTGGTATATCTCTGCACTTTTGTTGGATTAAGAACTTGACTGATTACTTTAAGTGCTCTGTTATAATATTGTATTTTCTTATTAATATTGTTTTCTTTTTCATAAGTCAGGTTATATCTAAGATTTTAAAGCATTTTACTTCAGATGGGTTCCTTTCCTTGAAAAGCCATGATTTTCATTTTTACCATGTTAAATTTTTTTTCTCGTAAGAATTAAGATGGTTTATTTAGTATTGTAACTTGTCTTATGACCAAGGAGCACTTGGTCATAAGCATGTAGTAAAGTATCAAGGCGATTACCAATTTGTAATTTATTTCTTCTGTGGATTGTTAGTCTCCCGTGTCTGACAATAGCATTGATGTATATGTTGAAAAGTAGTGAAGATAGAGGGGCAACCTTGTTGGATGCCACAATATATTGGTTTCCAATTCAATATTCTGTTCTCAATTTAATTGCGATTGCATCCTGACTATATATTATAGATTGCAATATAAATGTATTAGTTAGTATAATACATAGAAAATGTAGTGTAACTGGTGCAGCTTGCAATGAAACGGGACAAAATTTGGTATGCCATTGTACCATAGAATATCAGTGAAAAGAAGAGACGGCAACAAACTTTGGATCGGTGTAAGGGACGTTTATAGGGATTGTGTAAGAATTACCAAAAAAGGTCAACATTACAGAAGTTGATACAAGATGCATGAATATATGGTCACGCGGCATCATTACAATGGGCCCAACACCGAGCCCTGTGGGACTCCACTAATAATATTAGTCCACGAAGGGCAGTGTCCATTGATTACCACCCAATGTCTTCTCCCACCCAACCACCCTTTTATCCATTGTAGCAACTTACCCTTAATACCATTCTGCTCCAGTTTGTATAGTAGCCTTCCACGTGCAACAGTAGTAGTGGCATGTGATGCAAGAAAGCAAGTGTATGAACTTATGCAGAATCAGCCAAAAAAAAAAAAACACACCATTCCCTCCAAATGCCTGTCCAGTTCTCCCTTAAATTTATTTAACCTATCAACTTCCACAATGACAGAAGGAAGTTTGTTCCAGCAATTAACCACCCGCTGGCTAAAGGCAAATTTCTGCACATCTATTCTACATTTTTTTTTTCTTAATTTGAATTTATGCCCCCTAGGTTTGTAATCTGAACAAGTGGAAGGATCCCATCAGAATTCACAGTGCTCAACCCATTTAAGACCTTATACACCTCAATCAGATCACTGCGCAGGTGCCTAGTCTCCAGCCACTGCAATTTGCAGAACTTAAGCCTCTCTTGGTAAGGGATCCTTTCATTCCCCTCACCAATCTTGTTGCCCTTCTCTGTACACGCTCAAGCAAATCTACATCCTTCCTAAAATGAGGTCTCCAGACCTGTACGTAGTACTCAAGGCGTGGCCTGACCATTGCCTTATACAGACGGACAGTCACCTCCTTTTCCCTGATAGCAAAATTCCTATATATCATTGACAAAACCCCATGACCTGCCCTGACAGCTTGTCTGCATTGCTCAGAAAACTTCATATCTGACTGCACAATTACTCCCAGGTCTTTTTCATTTTCTACCACCTTAAGTGTAGTACCATACAGTTGGTATGTTTCCCTTGGGTGACTTCTACCCATATGCAGTACTTTGCATTTGTCAAGGTTAAACTTCAGTTGCCACTTCTTAGCCCATCTGCCCAAATTATCTAGATCCTGTTGCAGTAGCACACTGCCATTACTGTCATTAACAACCCTGCCAACCTTTGTATCATCTGAAAACTTCGGCACTAAGCCTGATATACCTTCATCAATATCATTGATAAATATACAAAAGAACAGAGGACCCAAAACCGAACGCTGTGGGATTCCACTAATAACATTAGTCCACGAAGAGCAGCACATATTAATTACCACCCTCTGTCTTCTCCCGCTCAACCATCCTTTTATCCATTGTAGCAACTTACCCTTAATACCATTCTGCTCCAATTTGTACAATAGTCTTCCATGCGCAACACTGTCAAAAGCTTTCCTGAAATCCAAATATATGATATCAAAATTATTTTTTAAATCCAGTTTCTTTGTAACCGCATCATAATATCCTATCAAATTTGTCAGACAAGACTTTCCCTTAACATGTCAGACAAGACTTTCCCTTTCCCTAAACCCATGATGTGTCTGAATTATTGGTGCAATCTTGTCTAGATGATCCTGCAATGCATCTTTAATCAGTGACTCCATTATTTTACCCGGAACAGAAGTTCAAGTAACTGGTCTGTAATTACTTGTGTCACACTTCAATCCCCCTTTGTGAATTGCGGATACATTTGTATATCTCCAGTCCGTGGGGACCTCCCCTGAGTCCAAGGATGCTCTCATAATTATGGCTAAGGGTTTGCTTAGTTGCTTTGCCGCCTCCTTTAATATAACTGGATAGATTCCATCCACCCCAGGTGCCTTTCTTGTGTTTAACTTCAACAATTTCTCCTCCACTTTGCTCTCAGTTATTACAAAATCATTAAACACCCTGCTACAATTTGATAACCTTCTGCCATTTTCGAACCTTAATAACTCCTCAGGTCTGAATGCAAAATACTCATTCAGTTTGTTTGCTATCTGAGCAGGATCATTAACAGTCGAACCATCGATATCAAGTGGACCAATCAGATTCATTCCCTTCCTTTTAGAGTTTATATAAGTAAAGAAATCCTTACTGTTTTTCTTAGCATCTTTTGCCAAAGATTTCTCGTAATCCGCCTTCGCCTGCCGAACCTCCTTTGTGACCTGATTACAGACTAGCTTATATCTGCCGCAGGCTTCTGCGTCACCTGATAATTTATATGCATCCCATGCATTTTTCTTCTCTGTCACGAGTCTCATTAGTTCATTTGATAACCATTTAGGCCTAAACCTTGAACGATATTTCTTAATCGGTATATAAAGTCTAGTAGCTTCCACGATTAATTCTTTGAATTCTTCCCACTTAGAATTTACTGTTTGTAACATCGTCAGTTGATCCCACTGTACAGAATTTAAAAACTGTCTGAGACCACCGTACTCCCCTTTACGGAAGCAAAAACCCTTTCCTTTACCCCTGACGGTAGTTACCTCTTTGAGTAAATCCCACTTCAGCACACTGTGATCACTGCCACCTAGTGGTTCCTTTATCTGCAAATTCTTAATGCACGAATGATCACTGCTGATAACCAGATCAAGAGTGTTACTTTCTCTGGTTGCCTCTCGAACATGCTGCTGCAGAAAACAATCATCCAATAAATCCACAAAAGTCTGACTAGTGTGTGAGTGACCAACTCACAAGTTCCAGTCAATATCTGGGAAGTTAAAATCCCCCATTATAAGACATTCTGATTTACTGGCCCACTCTATTTCTCTGTACAATTGTTCATTGTACTCATTCAAGTCATTAGGCCTATAACAAACTCCTACTCTTATTTTTCCTTTTGCAGTGCTTATCCCACACCAAACTGACTCAACAGAGCACTGTTCATCTATATTAACTGGGTGCACTTCCTTTGATTTTATGTTTTTCTTAATTAACAGCATAACACCTCCTCCCTTTCTGTCCTGTCTATCCTTTCTGTACACATTGTACTCCCCAAATTCCAGTTCTTCATTCCTTATATCTTTGTGACACCACGTCTCTGCTATCCCAACAATATCTGCCTTTAATATCTTGACCAACACTTCAAATTCATCAAATTTATTTACTATACTTCTAGCATTGGTATACATGCAAGCATACATGCTCCTATGCCTATTCCTTGTTACCCTAACACATCCCATATACCCAACTATTCCATGATGACTGCCATCCGTCCCTGAAACCCCCAACACCCCTCGCTCCAGGTCACTTCTTATTCTAATAGAAGTTGTGCAAGAATCACCTTCACCTCTGCCTGCGGTTACTGTTAAACTATTAGTCTTTGTATCCCCCCCCAAACTAGCAGTTTTCTGACCCACCTAACACTGCCTCAATAGCATCAGCAAATATTCTTGCACCCTTTCTATTTAAATGTATCCCATCCCTGTAGAAGCAATCTCTCCTGCTAACAAGTACAGTCCAGGCTGAAAAAAATTCTACCCCTTGAGCCTTGCACAATCTTTCCAGGGCCGAATTGATCGACAAGGCTCTCATCATGTACTCCCTCCTATCGTGTCTGGGCAGAATTGCAGACACTTTCAAATTCAACCCTATTTCACGGCTTTTTTTCAACAGTGACCTGTACTTGTTGAGTAATTCCGCCGGTCTCCTACTCTTAATATCATTAGTGCCAACGTGTACAACTATATCACCTTTTGTGCCCTTGAAAGATGATATCCACTCTACAACGTCATCAACCTTTGCCCCTGGCAGACATACCCTGGTCCTGTTCCACCTATCCTTTTTACAAAGGATGTTCCCTGTTTCCCTGACAATAGTGTCACCAACAACTACTAGTTCCTGTGGGACCAGCGCATTCTGCCTTAGGGGTTGCCGCTGTGTTGCATGATGACCAAGTGCAAGCTCTGGCGTTGATGTGGGCAGCTGAGAGCCTGATGGGCCCCTCAATTTAGATCTTTCGAGGGCATCCACCCTGTCCTTCAAACCCTCATATAGGCCCATAACAACGCTGAGTTGTCGCCTGATTTCCTTACACTCCTTACATCGCGCACACACAAAGACATCCCCCATGGCAATATCATGTTCCGTTCCAGAGAGTTCGGCAAGCATTTCACAAGTTGCACATTTTTTTAGGCTGTGATGCGTTGGAGAATTGCCCCCCTCAGTTCTCCCCCGAGTCACAGCACTCCTGCCACTTTGTGCCCGTTGCTTTGCTGCTCTAGTCTGGGGCATGGTAGTTTAAATTAATAAAATCAATAAATTAAATGTCAATAGTATTTGAATAGAAACTATTAAATAGAAACAGTGAAGCGTATTACTATATAATTATGCGTTAGAGCTACCTAGCTACCTCAATTAAAAAAATTTGAATTCCCTACCACTATATCCAAAAACAGTGGCTACAAAAATGGAACGAAATAACGGTTTTACCTATCGTAAGTAAAATCCACAAAAACTCTTTATCTAAATTAAAAATAAAAAATAACCAGCGTAACTATAACTATATGACTACGTATTAAGTACAATATAAAATAACAATCATGTAAATAAAAGGCAAACACTTATCGTTTTTACTCGTGTCATCCTTCGATTCCCCTTTGTGAATTGGCAATACATTTGCATATCTCCAGTCTGTACTGCATTCCTTGTTCTATCCAGATGAAATAATGTCTATAATATGTTTGTAAATGAAAATGGAACTCATCAGAGAACAGAACTGTATCCTATTTGTCAGCACTCCAAGTCATGTTTATTCCACCAGTTTTCAGCGAGTTCTGCAGTGGTGTGGGGTTAATGGAATACAAATCACTGGTTTTCTTGCATAGAGTCCACTTGAATTGAGCCTTCTTAACACAGTCCAGTTGGAACTGTTTTCACCTGTGGCCACAGCAACCTCAAGAGATAGTCAGTGATACGACATCATAGAGTTGTGTTTTGCTGTTAGAGCCAGATAATGGTTTGTTCTGGTAGACATAGCCCTCGAGCAACTTGGACCAGTTCTTCTTGTAATTGTTCCTTTCTACTAGTTTTTATGTTGAGACAACACTGTGTGGCATATTAAGCCAAGGTGCCACATCTGCCTGCAACTGTCTGGCTTCAAGTCGTCCAATAGCCTGCCATCTCAAAGAATCATCAAAATGATGATGAGTTGCTATCCTGAGTACTGGATATGGGAATGAAATGATGTTGTCATAACCCATATTTTTATATTCATGAATAATGTGCATAACGTGTGGCTCTGTAAGTGGTAGATCAATTTCTATTGGATACTCGGAATTTTTCATGCCAGGATGCCATTATATCAAATATTCGCTTTTGGTGACATTGTTCATAATAAATTCACCTACCCATTCTCAAATAGTTTGTCTAGTTCTTCCTTGAATTTATCCAGACTCTCTATATCCACAACAGTGGATAGTAGCTTGTTCCAGCAATCAACCATCTGTTGGCTGAATGCAAATTTCTACACATATATTCAAACATCATCAATTTGAATTAATGTGACACCTTATGTGCATAGTCTGAGCAACAGGAATAATCTGATCAGCATGAGTTTTCTCAAACCATTCAAAGCCTTAAACACCTCAATCAGATCATCTTGCAGGTATCTAGTTTCCAGATGCTGCAGTTTGCAGAACTGAAGCCTTTCTTGGTAAGAGCATCCCATATTCTCCTGACCAGTCTTGTTATCCTTCTCTGTACCTGTTCCATCAGCTCAACATCCTTCCTAAATGTGGCCTCCAAACCTGTACACAGTACGCCTGACCCCATTGCCTTGTACAATTCAATGTTATAATCGTCTCCTTATCCCTGATAAAAAAAAAAATTCTTGTACAGTGAAACCTCTCTCTAACGGACACCTCTCTCTAACAGACATCTCTCTACAACGGACATTTTCAAATTCCCCAACTCTCCTCTATTGGTTTTAACGTGTTTTTAGCTTCTGTCTAGTGGATATTCTCTGTAACGGACGCAGACAGTCAATCTGCACTGTTTCATTTAGATTAGCACTTAATTTGATCTCCCCATAATGGACAGCGGGCAAGCTCACGGCCCTTTTTCTAGGAACTTTTCTTCCACATATTGCCTCAATTGTGTGTTTATTTTCTATTTCTGATTCTCTGAATTTTATCAAAGTTTACGTTGCGGTTCTAAACCCTTTTTCAAGAATTTTAAGGCACGTGTAAAACTTCTGATGAATTCGGCGTGCTGGGGGTGGAGAATATGGTTGGCCTTTCGTCTTTTCAGTTTCAGTTTTGTTCAGTGTCGTGTGAAGTGCACAATGTCTTCTCGTAAACATTTAACTTTAAAAGATAAAGTTGAACTCATTAATGCGTATGATCGGCAAAAAAATAGTGTTCGCAATCTTGCTGCAAAATTCAAAATCGGGAAGACGCAGGTAAGCGACATCCTAAAGAAAAAAAATGAACTGCTCAAGCAATTTTGGCAATGTGGAAATGATCAGGTTCAAAAATCATTCCCGAAAACTGTTGGACTTCAAATTGACAATGTTACATATGAGTGGTTTTGTCACACATGTGCTAAGAAAATTCCCATTAATGGGCCTATTAATAGGGAAAGGGCTTTGGAGGTTGCGAAATCTATGGAAGTAAATGAGTTCAAAGCTTCTGTGGGATGGCTAGACAAGTTCAAAACTCGGCATAAAATTTTTTGGAAAACGGTAAGTGGTGAAGGTGGATCTGTTGATAGTGGGGTTGTAACAGAGTGGACCATCAAATTGGAAGATTTATGTTGTGATTTTGAAGCTAAGGATATTTACAACTGTGACGAAACAGGGTTGTTTTTTAAAGCTCTTCCTGAAAAAACAGAGTCTAAAAAATGAAAAGTGCCAGGGCAGAAAAATTTCTAAGGAACGCTTGACAGTACTATTGTGTCAAAATATGCTGGGAGACTTTGAACAACCTCTAGTTATAGGAAAACCACAAAATCCTCGTTGTTTCAAGGGCATAAAGTTGAATCTTTTGAATGTTGACTGGAAGTATAATAAAAAAAGCGTGGATGACACGAGATATCATGAGTGAATGGATAAGTCACTTTAACCAAAACATGATTCGTCAAAACAGAAATTATTCTTTTCATGGATAATGCTGCATCTCACCCACACATTGAATTGTCCAACATTCAAATTGTTTTTCTGCCACCAAACACAACTGCAGAGTGTCAGCCCTTGGATTAAGGGATAATAAATTTTAAACTTCACTACAGAAAATGTGTTTTAAGACATCTCATTGCAAACATGAACGATGTAACATGTGCGAGTGACCTTGCAAAGAAAATCAGCATCCTAGATTGCGATTCAATGGATTTCCTCTTCAGTAAATGCAATTAGAAAACAAACTGTTGGGAACTGTTTTGTAAAGTCTGGCTTCTCAAACGCAAAAATTGAAGTTGTGAACAGCAATGTGGAGCAACAAGAAGAACAAGAACTTCAACATCTATTGATAATGTACGATACTTCAGCTACAAGTGACCCTGGCTACAAAGATATTGACTTGAACCTCACTACAGAAGATGGTGCTCTAGATATCAATGACATTATCATCGATATTGTTCAAGAAGTTCCTCATGAGGATGAAGAAATGGAAGGAGGTCAATCTGTCGAAGAACATATTAACGACGAACCACCGATGAAAATGGAAGAAGCGCTCATACAAATCAATCGTTTAAAAATGTTTTTTGCCGCTGAAGAAGATACTGAAGGACTTTCGATGGTTTCTTCACTCCAAACAAATGTTGAAAACAAAATTATCAGCTGGAAGAAGGTGCAGAAGAAAATAAGTGATTACTGTATGTATTTTTCTTAAGATAAAGTCATAATATGCATAGCACAATTGTATGTATATTATTTACAAAAATATTGTGCAAAATCTGTATATAATTTAATTTTACATTAAACGTTTGACGATTTTTCTTTATCTCTTGTGTATGTAATTGTATATATTTACAAAAATATTGTTCAAAATCTGTATATATTTTAATTTAATTTTACGTTAAACGTTTAACGATTTTTCTCCCTCAGACTTCTTGTTAGCAGGCACTCTAATGGACAAATTCTCGTTCCCCATGGCTGTCCGTTAAAGGGAAGTTTCAATGTATATCATTGACAAAATTCTATTAATTATCCTGGCAGCCTGCCTTCATTGCTCAGAGAATGTTATATCAGACTGCACAACTACTCTCAGGCAGGAGGCCTATGGAGGCCATTGTGATTTTGGCCATGAACAATATGGCCATAAACACTAGTACGAGTCTGCTACAAGTTTTCACCGGTAAGAATTTTTGACACAGTTCGCCTCTGCTACCCTGAATGTAGTATTACACAGTTGATATGTTACTTTGGGATTACTGATGTCCATATGCAGTATCTTGCATTTGTCAATGTTAAATTTCAATTTCCATTTCTCAGCCCATCTGCCTAATTTTTCTAGATCTCCTTGCAGCAGCATAACTTCATTACTGTCATTGTGGTGAGGGGACATATGTCCTCCCTTAGCCAAAAATTCAAAATTAAAGAAAAAGAACACAGGAGGCATTTTGCTTCTCTATTCTCTCAAGGAGTTCCAGTCTACAAAGTGCTAACTGAAAGACAATCTCCAGAAAAACCATTTTTGTCCAATGATGTATCTATGCCAATGTAGCTGCATTGGGGCCTGAGCTTGAAAGGGGCCCATGAAATTTGGAAGACAGATTCATTTCTCAACACAATTAATTTTAATTCAACCGGCAATTGGCCTCCTGAGTATTGTTTAGACTGATGCCACACTTAAAGAAGAAAAAAAAAAATTTTGTCGGAAGGTAATGTTTTATTTCACAATATATCATCATCATTCTTCTCTTTCTTGCTTTCTTGGTGATTCCCTTCTATTTCTGATTTCTTTCTCTCTCTCTCTCTCTCTTTCTCTCTCTCTCTCTCTCTCTCTCTTTCTCTCTCTTTCTCTCTCTCTCAGAGTAACGTGGAAATTTGGCTGGTGCAGCATAAGCCTCAGGCTTCCTTGCACCATATGGCTAATAATAATAATACACAAATTTGTCACATAACAGTCTAGCTATGGCCAGTGTTATTGTTTTAGTGCATTTTGCCCTAGATTTGGCTTTTTTTTTTCTTCTTCTTTTTTGTTTATCTGAAGCAAAAAACTACAAGGACTATAAATAAGTTACTATGCTAACCAGAGACACAACTACATTGCGAATCCTTTAATCGTCATGTATGACATTCTGAAACTGATCAGTGCATTGGGAGGAACCTTTCCTGTAATTATAATTAGTGTTTATCTCATGGTGTTCAGAGAGTGGAATAAAAAAAAATGACCAGGCAGAATAAAGCATCTACTTTAGTCACTCCAAAGCATACAGTTTTCTTAAATTTATGGTTTTGAAGTTCATTTGCCATTTTCACAACAACATTCTACCCTTCTCCATTGCTTTGTTTATATCACGTCAAACAGGACCCCCAACTTTGTTTCTGGTCATGAATAATACATTTTATAACCCTTTTATTCGTATTTGTTCTGTTTTCATTTGTGGTAGGAAAATTTGTTGCAAAGGTACTTGAAGGAGAAACTGGGGAAACAAGAGTGGGAAACGAAACAAAAAATTCAGCCAATCATACAGATTTTCATTTGCTTTATTGGCAGAGAAAGAAAATTATCAAGCATCATGTACTATTCTGTGATTCTACATTTTCAACTTTCTCAGAGCACAAAAAAAATTTACCCATTACCATTACAACCATTCTTTTCTAACTTGTGATAGAAAGGTTGAAGATGTAAGTAAATTTATTATTCCAGTTTTCATTAGTTTACATCAGTGTTTCTCAACCTTTTTTTAATTATCGGCCCCCAAAGGGCTTTTTTAGACAATTTTTTTATTAATTACCTCCCATGAACTTTTAAACAAGAAAATACTTGATACTTACTATTTTTATTCAATGGGATCCCTGAGCCTGATGCTTCTTAGCTAAAAGTTCTATGTTTGGTACGATGTTAGGAAGTTTAATACTGATGTCTCCTCTTGAACATATCAGTTCTGTTTCTTTCCTTTGTTAATATTTTATTTACTGAACTAAAACCATTTTCAACCATATAAAACATTGGAAAACAAAGAAGTACTTGCCATTTCAGACCACATTGCTGGATAAAAAAAGTTTAGTTGTTTTTGATCCCTGCAACTCAGCAATTCCACCTTTTTTGAATTTATATTTGCATTCTTTGTTACATTTTATTTCAGTGAGTTCTTGAATTTCTTTGCTAGAAAACCTGGCATCACATCCAATTGTATCTAACATCCATGGCTTCACTTTAAAAGAAAATAAATCTGAAATGTTTTTCATTTCACCTTTTAAAGAACACAGATGATCTGAATAATTCTCAAGATCATTCTCGGCGAGATTCGTTGATTTCAACTAACTCTTGCATACCATGAAATTGTTTCTCATTAAATTGCTTACAAATATTTTCAGTAAACGCTTTTAACACGCGTTTGTAGTCTATCACCTTAAGCACTTGCTATTCCATATTTTAGTCTGTCACCATAATTAACTTCCCTTAAAGTTGAAGTGATACTTCGTTAAGTTTTCGAAAAATTCAAGCCACGTAGTATTCGTGTTTGCTGATCTCCTTTGCTAAATCTGTATCTCATTTGCTTTCTAAAAAACTAATTATTATATCAAAAAGGTTTACAAATCTTGTTAGACAGTTTCCTTTAGAAAGTCATCTGACTTCTGTATGTAAAAGAAGCCTCACGTACTGTTCTTCATTATCAGCACAATTTTTTAAAAAGGTGATCATATTTGCCATGTGACATTATTTTATTGATGATTTTAATAGGTATAGTGAGAGATTGATAAAGAGCTGGACTAATATTTTTTGCAACCAGATGTCAGTGCACAATGTAATGTATTGCAAGTACTTTGGGACATACTTCCTTCAGGTGGGCTATAAAACCTTTGTCTTCCAGCCATGGAGGTAGCTCCATCAGTGGCATAGGATACTAAATTTTCCAATGGTACTTGTTTTTCATCAAACCATGTTTTTACAGCAACAAAAATGGATGCGCTAGTACAGTCAGTTTCTGTAAATTTTACAAACATCTCTTCTTGCAATTTACAACCATCATCGAAATAGCGAACGTATGCCATTAGAAGAGCCTTATTGTCATTGACTGTGGATTCATCAATCTGAATAGATAATTTTCTCGTTTTTAGTTTGTCACTTAGCTGCTCTTCAATGTTAACTGACATCTTGTTGATTTGTTTTCGAATTGAATTATTGCTCAATGGCAATGCTTTTAAAATACTGGAGGGATTTTGATGCATCATTGTTGAAATTAGTCTAATTGTGGGTCGTATAACAGTCTCAACAACTGTATGAGCACTACCAGTTTTTGCAATGATTTCTGTAATTTTATAAGATGTAATCATTCCATCGTCATTTGTTTGTGTGTTCTTAAATAAGGACGTAACAGTGTTACGTTACCCAAAATTCCTTTTTAAATTTTTTAAATATTCACTATGTTTACCAACTTTATCAGGATGTTTCCTGATAAAGTTTCGCCCCCGTTGAAGATTCCTGGTTTACATGATGGACCATTCACAAATTATGAATGAACCATGACTTTGGCGATCATAAATTGTATAGTTTATGATACTAATATTTACTTATTGGATGTAGATATTGATGATGTTTTTAATATTCTACAGAAAAAGAGTAGAAAGTTAATTATTTTGTAAGGTTATTAAGTATAATTCTTTTTTTGTAAATTATATTTTGTAATTTTGTTCTTTTCTTTGTAATTTTTCAAATTTTCTATGTAAATATATAATTTTAATGTGTACATGAACTTATATTATTCATTCCTTTGTTTATTTTTGTTACCTATTTCAGAATTTCATTTACTTTGAGTGTAATATATATTTTTTTTTTTTCTAGTTTGCAATTTTTGTAAACAATTTTATGCATAATTTTAGTGTATACATGTGCTGCTAATATTCCTTCCTTTATAGTTTTCTTATATATTTTATAACCTTGTTTGCTCTGTGTTGTATTGCCAAATGTTTGGAAATAATATATTGTCTTTTTTTTTTTTTTTTTATTAATATGCATTGTCATCATCATCATCAGCCATTTTCAATCCACTGCACGATGAAGGCCTCTCCAGCAACTTTCCAGTTCCTTCTATTTTGAGCACTGGCCATCCATTTACTACCCACAAACTCATGAATTTCATCTATCCATCTCTGCCTTTGTCTTTTGTCTTCCAGGTTTTATCCATCCAAAATTTATTCTTCTCTTGACTTCCTTTATTACAGCTAATAACTTGTCCCAGATAAGTATATGACTCCACATTTTCAATTACTGCTCCTTCAATCATTATTTCCCTTTCTGTGGCATACTTGTTCATCATTACTTTTGTTTTAGCCATATTCATCTTGAGTCCTAAATCCTTACTAACTGTGTATAACTGATTAAGATTTTCCTCTAATTCTTTGGGATCATGGCTTATGACCACAATGTCATCTGCAAATCGTAAATGGTTTAGGTACTCTCCGTTCACATTGACTCCTTTCTGCGACCAGTCTAATCTTCTGAAAGCTTCCTCAAGGGAGCAGTAAACAGCTTTGGAGATATTGTGTCTCCTTGTCGAACTCCTCGATTTTAAATTTCCTACTGTCTTTGTCTAGTCTAATAAAGGAGGTAGCATTCTCATATATTTTCTTCAAAATCATAATATGTGGGGCATCTATGCCTTGTCTTTCCAGTGCCCGAAACATTGCCTTATGCTGTATGGAGTCAAATGCCTTTTCATAATCCACAAATGCCAGACATAATGGTGTTTTATATTCATTTGCTTTCTCCATTAGCTGTGATATTACGTGAAGGTGATCCCTAGTTGAGAATCCTGTTCTAAAGCCAGTTTGCTCTTTTGGTTGATTCTCATCAAGTATTCTTTCTAATCTGTTAGTAATGACCCTTGTGAACAACTTGTAAATGTGGGATAACAAGCTAATTAAATATTTTTTTGGACGGGGTGAAAAGTTGTGCCCCCACTTTTCCACATTTCACTAATTGTACATAAACTGGCTATTTGCTTACTAACAGTAATTAAATTGATTTCATTAAATTTCATAATTATAGAGAAAAATTTTTGAAATGGATCCTACAGCAAATAATGAAACTAAACCCTCTGTTGGTTCAGAGGGGGAGGCAGAAGGTTTTTCTCCTCTACTACCCCCAAAAATGCCCGTATCTCAAACTGAAATACAGAAATTGTCTGAATATAGATATGCTAGAGGACCAATTACTAGAGAAATTACAAGAAGTACTGCTGCTGCAAATGAACTTCACTAGATAGAGATACATCTGATGTAAATTCTACTTCTTCAGAAACACAATCTGTGGTAGATAAAGAAACTTCTCCTGATGCTAACCCCAAATTGGTTACAAGAAGTACTGCTGTTGAAAATGCACAGATACAATCTGTGGTAGTTAAAGAAACTTCTACTGATACTAACCCCAAATTGGGGGCTGAGGCAGGTTCTCCTCTTCTGAGTGTTGAAAATGTGCAGGACGTTACCTTGGTATACGGGGCAATTTCTCGTATGAGGAAGGATATTAGGAGTTTTCTATCAAGTGAAACGAATAAAGTGACGAAAGTGAATAAAGTGGCAGGAAATATAATAATGGAAAAATGGTCGAATCTTGAGACTGTTGCGACAATGTTACTAATTGAAAATGAAAAGTTAAAAGTTATCAATACGGAGGTTAACAATAGAACTAAGACTATAAAATATTTAAGGGCAAAGACCTCATGCTACAAGGTAGAATGACTAACATATAGGTTAGTGCAAAAGCCTCATTTTAACGTAGCCACCTACCAAATTAGTTAAATTAATTAATTAAATTGGCATTGTTTTGGTTATATCTCATATTGTAAATGCCTTTACAATGAGTTGCTGTGGTATTGTACTACCTCGAATAAGTAACACTTCACCAGTGGAGAAGACTATCGTTATTTGTTCTCAGCGGATATCACCACCCAGACAGCACCGTTTCAAAGCTTGTTGGCTTTTCTTCGGTGGGTGGCAAGTACCCTGGTGTTGCAGTAGTGCAATACCATAGCAACTCGTTATGAAGGCATTTACAATATGAGATATAACCAAAACAATGCCAATTTAATTAATTAATTTAACTACTTTGGTAGGTGGCTACATTAAAATAATGCTTTTGCACTAAACTATGTTAGTCATTCTACCTTGTAGCATTTTGAGGCCTTTGCCCTTAAATATTTTATAGTCTATATCACTGCACACCATCAGGCATCTCTCATATTGTGAAGTTATACTTCATAACTGGGTTGTCTCTATTGCAACACCAGGGTACCTGCCCACCCACCGAAGAGAAGTCAACAAGCTTTGAAATGGTGCCGTCTGAGTGGCGGTATCTGCTGAGAATAAATAACAGTAGTCTTCTCCGCTGGTGAAGTGTTACTTATTTGAGGTAGTACAATGCCATGGCAACTCATTGTGAAGGCATTTACAATATGAGATATAACCAAAACGATGCCAATTTAATTAATTAATCTAACTACTTTGGTAGATAGCTACGTTAAAATGATGCTTTTGCACTAACCTATATGTTAGTCAACAGAGCTAAGTTACTGGACAATGTGTTTAATTCTTTTTTGGCTTTGCTCCCATCTAAGTTAAATAAGCCTCTGGTTACAAACTCGGAAATTCAAAATATACAGGAAGACGTTGATGCTGCTGAGTCACAGGTCTCCTCTGTACGAACTTTTGCAAAGGTTGCTCGTGATGGTATGCAGTCCCATGAGAAGTTAGCAAGAACAGATTAAAATATTCTTATTTTATGAGCTGAAGAAAATAGTGAGTTGAAGACAAGTACGGAAGTCAAAAACTTAGTAACCAAAACACTCAAATCAGAGTTTAAAAATGTCAAAATAAAATCTTTATGGTTAGCAAGAAACCGAGTGGTTGTTTTAAAGATTGCTTCTAAGACCGACCTTGTCAATATAACTGCATCTAATTCTTTTGTTAATGATGGAATTAGTTCCGGGGCTCCTAAGAAGGAAAATCCTTCACTTCTACTATACGACATTCCAAAGGAATTGACTAAAGAGGACATAATTGAAGATCATCATTCTTCTCTTTCTTGGTGATTCCCTTGTATTTCTGACACGCGCACACACACACACACACACACACACACACACACACATACACACATGCTCTCTCTCTCTCTCAGGATAACTTTTTTTTTTTTTTTTTTTGGCTGGTGCAGCAAAAGCCTCAGGCTTCCTTGCACCATAAGGCTAATAATAATAATAATAATATATTATAAGAACTTAGTTGATTATGATTTGACTCCAGGGGCTCACATCTGGTGAGTATGGGCTTGGCACACCCAGGGTCCTGAGATGGATATCATCATTCTTCTTTTTCTTTGCGATTCCCTTTTACTTCTGACCCTTGTTCTCTCTCTCTCTCTCTCTCTCTCTCAGGGTTAAAAAAAAAAATTTTTTTTTTGGCTGGTGCAGTATAAGCCTCGGGCTTCCTTTCACCATATGACTAATGATAATAATAATTTTACAGAAGACGGAGTTAGGAATGATGTTCAATTTTGTTTCGCTACAAAATCTAAATCTCCATCTAGCGTGCATTGGGTTATAAGCTTTTCCTCAAATATTTTTAAATGTATTTCAGCTACGAGTACAATTTTCCTAGCCTATGATTGTTATAAGTTCAGAAGATTCACCATACTAACAAAGTGTTATTTGTGTCTGGGCTTTGGCCGCACAACTCAACATTGTACGCACAAAGTCTCCTACATGCAGTCATTGTTCTAGGAACAGACATGTCTTTGCTGAATGTCAGTTTAAGGAAGAACCAGCATGTTGCGTTAATTGTAAACATTGCAAAAGACACTATCATCATTCTGTTAGAGATCCTGCTTGCCCTGAGTACATTAGAGCTCTAGAACAGGCACGATTACGGGTTAATTATGAATAGTTCCTTTTCATATTCTGACGGTCATGAGCAGAATGCAAATTCTGGAATAATTAAAAAGCTAAAATTATGCAGATAAATGGTCAAAGATCTAAAACAGTTGCAAGCGAAATTAGAATTTTTGCAGAGCAAAATTTGGTTGATATAATCTCAATACAAGAGCCCTATATTGGTAAATTGTGCTCAGACCAGTTATCTATGATCCCTGGTTTTGCTGTTACTGCCAGAGTGGTATGATCTGTGTCTTTAAACCCTAAAACGTGTATAGTTATTTTGAACGATGATCTGGATGTAACAGTAATACATGGATTTTGTAGTAGTTGTCACATATGTATCTATTACCTAATTTTCTTTAACTTTTTATTTTTTTTCTATATATTGTCTTCCTACTGGAGATATTGACACTTTAAATTTTTTAGATTTAGCTCTTACTATTATTGGTTCTAAGAATATTTTGATTACTTCAGATGTAAATGCAAAGTCCAGCTTATGGTTTAGCAGTACAGTTGATTTGCGTGAAAAGCTACTGGAGGATTTTATTAAAGGTATAGCAACTTGGAAAAGATTAACATGAATAAATTTTATTCAAACGTCTGGTAATGATAATCCATGGGGTGTTTTATATAAAATTACTAGAAATAAGATATACTCTACTGATATTTTTGGTTCAGGCCTCAGTGGTTTTGAAGAAACGATAGATTGGAATAATACAGTGAACTTAAATCTAGATAATTTGGTTCCTGTTGTGTTGATGATTTGACAGTTGATTCCAATAGACATTTTATAATTTGAAATGACAATTTACAGTACAGTTCTGATTCTTCAGATTGGCCATTCCTTTCAGTAGAACTGAGTACAGTTGCAAACCTTGTTGGCAAGTGGAAATTCTCTTCTCGCCTTAGAAAACAGTGCTAATTTAGTTCTTTCTGATCTACTAGCATGGGCTGAGGCAAATAAATTAACGATTAGTTCTCATGAGACTTAAGATAATGGTGTTCGGCTCTAAGCTGGACATTAGGCGACCACCTAAAATTAACAATAAGCAGATCCCAGTGGTTACAGAAATAAAATATTTAGGAGTAATGATTGATGATAAGTTAAATTTTCAATTACATGTACAGCATGTAGCTGCTAAAGTTAAGAAGTTCACTTGTGCAATGGCTCGGATATCACAGACTGATTGGGGGTTATCCAGAAAAACCATGATGTTATACTATAAGGCGGTATTCATCCCTGTAGCCCCAGGGACTCGCATCTAGTGAGTATGGGCTTAGCACGCACTCAGGGTCCTGAGCTGGATATCATCATTCTTCTCTTCCTTGGTGATTCCCTTCTACTTCTCTCTCTCTCTCTCAGGGTGATTCAGAATTTTTTTTTTGCCTGGTGCAGCAAAAGCCTCAGGCTTCCTTTCACCATATGACATAATGATAATAATACGCTTCTGGAGCATGGTTTTGTAGAGTGAATACTGTCAGGTTCAAAACTAAACTAATTTCTATTCAAAGGACTGCTTTTGATTATGTTGAAAGTTTGTAGAACAGTATCAACATCAGCATTACAGGTTCTTGCGTGAACCATACCTCTTGATTTGATGGTGACTTTTACGGGGTTACGTTATTGTATTCGGAAATGGATGCCAGCAGAAATCTTTGGAATTACTATCAACACTGAAGCTGATATTAAAAAAGAAAAGGTGAGATGCTATAATGAATAGAGACACGTTTGGCAAACCAGATGGGATACAACCACTACAGGTTTAGTTACTAAAATATTCATCCCTGCAGTGATGTTTCTAATGGATAAAATTAACCAGTGATGGTTCTTTATGGGGTTATATAATTTATATTTATCTTATATTCTTATGGGACACAGGTCAATAAATGCCAAACTTTTTCAGTTTAGATTGTCTGACACAGATTTATGTCAATGTGGTTTTCCAGAGACTTGGAGCCATATTCTTTTCAATTGTATTCTCTACACAGACCCTAGAGGAATATTAATGTATAATGTTGGGAATGTTGCCCCAGGACATGAATCAAGATTCATCCAGAACAAACAATTCTTTACAGCTTTACAGGAGTTTGCGAATATTTAAAAGAAGAGCATCAAACAGGACACTTTTTATATTAGAAATTAAGAGTAATAAATGGTTCTAGAATGGCATGAACATGTCGGTGGATTTTGTTTTTGATGTTATATAACTTCTTTAATTGCAACAACTGGTAAATGTTTTCTTGATTATATTTGAAGTCATAACTTGTAACTGCTTGGAATATCTAAGTTGGATTTAGCACGTGGTTGTAATTAATATTGTGGAATTACTGCGCTTATTATGTTATTGTTTTGGCTTGACAGGTGCCTTATTTGGAATTTAGTTCTTTGTGTTATGTCCGGATAGACATGATGATTTATTGGTGTTTTTATTATATTTTGTATGTCAACTATTATTATTAATTTTGTACGTTGTTAAATAACAGATCAATCAAGTCTGAAGATAAAATTGGATAAGATTTTTACAAAGGCCTGGACAATGTTTAGAGTTTTACAAGTCTGTTTATGATGTTAGAATTGTTGGTGGCCACAAATTGTCTGAGATGTGGATGAGTTGCTAGTGTAATTTTTTTTAAAATTGATTTTTATGTTTTTATAATGTTTTATTTATGAAGATATAAGGCGCTCAGTTGAAAGTTAGACAGATTTGAACTAATGTTCTGGGTGCTGCTTTATTTTTAATAAAAATGTAATGTACAGTTGTTTGCTATACTCTTCACATTTATTAGACCTTTAATGTCCGCCTACTTTAATTTTTGTTTTTCTAGGTTATGTCACACCCAACTGGCTAACTCTAAACTCTAAAACTTTACACTGGCAACCCATGTCCACTGGATGCAGTGCTATAGATTTTATGTGCTTTTTTAACTAAGAGCATAACCACCCCTCTGCCCTATCTGTCTTTTCTGTACATATTGTACTTCCCATATTCATTGTGAATCTCTTATATCAGAGTAACACCATGTCTCTGATATCCCCACATTGTCTGCATTTGATGATTTGATCAATACTTCATATTCATCATATTTATACACTATACTCCTAGCATTAGGAACATATAAGTACACGTACAACTGTTTTTACTCTTAGTAACCCTAACACAGCTCATGTATATGCTTGTTCCACGAGGACCTCCACCAAGTCACGAAATCTCTAGCACCTTGCTTTTCTGCTGCATATCGTAATAGAAGCAGTGCAAGAATCACCTTCGCCTCTGCTTGCAGCAACTGTTAATCTGTTAGTCTGTGTATCCCCCCCCCCCCAGGCTAGCAGTTTTCCAGTCCATTTAACACTGCCTTGATAGCATCAGCAAATTATTTGCACTCCCTTCTGTTTAAGTGTTATTCCCTTCCCATAAAAATGGTTTCCTGCTAATAAGCACAAACTATGCTGGGAAAAATTTTAGCCCATGAGTCTTGCACAGTTTCTCCTAACCGTATTGATTGACAAGGCTCTCATCACGTACTCGCCCTTATCATGTCTTTGCACAATTGCAGGCACTTGCAATTTCAATCATTATTTGTGACTTTTTTCACAAACCTCAATGAGAAAATCACAATGTCATTTTTGTGCCCTTAAATGATGGTGTCATATACTTTAGGACCTGGTAGATATGCACAGGTCTTATTCCACCTGTCTTTCTTTCTTTCTTTTTTTTTTTTTTGCATGATATATTTCCCACTTCCATGACAGTTGAGGTTCCAACTATGGTTACTTCCTGTGGGACCAAGGGTCTCTGTGTTGTCTGATGCTGGAGGATGGGCTGAGTGCTTGATGGTCCTCTCTTTAATCCTTTGACGGCATCAACCCTATTCTTCAAGCCTTTGTATAATCCCATTAGAATCCCGAGTTTACACTTAATCTTCTCTTTGCAGTGAACACATATAAATACAGCCCCTATGGCTGTATCACGTCCTGCTCATGCCAAGAGCACAACACCTGTAACATAATCCTGATTTGTAGGAGATCTGCCGTCACAAGTTCTCCCCGGAACCAAAGCATTCAATTACTTTGTGCCCTTTGCTTTGCTGTTTTAGCGTAAGACATGATATCTGTCTAATAAATTTTATTTAAAAATAACACACAAAACTAAGATATTGAAAAGAATATTTCTATACTAGATATGCACCATGCCCTAAAATATTGCCAGGTTCCAGGTATGGGAACATTCTCAACCATAATTTTTTTTTTTTAATTAAAAACCAAAGCATGAGAGGTTTCAGAACCTATAGTAATTAGTACTTTGCATGGGTTGAAGGTTAAGAAGATGAAAGAGGATGCTTGTTGACATTAGACTTGAATTTCTGTAGATTGTAATTTTGAGGAAATGTATATGAATGGTGGTTATTCCAGGAAATGGAAGTTGAAGGGATAAAAGAGGAAGAAGATAAGTTGAAAGGTTGGCAGTAAATAGATGTTGCCTGGTTGCAAGCCACCTAAGTGGTATGCCCCGAATCAACCAGCTGGTTTATGTCAGCTCTGAGCACATCCATGATCACCATCTTGGTCCATTGCACACTCTCCTCTCCCGACTCCATTTCATAAAATCTTTACAAATTGATTTTACTACCATCTGAATTTAGTAGGTGCCACCAAAGATGTTTACACATAAAAAAAAAAAAAATCTTATCATGGGAAATGGCCTTTTTGGGTGTCACTGCTTGGCCCAGTGACACCCAAAACACAGCCTGCAGGTACTACATTTGGGACTACTGGGCCAAGCAGTCTCCCATTACAAATCTGGCCCCAAGTGGCAAGCAAGTGATCAAAGTGAGTGTCAAAGCAACTTCTCTCCAATCGGTAGATTACAGAGAATATTCAAGTTTTCATTTACATAGTTATTTGAGTTCTGCTCTTTAAAGTAAAGAAGTAAGCTCACATGGATACAGAAGACCTTTCTTCTTGGATATAGAACTTCCCTTCAAAACACTCCAACTTCTAACCTACTATTATTTGGTCACTGGTGGTACTGCTCCTGCCTTGATGTGGTGGGCTTCAAACCTTAGCAGAAAAGTAAATCTGCCAAGGGCCAAAAGGTGTAAATATAGATTGCAATGTATTCCACCTTTAGAGCTGACAAACTCTTAGCCAGAGACAAACTGATTATAACATGTTGACCCAAGAGGTTTAAAACAAATTTCTCTGCAAGAGATTTTCCTGCAATTTCTCAAATTGCACTTGCTTTCAGATCAGCTTCTAAGTAAGTTATCTCACTTCCTTGTCCAGAAACACCTGTAAAGTATTGCTGGATCTCCTAAGACAGTTAAGAGACTGCAATTGAGATCTACTAGTGGAAAAAAACTACAGGAATTAGGAGAAACTTCTACAAATTTTTCTGGAATTCCAGTGAAAATAACTCCCCGTGCAGCTGTGACTACATCTAAAGGTGCAATTCTAACTGCTATCTGTTGGCATGTCACAGAGGAAGAAATAACTCAAGAGCTTCAGGAACAAACTGTAATTGAAGTGAAACATATTATGACTAAAAATAATAAGCTTACACCTACCAGGAATATTATTCTTACATTTAAGAATAATACCCTTTAATACCCTAAAGTTACTCTCATTGGTAAAAGCAGGTTATCTACTATGTGATGTTTGTCCCTACATTACCAGTCCCTTGAGATGTTATAAGTGCCAAGAGTATGGCCACTCTCAAATGATGTGCAGAGGAAAACCAGTGGGTCCCAACTGTGGGTCTTCCAATCACATTCAAAGTGTTTAATTAGCAACAGAAATGGCCTGCTCCGCTTGTAAAGGCAACCATCCTGCATATTCTAAGATTGTGATAAATGGAAAACTAAGAAAAAAAATCATAAAGTATGTTTGAAAACAAAGTAAGTTACCAAGAAGCAAGGAAACTAATTTTACCCAGATTTGCCCAAACGTATATATGCTTATATTACACAAAACATCAAACAGTGGCCCCTCAAACTGATGTTACAGTCCCTTCAAACATATCAGTATTTGACTCGGCTTGTGCTGCTGTCCTCTTTCAACAACAGTACTGAAGCATATTCAAGACATATCCATGGATACAGAAGACTCATTCAAACAAGATCTGATTTTAGATGTATATGGAAGAAAATATGGACATCTAAAAAAAAAAAAGAGAAATCCAAGTCAATAAAAAGTAGTCATATACAGCTTCTACTAAATTCAAGTAATGGCTTTTATTTTACGGTGGAATTGCAGAGGCTTTCTTGGAAAAATTGATGATATTCAAGATCCAATTAATTGCTATTCTCTAGTTAGTTTCTGTCTGCAGAAAACCTGGCTTCTCAAATTTCCTCTTCCATAAAGAACTACTTTATCTATCCACAAGATTGCAATACATTGGTTGCTTGCTTGGTGGTGTGGCCATCTTGGTCAACTTACAGATCCAACCAAAAAAAAAATCACTCTACAAACCTAAATTGAAGCTATTGTTGTACATCTGATTACTCAGATTTCATTAACACTAGTTTCAGTCTATCTCCCACTAATCACACCTGTTCATACAGATATCTTGAATAGCTTTTAATACAGCTACTTTTCCCAGTCTGTTTGCAAAGGGATTTCAATGGCCACCACCCCTTATGGGGATTCTCTGAATTGGATAATGTGGTGGACTGATTGAAACCTTTCTGGATAAACTAAACCTTTCCATTCTTAATACTGATGTGCATGATCACATACAGTTGCCAACTAGACAAACTTCTGCAATTGATCTCTCAATTTGCCTCCCATACTGTTTCCATTCATGAAATGGTCCATTATGGATGATTCCATGGGCAGTGGCCATTTTCCAGTTGTTTGTAATCTGTTCACTACACAACTACCATTAGTCGAACTATGCAGGAAATGTAAATTCTTTCAAGACAATTTAGGTCAAATTTCAGTCGGCTAGCACCCTAGAGAGAAAATTATGCGACTACAGCCCATAGATGAAGTCACATCTTGCCTTCACAGATTAAACTGCAGAAGTGGGATATGATATATGATCTGCAGCTAAATGCTCAATTTCATTATTGAATCTTCCAGCTTGATGGTGTTTTAATTATTGGCAGAATGAAGAATGAGTGAAAGTGAAGAAAAAAAATGAAGCATGGAATTTATTTCATCGCACTCTGGCCACAGTTAATCTTATTAGCTACATATGAGGATATACCAAGAAATTTACTGTTCATAGAAACACTGACTCCAGATTAATATGGAGGAAAATTAGGCAGCTTTCTGGCAAGGTTCCAACCATCCCTTCCTCAATTGTTTTCTGGAATGGGCAAGAACTCTCTACTCCTGGATATATCAGATACCTTGGGGGGAAACTTTTGTCCAAGTCTCAGCAGTAGCACCTTGCTCTCTGGCATTCTGGAAAATTAAGACCAGCACTGAACAGCAATCCATCAACCTTCAAATCTCTATCCCTATACATAACTAGCCTTTTCTATAATATGAACTTTTCCAGGCTATTAGAACAGCATGTAACAGTGCTACTGTGTCAGATGTAATATATTATGTTGTGTTAAAACACCTAGATGACAAAAATTTATGACTGCTACTGGTCTTTTATAATTGAATCTTTCTGGAAAATATTTATGTACTTCTTGGTGTTGCACCATAGTCTTGGCCTTTTTGAAACCTGGTAAAGATCCCACCATTCTTATATAAAAAAAAAAAAAAAAAGTGCAGCCATTATCAACCCACTGCAGGATGGAAGCCTCCTCAACAATTCATGCTGGGGGAAATGGACCATAATCTGCCACGTTGGTCCAGTGCGGGTTGGCAGATCGACCGTATTCAGCAGTCAGGGGCTTGAACCCTGGTCTACTCAAGGAGCATGTGCTACTGCACTCCTGCTCCTGGCCACTCGGCTAAGGAGGCCTTCCATTCCTTATAGTTACAAGCCAATTGTGCATACTCACTCACTCCAGTTGCCATTGTTTTGGTAAAATTCCTGAAAACATCCATAGTCAACTCATTTGGATGATGAGTAATAGTCAAAATGGCTTTAGCCAAAACAGGTTCTCCTTAGATCTTGTGGTTAAGATTGAGTCAGCAATTTGCATTGCCTTTGTAACATATGAACCCCTTGTCATGGTTTCCATAGATATATAGAGAAGGCATCTGATATTCCATGGCATTTCAGCATTCTCAATGACTGTCATGCTCTTGGTCTACAAGGCAACCTGCCTGTGTTCATTAAGAACTTCCTCACAGTCATTCTTTTCAAGTTCGATATCAAAACCCCCATTCTATGACATTCTTGTAGAACGGAGTACCCCAAGAGTCTATACCAAGTGCAACCTTTTTGCCCTTATAATTGATTCCATAACAAAAGAACTCTCAAATACTGTGTGATGATCTCAATTTCTTGCCATTCTCAGAACATGAGATCTATTGGATAGCAACTGCAGATATCCATGAATAAAATACAAAAGTGGGCAGTGCTCAATAGTATTGTCTTTCACAACAGAAATGCTGTTGCAAATCGCTTTTTTTTTATTATTAGCATCAGTAGAGGCATGTGATGCAAGAAAGGAAGCTCATGCAGCATCAGCCAAAAAAAAAAACAAAAAACACACACATTTCATCCCTCCGTTCGTTAGAAATACCTGTCCAGCTGAGCCTTAAATTTATTTAGGCTATCAACTTCCACAACAAGGGATGGAAGTCTGTTCCACCAACCAACTACCTGCTGGATAAAGGCAAATTTCTGCACATCTATCTTACATCTGTCTTTCCTCAATTTGAATTTATGTCCTCTCAGGTGATTATTCTGAGCAAGAGGAAGAATCCCATCAGCATTGAGCATGCTCAAACCATTCAAGGCTTTATATACCTCTATCAGATCAACTCACCTCTGCCTAGTCTCCAGACACTGTAATTTGCAAAACTTAAGCCTTTCTTCGTAAGAGCAACCCTTTGTTCCATTCACTAATCTTGTTGCCCTTCTCCGTACTTGTTCCAGCAGCTCTACATCCTTCTTGAAATGAGGCCTCCAGACCTGTATACAGTACTCAAGGTGTGACCTGACCATTGCCTTATACAAGGGAATAATCACCTCCTTATCCCTGCTAGAAAATTCCTGTATATCATTGACAAGACACCATGAGCTACACTTGTAGCCTGTCTGCACTGCTCAGAAAACTTCATATCTTCCTGCACAATTACCCCCAGGTCCTTTTCATTCTCTACCACTGTCAATGTAGTACCACAGTTGATACATTACTCTGGGGTTACTGTTTCCCATATGTAGTACTTTACATTTGTCAATGTTAAACTTCATTTGCCACATCTCAGCCCATCTGCTGAAACTTTCCAGATCCTGTTGCAGCAGCATACTGTCAGTAGTGTCCCTAACAACCCTGCCAACCTTTGTATCGTCTGCAAACTTTGACATTAAGCTTGATATACCATCATCAATATCATTTATAAATACAGAAAACAACAATGGACACAACACTGAACCCTGAGGGACTCCACTAATAACATTAGTCCACAATGAGCAGTGTCCATTGATTACTGCTCTCTGTCTTCTCCCCTCAACCATCCCTTTATCCATAGCAGCAATTTGCTATCAACTAATATTTTTTGTTAGCAATTTGCTCCAGTGCCACACTGCTCCAATTTGTGCAGCAGTCTTCCATGTGCAACAGTATCAAAAGCCTTTCTAAGATCCAAATATATAATATCAAAGTTATTCCCCGCATCCAGTTCTTTTGTGACTGCATCATAGTATACAATCAAATTGGTCAGGCAAGACTTTCCCTTAACAAAACCATGCTGTGTCCAAGCTATAACTGAAGTCTTGTCTAGATGATCCTGCAGTGTTTCTTTAACCAGTGCCTCCATTATTTTCCATTATTAACTCAGAGGTCTATAATTACTTGTGTCAGCCTTTGATCATCCTTTGTGAATTGGGGTTACATTTGCACATCTCCAGTCTATGGGTACCCCCCTTGAGTCCAAAGAAGCTCTCATAATTATGGTTAAGGGTTTGCTTACTTGCTTTGCTGCCTCCTTTAATATAACTGGATAGATCCCATCCACCCCGGGTGCCTTTTTTATGTATATCCTCAACAATTCCTCCTCCACTTTCCTGTCAGTTATTACAACATCTAGCTGACTGCCAGAGTTTACTTCACCTCTGGCATTCCCTTTCCTGAATAACTCCTCATGTGTGAATGTGGATGCAAAATACTCGTTTAGTTTGTTAGCCACCTGAGCAGGATCATCAACATTGAACCATCAATATCCAGTGGACCAATCTGATTCATCCCTTTCCTTCTTGAGTTTACATAGGTAAAGAACCGTTTTCTATTTTTCTTTGCATCCTTTGCCAAGGTTTTCTCGTAATGTGCCTTTGCCTGCCTAATCTCATTTGGCTTGGTTACAGACCAACTTATATCTGTCATAGTCTTCCATGTTACCTATTAATTTATATGTATCCCATGCATTTTTCTTCTGCCATATGTCTGATTAGTTTATGTGACATCCATTTAGGCCTAAACCTTGAACAATATTTCTTAGTTGGCATGTAAAGCCTAGTAGATTCCAAGATAAATTCTTTGAATGCCTCCCATTTTGAATTTGTCATTGGTAACATCATCAGTTGGTCCCACCGTATAGTATTTAAATACTGTCCCAGACCACCGTAGTCACCTTTACGAAAGCAAAAACCCTTTCCTTTACCCCCTGATGTTAGTTACCTCTTTGAGTAAATTCCACTTCAGCACACTGTGATCAGTGCCACCTAGTGGTTCCTTTATCTGCAGATTCTTAATGTATAAAGGATCACTACTGATAATCACATCAAGAGTATTACTCCCTCTAGTTGCCTCCTGAACATGCTGATTGTAGAAAACAATCATTCAATAAATCCACAAAAGCCTTGCTAGTGTGTGAGTGACCAACCCACAAATTCCAGTCAGTATCAGAGAAATTAAAATCCCCCATTATAAGACACTCTGATTTACTGGCCCACTCTATTTCCCTGTACAGTTTCTTATTATACTCATCAGAGCCATTAGGCCTATAACACACTCCTACTCTCAATTTTGATTTCCCAGTGCTTATGTCACACCAAACTCACTTGACACTGCACTGTCCTGTGATGTCCACTGGCTGCACTTCCTTGGATTTTGTGTTTCTTAACTAACAGCATAACCCTTCCTACCTTCCTGTCGTGTCTATCTTTTCTGTACACATTGTACTCCTCAAATTCCAGTTCTGCATTCCTTATATCAGTGTGACACCACGTCTCTGATATTCCAACAATATCTTCCTTTGATGTTTTGAGCAACAATTCAAATTCATCAAATTTATTTACCAAACTCCTAGTATTGGTGTATATGCAAGTATACATGCACCTGTTCCTATTCTTAGCTACCTAACATAACCCATGTGTTTACCTGTACTGCAATGACTCCCAGCAGTCTCTGAAATACCCTACATCTTGTTTTCCAGGCTACTGCTCATTCAAATAGAAGCAGTGCAGGAATCACTTTCACCTCTGCCAGTGGCTACTGTTAATCTATTAGTTGTATCCCCCCCAAACTAGCAGTTTTCTGACCCACCTAACACTGCCTCGATAGCATCAGCAAATATTCTTGCACCCTTTCTATTTAAGTGTAACCCATCCCTGTAGAAGCAGTCTCTCCTGTTAACAAGTACAGACCAGTCTGAAAAAAATTCGATCCCTTGAGCTTTGCACAGTCTTTCCAGGGCCAAATTGATTGACAAGGCTCTCATCATATACCCCCTCCTATCGTGTCTGGGCAGAATTGCAGACACTTTCAAATTCAACCCTAGTTCACAGCTTTTTTTCAATGGTGACTTGTACTTGTTAAATAATTCTACTGGTCTTCTACTCTTGATATCATTAGTGCCAACGTGTACAACAATATCACCTTTTGTGCCCTTATAAGATGATATCCGCTCTACAACATCATCAATCTTTGCACCTGGCAGACATACCCTGGTCCTGTTCCACCTATCCTTTTTACGTACCATGTTTCCCATTTCCCTGACAATAGTCACCAACAACTACTAGTTCCTGTGGGACCAGTGCATTCTGCCTTGTGGTTGCCACTGTATTGCATGATGATCAAGTGCAAGCTCTGGCATTGATGAGAGCTTGATGGGCCCTTCAATTTAGATCCTTCAAACTCTCATGAAGGCCCATAACAATGCTGAGTTGTTGCCCGATTTCCTCACACTCCTTACATCGCCCACACACAAAGACATTCTCCTTGGCAATATCATGTCTCGTATCTGATTGTTCCACAAACATCAAGCAAGCAGTGCATATTAAAAGGCTGTGATTCAGAGGGTAACTGCCCCTCTCAGTTCTCCGCTGAGCCACAGCACTCCCATTAGCTTGAGCCTTTTGCTTTGCTGCTCTTGTCTGAGTCATGATTTTGATTCAATTTCAATAAAATTTCAATTTCAGTACAGAATTATAACCCTAAACTTATATCCCTATGCAGTTATAACACTATATATCTATATATATTTTTTTCAGTATCGAGTATTATCTCCGAGTTTCGTTATATAACTTCCATATCAAGTTATGTATTAATTAATAATGTTATGTTTGCAACATATTTTACAAACGTAACATATAACAACTGTGTTATGTTTGTAAAATAGTTATGTATTTAGTTAAAAAGTACGATTTAATTGACAATGAAGTTTAACAAGATTAATAAATTTTACTGATTAATTGATAATATTATATGCTAAGCTAAGCTAAGCTAACGCTATCTAGTACGGGATATTGTATTGTATAACAATGGCAGCAAATTACGAATGGTAAATACACTAAGTGTTAATTAACTTCCAAAAGCTCGCTGTCTCAATTCAGAATAAACCAAGGATCTAGACTAGGTCTATAAGCTATTTATGGAAAATAATTTAATATAACAATAAAGAGGCTAAATATAGCTAAAAACTTTCCATTCGCTGGAGCTGTAAAATTTGTAAAACGTGGATTGGATACCCTTACCGATACTAAGTAATAACCTACAAAATCTCTATCAAAGTTAACAATTAAACTAAGTATCGTAACTAGGAATACAAAGCTACTCTAGAAAATAAGTTAATATGCCAATTTAAGTTAATAAAACAGAAAAAACTTCTATTTTCCAGAGCTGTAAAAACTTCGCTTGCACAAATAATTAGCATTAGCATTAGTAGAGGCATATGATGCAAGAAAGCAAGCTTATTCAGCATCAGCCAAAATAAAAAAAAACAAAAAAAACACACCACTCCCATTTCACCCCTCGTTCGAAATACCTGTCCAGTTGAGCCTTAAATTTGTTTAGGCTATCAACTTCAACAACAAATGATGGAAGTCGGTTCCACCAACCAACCACCCGCTGGCCAAAGGCAAATTTCTGCACATCAATCCGACATCCGTCCTTCCTCAATTTGAATTTATGCCCTCTCAGGTGATTATTCTGAGCAAGAGGAAGAATCCCATTGGCATTGAGCATGCTCAAACCATTCAAAGCCTTATACACCTCTATCAGATCACCTCGCCGGTGCCTAGTCTCCAGACTCTGTAATTTGCAAAACTTAAGCCTTTCTTCGTAAGAGCAACCCTTTGTTCCATTCACTAATCTTGTTGCCCTTCTCTGTACCCGTTCCAGCAGCTCTACATCCTTCTTGAAATGAGGCTTCCAGACCTGTATACAGTACTCAAGATGTGGCCTAACCATTGCCTTATACAAGGGAATAATCACCTCCTTATCCCTGCTAGAAAAATTCCTGTATATCATTGACAAGACACCATGAGCTACTCTTGCAGCTCGTCTGCACTGCTCAGAGAACTTCATATCTGCCTGCACAATTACCCCCAGGTCCTTTTCATTCTATACCACTGTCAGTGTAGTACCGCAGAGTTGATACGTTGCTCTGGGGTTACTGTTTCCCATATGTAGTACTTTACATTTGTCAATGTTAAACTTCGTTTGCCACCTCTTAGCCCATCTGTTCAACCTTTCCAGATCCTGTTGCAGCAGCATAGCATCAGTAGTGTCCTTAACAACCCTGCCAACCTTTGTATCATCTGCAAACTTGGACATTAAACTTGATATACCATCATCAATATCATTCATAAACACCGAAAACAACAACGGACCCAACACTGAACCCTGAGGAACTCCACTAATAACATTAGTCCACGTTGAGCAGTGTCCATTGATTACCACTCTGTCTTCTGCCACTCAACCATCCCCTTATCCATAGCAGCAATTTGCCTCCAATGCCACACTGCTCCAATTTGTGCAGCAGTCTTCCATGTGCAACAGTATCAAAAGCCTTTCTAAGATCCAAATATATAATATCAAAGTTATTCCCTGCATCCAGTTCTTTTGTGACTACATCATAGTATCCAATCAAATTGGTCAGGCAAGACCTGCTCTCAACAAAACCATGCTGCGTCTGAGCTATAACTGAATTCTTGTCTAGATGATCCTGCAGTGCTTCTTTAACCAGTGCCTCCATTAATTTTCCTGGAACAGAAGTTAAACTAACAGGTCTATAATTATTTGTGTCAGCCTTTGATCCTCCTTTGTGAACTGGGGTTACATTTGCACATCTCCAGTCTATGGGTACCTCCCCTGAGTCCAAAGAAGCTCTCATAATTATGGCTAGTGGTTTGCTTACTTCCTTTGCTGCCTCCTTTAATATAACTGGATAGATCCCATCCACCCCATGTGCCTTTTTTATGTTTATCCTCAACAATCTCTCCTCCACTTTCCTCTCAGTTATTACAGAATCATCTAGCTCACTGCCAGTGTCTACTTTACCTACGTCATTCTCCTTCCTGAATAACTCCTCATGCGTGAATGTAGAAGCAAAATATTCGTTTTGATTGTTAGCCACCTGAGCAGGATCCTTAACTGTTGAACCATCAATATCCAGTGGACCAATCTGATTCATCCCTTTCCTTCTTGAGTTTAAATAGGTAAAGAACTCTTTTCTGTTTTTCTTTGCATCTTTTGCCAAAGATTTTTCGTAGTCTGCCTTTGCCTGCCTAATCTCCTTTGTGACTTGGTTACAGACCAACTTATATCTATCATAGGCTTCCATGTCGCCCATTAATTTGTATGTATTCCATGCATTTTTCTTCTCTGCCACATGTCTCATTAGTTCATCTGACAACCATTTAGGCCTAAACCTTTAACAATATTTCTTAGTTGGTATGTAAAGCCTGGTAGCTTCCAAGATTAGTTCCTTGAATGCTTCCCATTTTGAGTTTGCTGTTGGTAACATCATCAGTTGGTCCCACTGTATAGAATTTAAATACTGTCTCAGACCATCATAGTCACCTTTACGAAAACAAAAACCCTTCCCTTTACCTCTGATGGTAGTTACCTCTTTGAGTAAATCCCACTTCAATACACTGTGATCACTGCCACCTAGTGGTTTATTTATCTGCAGATTCTTAATGCATGAAGAATCACTACTGATAATCAGATCAAGAGTATTGCTCCCTCTTGTTGCCTCACGAACATGCTGATGTAGAAAACAATCATCCAATAAATCCACAAAAGCCTGGCTAGTGTGTGAGTGACCAACTCACAAATTCCAGTCAATATCTGGGAAATTAAAATCCCCCATTATAAGACTCTCTGATTTACTGGCCCACTCCATTTCCCTGTACAATATCTTATTATACTCATCAGAGTCATTAGGCCTATAGCACACTCCTACTCTCAATTTTGATTTCCTTATGCTTATGTCACACCAAACTGACTCGACACTGCCCTGTCCATCGATGTTGACTGGCTTCACTTCCTTGGATTTTATGTGTTTCTTAACTAATAGCATAACCCCTCCTCCCCTCCTGTCCTGTCTATCCTTTCTATACACATTGTATTCCCCAAATTCCAGTTCCGCATTCCTTATATCTGTGTGACACCACGTCTCTGATATCCCAACAATATCTGCCTTTGATGTTTTGAGCAATACCTCAAATTCATCAAATTTATTTACCAAACTCCTAGCATTGGTGTACACGCAAGTATGCATGCACCTGTTTCTATTCTTAGCTACCCTAACACAACCCATGTGTTTACTTGTACCGCAATGACTCCCAGCAGTCTCTGAAATATCCTGCATCTTGTTTTTCAGGCTTCTGCTCATTTCAACAGAAGCAGTGCAAGAATCACTTCCACCTCTGCCAGTGGCTACTGTTAATCTATTAGTCCTTGTATCCCCCCCTAACTAGCAGTTTTCCGACCCACCTAACACTGCCTCGACAGCATCAGCAAAAATTCTTGCATCCTTTCTATTTAAGTGTATCCCATCCCTGTAGAAGCAGGCTCTCCTGTTAACAAGTACAGACCAGGCTGAAAAAAATTCTACCCCTTGAGCCTTGCACAATCCCTCCAGGGCCGAATTGATCGACAAGGCTCTCATTATATGCTCCCTCTTATCGTGTCTGGTCAGTATTGCAGAGACTTTCAAATTCAACCCTAATTCACGGCTTTTTTTCAACAGTGACCTGTACTTGCTAAGTAATTCCGCCGGTCTCCTACTCTTAATATCTTTAGTGCCAACGTGTACAACTATATCACCTTTTGTGCCCTTAAAAGATGATATCCGCTCTACAACGTCATCAACCTTTGCCCCTGGCAGACATACCCTGGTCCTATTCCACCTATCCTTTTTACAAAGCATGTTCCCCGTTTCCCTGACAATCGAGTCACCAACAACTAGTTCCTGTGGGACCAGTGCATTCTGCCTAGGGGGCTGCCTCTGTGTTGTATGATGACCAAGTGCAGGCTCTGGCGTTGTTGTGGGCAGCTGAGAGCTTGATGGGCCCCTCAATTTATTTCCTTCGAGGGCATCCACCCTGTCCTTCAAGCTCTCATAAAGGCCCATAACAACGCTGAGTTGTCGCCTGATTTCCTTGCACTCCCTACATCGTGCACACACAAAGACATCCCCCTTGGCAGTATCATGTCCCGTACCCGACTGCTCCGCAAACATCAAGCAAACAGTGCATTTTAAAAGACTGTGATTCAGAGGGCAACTGCCCCCCTCAGTTCTCCCCTGAGCCACAGCACTCCCATTAGCTTGAGCCTTTTGCTTTGCTGCTCTGGTCTGAGTCATGATTCCGATTTAATTCAATAAAATTTCAATTTCAGAACAAAATTAAATCCTTAAGTTATATCCCAAACAGTTATAACACTATATTTATTTTTTCGGTATCGAGTGTTTTCTACGAGTTCCCTTTATACAACTTCCGTATCACGTGTACCACTATAGTTATGTATTAATTATTTGTTACGGTTAAGTTGTTATATATATATATATATATATATATAGAGTTAAAAGTACAATTTAATTGACAATAAAGTTTATCAAGATTAATAGATTTACTGATTAATTGACAATATTATATTATGCACTATACTACACTAAGCTTATGCTATCGTGTAAAAATGGCGGGAATTCACGAACGGTACTTCTACGGACTCGTAAGTATTGATTAGCTTCCAAATCTCGCTATCTCAATTTAGAATAAACTAAGGATCCTGACTAGGTCTATAATCTACTTATAGAAGATAATTTGATATAACAGTTGGTTAATAAATCGACTAAATTTGGTTAAAAAAAAACCTCTTGTTCAACAGAGCTGCAATTTGTAACTCGTGGATTTGATACCGTTACCGATACTATGTAATTCCTACAAAATCTCTGTCTAAGTTAAACTTTAAACTAAGTATCGTAACTAGGAATATAAAGCTACTCTAGAAAATAAGTTAATATGCCAATTTAAGCTAATAAATCAGAAAATAAATCAGGAAAAACTTCTCTGTTCCAAGAGCGTCAAAGAGCTTCTAATAACTTTAAAATTAATTAATAACTAATAATTTAAAAAAATAAGTAATAACAAAAACAAAATAATACAAAAAGACCATCTTTAAACAATAAAGTTCCACTTAGGAGCTCCCAAAAAGCATTGTACTCCGGTGTATCCTCGACAGCAGAATCGACAAACTGCCTAAAAATCAGTCAAACTGCCTTAGGGGGCTTGTTGATTGACCAGAGCTGTGTTTCATCTCACTACTGCTGAATAAGAACTAGTACCTTTAGAATCAAGTTTTTCGTGATTCTCTATATATTTTTCTTGATCCTTTAAAATTTTGTTTTTCAGAAAAATATCAGTTGCCATGGATTCAAGCTTATCCAAAAATCCAGGATCTTTGATATAGTGGCACCTAGGTAGCCAGGTGGGTAGGAGCAGCAGTGCGTAGCACGCACTTCTTGATCAGACTGGGATTCGAACCCGTGACCACCAAATACGGAGGATGCGGAAAGGTCAGGGAATGACCATCGCATATCCCTGTAGCAATATGGCCTTAGTTGCTAATGCTCCTAAAAACCAAATAACAAACAAACTTTGATATAGCAGTTCAAGGAATTCTGTTAGTTTTATCAACAGAAATTTGTGGAGCTTAGTTCTAGCTTCTTTAAAGTTTTCAAATCTTTAGTCCTCTATTTTATTTCGTCATGTCTCACTTCCTTTTTCCTTTCTTGGTCTTTTATATGTAGCACTAGTAGATTTACTAGGTGTAGGTCTTTGTACTGTGCCTAGAATGCTGGAGAACATTACTTACTCCGTATACTTACTTATGTTACCAGCCTACTTGTTTTTCTACAGGAGAATGTTAGAGGCAACAAGAGAAAGCATTGTTCTTGATCTGATTATTAGCAGTGATTCTTTGTGCATTAAGAATATCCAGATAAAGGAACCACTAGGTGGCAATGATCATAATATATTGATATAGGATCTACTTAAAAATATAACTGCTGTCATCCATTTGCATCTATCCATTCATATGATGCAGCTGGAAACAGTTCATCATTCCAGGTGACTCATTTCTGGTCATCTGCTGAAAATAGTTCTACTGCTGTGCTCACTCTAGGCATATTTGCTTGTGATGGACCATCAGCATTTAAGAGTATTTAAGTTGGGCACAAAAAAAAGTGGGATTTTTTTTTGTGTGACAGCTTAAATTTTTAGTGGTATTTGCTTTCAAATAGTTGTGCAAGTTATGAATTAATGGCATTTACTAGAAAGTGTTAGGACTAAGCAAAAATACTCTTTTATTGCATTTTCCTTCATTTTTGACAACTAGCAAAAATATTGCATTATTACCAGAACTGGATATTTTGCTTGAAAATGCATGAGTTCTGGAAAGGCTAGAACTAATATTTCTATATGAAAAATTATAGTGGAATATGTGGGACTTCATATCCCCATTTTAATACTAGATGGTTAAGCTGTAACAATAATGTAATTTTTTTTAATATACATTATTCTAAATGTATCTCTTTAATTTTAACCATCCTTGATGCAATTTTATGTGTGCTGTTGTATTTCATACTTTAGAATTATGAAAACAAGTTGATGTGATTTGAGTGGATGTTCAGAGTATGTAAAAGTATCAGTACATATAATTGGACTTGCCTTTCTGTTTTCATTTTTTAAGTTAGTAGCCATCATTAGTTGTAATTGTTATGTTTTTGTGGAGTGCACTTGTAAAAACGTAATACTTAATAAAGCACTGCTGAAGCTACTTCCCATGGAAAACATAACTATTAAAATAAAGCTTTTTATGGAAAAAAGGGAATGACTTCATTTTGTTATATTCATATGCTAAAAACCTTATCAGCTGTATTTATTTCATTATCCTATTGTTTGATTGTGACAAAGAACATTAATATAATGGATGGAGATTAGAAGTTAAATATACAGCAGATTTCTTGTTTTATTCAACTTATACGCTCTTTATAACCTGTAATTTAGATTTGGATATAATGAGAATCCATTATAAATGAAGATTCTTTCTGATTTTTTTCAGCTCTTCTTATAATGGACTTTTGCTATAACTCTTTATGGATAATGATATTGAATAATTAACAAAACATACCTTTAAATGTTCTTATGTGTTACTTTTATATTTTCAGGTTACGCTAGTAAAATGGAATGAGCCATACCAAAAGTTAGCATCATGTGACAGTAGTGGAATAATATTTGTATGGATTAAGTATGAAGGTCGATGGTCAATTGAACTAATTAATGATCGCAATACTCAGGTGACTGATTTTTCTTGGAGCCATGATGGTCAAATGGCTCTTATCTGTTATCAGGATGGTTTTGTTTTGGTAGGCTCTGTATCAGGACAGAGGTATTGGTCTTCTATGCTTAATTTAGAAGATACAATAATGTGTGGCATTTGGGCACCTGATGACCAACAGGTAAGCAGCTATAATATACATGTATAATATAAACTATGAATTCGTATTTGTGAAAATTTGTGTGGATGACAGTGTAAGGTCTATAAGGCTCTGAGAGGGTACAGTAAAATGAATGAACAAGATGGGACTTTATCTGACAATTACATAAAGAAGTGACAATGGCAAAAATGTAAGCTGTGGCTAGCTGTTCTAAGTAGATGCAGTTTTCCTTGTTCTGTCCTTTTATAGATCTGGTAATTCAAAATTAATATTATGAACTCGCCTTGTAAAGACAGTACAAACAAAACAATTAACAATCTGTGAAATACAAATGCAAAAAGAAATTGCTTACATAAATAGCAGAAATATTGTATTTTGAATTAGTCCAGCAGAGATACCTGTTTAACTCTCCCTTGTGTAGGAATGGACTGGTCTGTGATGCTTATAAAGGCTCCAAGTTGGGAATGGCTGATGTAAGATTGTAGTTCATACATGTGATCTGGTTTTCAGTATTTGCATGAACAAATGGGTCAGCGTCAAGATCTTTCCAACTTTGGATGGGAATGATTGTGAGGGCAACATGTGCAGGTTCCAGTATTTTGACAGCAGCCAACATAGTTATGTGCTCTTGTTCATTAAATTTTTAGCAAAGCTTATTATCTGTGCTCTTGTTCTGTGGTGTCATGAGTCTACTTTGACTGCTCAACTGCTGGCAAACAGCCGTATGTGACTGTCCTGTGTATGATTCAGTTTAGTGAAAAATGATCCGTGACCTGTTAGTAAGAATGTACAACATAGATTTGGTACTAACCAGATCGGTTTAATATAATTCACACCATTAACATAAGGGAAAAATTCGAATGTTGTTCTACCTTTTTCCAAACAATGGCTACATCCTCCTACATCCAACATTGCTGTAGGAGGATGTAGCCATCTAACAATTTTTGTGAGCCCAAACAAGCCAACGTATCTGGGGTTCAGATAAGTTGATGAAACTGAATAAAATACATAAATAAATAGAGGATATTACTTCAAAGGAAAAAAAGTAATTTTGAATTTTTATTTTTTAATGATTTTTAAAATTTTTCTGTTTTTTTTTTTTTTTTTTTTCTCCTTCCATTTAAATTTTTTTTTTTCTTTTACAAAATTTTTATTTTATTTTTGATAATTTCTACTGTAAGTTCTGCTATATTGTCAAAACAGAAAAAATAATTAATATTTAAAATAATTTATGTACATTTTTTCCAGATTTTACAAAAAACTTCTTCTTTCAATATTTTTGCACATCTCTTTCCTAATGAATTGAAATACTTATTAAATTTAATTATTTTTTAGTGAAAAATAAATTTAAAAATGTGTTTTTTAGACTTGTTATTTAAAAAAATATGTAAATTTGTATTAATCTTACTTGGGGGAAAACATATAAACATGAAACTGTTAGTCTCCCTTCATTTTCAGATTTGTAAAACCATTAAAAGTGCCGAAATTCAAATACCAGAAACATTCAATGCCGAGCTACAATTAATTTTTGTCTTTAGGCTTATACCATATTTTCCCATGTATAAGATGCACCTTAATTTTGGGGCCCGAAATTTGAAAAAAAATGTATTACATAAAGTTATTGAACTCAAGTTTTATTCATCATAAAATTCATACAACTCATTACTGTCAAAACTCCCATCCATTAGCTTGTCCTCATCTGTGTCTGATGACGAATCACTGTCTTCATATATTGCCTCATCCTCAGTTCCATCTATGGCATTTGAAATGCTACACTTCTTAAATGACTTGACAACGATCTCAATCTTGATATTATCCCAGGATCTTTTCACTCAGGTACAAACTTCTCCTATAGTTGGTTTCTTCACTCTTCCTGCTGGTGTCAAATTGTCCCCAGAAGATTTCATCCATTGGTTCCATTCGTCTCTCATGGCAGCTTTGAAGGGTTTGTTAATGCTGACATCAAGTGGTTGGAGCTGGGATGTCAAGCCTCCAGGTATGACGGCAAGTTTTGTTTTTTGCTCTGCAACAATCTTCTATTTTTTGTGTTATGTGTGCCCTGAACTGATCAAGCACCAATAGGGCAGGTTTGCATAAGAGTCCACCTGATCTCCTGCTCCAAACTTTCTCAAACCAGATCTTCATCCCATCCTGATCCATCCAACCCTTGTCATGAATGTGGACAATCACTCCTCGAGGAATGTCTTCTTTTGGCATTGTTATGCATTTGAAAATCGGCATAGGAGGCAGCTTGGTTCCGTCAGCACAACAAGCTCTGTTACTTGGGACATCAAATTGAAGGGGAACTTTGTCCATATTTGCAATCTGTCCCAACTCAAACTGATGTGTCTTCCGACATTGAATGACAAAATGATGAAATTCAAGGACCTTCTGCTCATAGCTTTCAGGCATCTTTTGGACAAGTTTGGTGCATGTACGCATGCTTAGTCCATTCCGTTTCATGAACCTGAAGCACCAATTGTGTCCTCTTTTGAAATCAGTAACTTCTTTTTCATCAGCCATTCTTCTTGCCTCATGCTGAACCATCTTTGTGGACACAGGAATTCCAATTGCCCTTTGCTCCTCAATCCATATCTTAAATTCCCTCTCTAAATCAGGCCATTTTGATGACTTGCCTCTAATGGCCTTCTTCTGCCGTGGCGTTTTCAGTAGGGTTTCTTCTTCCCGTAGCCAGTCTCGGATTGTTTTCTCAGTTGGAGGAGGACCAAACTTACGTTCAGCAGCACAATTTCCATTCACTTTTGCAAACTGGATCACTTTTAACTTGAATTCAACACTACAAAAATTCTTTTCTGAGCCATTTCTGGGCAGAATGTGGCAAAACGTGACCTAATATACTGGTAACAAGTGCGAAACAATGAGTGCAAAGACAACAAGCGCGAAAAAGTGGAAAATACAAGTAAAAAAATCTACAACCACTGTATAAGACGCACCCAGTTTTTAGACCCCAAATATTTCGAAAAAAGGTGCATCTTATACATGGGGAAATATGGTAATTATATCTGGAAATTTTTGGTATTTCCCTGAGGTAAGACCCTGCTGTCTCTATATTTTTGTATGAAGAAACAGTACGTGAATTTCTCGGAAAAAAATGCTATCTGATGTTAAAATGTTATTCAGTTGCTGTTAGCAATTTTTTTTTTTTAAGTTTCCTGTTAGAATATTTAAATAGCACTAGGAGTGATGTGATTCAACACTGCCTGCATTTAAAATGCACCTAAGCACTGTGCCATAATGCAAACCAGCAGTTAACCAGCAAGTGCTGTAGATATAAAGGCACATAAAATTAATTAGTACTCTGTGTTGGCACACAGATTGAATGCTTTGCATTAATGGTTGGCATTTGTTTATAGACTTGGCACACAGTTTTATTTGTTTTTACTTGTGTTGATGTTAGTTTATGTACACGAATAAACACTTTATAAAATTAAGATTTGTACTGATTTACAGCTCAGCACAAAGATGATTGTTCACTTTTAGTAATGAATTCCAAACTTTTAATTTTTTAATGCTGGGGATGTCAGAATGTTTAAAAAATTCAACATTCCGAAAATTATGGCACATTGAATAAATTCTCTCACATTTAGGTGGCAAGTTTTTCCAGTCATCTTCTGACTGGACCATGCAGACTTTAAGGAGCTGTAGTCTATTAGTGTAAATTGCAGGGATAAAGATCATTGTGCCATTCCTCAAAAATGATATGTTGGGTGGATGGGCAGAACCTTTGTTCAAAAAGCATAGCACTTTTCTGTTGACAGAAACTATTGTGGCACCCAAGTGACACAGAAAATTTATAAAAATGTTTGTTATCCATGCATTTTTGTTGCAAATGTATTTACAGGAAAGGTTGAGATATTCTGAAAAACACTTTCTGTTTAACATACTTTCCAATCACAAGGGACTGTTAACCTTGTGTACCACCTACACCTCCTGACCACTTGGCAACGTCCTCCGTAGCCAGGTGGTCAGGAGCGGGAATGCGGTAGCACACACTCCTCGAGTAGACCGGGGTTCAACCTCTGACTGCTAAATACGGGTGATCTGCCAACCCGCACTGGACAAGCATGGCAGATTATGGTCCATCTCCCTCAACATGAATTGTTGAGGAGGCTTCCATCCTGCAGTGGGTTGATAATGGTCTGGCATCAGAGAATGCCGTCTCATTTGCATTAAATTTTTTTAGCTTCATATCTTACTATTGTGGATTATTGCGGACAGAGAGCGAAATGGACACAGAATAAATAATGACAAGTTTAATATTAATTGGAAAACATACATATATTAAATTAGATACATACAAAAGCTTTTGGTTAGTTTGTTAACCTTCATCAGTCAAACTGACAGTTAAGAGTGTTGAACATGAGGGCGTGTACTACCAGTCATGTATATGAACTGGATGATGTGGTTGTTAATTGTTGGATGTTGAAGCCTGTGGCTGTGACGCATGTGGACGTTGCCAACGTTTGTCATTCATCAAAATGGTTTGATGAATGACAAATGTTGGCAATGTTGAATGACAAAAACGTTGGTTTTGCTTCAGTGATGGAGTGGACATGACATCCACTTCTCTTGTTGACCGAGGTATTAGAGCATGTGATGTTCAACGACTCCAACCAGGCACGTCACCGGTAGTGGTGGGACCTATCCATGGTCACGACATGGCAGTGTGGGTCAATGTCGTGGTGGGTTGACCAAACGTGTTTGGCAATGGCTGAGTGTTCTGTGTCCGCTAAGCGGGATGACTCTTTCGTATTCCGAAAGACGTTTTCCAAGCCGTCTCCCAGTTTCCCCAATGTAGCAGCTAGCACAGTCACGGCAAGAGATGCGGTAGACTAGACCACTTTGTAGTAAGGTGAGAACTGGTGTTTTTCACTTTAGAGATAAGGGATCATAACTTTCTGCCTGGGAGTTGTTCGCAATTTATCCCATTTGATTTTAGGACTCTAGAAACCTGTTGTAATAGGTTTGGGTAGTATGGGATAAAGGCACTCATGGTTGAGTCATTACTTTGGATGTTCCTGTCGGTCGCTACGTGGTCATGTGTCTGTAGGTCACACCTGTCAAGGGGTATTGGTGGGATAGCCACACCTTGCAAGATCCACCTTGACTTTAGCAATTTTGGTGTGCCTCTCCTCCGCAGAACTAGAGTGGGTCCAGGCACAAGTTAGCATGGTTTGTGCAGTGGCAAGAAGATGGCTATGCGTGTGTGCTGACCGGAAGTTGGTAAATTGGCCAGCACACATTGGGTTTCGATAGACAGTTGTCTTCAAGCGCATGCCCTTGCGTCAGACACAGGTGTCTAAGTATGATATTATGTTGACCGATTCTAGCTCGATGGTGAATTTTATGAAAGGCGACAGAGAATTGAGGTGGTCTAGGAGTTGTTTACCCGAATTTCTGGGGATAACCACAAACACATCCATATAGCGACACTAAAAGGTAATGGGATCTGGTACATTCGTAAATGCACGACCCTCTGATTCTTCCATCATGATATTTACCGTGACTGAACTAACTGGGAAACCATAAGTGATTGCACCTGTTGGTAAACGGAGTCGTTGAACATAATTGCATCACCTGTTAAGCACAGTCTGTGAGGGCGATGGAGATATTGCCTGGTGTTAGTTCGGCCCTGCTGCCAAGGGTTTGGTCATTATCCAAGAGTACCTTTGCACATGTGATGGCAAGTTCTACTGGGATGGAGGTGAAAAGTGACACTACATCAAATGATGCCATGATTTAATTTTCTGAGGTGGATAGGGTTCGGATCCATTCTATAAATTCACTACTGTTGGAGACGGCGTTGGTGGTCTTGCTTACTAGGGGAGAAAGGAGCCCAGAGACAAACTTTGCTAATTCATAACTTGGTGAGCCACAACAGGAGACAATGGGTCTTAACTGTATACCTTCTTTGTGAACTTTAGGTAGTCCGCAGAATTGTGGAATCTGGCAGCCGGAAGCACAGAGGCGATTACGTGTGGATTCTCTATTATTTTCTTCTATTTAAACCAACTGTTGATGAGGATGTTTACTTTTGACTCCCATCGTTTCAAGGCTTTGATGGGAGGAATGGTTAAGGGTTGGTACACAGAAGTGTCCTACAAGAGCAGCAGGGCTTTCGTCTCATAATCTGTGCGATTCATTACGACTGTTCAACATCCTTTATCTGCCGGTAGGATGAGCCTTGTTTCGATGCTTTAAGGGCAGAAATTTGTTTGCGGTTGAGATTGGAAGAAGCAGGGCAAGCACGATTCAAAATTGCTGCAGTTTTTAGGCAAATTGTGTTTGCCAGTTCTTCAGGGAAACGTGTTAAACACGCTTCTATGCCTTAAGCAATATCAGTGATTGGTGGGTTTCTTGGGAGAACAGCAAATTTCATACCCAGAGTCAACATATCTACTTCTGTTGAAGACAACTGTCTATCGTAAACCAATGTGTTCTGGCCAATTTACCAACTTCCAGTCAGCACATGCATGTAGCCATCTTCTTGCCACTGCATGAATCTTGCTAATTCATGCCCGGACCCACTCTAGTTCTGTAGGTGAGAGGCGCACCGAAATTGCTAAAGTCAAGGTGGATCTTGCGAGGTGTGACTATCCCACCAATACCCTTGGCAGGTGTGACCTACAGACACATGACCATGTAGCGACTGACAGGAACATCCAAGGTAATGACTCAACCGCAAGCGCCTTTATCCCATACTACCCAAACCTATCACAACAGGTTTCTGGGGTCCTAATCCATGCACCACCTCTTTCACAATTACTTGATATATCCCATCAACCTCAGAGGTTTTACTTGCCTTTTGTTTACTATCATGACACATCCTTTGATGTTATTCAGCTATTTCCCCCTAGCATTCGCATCCCTTTAATTTGATACATCGCATCCCTCTGCACACCGTGACAATATTGGTTGTTGCAGCAACAAACGAGTTATTTTGAACCATATCATCAGATAAACGAGTATCTTTATTAACCCTATATCTCTAAATATTAATTTCCCTGAATTAAGGTATCTACACTGAAACTGGAAGAAACCTTTGCACCACCTTTAATGTATTCGGTCTTCTCAAAATAGATTTCTTATACAGTATGTACAAGTTCGGGCCACACTGATAGAGATACCCCCCTACCCCAAAATCCTTCAGATTCCCTGAAGTCTTCAATTAATCCACAATGCTAACACGAAACAAAATACGTACAACTCCCAGGCAGAAAGTTATGATCCCTCATCTCTAAACTGAAAAACGCCGGTTCCCACCTTACTATAAAGTGGTCTAGTCTACCGAATCTCTTGCTGTGACTGCACTAGCTGCTACATTGGGGAAACTGGGAGACGGCTCGGAAAATGTCTTTCGGAACACGAAAGAGCCATCTGCTTAGCGGACATAGAACATTTGGTCAACCCACCACAACATTGACCCACATCGCGATGTTGTGATTGTGGATAGGTCCTGCCACTACCGGCGACGCACCTGGTTGGAGTCATTGAACATCACATGCTCTAATACCTTGGTCAACAGGAGCAGTGGATGTCGTGTCCACCCTATTATTGAAGCAAGCAACCATTTTGGTGAAGGACAAACGTTGACAACGTTCACATGCGTCACAGCCACAGGCTTCAACATCCAATTAACCACCACATCACACAGTTCATATACATGATTGGCAGTTCCCGCTCTCATGTTCCACACTCTTAACTGTCAGTTTGACTGATGAAGGTTAACAAACTAACTGAAAGCGTTTGTATGTATCTAATTTAATATATGTATGTTTTCCAATTAATATTAAACTTGTCATTATTTATTCTGTCTCCATTTTGCTCTCTGTATGCAATCATCCACAATAGTAATAATGAATCCAGAGCGCACAGACCTCTTTAATCATACAGCTTCATATCTGTATATGAGGTTTTGATCTACTGATCAATAGACTTGCCTAACACACTACCATTTTTACCACATTATTAAAGGATTAGAAGTGTGGTTAAAGAAGTAGATCAGCTTTTGCTTAATTTTGGTAAGTTTTGAAGTTATTTTCTACACTCAACTGAATTTTTACCTTTTTAGAAGCTAATTCTAATAAGTTAATTTTTTTTTTTTTTTTTAGGTATCTTGTAAGTTTAAATCCTTAAGTTCAGAAGTTGATAAATATTTGTTTATAACTTCTTTAATTATTGTAATATTTTGTAAAGCTAGTTCTGTAATAGTTTGCAAATTTGATGCTTACATTATTAATCGCCGGGTGGGTAAAGTGCCTACCTAGAAACCCAAAGGTCGTGGGTTCGAATCCTGCCTCTGGCTTGGATCAAAGTATTGCAAAAAAAACCTTGGGAGGTGCATTATGGCCACAGAAGCCAATGCGCCAACAACTACTACCAAAAAAAAAAAAAAAAAACCATTATTTATTGTTTGCTGTAAGATCCGCTTTGATTACATTGTCTGAGAATATTGACTCAGATGGGAATGGTTGTGTGAAATTGACGTGCAAATTATTTCTGTTGTATAGCCTGTGGTAAGTATTTTAAGATCACTCTAGTAGGGTTTTGTTTGGGGGGGCGGGATATTTTATCACTGTGGTCCACACTCGTAAATAGAAGGAACTTGTTTTTGTAGAGATGGAATATATGTGAACAAAAGTGGTACAAGGATCTTTGCCAGTATTGCTGTGGTGTTAATGGTTTGAAGAAACTGCTCATGTTTGTTGTTTCAACAGCTGTTATTGCCAAGTGTGCTGAGGATAGTAAATGAATGGGAGACTAATGCTAAGAAAACAAGCTTAAATAACTATGCAGTTGTGTCAGGTTAATTAACTTCAGAAGAACACTTAGTGTTAATTGTGCCTAGAGTATTGTCAGGAGTGTTGCAAATCAAATGAGTGAATTTGAAGTCCTAATTAGGACAACTAATGCTGACATAATAGAGCTTATGGAAACATGACCTAAGCCAAAAATAGGAGCTGATGAGTTTCATTTTTGCATGTAAGTGTATTTAGGGAGAATAGGGAAAATAGAAATAGAGTGTGGAGTGGGATTATGCTTATCAAAAGAACCAGAGCATGGCAAAAGCTTTTGCAGATTCAGAAGTTATGCATGCTTGTGTAGAATCTGTGTGATACGAGTTAGTCAGAAGCAAATGTATAATAAGAGTAATATGTAGACTAGAAGATTGTGATGAGAGCTTGACATGCTGATGGAATGGGTATATACCTTATCAGTGATTTCAGTTTGCTCCTAATTATTTGGAGCAAGTTGGGGAGAACTCACTATGGCGAACAATTTTTGAATTAACTAGATCATTATTATTTATATCAGCATGTTAAGGGAAAGTATTTGAGGACAAGAATATTCTATACTTGATTATCTCTCGTGAACCAGATGTCATTGTGTAGGGCTTGACAGTACAGGAACTATTAGCAGGGAATGATCATGGAGTTATGAGTTGAAAGATGAGGAGAGAGGTGGTAGTTTTTAAATGCAAAGGAATAGGTTTCGATTTCAAGAAAAGGAACTATGGCAGCTTAAGATGGTACATGGCCTTTATCAAAAAGCAATAGTCAAAGAAGCCCTGATTGTATGTATACTATTAAGAAAATATAGAACAAGCAGAATGCTGAGATGTATAAATAATAAGCTAGCCAGTTTAATAGCTGGTAAAGTTACAACGCAATGAAAAGTGCCTGAAGCCTGTAACAACTACAAATTGATCTGTAATAGAAAAGGTTATGCTGACAAAGACTGGTTATGAGAAATTGATGGTTATGAGAGCAAAAGAATGGGGAAGGAGCTTTTAGTGTATGTGAATACAAAGAACAAAAAGAATGAATCACATTAAACCCTTGTGTAATGGATGCAGGGAAAGTCTTAGATAATTCAGCTGATGTATGTGAATTGAATAGATACTTATCGAGCACAGGAAAGCTGTTATATATTTTGTAATTTTTTCTGGACAGTAATGCATACAAATCTTAAATCTTTGTCTGGCCTACCACAGAACACTAGACTAAGGGGACCAGGTTTTAAGCATTAAAAAAAAAAAAAAAAAAAACATGGGGGGAGGGAGACACCCTTATCCTGCATGATATACAGAAAGATGAGATTCTGATTACACTACCCAACAAAATTTTTTTTTCGTCATACCTCTGGAACAAAAGTTGGTTATTCTGAACAAAATTAATGTCCTGATTATGAAAATATCAATCTTTTACTTCTGTCGCTTCTACATCAAAAGATATACACATTTTTAAAATTTCTTGTTTTTATACAATATCATTATACATGGTTGTAATTATTACACACAACATACACTGAGTAATCACTGAATTATGACCGACCCTATGAAAACTGAATGCTATCTGTTGACCACGTGAGGTACGAGAGTGCAGAGTTAGTCGACCTAGAGGAGTTATTCAGGAAGGGGAATGTCAGAGGTGAAGTGAACTCTGGCAGTGAGCTAGATGATTTTGTAATAACTGAGAGGAAAGTGGAGGAGAAATTGTTGAGGATAAACATAAAAAAGGAACCCGGGGTGAATTGGATCTATCCAGTTATATTATAGGAGGCAGCAAAGGAAGTAAGCAAACCCACAGCCATAATTATGAGAGCTTCTTTGGACTCAGGGGAGGTACCCATAGACTGAAGATATGCAAATGTGACCCCAATTCACAAAGGAGGATCAAAGGCTGACACAAGTAATTATAGACCTGTGAGTTTAACTTCTGTTCCACAAAAATTAATGGAGGCACTGGTTAAAGAAGCACTGCAGGAGCATCTAGACAAAACTTCAGTTATAGCTCGGACACAGCATGGTTTTGTTAAGGGAAAGTCTTACCTGATCAATTTGATTGGATACTATGATGCAGTCACAAAAGAACTGGATGCAGGGAATAACTTTTATATTATATACTTGGATCTTAGGAAGGCTTTTGATACTGTTGCACATGGAAGACTACTGCATAAATTGGAGCGTGTGGCATTGGAGGCAAATTACTGCTATGGATAAAGGGATGGTTGAGGGGGAGAAGACAGAAAGTGGTAATCAATGGACACTGCTCTTCGTGGACTAATGTGGAGTCCCTCAGGGTTCAGTGTTGGGTCCATTGTTGTTTTCTGTATTTATAAATGATATTGATGATGGTATATCAAGCTTAATGTCCAAGTTTGCAGATGATACAAAGGTTAGCAGGGTTGTTAAGGACACTACTGACAGTATGCTGCTGCAACAGGATCTGGAAAGGTTGAGCAGATAGTCTGAGAGGTGGCAAATGAAGTTTAACATTGACAAATGTAAATTACTACATATGGAATAGATACTTATGGTAACAGTAACCCCAGAGTAACATATGAACTCTGTGGTAATACACTAACAGTGGTAGAGAATGAAAAGGACCTGGGGATAATTGTGCCGGCAGATATGAAGTTTTCTGAGCAGTGCAGATGGGCTGCAAGAGTAGCTCATGGTGTCTTGTCAATGATATACAGGAATTTTCTAGCAGGGATAAGGAGGTGATTATTCTCTTGTATAAGGCAATGGTCAGGTCACACCTTGAGTACTGTATACAGGTCTGGAGGCCTCATTTCAAGAAGGATGTAGAGCTGCTGGAACAAGTACAGAGAAGGGCAACAAGATTAATGAATGGAACAAAGGGTTGCTCTTACGAAGAAAGTTTAATTTTTGCAAATTACAGTGTCTGGAGACTAGGCACCGGCGAGGCAAACTGATAGAGGTGTATAAAGCCTTGAATGGTTTGAGCATTCTTAATGCTGATGGGATTCTTCCTCTTGCTCAGAATAATCACCTGAGTGGGCATAAATTCAAATTGAGGAAAGACAGATGTAGGATAGATGTGCGGAAATTTGCCTTTAGCCAGTGGGTAGTTGGTTGGTGGAATAGACTTCCATCCCTTATTGTGGAAGTTGATAGCCTAAATAAATTTAAATCTCAGCTGGATAGGTATTTCGAATGAACGGAGGAGTGAGATGGGAGTGTTTTTTTTTTTTTTTTTTTTTTTTTGGCTAATGATGCGTAAGCTTGCTTTCTTGCATCATATGCCTCTGCTAATGCTATGTAGCATAGATAAGGTGTCAGTTGTTCAGTAGTAAAATTCCGAGCATGGTGGGTAAAAGGAATGATTTATCGGACTTTATTAAAGGACAGATTGTGGGTGCTCGACGAGCTGGTGTCTCGATTTCCCAAGTGGCTGAACTGGTGGGGTGTTCGAGAGCCACCATAGTTAAGTGTACCTGGACTGGCATCAAAATGGTCAAAACAACGACCCGACAGAAAAACTGCAATGGTCTGCGAAAGGTTGATGTTTGAGGTGAGCACCAGGTCCGGCGACTTGTACAGGCGAACAGGCGCAGCACTGTTGAAGAGTTGACTACCCGATACAACATGGGCCAACCCGGAACAATATCTGGCATGACCATGCGTCACACGCTTGCATGTATGTGCTATACCAGCAGACGACCCCTACGGCATCCTCTCCCAATCAAGGTTCATCGGCATAAATGGCTCACCTGGTGCAAAGAGCATGCTGGTCAGATGAGTCATGTTATTTCCTCCACACCATGGATGGTCATGTACAGATTTGGCGTCAACAACACGAGGCTCTTCATCCATCATGCATGGTATCAAAAGTGTAAGCCGGTGGAGGCGATTGTATGGTGTGGGGCATGTTTCACTGGCAGGAACTTGTACCCCTGGTGCATGTGGAACAGCGTATCAGTGTTCTCCGCTATCGTCAACTGCCTGCTGACTTCGTACACCCCGCTATGTTACACTTTTCTCAAATGGTGATGGTGTCTTCCAAGATGAAAATGCACCTGGCCATCGGGCACTTGTCATGCAGGGATGGTTTGAGGAACACAGTTCTGACTTACAGAATATAGATTGGCCTTCAAACTCCCCCAATATCAATCCCATAGAGCACTTGTGGGACACTATGGAAAGGCATATCAGGCGTCTGGATACACCATCACCTCCATACCTGCATTGCTGACCACATTACACGCAGCTTGGTTGGACCTACCTCCCGAATGCTTCCAACATCTTGTTGAATCAGTGCCACATTGGATAGCTGCTGTATTGAGGGCAAAAGGAGGACCTACGAAGTTTTAGGTAGGCGGTCATAATTCAGTGATCACTTAGTGTATGTTACTTAGACATGTTTCCCACTCAGTGTACGTTACTTAGGCATGTTTCCCACTCAGTGATTTCCTTTTATACTCCAGATTGCTTTTCCATTTAAGGAACTAACAGTAATCTCCTGGTGAAAGCATTCTCCTTGTTCATCACTGACATCTGCTAAGTTTTCAGGAAAGAAATCCAGATGGGAATGAAGGAAATGCATTTTCACTGACATTGACATCCCATGTTTTTTTAACATTCAGCAAGTTTGTCACCAGTTGCTCATAGTTCTCTTCTTTTCTCTTTCCTAGGAATCTGTCTACCACAGCCTTGAAAGATCTCCATGCAGCCAGTTCAACATCATTCAGGTTTCTTTGAAATTCTTCATCTTTTAGGAGCTTTCTTATTTGAGGACCTATGAAAATTCCTTCCTTCAGCTTTGCATGAGATAAATATGTGAATCCTCTGCTTTCTTTATCCAGTGCCTTAGTGAAATTCTTAATCAGTCCAAGCTTGATGTGTAAAGAGGGAAGAAAAACCTTTTGTGGATCAACCAATGGAACATACTTTACATTGCTTTTGCTGGAAATATATTCATCTCTCTTGTCCCAGTGTTGTACGACGTAGTGTTTGGCTGATGCACGACTATCCCACAAACACAGGAAACAACAGTGTTTAGTGAAAAACCACCTTGCAACTGAACAAGCAGTCCAATCACTTTGAGATCACTACAAACATTCCAAACATAGTCATTGTAACATATAGCAGGAAGAATCTGTGACATACTATCGTAAGTTTCTTTCAGGCCAACAGCATGAACAAGAGGAATTGATGGTAAAGTATTTCCATTATGAAGCAATACTGTTTTCAAACTTAGCTTTGATGCATCAATGAACAAATGCTATTCAGAGGTATTGTGATCAATGTTCAGTTCGTGCATAAGACCAACGACGTCTTTACAGACACGCATATTGTTTTCCATTGCAAAATATCTTAAACTCTTCATTTCACTCACAGTATATTGTAGTGTTTGTACCTTTGGTGAGTAAGTTCCACTGTTGTAGTCTGGATCCAAGTAATTCAGCCTTCTTTTGAGTAAGCCCAAGTCTCTGATCAAGTTGCTTAATTCTTCTTGTTCAGTGTATTGTGGGCCTTTCCTTTTTTTTGGCTCGTAGTCCACATCATGTGAAGTACATGGTTCCGCGACATCTGGTAAAACGATTTCTTCTGTACCTTCATCACTACTTCCAGTACCTCGAGATTTTGGAGGCACAGGTACTGGCAGTTCATTACCATGTGACACTGGCCTAATTGCTGATGGGATATTTGATTCAGTGTTTGCTCATTTTGGAAATACCTTTTATTTTTGTCATGCAGAAATAGCAGTCGTCGAAACGATTCTTGGGCTCGCACCACACCATAGGGAGGGCAAAAGATAATGCTCTCGGCTTGCCACATAACCACACCCTTATGTTCATTGTACAAGTAATTCGAAGATATGTGGAGCCCAATTTTTTTCTTGGTCACTGATCGTGCAGCTGAAGTATAATGAATATGCAACTTTTGTGACATTGTATATTTTCTTCCTCTGAGTTTTTTGGAGTTGTGTCCACAAACATAGCATAAGTCGTGTGGGTGATTGACACAAGTTCTGTGCTTTGTCTTCTCCATTTTAACAATGCATTAACCTAAAAACGGTAAAAGAAATTGGTAAATTTGAACAGAAGGTGAATTCTTGTAGCGTAGTTTATCATACACTATATATTGGACAGTTGAATGGTGTAATAAAATTAATAAAAATACTGATGTGTCTGGTAAAGTGCATCAAAATCAAAATATACTATATTGCAAGAACAGTAATGATGTACTTGCTTAACTTCTATCCCAATAAAGAAAACTAAACAAAAGTTAAGTTTAAAAATTGTATTTCAAACAGTAGTGATATCTTTGTACAGAATCCAGTTATCTATCTATATCTTAAAACTGAGACCTGATAGGAAATTTTTATGATTGTTTTTAAATTCTATACATAAAATTTCACCAGAAACCAACAATATTGATATGCTGGAGGTAAAAACCATGTTGGGTAGTGTTATATAAACATTTGTGAAATATGCTCCTTTCACTCACACACATATATGTATATATATATATTTTTTTTTTTTTTTTTCACCATGCAGGTGTTGTTTGGAACATCCACTGGTCAGATAGTTGTTATTGATGTTCATGGTGCAGTGGTAGCCCAGGTAAGCATACAAGAAGATACTGCTGTTACAGCTATGTCTTGGTCTTGTGAAAAGTTCAAGATGGAAGAAACTGACGAGGAAGAAGGAAGTAGTGCTGAATCAGAGTCAAAAGGTTTGTCATAGTTTTACTGAAATATCAGCATTTAACAGATCTGTAAAATTTAAATTAGGTTCATCAGTTTAGTTAAAAAATTGCCATTTGCATTTCCAGATTCTTATATTTATAATAATTTGTGACATTTAGGTGATACTTAAAGTAATTATTTGTAGGTATTTTAACTTCATTGGGAAACTGTTTAAAGGTATGAAGGTTCCAGAAGTTGCCATTATGTTTATTATCATCATTGTTGTCCTAATGAAACAATCTTGATCCATGAAACAAAATGAAAACCCCAAACATTCTCAAATTTATTTGTACAGTTAATAATAGAAAATAAAAGCTATTCTGGTCCAGTTAGTATGCCTTAGATTTGATTACCTTGACACATATATCAAGCAGCTTAGTTAAGCATCCTAATATTAAATTGAAAAGTTGATATGTTAATGTTCCTAAACTGATATAGTTAGTATACTTATAAAGCCGTGCTCTAATCTTCTAACAAAATTTCGGGCTGCCTCTGTAGCCAGGTGGGCAGGAGCAACAGCAGCAGTGCGTAGCACACGCTTCTTGATTAGACCGGGGTTCAAGCCCGTGACTACCAAATATGGAGGATGCGGAAAGGTCAGGGAATAACCACCGCATATCCTCGGAGCAATATGGCCTTAGTTGCTAATGCTCCTAAAAACCAAATAAACAAGCAACAACAACAAACAACAAAATTTCACGAAAAAATCTCTACTCAAAGGTGCATTATAATCTTTTGAAAACTACACTGTAGTGGGTCGTGAAAATATTGAACAAAAGGTGAATCTTTTTGTGAAAGTTTGAACTGATAACACTTCAGGCGCAACAGCATTTCTGAGTAAACTCTCCTCCACTGCCTTTTATGTAAAAAAACTTCAGCAAATCAAATGAAAATAGTCTTTTGTTGAAAGCTATTGAACAAGTTGATGTGACTGGCCATTCTGTTTTTGCATAGAAAGTGGTTTTATAACTGTTGGAATCCACCATATATCCCCACATCTGCTTATGAGCTAATAGTCGGTTGTGTCTGGTCATTGTAATGGTAGACAGTATTGACAACCTACGTGGGTTTGCCCTCTCATATCAAGCATAGATTGTGAGATTATCATACCCTCCAATACACAGTGAGCTCCAGTTGTGTAGGTAGTAGTAGTAGTAGTAGTGGCATGTGATGCAAGAAAGCAAGTGTATGAGCTTATGCAGCATCAGCCAAAAAAAAAAAAAAAAAAAGAAAAGAAAAAAATCATGCCATTCCCTCCAAATGCCTGTCCAGTTCCTCCTTAAATTTATTTAACCTGTCAACTTCCACAACGACAGATGGAAGTTTGTTCCAGCAATTAACCGCCCGCTGGCTAAAGGCAAATTTCCGCACATCTATTCTACATCTGTCTTTTCTTAATTTGAATTTATGCCCCCTTAGGTTCGTGGTGAGAAGAGGAAGCATGGATAATTTAAAAGCAACCTCCAGTTATAATCTTTTTTTCTCTCTGTAACATCAGTAAAAGTATGTATGAATAACTTCTAAGTATCAAATTACCAATAGAAAATAATTTAAGTGGATAAAATTAGACATTATATTGGCATTTTGGTGTTACAGTTACAGTTTTTGAACTTTGGGGTGTGTTGTCCTGTAATATTGATTTTATTTATAAATGTAATTCTGAAGATCATTTTACAGTAGGCAATGGTTCCGTTAACAGTGATTGGAAATTTAGGTATGTTTACACAAATGTGGCAAAAAAGTAGACTGAGTTAAAAGAATATCTAATATGAGTATCATGCTGAAGTGAGGGCACTAGCGAAGCATATAGGTGCGACCATGGCAGTCCCATCAATCCAAACCCTTTGGTTTTAAGTTGCTTTTTTTTGTACTGACATTCTTTGTGCACCATATGTAATGTTATTGTCAGAAACCAAAGAATGGAAAAATAGTTTAATATCAAATTTTGTGTGAAGCTGGGGAAAAGTCCCACTGAAATGCACACGTTACAAATAATTTATGAAGAGGGAACACCTTTGTTCCCTCTTCATAAAAATGTAACAGATTATTCTTGAAGTGGATAACTGAAAATGACCTGCAGCCCCAAATTGGTGGACAAGTGCAATTTACTAGCAAGCAATCACCGATTAACACTGAGAATGCTAGCAAGTGAATTTAAATATAAATAAAGAATTGGTAAGATCCATAATTTCCACAGACTTCAGAAAAATAAAAATTTGCATGAAACCTGTTCCACGCTGTTTGCATCATGAGGAAAAACTTAGTCAATTTGATGTGTGAAAAGATTCTGTTCAAACACCTGACATTGAACCTGGTTTTCTAATAAATGCTGTTTTGAGATGAGTGTTGATGCTTCTATTGTAATCCTGAGACTAAAAGACAAGATGCAGAAGATCTTTGTGATCAGAATGGTAATTATAGTGCCCACCAAAACCAAAAATGATTTGTTTCCAGAAATTGCATAACCATGCTGATCACATTCTTCAGTCATAAAGGGTAATCCATAAGGAATTCCTTCTGGGAGGAAGGACTGTTACCAGCGATTGCTACTTAGAGCTATTAGAGAAATGTTTGTTGGCGAGAATCAAACATGTGCTGCCAGATTTGGAACCATCTTGTTGGTGGCTGTTGCACGACAATGCTTCTTCTCATACAGCGATCAACGTTCAGATGTTGCTGACTCACAAGAAGATTTCAGTGTTCAACCACCCTCTTTGCTCTTCTAACTTGCCTCTAGGAGACTTTTTTCTCTTTCCCAAGTTGATGTTGAGATTGAAAGGATGCTGATTTGATAGTGTTTAGACATTCAGAAGAATGTGACAGTAGAAATTAACTAAATACCATCGCAGTAGATGATGGTATTTAGTTAGTTTCTACCGACGAAATGCTGGAAACTAAATACCATCACAGTAGACAAGGTTTCTTAGTTTTTACAAAGCTTGTATGATTGCTATAACAAGTGTTCAGACCCTTGGGGACTGTTTTGAGGGAGATGAGTAAGAAAATGTTTTCTTTATCTATATTTTGCCTTATTTGAATTCAGTATGATTGCTTTTTTTTTGCTGCACTATATAACATCTTAATCTCTTTACATTCTCTTACTTTAATGGAACCATAAAACTAAATATAGACTTAGAAATTGGAAACATAAAGCTGGAGAGTGTGTGAGAGAAAGGAAAGTTAGTTCATTTTATAGATGGAGTGCTCTTTCATTAGTCTCCAATAAATTTGGCAAGTAACAAAAATTAAAAGAAACATTTTAAAAAAAATAATTTTTTTTTCAAATTGTTACTGCAGATTGTGCAGTTTAGGTTGTCTGTAAACTGCATAATGTACACACAAATAATTTGAAATTTATTGTATATGTAGTTGATTACCAGTGGTTTTCTCTTGTTTAACTATGATGGAAGTTGTTGCAACTTTGCTGCTCTCTTATACAACTTGTAAGTTGGAGATGGTCTCTTATATATTTAGTTGCTTATGTAAATGTAGTGCAACCTTGTCATAGTGCACTTCTTAGTACTGTGGTTTCGGATATAATGTGTGTATGATCATGTCCCAGGCGCCTCCGTAGCCAGGTGGGCAGGAGCAGCAGTGCGTAGCACAGGCTTCTGGATTAGACCGGGGTTCGAGCCCGTGAGCCACCAAATACGGAGGATGTGGAAAGGTCAGGGAATGACCACCGCATATACCCGGAGCAATATGGCCTTAGTTGCTAATGCTCCTAAAAAAAAAAAAAAAACCAAACCAAACCAAAATGATCATGTCCCCCAAAACGAATTATGAAAAAAAGTAGCCTGTTCAAAAAACTAGCCATTTCATATTGGATATTGGAAAAAGTGAATACTGTATATGCTTGTATCTGCTGTACATCCTAATACTGTACCGTATTTCCAGGAGGGGAAATTATCTAAAAATTGGCTGTATATTTGCTTCTATATATTTAGTATTCGGTTGCAGAGTAATTTTTGTAAACAACAGCACATGAATGTGCTGACATAAATTAACTAGGATGTTGATATGAATCGACTATAAGTTACACTTAGAATAGTAAAAACTTTTAAGGGTTAAACTAGACAAAAATATACATAAAGTGATATATAGAGTGATATATATATAGAGTGACAAGTGATATATATAGAGTGATATAGTAGTAGTAGTAGTAGTAGTAGTGGCACTTGATGCAAGAAAGCAAGTGTAGGAGCTTATGCAGCATCAGCCAAAAAAAAAAAAAAAAAATCACACCATACCCTCCAATTGCCTGTCCAGTTCCTCCTTAAATTTATTTAACCTATCAACTTCCACAACGACAGATGGAAGTTTGTTCCAGCAATTAACCACCCGCTGGCTAAAGGCAAATTTTCGTACATCTATTCTACATCTCTCCTTTCTTAATTTGAACTTATGTCCCCGTAGGTTCGTATTCTGAACAAGTGGGAGGATCCCATCAGAATTCAGCGTGCTCAACCCATTCAAGGCCTTATAGACCTCAATCAGATCACCGCGCAGGTGCCTAGTCTCCAGCCACTGCAATTTGCAGAACTTAAGCCTCTCTTGGTAAGAGGATCCCTTCATTCCCCTCACCAATCGTGTTGCTCTTCTCTGTACACGCTATAGAGTGACAAGTGATATATAGAGAAATCACATGACTTCACTTCAGCAATATGATAAGCTGGATAGTTTTGTTTTAATTTAGTTGTCTAAAAACATGGTAAATTCTAGGGCATCAGAAATAAATATGGCAAAATTAGTAAATCAGTAGTACTGAAGTAATACCACATATCAGTAATACTGAAGTACACCAAAAGAAAAAATTATACAGTTGAAGAAAATTTAAAGATTATTGGAAGAGTTAGAGTAGCAAAACAAATGCAGTATATTTTGCGAGTGTGGAATTCCAGTCAATGTTTTGCAGTCAGGTGAAAGAGGAAGAAAAATTGCATTAATTCGTAGACTCAAGACGAAGTAATGTCCAAACAAAGAAAATTAGACTTTGTAAAAACAGTGGCATGAACCAGTGCTTATACAAGTGATTTGTACAGAAGTATAGTGAGGGAGTACAGATAAAAATGGGATAATTTTGAAAGCAAAGGCATTTAAATTTCATAAGCTGTTTAGTGGATATGATGACATTTAAAGCATCTGAAGGGTGGCTTTGGAGATGGAAGACATGCACGGGATGTCCCAGGTTATTCTTTTAGCCGAATCTGCATTTAGTGACATTATAGCACTAGAAGCATTTCTTGAAGTTTTGCATAATGCGATTCAAAATGGTGAATCCTCAGATGAACAGTTATAAAACTGTGACAAAATAGTGTTGTGCTATAAACTTCTCCCTGACAAGTCATGTGATATTAAAAAGGCACCTAATAAAGTGGGCATGAAAACTTTTGCACACACACACACACACACACACACACACACACACACACACACACACACACACACACACGACTAGAAATCATAAGCTAAAGCCATTGCACATTGGTTAAAGTCCCTGGTGTTTTAAGTAAAAATAGCTCCAATGCTATTTTTATAAATCACAGGTAGAGATTTCATGTTTATAAAAATAACATTGGAGCTATCTATATAAATCACCATCTTTGTACTGAGACGACCAGTGAGATTTTTGTTTCAGCGCTTGAAAGTGAGTCTGTACTATCGGCGAAATGCCACTTGCTTTCCAAAAAAAACTTGAAGAAAAAGCTCTATTACTTTTGGATCACTGCCCAGCTCATCTTTCAGCTGATGTCCTCAAATTGAAAGATGGCAAGATCAGAGTTGCTTTTCTTCCAAGGAACACAACCAGTGCTGTAGTCATAAAATTAGCAGAAGGTATACTCTATGAATGTTATGAGAAGCAGAGAGTATACTGTGCATATCAGGCTTATTAACCAAATTCGCTTAGGTCACATAGAATTAAACAAGCAATTTTTCAACATTATTTTGGTAATCAAATTCTAATAATATTTATTTTTTCAAGTCTTTCAAAAACCAGAAGGTATTCGATATTCACCTAAAAAAATCAGGAGGATATACGGCATATACCCTCAACACAACTACACTAATTCAGTCTGAATCAGGGCATTATTCGAGCCTTCAAAGCCTACTATTGTGGTGAGCTAGTGTTGTAAAATAAGAATTTCTGAAAACAATTAGGCTGAAAAATGTTGCATATAATATTGGATTAGTGTGGGAGGAAATAAGATCAACAGCAATTGAAAACTGCTGGAAAAATATATTGAAAAAGATGAGACCTTGAATTAGCAGAATTTTCAGAACAAGAAGCAAAGGCTGCTTGCAACATACTTGGTGACGGTCTTGGATGAGCAAATGGCCTGGCTGCTTGGATTGAGGGGGATCCAGTGCTGATTACGTGAGCAGGGAAGAAATCACAGCCTCTGTGAATAGTAGGAAGACAGTCAACAAACAGGAGGCCAGTGACATAGGGAGTGACTCAGAAGATAATGTGGATAACTTATGTAAGGAAAAATCACCAAAAATTTAAAGTGCTTGAAAACATTAATGAGGTGATGGCATGGTTAGGATGTCAGAGTGATAGTGGACATCTTCATTTATTGCATCTGACCACTATTAAGAATTATGTACTGAAAAAAATATGGCGTTTGTGCCAAGCATGCACGGTAGAATGGTTTTATGTGAAACATCCTTGGCTTAGAAGAGGTTAGCAAAATCTAAGCCAATAAATACCCTAATTACCCATTTGATTGTAGCCATATGAATGGCTACAATCACATGGCACTATCTTTCAAATAGCAGCATCCACAATAAAATGGCAGCTATAGGAAGTATAATTGCAACAATACAAGTTAGGATAATTTTCCTCTTGTAGAAGCTACAAATGTCACTTCTACATTGCATTTTTCATGACTGATCATATTTACTCAATTGAGGTGCTCCCAAGGATGTTTCACATTAAAAACATTGTCATCAGTTCCAACAAATTAAATTTCATGATTATTTCAGAACAGATGTGTAAAATATAAGTCCATACAGCATTGTGTATTAGTATGTAAAGAATGTATTAGAATGTAAAGAGACTGATATAACCTTTAATACTGTATTTTAGTCCGTAAACCCAAAAAAACATTAGTGAATAAAGTATTTATTTACTAAGTAAAGTGTATTTATGTTAAAAAATTGGTAAAATTTTTTTGGCTATAATGTACTTTGCTTATAATGTGGGTGTTAAAGTTGTTGCCTGACACCTTCGTTCTATCGAGGTTGCACTGTATTTATTAATTTAGCAGAACAAACAACAATTTTAATATTGGCAATATTGATGCAAGGGAGAAGATTATGGAAACAAAATTTCTTATATCATCAGCCTTAAAAGTAATGAAATAAAATATAATCAACATATCTTTCACATATTCTTGTATCAGTTTTTTCTAAATATTTATCTAAACCTTTAAGTATTCATAAACTTTCTATGTTGATAAAATTAGATTGGTATTTATTTCTGTAGACAACTGCTCTTTGGCTAATATAATTTTTTTTCTTTCTTAAATCTTGCCTACATTTACCCGATTATTAAATCTATGCCTCCCACCCTTTTGTGATTGAGAAAGAGAAATGAAACCCTCAGTGTATAGTTTGCTTAACCATTTTGACTCATCAGCTTGTTCATAAAATTCTGTAATACAAGCGTTGGTGTGAGGACAAGAAAATTGACCAAATGCTAATAGGGCAGTTTGAATATTTTTCATGGTTTTTTTTTTTTTTTTCTCTCTTGTTCAGTGTAAATCTTGTTCTGTAACATTAATTTTATAATTACAGAGTTAGTTTTTTATTCTTTATTAAATCTCATAATCTATATACTCATTTTCAGTTGTTCAATAATGGTTTTCATACATTTCAGAAGTTTATAATGCTGTAATTTGTGAGTATTTCTTAATGAAATCCCTCTCCCCTAAATCATTAATATTATAGCTATCAAAATAAATTGTCATCTTTGTAGTTACAATAGTTAATTCTTTTGAGGAGTCGCCAGCTAAAAACTACTTTTTGATAATTTTTCCACCTTATAATTGCTTCACATATAATGAGCAGTATATGACAACATTCTCTAACAGTGAATGGAAGGAAAATTAAACCTTATTATTAGCAAAGTGTAGGATTTAACTGCAGCAAGAAAAGTAAGTGAAGGTGCAAGAGGCATACAACCATACTAAGGGTTTTTTGCCCCTGCTTGATCCACAGTTGCTGAACTTAAGGGAATTTATTACTATTTTGAAATTTTTTTGTTAAATATTTTTTTTGCCTTCAGATTAATTTTTACCCCTATGCTAATGCTATATATTAGTCTTAAATGGCTTAGTCAGGTTATTGTATTGATACTTGTTTCTACTTGTTAAAACTTAAAAAAATGAGAATCTTTCCTTTAAAAATAGTCAAGAGCATCCATAATCAATCCCATTGCTGTTTTCTATATTTGCGGAATATGTATGCATAATTACAGTCGATTTCAGTTATTTGGGACTAGTGCATTTTGGCCCAATTATGCGAAGTTTCACTTAAATAGTTAAAAATACAATGGATCCCCGCTTTTAAGATTGATTTTCTGTATGGTCAAATCACGTTACGAAGGACTCACCATAGTAAAGTTCACTCACCATAGTATTGTTCACTATACAATATGTAGTAAGAGCCGGTCATTGTGAATTGAATTTTAATTCTATTAATTAAACAGCAATTCTAATTAGCAAAAATAGGAGGAATATTATCTATAGGCTATAAAAGTAAAGATATATCAAGCACAAATTTACACTTTATTACCTTACGTTAAAAAATTAAATGATAAGTGAAAATTGGAAGAATATTTTCCACAGGTTAGCAAAATAAAAATAGATTTATGCTTACATGCATAGCTTAATTAATATGTACATACTAACTAGTTGATATTTCTGTTCACTAACATTTGTGGGTGGGGGTTAAAATTTAAAACAGTAAAAAAGATAAGCAGTCAATAACAAAGAACACTGCACACACACACACACACACACACACACACACACACACACACACACACACACACACACACACACACACACACACACACACACACACACACACAATCGCAAGTAACATGACACTCGCAAGTGAGAATGGAGTAACAAGTTACGAAGCTTAAAAAATAGGAATGAAGAGAAGATTCTGAAAATTTTGTTTTTTATATGATTGAAGATTTCATGGAAGGGGAAACACATTTCACCATAACGTGAAAATCCACAGAATTCCAGCTATCGGTATTATTGCAAATTCAGTAAGGTCAACTTTACTATCTGTTTATATAGATTGCAACAGAAAAGTCCAATAAACAGGGGACTGCTAATTGTTTTTATTTTTTTATGTTTTTGTGACCTCTAGAAATCCAACCGAACCATGTGGTATGGTCGGAGACAATCGTAGGGTAATCTCGAGTGTTGCAGTCTCCTGTCCCGATTAAACAGTATGTTGTCCCAATTAAGCAAAGTAAACCGTGACTATTTTCTCGATTGGGTTCTGTTCTTTAAGATTTACCCCAAATGGCTGCCCCAATTAACAGGTGTCCCAAATAACCGGAATCCACTGTATTAGCCAATGACCATAATATAAATTTGTAGTTTTGTTACATAATTCACTTATTTGATTTTTATGGAAAATTAGTACAGTCAGTCCTCGTATAACACGTGTTTACACTACACGAATGCGATCATACACGATTTATAAATAGGGGAATGATATCTTATATAACACGAACCGAATTCGCTTATACATGATTCGCCTTTGTGTTTACAAGAAATGGCAGTCGAACGCAGAATCACCCCAACCGAACGCAACACGATAGGGATGAAGAGAAGATTCTGAAAATGTATGTTTTTTATATCAGTGAAGGGGAAACACATTTCACCATAATAACGTAAAAACCAACAATTCCAGCTATCGGTATAATCGCAAATGCAATTAGATCGAGTTTACTACCAGTTTATAACAGATTCCACTAGCAGAAACGTAACTGGAAATTGTTTTTACTGTTTTATGGTAGTAACCCCTAGAAATGTGCTTTAGTAAAATGTGAGGTGTTAATTGTGTATCTCTGCCTTTACGGCGTTGTTTATTCAGTTGCTACACGCATGCAGCTTTGTTTATGTGTATCACGTGTGCCTCCTCGTTTTGTAATTGTGCTTTATTCCCTAAAAATGAGTAAAATACTTAAAAGGTGTGAAAAGGAAGCGTCTGGGCGACGACACTGTAGATTCAGAGAGAAAAAGAAAAGCAATATCGATAAACAGAGCCGGACTTGGTCAAAGATTCTTACCAGGGAAAATTTATAGTGGTCTCATACTATGGTTTATGGCCAAAATCACACCGGTCTCCGGCCCACCGGGGTTTCCCCGGTAAGGTTTATGGCCAGTCCGCCTCTGTTGATAGAGAAAAAATATGAAATTGTGAAACGCTTTGAGCGAAATGAAAGACCATATGAAATGAAAGAGCACGTGCTACAGACCTAAATGAGGCAACGCCGAGAATTACAAAGAATGCAGAGAAAATAAATACAACTTTCATAACAGGAACAACTCAAAGTGTAATTAAAATCCATTAGATTAAGACACAAAGAATTGGAAGAGATGGAATGGCTATCATCTGTTTGGATAGAAAATCAAACAAAAAAACAAGTTTGCTTACGATAGAAGCAAAAGCATTAGCAATATTTTATTACGTAATAGTCGAAATAAAATACATAGGTATTTTATTACGATTATTTATTGTGTTTGGTAATGTTTTGTTTACAAATGTGTGTTCAATCTTGGGTGGTCGGCACCTAACCCTATTTTTTCCCATAGGGCCTGTTGTTTATATTGCACGATATTGCATTGCACGAGGGTTTCTAGGAACACAACTATTGTGCTATACAAGGACTGACTGTGCTGGACTATTCAGAGAGAAAAAGAAAATATTATAAAGAGAACAAAATGGCAAAATAAAAATGTAGTAAATTAAAACAAGAAATGTATATTTATCATAGATAAGTTTCAGAATACTTGTAGTTCACTGAGAAGTGAACTACAAGTATTCGGAGTTTTTGCCACATGTTGTTTTATATCTTGTAGTCCATATAATGATCTTACCTGTGACCTCAATATATTCTAGTTCATAAAACAGTTTTGTGATGTGGGACCAAGTTAGATGTGCTGTTGAAGTCCAGATAAACAATGTCAAAATTATTTCCTGCGTCCAACTGATGAGTGGCACTGTTATAATAGTTTATCGGGTTAGTTAAACAAGATTTTCCTTTTGCAAAACCAATCTGAGTTCCCTCAAGAAAGTCATTCCTGTCTAGATGATCCTGTATTGCAATCTTAATCATTGTCTCCATGGGTTTTCCAGAGCGAGTAAAGTCAAACTCACCAGTCTGTAGTTTACTCCTCACTCTTTGAACCTTCTTTATAGTTTCAAGATACACTGTTTTTCCAGTCCACAGGAATCACCCCTGAACTAATAAAACCTTCATAATTAATCTTAATGCATTTCTTTTCCACTTCCTTTAAAATAGCTAGGTATATTCAAGCTACCCGAGGGCACTTATTTTCCTTCAGGCTCAAATGTTTTTTCTGGCAATTATCTCATAATCCTCTGTAATTTCAGTATCATCGATTTTATTTTGCAGTACTCAGGTTCAATAGCACAGTTTCTTCTCCTTACCATAAAGGGACTTTCATCTGTAAAGGTAGTGTATTTATATATGTATAAAACACCCCCCTTTGTTCTTTTTTTTTTTTTTTTTTTTTATGTAAACCCCAAACACAAGAGGTATTAGAACCTAAAGTACTTAGTATCGTGCTTGGGCTGGAGGTTGAGAAGACGAAAGAAGATATTTGTTGACATCAGACTTGAACTTCTGTAGACTCTAATTTTCAGGAAATGTGTATGAAGGAAGGTTGTTCCAGAAAATGGCAGTTAAATGAATAAACGAGGAACATGAAAAGTTGGTTTTGTGAGTTTGAAGTTGGACAGTAAGTGGATGTTGGCTGGTGGCAACAGGTGTTCGGACTGTTTTGAAAGAGAGAGCGGGAATTATAGAAGCCAATTCAGAAGAACAGTGCCCATGGAAATATCCGTAGAAAAGTCATGCAGCAGAAACAGTATGTCTATGAGACAGCGAGTGGAGACACTTTGTTAGAGACAAATCATTAATTAACCTAACTGCTCTCTTCTGAACAGAATCAAGAAGCCTGAGAGAGGTTTTGGGGGCATCACCCCAGATGTGGTAACAATATTCCATGGTAGGGCTGATTTGCGATTTGTACAGAGTGAACAGCTGTTTAGTAGAAAAGTAACGCGAAAGAGAAAACCAAGTTTTTTAGATGCAGAGGAAGCAATATTTGTAATGTGCTTGTGCCAAGAGAGAATAGAAGTCAGGGTAATCCTCAAAAGAGATATATCATTTTGCCTAGAAATTGGAGTGTCACCAAAGATAAGCATAGGAACAGAAGAATCCTTTTTGCGAGATAAAAGTGAGTTTTAGAAGGATTGAAATCAACTAAGTTGTCTTTGCCCCACTGGAGAATTACCCTGAGATCGGCATTTAAGGAATTGGTAGAAGATTTTCGAGAAGTTGAAGCTGATTGAGCAGGGCAAGATTTCACAAAATGGAAGGTGGAATGCAATCTGCTATCATCGGCAAAACTATGGATGGGATTTCCAGTCAGTGGAAGAAGGTCATTAATATACATGAGGAAAAGAGTGGGAAAAGAACTGAACCTTGGTGGACACCGGCATTAGTGGAGAAGTTAGAAGACAGAGAGCCATGTACCATCACCCTCAGTGAGCAATTAGAGAGAAAATTGGATAACCAATTACAAAAAACCGTTGGCAAACCATAAGACGGAAGTTTGTTTAGAAGACCTTTATGCCAAACACGATTGAAAGCCTTTGAGATATCAAAAGCAGCTGCTTGTGTTTCACTGAACTTTTCCATTGAATTAGTCCATAAATGGGTAACATAAGCCAGAACATCACCGGTGGATCGACTCTGACGGAATCCATACGGGCGATCGTTGATCAGGCGGAAGGTTTCTAGGCAGTTTAAGATTTGGTGGTTAATTGATTTCTCCATTACTTTAGAAAGAGTAGAAGTAATTGCAATGGGACGATAATTGGATGGGAGGGATTTGTCACCCTTTTTTAGGAACTGGCTGGATATGAGCAAATTTCCAAACAGAAGGAAAAACACCTTTGGTATAAGAAAGTGAAAAAAGGCGGCAAAGAACAGGAGTAAGTTCAGGGGCACAGGTTTTGAGTACAAGTGAAGAAATACCATCGGGATCTGGAGTTTTTTCTAAGCCTCAAGATTCTTCAAAATCCTTCTTACATGCCTTTGACGGAAGACCACAGCAGATTTTGAATGGAGTATGTTGGGAATGGTGGGAGGTGTTTTACCAAGATCGTTAATACATGAGTTGGAAAGAAAATGGGATGCTAGCAGGTCAGCTTTATCCTTGGCTGAAGTGACAACAGAACCATCTGGTTTGGATGCTCGGCTACCATTAGGGCAAGAAGTAAGTTTTCAACACTTATCCTGTTCAAACTCTAGTTTGGACTGATTAATAACTGCTTTACAATTGTTGCGAGCTTTGGTGTAGGCAGAAAGTGAAAGTGAAGAATTAGAAACAAGGCAATTACGATATGCAACGTTGAACAGCCTTAGAACATTTATTGGAAAACCAAGGTTTAGATAAAGGATGAGATTTTAAAGTGGAGTGTGGGATAAAGGATTCCATTCCTGCAAGAATGATTTCACTGACTCGATCTGAGCAAACGTTGACATCAGAAGTTTTGAAACAGTAATCCGACAAAGGAAAAGAAGAAAAATCTCGCAGGTCATCCCATTTTGCATTCTTGTAATGCCAAACAATACAAGGTTGGGAATAGCCATGAGATAAAGGCTCCATTGGAGAAGAGACAATTACCAAGTTGTGATCTGAGGTGCCTAAAGGACCTCTCACTTTGACCGTTTACTTAGAAGGGTTGTTTGTGAGAAAAAGATCAAGCACGTTGTTTGTATAGTTAAGATTGTCCGGTGTTCTTGTAGGTAAAGGAACAATCTGTGCAAGGTCATTAGTAATTGCAAAAGCATCAGCATCTCAACCAGCTGGGTCGGTGTGACTAGAAAAAACGGGAGCCAGCTGGAGTTGTGAACAATAAATCACCAAGGAAAATTACCTCACTGTTAGAAAAGTTGCAAAGAGAGGAAGTCAATTTGCAAAGAGAAGAAGTCAAAGAGCTCCAAGTGATTAGTGGAGTTGGGAGAATGGTAGAGACAACAGATGAATTTGACACAATGAGGTAGAGAGATTTTAAGCCAGATAAGATCGAAAAGAGGAGATTCCAAATTACGACGTCTCTGACAGGGAATATTGGAATGGACGTATGCACAAGTACCACCTTTGAGGCGAAAGGAATCATACAGCGAATAATTTGGGAAACTGAGATGAGCAGTAGTTGAATCAACCGATAACTGAGATTGTCAGAAAAAGTACGTGGGGTTTGGCACACTGCAAGTGGAAATGGACATCATTCAGATTAGAATTGAGACCACATATATTTGTGAATACGTGGGAGGCTTAGAGGGGAACAGGTATCCTGTGTGTTATCAGACACTCAGCCTAAAAACTTATGGATCCAATATCTCTCTATTACAGAAGATTTAGGAGAAGTCCGGTTCGCCTGCCTCCCTAAAATCCACTCATGCACACCTTCTCGATGATAAGCCCTGTTACATGACTTATGTGGCAACGAACATGTAGAGTGGTTCTCTTCAAGACGACTGGTCAGCGTGAAGAGGAAAAGACCAAACCCTCCAGCATATGACAGCACGACAAAATTAATGGCCTTAAGTCCCCAGCAGCTTTCACTCCCCCTCTTACGGCATCGAGAGGATCACAGTGGAAGCAGAGGGTGCTAAGGATCTCTGGGTTCGACCAGGCTGCCATGTACGGAAACTGAACTTGGCCTTTATAACGTAAGATCACTCATCGGTGAAGACAGGATATTATTGGAGCTGGAAAAGGAATTAGAAAATGTGAATTGGAATATCATCGGTTTGGCTGAAACAAGAAGAAGAAATGAATCACTTATAAGTTTATCAAGTGGAAATCTGCTGTACACCAATGGAAACAGTGAAAGGAGTGAAGGTGGAGTTGGGTTTCTGGTTCATAAAGATTTTAAAAACAACATTTTGGAATTCAAAAGCACATAACCAAGGGTGTCAAGACTAATGGAAAACTGACTCAAGATTTCTAAGAGATACAACCTAAAGGCTATAATGATTTATGCACCAACATCGAGCAATGATGATGCAGTGGTTGAAGAAATGTACACTGAAATTGAGTCTTCTAGACGAGCAGAAAACCCACTACACTGTTATTATGGGGGACTTCAATGCTAAGGTTGGAAAAAGACAAAACAGCACAGAAAGGGGAACTATAGAAAATTTTGGAATTGGTGAAAGAAATGAAAGAATTGAAAGACTTGTGGAATTTGCAGAATCTCAAGGACTGTCAGTAATGAACACTTTTTCTCAAGAAAAGGGTGAACAGAAAGTGGACATGGAAGAGTCCAAATGGAATAACAACTAATGAAATCGACTTCATCCTCACTAACAGAAGATATATCGTGAATGATGTTATCGTCCTGAGCAAGGTAAATGTTGGAAGTGATCACAGAATAGTAAGATGTGCACTTGATGTAGATGTAGGAAAGGAAAGGAAAAAACTGACTCGAGTATATAATACAAAGGTCTTTGAGATAACAGAAGAGGAGAAAAAGCAGTATGTACTGGAACTTAAGAACAAGTTTGAGCTTCTGCAGACTGCTCAGGACCAAGATATCGACGAGGAATATTACAACTTTCTGAAAGTGATAAAGCCCAAGAAACCTATAGGGAAAAAGAAATCCAAAGAAGGAAAAAATTAGTCAAGAAACACTTGTCATGATGAACCGAAGATGACAAATGAAGAGTAAGAAAAACACTGACAGGGAGAAAATTGAGTATACTGAGTTATGCAAAGCCATTAGAAAGAGACTCAGAGAGGACATAAGAAGATTTAACACAAGAAAAGTAGAAGAGCATTAAGGGAAAACAAAGGATTTAAATCAGCAGCCATGAGCAGTAATACAGAAAGACAAATAATATTGAAACTGAAGAATAGCGATGGTGTACTTATAAACAGCAGAGAGGCCATAATTCAAATAGCAGAATACTACTATAGGGAATTATACAAGGAGCGAGGGAATGATGCCAGCAGTGAGGAAGATGGATTGCAAAGTAGCAACAGATACGACATACCCGATATTCTTCCTGATGAGGTAGAACATGTATTGAAGAAAATGAAGAATCAGAAAGCCCCAGGGGAAGATGAAGTTACTGTAGTGTTGTTAAAATTGGGAGGAAGAGACATAACACAAAAACTGGCAAGGCTTTTCACAAAGTGCATTCGAAAAGGTGTGATGCCTAAGCAGTGGAATAATGCAATCATAGTTTTGCTGCATAAGAAAGGAGATAAATCAGAAATTGGAAATTAAAGACCAATTAGCTTGTTATCCCACATCTACAAGTTGTTCACAAGGGTCATTACTAACAGATTAGAAAGAATACTTGATTAGAATCAACCGAAAGAGCAAGCTGGCTTTAGGACAGGATTCTCAACTATGGATCACCTTCACGTAATATCACAGCTAATGGAGAAAGCAAATGAATATAAAACACCATTATGCCTGGCATTTGTGGATTATGAAAAGGCACTTGACTCCATACAGCACAAGGCAATGTTTCGGGCACTAGAAAGACAAGGCATAGATAGCACACATATTATGATTTTAAAGAAAATATATGAGAGTGCTACCTCCTTTATTAGACTAGAAAAAGACAGTAGGAAATTTAAAATCGAGAAAGGATTTCGACAAGGAGACACAATATCTCCGAAGCTGTTTACTGCTGCCCTTGAGAAAGCTTTCAGAAGATTAGACTGGTCGTAGAAAGGAGTCAATGTGAACGGAGAGTACCTAAACCATTTACAATTTGCAGATGACATTGTGGTCATAAGCCACGATCCCAAAGAATTAGAGGAAAATTTTAATCAGTTATGCACAGGTAGTAAGCATTTTTGACTAAAAGATGAATGTGGCTAAAACAAAAGTAATGATGAACAAGTATGCCACAAAAAGGGACATAATGATTGAAGGAGCAGTAATTGAAAAGGTGGAGTCATATACTTATCTGGGACAAGTTATTAGCTGTAATAATGATAAATGGCTGGAAGTCAAGAATAAATTTTGGATGGATAGCATTCAGGAAATATAGTCACATACTGAAGAGCAATATCCCAGTTGTTCTGAAACGTAAAATAATGAATCAATGTATACTCCCCACCATGACTTATGGAAGTGAAACTAGGGCACTCACCAAAAGAATGGAAGAGAAGCTGAGAACTACACAGCGAAGAATGGAACGAATTATATTGGGAATCAGACTGTTAGATAAGAAAAGAAACACATGGATTAGGCAGCAAACTCAAGTAAAGGACATTCTTATCAAAATTAAAGAACTAAAATGGTCTTGGGCAGTACACATAGCTCGAAGACATGATGACAGATGGACTAAGAAAATAACAGAATGGTACCCAAGAGGAGCTAGAAGAAATCCTGGAAGACAAAGGCGGAGATGGATAGATGAAATTCATGAGTTTGTGGGTAGTAAATGGATGGCCAGTGCTCAAAACAGAAGGAAATGGAAAGTTGCTGGAGAGGCCTTCATCCTGCAGTGGATTGAAAATGGCTGATGATGATGATATTTGTGAAATGAATTAGGAAGTGTTTGGGAGGTTTAGATCTTTTTGCAGATAAGCTTACTCTATTAGTTTGACAATTCGTGGTGTATTCAATAGTAAGAAAAAGTGTGGGGGGCCATGCTGTATGAAGTAATGAAATTTTTGGATATGGCGTACACATGGTAAGAATATACCCAGATCCTTGACATAATGTGGCCTTGACAATGCTCCCCGCATACACACTACTCACTCCAGTCATTATCTGGCAGAGTAGAGGTAGCAAGATTATACACTAGCTGATCTGGAAGCCTCCTAGAGAGTTACCAATTGGTTTGGTCTGGTGTACTCTTACCAAGAGAGGCTTAAGTTCTGAAAATTGCAGTGGCTGGAGACTAGGCACCTGTGCAATGATCTAATTGAAGTGTATAAGGCCTTGGATGGGTTGAGCATGTTGAATTCTGATGGGATTCTTCCGCTTGTTCAGATTACAAACCTAAGGGGGCATAAATTCAGATTAAGGAATGACAGATGTAGAATAAATGTGCGAAAATTTGCCTTTAGCCAGCAGGTCGTTAATTGCTGGAACGAACTTTCATCTGTCACTGTGGAAGTTGATAGGTTAAATAACTCTAAGGAGGAACTGGACAAACATTTAAAGGGAATGGTTGTGTGAAATTTTTTTTTTTTTTAGCTGATGCTGCATAATCTCATACACTTGCTTTCTTGCATCACATGCCACTACTACTACTAACTAGTGGCTGCCCTGTGAACACTCTTTTAGAGCTGTATTCTCAATGTAAGGAAGATTGGATCTCGCCACGATGTTCATCGTAACCTCAAAACTCATCAATCATACTGCATGATGGAAGAGATGGGGAAAGATTGACCGGAACTTTGCTCTGGAGACTAAACATAGGTTCCTTCACTTCAAGCCTCCAATAAGCAAATTGGTGGTATTGCACTGGTTGATGAAAGTCATCTACCACCTAGTACTGCCTGGTAACACAGAGGGGCAACATTCCTCCATGTGGTGTGGGTGCCACACCTCAACCCCTGCTTACCTTGGTTCACACCTAGGTGTGAACCTGGGTATAACTTCCATGCACAAGCACACACCGTGTGCTTGTGCATGGAAGTTATACCCAGGATTACTAACAGTCCCACGATCGTGAAGGTGCATTTAGCCAGCAATTTCTCATAGTCAGGCTTCTTCTGCAAACTTGACTATTTTGGTGATATTACAGATATCACCAATTTATGATGATTACAGTCGGACCTCTCTCTAATGAACTTCCATATAATGAGTTTTTCGATGTAGGGAACTTTTTTGCTTTCCCCTTGGTCATTACATTGAAAATAGTTTCTGTATAAAGAAGGAAATTTCAATATAACGAACTGATTTCGAGAGACCTGAGTAGGCATTGTTCGCACCTTTAGCATTAGTAGAGGCATATGATGCAAGAAAGCAAGCTTATACAGCATCAACCAAAAAAATACCCATTTCACCCATCCATTGTTTAATGTTAGTAGTGGCATGTAATACAAGAAAGCAAGTGTATGAACTTATGCAGCATTAGCCAAAAAAAACACATCTATTCTACATCTGTCTTTTCTTAATTTGAATTTATGCCCCCTTAGGTTTGTAATCTGAACAAGTGGAAGGATCCCATCAGAATTCAGCGTGATCAACCCATTCAAGGCCTTATACACCTCAATCAGATCACTGTGCAGGTGCCTAGTCTCCAGCCACTGCAATTTGCAGAACTTAAGCCTCTCTTGGTAAGAGAATTCTTTCATTTCCCTCACCAATCTTGTTGAACTTCTCTGTACACGCTCAAGTAAATCTACATCCTTCCTAAAATGAGGCCTCCAGACCTGTACGCAGTACTCAAGGCGTAGTCTGACTATTGCCTTATACAGAGGGACAATCACCTCCTTTTCCCTGCTAGCAAAATTCCTATATATCATTGACAAAACCCCATGACCTGCCCTGGCAGCCTGTCTGCATTGCTCAGAAAACTTCATATCTGACTACACATTACTCCCAGGTCTTTTTCATTTTCTACCACCTTAAGTGTAGTATCACACAGTTGGTATGTTTCTCTGGGGTTACTTCTACCCATATGCAGTACTTTGCATTTGTCAAGGTTAAACTTCAGTTGTCACTTCTTAGACCATCTGCCCAAATTATCTAGATCTTGTTGCAGTAGCACACTGCCATTACTGTCATTAACAACCCTGCCAACCTTTGTATCATCTGCAAACTTCGACATTAAGCCTGATATACCTTCATCAGTATCATTGATAAATATACAAAACAACAGTGGACCCAACACCGAACCCTGTGGGACTCCACTAATAACATTAGTCCATGAAGAGCAGCACCCATTCATTACCACCCTCTGTCTTCTCCTACTTAACCATCCTTTTATCCGTTGTAGCAACTTACCCTTAATACCATTCTGCTCCAATTTGTACAATAGTCTTCCATGCGCAACAGTGTCAAAAGCTTTCCTGAAATCCAAATATGTGATATCAAAATTATTTTTTGCATCCAGTTCCTTTGTAACCACATCATAATATCCTATCAAATTTGTCAGACAAGACTTTCCCTTAACAAACCCATGCTGTGTCTGATTTATTGCTGCAGTCTTGTTTAGATGATACTGCAATGCATCTCTAACCAGTGACTCCATTATTTTACCCGGAACAGAAGTTAAACTAACTGGTCTATAATTACTTGTGTCACCCTTGTGAATTGGGAATACATTTGCACATCTCCAGTCGTTGGAAACCACCCCTGAGTCCAATGATGCTCTCATAATTATGGCTAAGGGTTTGCTTAGTAGCTCTGCCGTCTCTGATATAACTGGATAGATCCCATCCACCCCAGGTGCCTTTCTTTTGTTTAACTTCAACAATTTCTCCTCCACTTTGCTCTCAGTTATTACAAAATCATTAAGTATCCTGCTACAATTTGATAACCTTCTGCCATTTTCAAACCTTAATAATTCCTCATGTGTGAATGTAGATGCAAAATAGTCATTCAGTTTGTTTGCTATCTGAGCAGGATCATCAACAGTCGAATCATTGATGTCAAGTGGACCAATCAGATTCATCCCCTTCCTTTTAGAGTTTATATAAGTAAAGAAATCCTTGCTGTTTTTCTTAGCATCTTTTGCCAAGGATTTCTCGTAATCTGCCTTCGCCTGCCTAACCTCTTTTGTGACCTGATTACAGACTAGCTTATATCTGCAATAGGCTTCTGAGTCGCTTGATAATTTATATGCATCCCATGCATATAGTTCATTAGATAACCATTTAGGCCATGTTTGTCTAGTTCTGCCTTGAATTTATTTAATGACACAACAGATGGAAGTTTGTTCCAGCAATCAACTACCTGCTGACTAAAGGAAAATTTCTGCACATTTATTCGAAAACTGCCTCCTCAGGTTTGTAATCTCAGCAAGAGGAAGAATCCCATCAGTATTGAGCCTGCTCAATCCATTCTAGGCCTTATACATCTCAATCAGATCGCCTCACAGGTGCCTAGTCTCCGGACACTGTAATTTGCAAAACTGAAGCCTGTCTTCATAACAGCAACTGTTTGTTCCATTCACTAATCTTGTTGCCATTCTCTCTACTTGTTCCAACAGCTCTGTATCCTTCTTAAAAGGAGGTCTCCAGACCTGTATGTAGTACTCAAGTTGTAGCCTTCCTGACCATTGTCTTATACAAGGGGATAATCACCTTCTTATCCCTGCTAAAAAAAATTCCTGTATATCTTTGACAAGACACCATGAGCTACTCTTGCATAATTGCCACCCAGTTGAAATGTTACTCTGGGTTTACTGCTACCCATATGCGGTACTTTACATTTGTCAATGTTCAGTTGCCACCTCTCAGCCCATCTGTTCAACTTTTCCAGATCCTATTGCAGTACGTACTATCATTACTGTCATTAATGACCCTGCCAACATTTGCATCATCTGCAAACTTAGACATTAACCCTGATACCCTCATCAATATCATTGATAAATACCGAAAACAACAATGGGGCCCAACACCGAACCCTGGGGATTCCACTAATAACATTAGTCCACAAAGAAGTGTCCATCGATAACTGCACTCTGCCTTCGCCCACTCAACCATCCTTTTATCCATTATAGTAACTTGCCCTTAATTCCATACTGCTCCAATTTGTACAGTATTCTTTCCATGTGCCACAGCATCATAAGCTTTCCTAAAATCCAAGTATATGATATCAAAATAAAATTTTGCATTCAGTTCCTTTGTGGCCACCTGATTTTATTAATAAAAAAATAATAATAAAATAAGAGCACATGCTGTGAGTGATATATGGAATAATAATGACAGTATCATATTTGAATACTTGAATTTATGCTACTTTGGTTTTGTAATGATTTGTATATATTTATTTTTTAGAAAAAGTACCAGTACTAGCAGTGTGTTTCCAAAATGGTACTATCTATCTAATGAAAAACTATGACGACATTTCACCTGGTATTCTAAGAACAGGACTCAAAGGTAAAGAAAATTAAATGCAGTAATTCCTTCATTTCTAGTTTTATTATTGCACATTGTTATTGGCTCAAGGTGACCAGTTGCTTGGCCAGCTCATTCACTTGATTTGTCCCCCATTTTTAAAAGTTTGGTTTACTCTTCAAAACCTCACTCTTTAAACAATCTTCATATAGAGGCTAAGTTATAGTCTAATGCAAGACACAAAAAAAATAAATAAAAGTTTATGTACCTGAATGTGAGTGAAATCAAATTATAAAGAAAAAACAACTTGCTATAGTTTTAATTTTAATCTCCTTTCTTTTAGAAAGGAGGTTACAATGAAACAGTTCTTTTTTCTGTATTAAATAAACATGTAATTTGATTCTGTCAGCAGTAGATTATAATACATCTTATTTCAAGGTCATTGAAAAGATGGCAACTGTCTTTTTCCCTCCTTAACTTGCAATATCTCTCAAGCTTACCAAGAATTATTTCTCCTTCTGCTGCAGGTAAACAGTGGTTTTAAATTAACATTGTTAAAGAGCATTATATTATATTTTAAATTTGGCTTCATAGTGATTGTTGTGTGTCACTTGCTTTTTCTGTAGCTGTTTTCTGAATACCGTTCTTATGAAATTGGCATGTATAGTTCCATTGTGTCTTCCAAACCAGTTGGGACATGTGCCTTGTGGTGCAATATGGCCACAGATGCCGATGCTCCTAATAAATCCCCAAACAAACAAAACAAGCATGTGCCTCAACTACTCAGTGTCCATTCGCTGTCCAATTCCAAATTCACATAACTAAGTTTTTCCTCTTGCATTTATGCTTACTGGTTCTGTTGTTTGGGAAAACCTTCCTTCATATGTATTTTCTGAACATTACAATCTACTGACTGACAGTGGACAAGTTTGTGAAAAGCACCAATTGCCTCTGAGTAATTGTTGGAATTTTAAAGAGAGGACCAGAAGTGAATATGAAGTGGGAACAGCAGGAAAGAAACATGTATAGTATCAAATGTAGCAGCATGTCTTAAAAAAAAAAAAAAAAATCCCAATGGCAAAGGTTTTGCTTCTTTGCTTCCAGGCTTTATATACACTAGTAGCCCTATGGATCAAAAAGGTTTCTGTAGAATGTCAAGAGATACAATAATAAACTGATTGAAGGCTGTATAAAAAGATATGAGTCAATAGATGCTGCAGTAGAATTTTATCAGGTATATTAAGTAGTGGTGAATATTGTAAAATGCAGCAGAAATCATTCGGGTTTGTGAGGTTAGAACTAGTGATGGGCATAATTGATTATGAAATTAAAAAAACAAAAGCTAAACTCTCTCTCTTTCTCTCCATTTGATTATCATTAATTGATTATGCCTATTCACTAGTTAGAACATGGAATAGTTAATACACAATAGTATTTTAAATGCAGGAGTTAAAATCATTTCATTTGAAGGAGAGGAAGGGAAAAAAAAATAAATAATAATAATAACACAACAGTCATACCATGTGGGGTTCAGCACAACCTGCCAAATGTATGTACTATGAGCAAACATCACACAAAAACACTCCTTTTTGTTTTTTCTTCAAATAAAATTGGCTTACTTTTGTTTCAGAATTGTAGCAACGTTTTTAGACTAAACTAAACTTTCCCATCAAGAAAAAAGCAGTCCATTAAGCAAAATTTTAATTTGAAAATCATAAAATCTAAATGGTAATATTAGTTTAATTTTAACAATGTAGTAGTAGTGGCATGTGATGCAAGAATACAAGTGTATGAGCTTCTGCAGCATCAGCCACAAAAAAAAATCACACCATTCCCTCCAAATGCCTGTCCAGTTCCTCCTTAAATTTATTCAACCTGTCAACTTCCACAACGACAGATGGAAGTTTGTTCCAGCAATTAACCGCCTGCTAGCTATAGGCAAATTTCCGCACATCTATTCTACATCTGTCTTTTCTTAATTTGAATTTATGCCCCCTTAGGTTCGTAATCTGAACAAGTGGAAGGATCCCATCAGAATTCAGCGTGCTCAACCCATTCAAGGCCTTATACACCTCAATCAGATCACCACGCAGGTGCCTAGTCTCCAGCCACTGCAATCTGCAGAACTTAAGCATCTCTTGTTAAGAGGATCCCTTCATTCCCCTCACCAATCTTGTTGCCCTTCTCTGTACACGCTCAAGTAAATCTACATCCTTCCTAAAATGAGGCCTCCAGACCTGTATGCAGTACTGAAGGTGTGGCCTGACTTATTGCCTTATACAGAGGGACAATCACCTCCTTTTCCCTGCTAGCAAAATTCCTATATATCATTGGCAAAACCCCATGACCTGCCCTGGCAGCCTGTCTGCATTGCTCAGAAAACTTCATATCTGACTGCACAATTACTCCCAGGTCTTTCATTTTATACCACCTTAAGTGTAGTACCACACAGTTGGTACGTTTCTCTGGGGTTACTTCTACCCATATGCAGTACTTTGCATTTGTGAAGGTTAAACTTCAGTTGCCACTTCTTAGCCCATCTGCCCAAATTATCTAGATCCTGTTGCAGCAGCACACTGCCATTACTGTCATTAACAACCCTGCCAACCTTTGTATCATTTGCAAACTTCGACATTAAGCCTGATATACCTTCATCAGTATCATTGATAAATACACAAAACAACAGTGGACCTAACACCGAACCCTGTGGGACTCCACTAATAACATTAGTCCACGAAGAGCAGCACCCATTGATTACCACCCTCCGTCTTCTCCCACTCAACCACCCTTTTATCCATTGTAGCAACTTACCCTTAATACCATTCTGCTCCAATTTGTACAATAGTCTTCCATGCGCAACAGTGTCAAAAGCTTTCCTGAAATCCAAATATATGATATCAAAATTATTTTTTGCATTCAGTTCCTTGGTAACCACATCATAATATCCTATCAAATTTGTCAGACAAGACTTTCCCTTAACAAACCCATGCTGTGTCTGACTTATTGCTGCAGTGTTATCTAGATGATCCTGCAATGCATCTTTAACCAGTGACTCCATTATTTTACCCGGAACAGAAGTTAAACTAACTGGTCTATAATTATTCGTGTCACCCTTCGATTCCCCTTTGTGAAGTGGGAATACATTTGCACATCTCCAGTCCGTGGGAACCTCCCCAGAGCCCAAGGATGCTCACATAATAATGGCTAAGGGTTTGCTTAGTTGCTTTGCCGCCTCCTTTAATATAACTGGATAGATTCCATCCATCCCAGGTGCTTTTCTTATGTTTAACTTCTACAATTTGATAACCTTCTGCCATTTTCAAACCTTAATAATTCCTCATGTGTGAATGTAGATGCAAAATACTCATTCAGTTTGTTTGCTATCTGAGCAGGATCATCAACAGTCAAACCATCAATGTCAAGTGGACCAATCAGATTCATCCCCTTCCTTTTAGAGTTTATATAAGTAAAGAAATCCTTGCTGTTTTTCTTAGCATCTTTTGCCAAGGATTTCTCGTAATCTGCCTTCACCTGCCTAACCTCCTTTGTGACCTGATTACAGACTAGCTTATACCTGCCATAGGCTTCTGAGTCTCTTGATAATTTATATGCATCCCATGCATTTTTCTTCTTTGTTACGAGTCTCATTAGTTCGTTAGATAACTGTTTAGGCCTAAACCTTGAACAATATTTCTTAATAGGTATGAAACTTTTTGTAGCATCCACGATTAATTCCTTGAATGCTTCCCACTTAGAATTTACTTTTGGTAACATTGTCAGTTTATCCCACTGTACAGAATTTAAAAACTGTCTGAAACCCCTGTACTCACCTTTACGGAAGCAAAAACCCTTTCCTTTACCCCTGATGGTAATTAAATCTTTAAGTAAATCCCACATCAGTACAAAAGGAACCACTAGGTGGCACTGTGATCACTGCCACCTAGTGGTTCCTTTATCTTCAAATTCTTAATACACGAATGATCACTGCTGTTAACCAGATCAAGAGTATTACTTTCTCTGGTTGCCTCTCGAACATGCTGCTGCAGAAAACAATCATCCAATAAATCCACAAAAGTCTGACTAGTGTGTGAGTGACCATCCCACAAGTTCCAGTCAATATCTGGGAAGTTAAAATCCCCCATTATAAGACATTCCGATTTACTAGCCCACTCTATTTCTCTGTACAATTGTTCATTGTACTCATTCGAGTCATTAGGCCTATAACACACTCCTACTCTTATTTTTGCTTTCGCAGTGTTTATGTCACACCAAACTGACTCAACAGTGCACTGTTCATCTATATCAACTGGATGCACTTCTTTTGATTTTGTTTTTCTTAATTAACAGCATAACACCTCCTCCCTTTCTATCCTGTCTATCCTTTCTGTACACATTGTATTCCCCAAATTCCAGTTCAGCATTCCTTATATCTGTGTGACACAACGTCTCTGCTATTCCAACAATATCTGCCTTTGATGTCTTGACCAACACTTCAAATTCATCAAATTTATTTACTATACTTCTAGCATTGGTATACATGCAAGCATACATGCTCCTATTCCTAGTTACCCAAATGTATTCAAAAAGTTCAGTTCAAATGTGACAAAAAAAGTCCAGACGATAAATAACCTAAACCTAATACACCCCTAGTGCCTTTTAATTGAAACACTGTATATAAACTACTATAAAGTGTGTGTGTGTGTGTGTGTGTGTGTGTGTGTGTGTGTGTGTGTGTGTGTGTGTGTGTGTGTGTGTGTGTGTGTGTGTGTGTGTGTGTGTGTGTGTGTGTGAGAGAGAATTTAATTTTGTAATTACATCATTAATTTCTGTGCTGTAGTGTTGTCTTCTATTTTAGATAGAAGCTGAAATATATGAACTGTTTATGAGCTTTTCAGCAAGGTATTTAAATGACAAAAAGGAAGATCTATATTCTTACTTAAAATGTAATGCAACTTAGTTTCATAAGACCTGTTGAGTTTTAAGTATAAATTTTAAGTGTAGTAGTGTGGTTTCCACAATATTAGTTCTGCATGATTATAAGCAAATAAAGGAAGTAAATTAGATGCTACTTTGTTTGCTTTGGGATAAAGAAATTAAAACACGCCCAATATAAATGAAAACTTTTTTGTTGACCAAAGTTAATTGTAATGTTAAAGATATTCTCATTTTAACTAATCAGTTTAAAGAATTCATTCTGTGAATTTTGAAAGGAGAAATTTTATTACTCAGTAGTAAGCTATGTCAAAACATATTTGCCTGGAAGAAATAATGCATACTTAGGTAAAAACTAATGACATGATAATTTTTGACTCTGACAACTTATGCATAATGATACTGGAGCATGGAATGGAGCATTGCTAATGCTGAGTTTGAATGTAGTACTTGTTTTAACCAAAGAAGTTGGCTTGTAAACAAGCATAAATTAAACTTTACAGTTATCTCAATAGAAGAATATTCACTGTGCTGCCACTTTATTAGGTACACCTACCTAGTAGTGTGTTGATCCTTTAGCCTTCAAAACAGCCTGAATTCTCCTAGGCATGGATTGAACAAGGTGCCGAAAATGTTGTGCAGGAATGGAGTACCATGCACACATGAATGTGTCATGCAGTTCCTCGAGATTCAGTGGAGGTGTAGGCCTGCAGTGAACAGCCCTTTCCAGCTCGTCTCAAAGATGTTCGATAGGATTGAGATCCGTGGACTGAGTGGACCACTGCACCATAGTGATTCGGGCTTTGTGCGCCGGTGCATTATCCTGCTGGAAGTTACCATCTGACTGAGGATAAACTGTCAACATAAACGGATGCACTTGGTCAGTAACGATGTTTAGGTACGATGTGGCATTCAGATGTGAATCTATGGCTATCAACACACCCAACGTGTGCCAAGAAAACATTACTCACAATATAACACTGCCCCCACCATCTTGCACAGTAGTAGTAGTCAGACACGATGGGTCCATGGATTGTGTTTTCGTTGTTTTTGCCAAATTCTGAGCTTTCCATCAACATGATGTACCAGGAACTTTGACTCGTTATACCAAGTGTTGTTGCTGTGCCCACAGGAGGCATGCTCTCTTGTTTTTCATTGATAACAAGGGTATGCAATGTGGCTGACGGCTGTTGTAGCTCATTTGTGACAAAGTGCGACTAGTGGTCCGTTTCAATATTTTGTTCTGCGCACCAAGGTTGTATTCTGACGTGATGTGTGACATTGTGGCCCGTCTGTTTGCTTGCAGAATTCTAGTCATCCTCTTCTGACCTCTCTGAACAACAAGCGATTTTCTTCCAGAGGAGTGCTGTTGAGAGGATGTTTTCTGTTTGTTGCACCATTCTCAATACACCCTTGAAACTGTGGTGTGTGAAAAGTTCAGGAGAATTGCCGTTTCAGAGGTGCTTTGTCCAGCATGTCTTGCACCTGCTACCATGCCACATTCAAAGTAAATTATTTCACTCCTTTTCCCAATTCCTACTACGGTTTGTATGCTTAACTGATACTAGAAAGGTTGTTCTACTGCATTTATATCCACAAGTGTGGTCATGTTACTTGCAGTGTTGTGGGACAAACCATTTGTGTGCACAGTGAAGGTGTACCTAATAAAGTGGCAGCACAGTGTGTATACATGTTGAATTTTCTATACATTGTGTGGTGTTTATTTCAGTTTCTCTTGATTCTGTTTGTTTCTATTGGAAGTGATTGAAGAAATCAGACAAACTGGAACTTCTGCACGTGTTTAGTTTATTGGGAACCCTGTACACTCAGATATTGCAGATTGGTTTATTTAAATGTCGTATTGTTTATTTTATTATTATTATTATTTTTTTTTTTTATTTTGGCACACAGTCTTTCCTTTTTTTTGGTAAATTCCTGATCCACTAAACTTCAATACACACACACACACACACACACACACACACACACACACACACACACACACACACACACACACACACACACACACACACACATTGAACCAAAATATTATGACCACTTATGTAATATGATGTTGATCCTTCACGTGCAGCCAAAACAGCTCATACCTGGCGAGGCATGGATGCTACAAGATTTCTAAATGTGTCTTGTGGTATGTGGTACCAGCAGATTCGTTAACTCCTGGAAGGCCTGTGGTTGAGATGCCACAGATCGGAGTTGCTGTTCCAACACATACCACAGATGCTCAATGGAATTGATGTCTGGGGGAATTTGGAGGCCAGGGCAATACCTGAAAGTCTTCCTCATGTTCTGTGAACCAGTCTCGAACAATCCGGGCGGTGTGGCATGGCACATTATCCTTCTGAAAGGTGGCACCGCCAGAGGGGAAGACCGTTACCATGAAAGGGTGTCCCTGGTCAGCAATGATGTTTAGGTAGGTGGTAGATGTCAGAGTGCCCTGCACATAGATGACTGGACCCAGGGCATCCCAGCAGAACATTGCCCAAAGCACGATGCCACCACCACCGGCTTGTTTTTGTCCCACAGTGCATCCAGGTGCCATCACTTCCCCAGGTAAAGACACATACATACCTGGCCATCCACAAGGTGCAACAGGAAATGTGATTCATAAGCCCAGACGACCTTCTTCCAATCATTCAAGGTCCAGTTTCGATGCTCGTAGGCAATTGTAGGCGTTGTCGACTGTGAATCATGGCTAGCATGGGCACTCGTAGCAGCCTGCGGCTTTGCAGCCTCATTTTCAGCAGGGTTTGTTGTATTATGTGTTGTGACATATTACTCCTGTGACCAGCATTCCAATTACCGGCGAATTGCACCACAGTTGCCCTTCTGTTTGCCGCATACCATTCGGGAGAACCTTTGCTCACCTCGAGCATCGGTGAGCCGTGGTCGCCCAACACCTTGCTGGTGGTTCATGGGATTTCCCTTCTCAGACCACTTTTGGTAGGTACTAACAACGGCTGACCGTGAGCATCCCACCAGCCATGTCGTTTTGGAAATGCTCTGACCCGATCGTCTAGCCATTTCAATTTGACCTTTGTCAAACTCGCTTAAGTCCGCTGCCTTTCTCATCTGAAGAACAAAAGTAACACTGATTAACGGAGCTCAGTATCAGGTGTTTTTTATATAGTGTCCCAACCCGCAGCATGCGCCGTAGTTCACCTGCAGTTGCTTCAATTCGCATAACGACTTGCTGGTCATAATGTTTTGGCTCATCGGTGTGTATATATATAGACAAATGTACTTGATCAGGTATTGAGTAGTGTTGCTCAAGTGTAATTACAATGGAATAAATTGAGAATGCCTGCAAGGTAAAAGAAAGTACCTGAAATTAAATGAAATTAAGATTAACTTAAAAATAATATAAAAATATTTTTATGTTATTTTTAAGTTAATCTTAATTTCATTTAATTTCAGGTACTTTCTTTTACCTTGCAGGCATTCTCAATTTATTCCATTGTAATTACACTTGAGCCACACTACTCAATACACTGATCAAATAAATTTGTCTGTATTTCATTATGGTTGCTGGGTATTTCTGCAATAATACTAGTAGTGTTCCGGATCCATAATCCGACTAAATGAATTAATAACTTTTTCGTTCTTTTTTAGACGTTCGGTTTTATCAATACATCCTATTATTTTTATATTTATTAAAATATATATATATGGTATGAAGAAAATGTGAAGAAGATTTTTTGTTTAATCCTATCGAATCTGCAGTATACATGAAGTGAATTCAATGAAATGGATAAGAAATATGGTAGGATGAAGTGACCAAGTAAGGTGTGAAAGAGAGACAGATAGTTGGCCAAAAAATTAAAATAAGATATGAAAATGCGACCAAAATAAAACTACTTTGCAGTGTTTTTGAGACCAAAGCTGCACAGATCAGATATCAGCAACTACAAAAATATACACAGTAATAATATGGAACAAGAAATAGAATATATGCATTTTCAAGCACACAGCTTTGCAATATGTACATAACAATACTAGCACACATTAATAACACTGACATTAGAACTAAGCAAGAAGAATTATTTATGTTGAAATTGAAAACATTATACCCATATGGACTGAATAATAAATTCAACCATAAAATTATTAATAATAACATAGCACACTGTTGTATATATGACAAATTGAATAGTTAAATTCTACAGCAAACTCCATAAACGTTCTAAAAAATCTAAGAAATCTAACAGTAAAAATAAACCAAAATTAGGCAATTTTGACGCAACCCTTAAAGATTGGGACAAAAAATAACATAATATACAATATACAGGGTGTCTCAAAAATATTGGTACAAATGTTTAGGGGAGGTAGGTAACATCTAAAGGAATGCGAATCGCATAGGAACCCATAACTGGAAACGTCATCTGAAAGTAGTAGCAGAGGCACAAGAAGCAGAAATGACACAAGACAGTAATTAATGGCAAACATTTATTTGACATAATATTAACAATGGAGTACGAGATGGATGCATTTCATGATGTTACAACAGATGCTTGAAGGTTCCAGATGCCTCCGTAGCCAGGTGGGAAGGAGCAGCAGTGCGTAGCACACGCTTCTTGATTAGACCGGGATTCGAGCCTGTCACCACCAAATACGGAGGAAGCAGAAAGGTCAGGGAATGACCACCGCATATCTCGGAGCAATATGGCCTTAGTTGCTAATGCTTCTAAAAACCAAATAACAAATAACAGCTTGAAGGTTCCACCATGAGACGCAATGCATGTGTGACACCGATGCAGCATGGATTGGTGGACACGGTCGAACGCACCTGGAGTTTCTTTGACAGTAGCAGCAGCGCAGACGAGTCTCGCCATGAGATCCATTTCCATCTCCACAGGCGAGTCATACACGATAGATTTGAGGGCCACCCACAGAAAGAAATCAAAGCTCGATAAATCAGGTGAATAGGTCCAAATTTATGTGAAATGTTACCAACAGAGATGTAAACCACTACAATAAAATTAAACAAACAATATACCAAAAATAGACTGACCATTACCCCTCCCCCCCCCCATCTCAACAGAGGACTACAAGGCCAATAATGGTCAGGGAATCGCTGCATTTCGATCGCTAAAAAAATCGCCGCAAAGGTGAGTTCGGGTGGCGGACTGATCTTTCGATCGACTCGCCTTTGCGTCGATTTGTCTAGCAATCGAAATGCAGCAATTCCCTGACCATTATTGGCCTTGTGGTCCTCTGTTGAGATGGGACATAATGGTCAGTATATTTTTGGTTCATTTTTGTTTTATTTTATTGTAGTGGTTTACATCTCTATTGGTGATATTTCTCATAAATTTGGACCTGGTGCACGTCAGAGGGGGTGCCGTTAAATTTCTATTTAATCGGCTTTCGAAATTTAATGAATTATTATTTTATTATCCTTACATTTAGATGTTCTAAATTATCTTAGAGAGTTGCTGCTGCAATATTTTTACTCTTGTTACCCATCTCTTCCCTCTCTGTTGGTTTGATAGTTATGTTTAATTTTGACTATTTTCGCTCGTCTTGCCGCTGCTGGCATTATTTTTAATTCTTATTCTAATTTATTTTTATGATTATATTTCAAGCATCATGTAGAAGAATATGCTTTTTGCTGCCTCTAATGTTTGCTGTACATTTTTATTTTATTTTTATTATGAAAGATTCAGTTTTCAACTATTTTAAATGTTATTCAAATATATATATATATATATATATATATATATATATATATATTCTGGATGAAAAGTAAACTGGCTAAACATTGTAAAATGCAAATACTATAAATCTTCTGCCAATACAGGAAATGTTTGGCAGAACCTGATTATATTGTATTTAGTATTTATGTACAGTATAATTACTGCCCATGTCCTTGTGGTATAATTTATTGTTAGAAAGAATGCCTGTCTGCATTAGTTAAACTGGTTTATTTTGAAAAAATTTAAGTGAACATTAAAAGGTAAATTATGTTTCAGTGACTCTGTACTTGATCAATGATTAATAATTAAAATATTTAACAATTCAATGATATCTGCATTGCATATATCATCAATTGTTAAATATTATTCCATCTTGTTGATTCTCAAAAATACAAAGGAACTACTTAAATAAGAAAGTTCTTACTTAATCTGTCCTGCTGTCTGACTACTTCTTTATATTGTAAATTTTTAATCACTAATGAAAGTCTACAGGATTGTATAGAAGCATATGATTTATCTTCAATTAAATTTTTTGAAGAATAAAAAAGTTAAACTCCTACTGTAAGATAATCAGCATCTTGAAAGGTGTAAAAATGGGCAGGAATAGATGCATGAAAATTTGCTTTCAATTATAGAGTAATTCTGGTGTTGGTGAAGTGGGTAATCTGAATAAATTTAAGAAAAAATTATACGAATTATTAGAAGGAAGGGATGGACAGATTGAAATGGTATTTTTTCCCCCCCTTCTCTTTTGCCAGTGCTATATAAGTTTGCTTCTTTGTATCATTTACCACTACTAATACTGATTGTGTGGAAAGAAGTTTAGTTTAGATAGCCACTTTAATAATTTCTGCAGTTTTATTTAGTAGTATTCTTTGATAGTTTTTATTTGAAACACTGGATTACACCTTTTTCAAGTGGCTGAAGAGCACACTGATAGCACAAAAGCCATTCACTTTGCAATGAGGGTACAGTTATCTGCAACCAGTAAAATTTTTCTATTCCCCTTGCTCATCTTGCAAACTGTCTCTGATCTAGATTTTTGATGACTTGTATAGTTGGCAATGTCTTCAAACCTTTAAAACCTGAAGACTTTTTGGCTTTCCCAGTGATTAGAGAGGAAGCTTCACTGTGCTAGGAGAATGGTGATCCATTGTTTTGCTTCCCCCCTCCTTTTCTTTTCCCACCACCACATTTCTTACCTTTTAAATTTTAGTGTTTTTAAAAGATTTCCTTATACTGGGAATGCCTTTGCACACATCATCATTTCATTAACCATTGCATGAGTACCTTTTCAAGCTCCAGATACGTCACCTTTCATGATCCAACCTGGTGCAGCAGATTCCTTTAAGCTTTTAGTCTTTTTTTTTATCTTTTAGAATGGTGAACAGTATACTTTTAGGAATGCCAAGCTGTTTAGAGATGTGGCCTTAGAACATACACCATTATCTACAGCCTGTAAAATCTTAATTTTGTCTGCGATTGGCATATCAGTAAACATATGTATCAATAGACATATCTGTGTAATGAAATGAACTTCTAATTGAAGTTAATTTCATTGTGGCAATGAGTGCAGGTATTGCCAACAAGCGATATCTCAGTCACCCTGCAAGTTTGTCATAGCTTCAATAAATTAGCATTCTTTTATTTTGAAATGCAAATATGGAAAAAAAAAATAAGGTAAAAAAACAGTGTGGAAACTTTTTGTCATTACAGAGAATTTTTTTGTCTTTCAAGGTTATTAGAATGTATTTAGTACTGTTTGTGGGTTGAAAGCAGAAGATACTTGTTGACATTAGATTTGAATTTCTGTAGATTCTAATTTTTGGGAAATGCATGTGAAAAAAGGTCATTTGGAGAACAGAAATAGAAGTGATAAATGAAGAAAGGTTGGTTCTGGTATTTTGGGATTGGATAGTGAGTGTGTGCTGAATCACTAGGACGTTATTATGTATTATGAAGGAGGGAATATCAGCCATCTCAGCTGATGCAAGATAAGGAGATATTATTGTCCTTTATATATAATAATCTTAATTCAAAATTTAATTGCTTGTAAGATACACTAGCTCCATTAATTAAATTGTTGAGGCTGTGCACTTGAGAAGCTGACTTTATGTATTATTTTATAGCTTTATTGAATAGTCAAGTATTGAAATTTTTTTTTTTTTTTTTTTTCACTCCAAAAATTTTAGAGATGAAAATTGAGTGGTCTAATAGTGGAGAATTGTTAGCTGTGTCAGGAATCACCCCATCATCTGAAAATGGAATCTATATTAATCGCATCCATTTTTATACTGAAACAGGGAATTTGCGGCTTATTGTTCCAGTACCTTATATACAAGTACGTAATAAATGTCAGTTTTATGTTGGTAATTACATTTTAACAACTATGTTTTCTTCTTTTATTACATTGTAGTTTGTTGCATTTTTAGCTTCTGTTTTTTTTTTACATATGCTCACATTGGGTCATGGTACAATGAGCATTGCATTTTTGAGAAATTTGTAAATTCCAGTATGCAACTGATTTCTGTTTTCTCTTTTTTAATTTACATTAATAGTGTTATTTTTTATGCTCATTGCTGTAAGTCATTGTGGGATGCTCTGAACAGTGGAAATAAATTATTTTTCTTAAATTTTCTTCCTGCAAGGAAGGAAAACCAACATAGAATAGATGCAAAGTTTTTTCTTTTCATGGTCTGAACTTGACAGAATCTATTGTAGAGATGGAATACACTTTAATAAAGAAAAGAAAAAAAAAAAAAGTACATTATTACAGGTAGAATGTCCAAACCCACCCCCCCCCTCTAAAAACCAGAATGACCCAAAATAATTTTTAAGATGCAAACCTTGCTCTCCAGATAACACTGATGAATTGGTTCTCTGAATATGGTTATATTAAAATAAAGCTAAACAAAATTTAATTTAATACTTTTGAAAATTCCATTTAAAGTGCTGTAAGTAAATGTATCATTTGTCTTAGTCGTGATAGAAAGTTTGCTAGCACCAAATGAAGTTGAGAGTTTACCAAATTTATTTTATTTTTTTAATTTTTTGAAAAGTTGCAACGGTATATCCATGTTTATATGCATTTGCATGTAAACACAGCTGCACTGTTGTACTCATTGCCACTAAAATGACAACACCTAAGTGATATTCATGACATTTATCTGATTATTCCTCTTTTACCAGTCTTTAATAATTGTTGACAGAGAAGATGGCGATTATTAAAAATTAATATCAATTTGTTGGCGATTATTAAAAATTAATATCAATTATATCAATATCAATTAATAAAAATTAATTTTTAAAGCAAGTAAATGCAAAGAATGACAGTCCTGCATTGCCAATAGAATTGAAGTTTACAAAAATATATGAACCAAAATAATGCCCTCCTTTGTTAACAATTTAGTAACATGAACTATCAAGGAAATCTCTTCTCCTGTGTTTTTTATGGCCATGTCATAATCAACACACAAGACAGTTGTCAGATAAATTGACACATTTGCATTATGTGCTTGAAGATTGTTATCCAGAATACCTTTATCCAGAATATATATATATATATATATATATATTTTTTTTTTTTTTTTTTTTTTGTATTGCTTTCAAGGCAACTGAAGATGCTCCAATAGTTGCAGCAGTGCTTTCCTGCAGCTGCCATAGCAGTGGAAAAGTGTTGTATTGATCACATTAAGTAGAAGTGAATCTAAAAATAGTAAAAAATAATCATCTTGACCAATTAAAAAAATTCCAATGCTATATTTTATTTGTTTATTTTTGCCTTATTATTATAGTGTAATATTACTGGATTGATTTTGTAGGTGATCACATCAGTAAGTTTATGGGCCAAGTTTCTTGTTTCAAATTTTGATCAGTAGCCTAAGGGATAAAAGAATTAATAAAAATAAATAATGTAGTTAATAAAAATAATCAGATAAAAACCTTTATCAGAAAATGAAAGCCATACTGCCAATGCATTCTCCTTTTATCTGTGCCTGAATTTTGACATTTTGTTTTGGTAGATTTATTAACCAAAAATCAGCAATTTCCAGGTCCCAAGGTTTTTATTTCAAATGTTATGATTGTGTAGTTTTCCTTAAAAATGAAATAAATATGCATTTTATGAAAAGAATAATTTCCTTTCTTTATTCAACAAACACTGTTATTATTAGAGTCAACTCTTTTGACATGTATATACATATTTTATTTAATCATTGTAATAAACACATTTAAAAAACTAACTTCTCGATACAGTGACCACTAAGAGGCATTTGTAAAAGGTTTATATTTTTTAATTCAGTTTTCATTAAGAGTCCAGAAAAGAGTCAGACAATGAGTATAATTAATATTAACTGTCCTTTGTCGAATAAAATTGTACTGCTCCTAATATGCAAGGTGGTGCTATTTCTTAAATTGCTAAAGTTTAAAAGGGTTACATCCCCTTTGAGAAAAATGCACACTTTGCATTGGTTCATCAGAGTTGATGATCCAATATGTTAATGTAGTATTACTATAATATAAAAAATATAGTAATAAAAATATTATATATATTTATTGATATAATTAAAACTATTATGCCTTTAAAATTATTTCAGTACTAGACACGTATTATAGTAATAATCTATAATACGTGCTCTAGCTAAACTATAGATTGTGTTCATGTACTAGCATGTCTAATGCACCAATTACTTATAGGCAACTAAGGGTAATAGTGAAGAAGGGCAAGCGGTATTTTAAAACTAACATTAGCACGGTACCTCATGGGCAGGAGCAGCAGTGCGTAGCACATGCTTCTTGATTAGACCGGGGTTCGAGCCCGTAACCACCAAATACGGAGGATGCGGAAAGGTCAGGGAATGACCACTGCATATCCCCGGAGCAATATGGCCTTAGTTGCTAATGCTCCTAAAAACCAAATAACAAACAATATACAAGTGACAGTAATCAATAATAAACTATCTATTTCTAGGATCCATGTTCCAGTTTAACAGGTGTTTATTAATAGATACAGAATTTTTTAGGAAAGTACAGGTAGTTCTCGACTTTGAGTTAATTCGTTCCTGGCGCATGCTCATAAAGCAGGAATTTATTTCCCATAGACATAATGGTAAAAATAGGGGTTACGTTATCAACAATGAAATTAGTTAGCTAATTAGTTTGTTTAAACAATGATGGATTTATCCAAAGAAATGAAAACGTAGCCTTTAAAATCAAGCAAATTGTAATAATAAATTATTTATGACAAATGTTTATTCTTCATCATCATCAACTAAATGCACACTCATTGATCACTCATTATTGGCATGGCACTCATTGGTTTGTTGCACAAGGAGTTGGCTTCTTCAGAAATGCTTCAAGAGGCTTTTATTTCCAAGATAATCTCCTCTTTTCTTTATAAATTTCAATCATGCATAAGCATTTTTTAACAGAATGCACAAATTGCAACTAACACGATTTTCACGGAGTAACAAGTTTACGAAGCTTAAAAAAAAAAAGGAATGAAGTGAAGATTCTGAAAATTTATTTGTTTTTTATACGATTGAACATTTCAGTAAAGGGCAAACACATTTCACCATAATAATAACATAAAAACCCACACAATTCCAGCTATTGGTATTTTCACAAATGCAATAACATTGAGTTTACTACCCGTTTATAATTGCTTGCAGTAACAGAAAAGCCAAATAAACTGGAAAGTGCAAATTGTTTTTATTGTTTTATGGTTGTGACTTCCAGAAATGTGCTTTAGAAAAATATCGCAAAGCCATTCAAAATTGGTTCTTATAACATATGATAACGTTGAAAATGTAATGTGTTTAATGATTTGAATTGGTAACTAATACAATTTACACTTCAAAAATGACCTTTTAGGGAGTTATATAGCGAAAATTTGAACTTCCGAAGTCGTGCAATGAATTACGAAAAAGCAATGTGTTATTGGATTCACATTACGGTATTTTCGCAATATGATGGTAACGGATTAATATAGTAAAGCAGGGTACACTGTATTGTATAGCTACGCGTGTGGTTGGAAATGTGCTATTTATGAATTCCGCATTTCTAACCACGCATTCATTTTTTGCAATTAATGTTCATATTTTTGATTTTGTTGATACTTGGGGGAAAAAAAAAAAATCGTGAAACCGGGGACTTGTAAAGCGAAAACTGCCTGTATGGTGAATTTTATCAACCGAGGAGTTAATTTAGTTGTAAAATAATGGAGTTAATCTATATGGTAACTGTAAATAATAGACCATTGGTCCAACAGATAGTGGCACAATTAATGAAAATCATAGAATTAACCTGAAGATATCTTTACCATTGTGTGGTTGAATAAAAAAAAGACCATGTGCATTTACTGTCTTGCTGTTATACTTATGTAGGAGACCAGCGGAATTACTTAACAAGTACAGGTCACTGTTGAAAAAAAGTCGTGAAGTAGGGTTGAATTTGAAAGTGTCTGCAATTCTGCCCAGACACGATAGGAGGGAGTATATGATGAGAGCCTTGTTGATCAATTCAGCCCTGGAAAGATTGTGCAAGGCTCAAGGGGTAGAATTTTTTTCAGCCTGGAATGTACTTGTTAACAGGAGAGATTGCTTCTACAGGGATGGGATACACTTAGAAAGGGTGCAAGAATATTTGCTGATGCTATCGAGGCAGTGTTAGGTTGGTCGGAAAACTGCTAGCTTGGGGGGAGACAAAGACTAATAGATTAACAGTAGCCACTGGCAGAGGTGAAAGAGATTCTTGCACTGCTTCTATTGGAATGAGCAGAAGCCTGAAAAACAAGATGCAGGATATTTCAGAGACTGCTGGAAGTCATTGCGGTACAAGTAAACACATGGGTTGTGTTAGGGTAGCTAAGAATAGAAACAGGTGCATGTATACTTGCATGTACACCAATGCTAGGAGTTTAGTAAATAGATTTGATGAATTTGAGGTATTGCTCGAAACATCAAAGGCAGATATTGTTGGGATATCAGAGACGTGGTGTCACACAGATATAAATAAAAAATAAATAAATTTTCTGTTTATACTCCGGGACGACCAAACGGTCAGAGGAGTTCACAAGATAGACAGAATACAAGAAACAGCACCGTATTCAATAGTCACGGGCTTGAACCCCGGTCACTCAAGGCATGTGTACTTATGCACCCGCGCGCCTGACCACTAGGCTACGGCGGCCTTTTGTATAAGGAATGCAGAACTGGAATTTGGGGAGTACAACGTCTACAGAAAGGATACACTGGATAGGAAGGGAGGAGGGGTTATGCTATTAGTTAAGAAATACATAAAATCCAAGGAAGCGAAGCCAGTCGACATCGATGGACACGGCAGTGTCGAGTCAGTTTGGTGTGACATAGGCATAGGTAAATCAAAATTGAGAGTAGGAGTGTGCTATAGGCCTAATGACTCTGATGAGTATAATAAGATACTGTACAGGGAAATAGAATGGGCCAGTAAATCAGAGAGTCTTATAACGGGGGATTTTAATTTCCCAGATATTGACTGGAATTTGTGGGTTGGTCACTCGCACACTAGCAAGGCTTTTGTGGATTTATTGGATGATTGTTTTCTACACCAGCATGTTCGGGAGGCAACTAGAGGGAGTAATACTCTTGATCTGATTATCAGTAGTGATTCTTCATGCATTAGGAATCTGCAGATAAAGGAACCACTGGGTGGCAGTGATCACAGTGTGCTGAAGTGGCATTTACTCAAGGAGGTAACTACATCAGAGGTAAAGGGAAGGGTTTTTGTTTTCGTAAAGGCGACTATGATGGTCTGAGACAGTATTTAAATTCTATACAGTGGGACCAACTGATGATGTTACCAACAGCAAATTCAAAATGGGAAGCATTCAAGGAACTAATCTTGGAAACTACCAGGCTTTACATACCAACCAAGAAATATTGTTCAAGGTTCAGGCCTAAATGGTTATCAGATGAACTAATGAGACATATGGCAGAGAAGAAAAATGCATGGGATACATACAAATTAATGGGTGACATGGAAGCCTATGATAGATATAAGTTGGTCTGTAACCGAGTCACAAAGGAGATTAGGCAGGCAAAGGCAGATTATGAGAAATCCTTGGCAGAGGATGCAAAGAAAAACAGAAAAGAGTTCTTTACCTATTTAAACTTAAGAAGGAAAGGGATGAATCAGATTGGTCCACTGGATGTTGATGGTTCAACAGTTGAGGATGCTGCTCAGGTGGCTAACAATCTAAACGAGTATTTTGCATCTACATTCACACATGAGGAGTTATTCAGGAAGGGGAATGTCGTAGGTGAAGTAAACATTGACAGTGAGCTAGATGATTTTCTAATAACTGAGAGAAAAGTGGAGGAGAAATTTTTGAGGATAAACATAAAAAAGGCACCTGGGGTGGATGGGATCTATCCAGTTATATTAAAGGAGGCAGCAAAGGAAGTAAGCAAACCCCTAGCCATAATTATGAGAGCTTCTTTGGACTCCGGGGAGGTACCCATAGACTGGAGATGTGCAAATGTAACCCCAATTCACAAAGGAGGATCAAAGGCTGACACAAGTAATTATAGACCTGTTAGTTTAACTTCGGTTCCAGGAAAATTAATGGAGGCACTGGTTAAAGAAGCATTGCAGGATCATCTGGACAAGAATTCAGTTATAGCTCGGACACAGCATGGTTTTGTTAAGGGCCGGTCTTGTCTGACCAATTTGATTGGATACTATGATGTAGTCACAAAAGAACTGGATGCAAGGAATAACTTTGATATTATATATTTGGATCTTAGAAAGGCTTTTGATACTGTTGCGCATGGAAGACTGCTGCACAAATTGGAGAAGTGTGGCATTGGAGGCAAATTGCTGCTATGGATAAAGGGATGGTTGAGTGGCAGAAGACAGAGAGTGGTAATCAATGGACACTGCTCAACGTGGACTAATGTTATTAGTGGAGTTCCTCAGGGTTCAGTGTTGGGTCCATTGTTGTTTTCTGTATTTATAAATGATATTGATGATGGTGTATCAGGCTTAATGTCCAAGTTTGTAGACGATACAAAGGTTGGCAGGGTTGTTAAGGACACTACTGATGCTATGCTGCTGCAACAGGATCTGGAAAGGTTGAGCAGATGGGCTGAGAGGTGGCAAATGAAGTTTAACATTGACAAATGTAAAGTACTACATATGGGAAACAGTAACCCCAGATCAACGTATCAACTCTGTGGTACTACGCTGACAGTGGTAGAGAATGAAAAGGACCTGGGGGTAATTGTGCAGGCAGATATGAAGTTTTCTGAGCAGTGCAGACGAGCTGCAAGAGTAGCTCATGGTGTCTTGTCAATGATATACAGGAATTTTTCTAGCAGGGACAGGGATGTGATCATTCCCTTGTATATGGCATTGGTCAGGCCACACCTTGAGTACTGTATACAGGTTTGGAGGCCTCATTTCAAGAAGGATGTAGAGCTGCTGGAACGAGTACAGAGAAGGGTTATTTGTTGTTATTTGGTTTTTAGGAGCATTAGCAACTAAGGCCATATTGCTCCGGGATATGCGGTGGTCATTCCCTGAATGACCTTTCCGCATCCTCCGTATTTGGCGGTGACGGGCTCGAACCCCGGTCTAATCAAGAAGCGTATGCTAAGCACTGCTGCTCCTTCCCACCTGGCTACGGAGGCGCCACAGAGAAGGGCAACAAGATTAGTGAAAGGAACAAAGGGTTGCTCTTACGAAGAAAGGCTTAAGTTTTGCAAATTACGGAGCCTGGAGACTAGGCATCGGCGAGGTGATCTGATAGAGGTGTATAAGGCTTTGAATGGCTTGAGCATGTTCAATGCCGATGAGATTCTTCCTCTTGCTCAGAATAATCACCTGAGAGGGCATAAATTCAAATTGAGCAAGGACGGATGTCGGATAGATGTGCGGAAATTTGCCTTTAGCCAGCGGGCAGTTGGTTTGTGGAATAGACTTCCATCGCTTGTTGTTGAAGTTGATAGCCTAAACAAATTTAAGGCTCAGCTGGACAGGTATTTCGAACGAGCGGAGGGGTGAAATGGGAGTAGTGTTTTTTTTTTTTTTTTTGGCTGATGCTGAATAAGCTTGCTTTCTTGCATCATATGCCTCTACTAATGCTAATGTTGCAGCTTCCTCTAATTATGTTTGGTTTTTTTTTTTTTTTTTTTAGGAGCATTAGCAACTAAGGCCACATTGCTCCGGGATATGTGGTGGTCATTCCCTGACCTTTCCGCATCCTCTGTATTTGGTGCTGACGGGCTCGAACCTTGGTCTAATCAAGAAGCGTGTGCTACGCACTGCTGCTCCTTCCCACCTGGCTACGGAGGCGCCTCCTCTAATTATATTTGTGTTTAGGTTAGTATTATGTGATATAAAGGTTAATATGAAAGTAAAAATAAAATGAAATAAAAACAAAAAAAAAAAAAAATAATAAATAAATAATAAAAATAAAGTCTGAGTCAAACACTTGCTAGTATAGTAGATATCACTAAAAATGATTCGTTATACCAGGCATGCAAATAAGGACCATAACTATATGGTATGGTATGGTATACCATACCATAACTATGTGTACAATGGTTCCAGCACTGTAAGACATAGAGAATGCAAATGGTGTATCTGATGTAGAACTGGTTCACGAAATATATGATTTAGCAATCACTGAGCTTTTTGAATACCTTATTAGCATTAATTGAGGCATATGATGCAAGAAAACAAGCATAGCATCAGCCAAAAAAAAAAAAAAAAAAAACCTTCCCATTTCACCCATCTGGTCACTGCAAATGTTTGTCTAGTTCAGCCTTAAGTTTATTTAAGCTATCAACTTCCACAACAACAGATAGAAGTCTGTTCCCGTAATCAACTACCTGCTGCCTAAAGGCAAACTTCCTCACATCTATTTTACAGCTGTCTTTCTTCAATTTAAATCTATGCCACCTCAGTTCTTACTCAGAGCAAGTGGAAGTATCCCATCAGCATTTAGCTTGCTCAAACCATTCAACGACTTATACACCTCAATCAGATCACCTCGCAGGTGCATAGTCTCCAGATGCTGAACTTGCAGAATTTAAGCCTCTCTTGGTAAGAGCACCCCTTTGTTCCTCTCATCAATCTTTGTTACCCTTCTCTGTACTCATTCCAGCAACTCGACATCCTTTTTAAAATGAGGCCTTCAGACCTGTATGCAGTACTCAAGGTGTGGCCTGAGCATTGCCTTATACGAAGGGATAATCACCTCGTTGTCTCTGCTAGTAAAATTCCTATATATCATTGACAAGACTCCATGACCTGTTCTGACAGACTGTAAGCTCATAGAACTTCATATCTGACTGCACAAGTACCCCACAGGTCTTTTTCGTTCTCCACTTTCCTGAGTGTAGTACCACACAGTTGGTACATTTCTCTGGGGTTACTTCTACCCATATGCAGTACTTTGCATTTGTCAATGTTAAATTTCAGTTCCCACTTCTCAGCTCATTTTCCTAACTTTTCTAGATCCTGTTGCAGTAGCATACTGTCCTTACTGTCATTAACAACCATGCCCACTTTTGTATCATCTGCAAACTTGGAGGACATTAAGCCTGATATACCTTCATTGGATATCATTGATAAATACACAAAACAACAATGGGCCCATCACCAAAGCCTGGGGAACTTCACTATTAACATTATTCCACATAGAACAGTGTCCATTTATTACTAATCTCAGCCATCCCTTTATCCACTGTAGCAACTTGCCTTTAATGCCATACCTCTCCAATTTGTACAGCAGTCTTCCATGTGCAACAGTATCAAAAGCTTTCCTGAAATCTAAATATATGATATCAAAATTATTTTTTGCATTCAGTTTCTTTGTGACCACATCGTAGTATCTAACGAATAAATTTAAATTTCGTGTTTATACTCCGGCACGACAACCAAGTCAGTAGAGTTTACAGTAAATCGTCAATACGTTTATTGATGATTTAGTAGTTTATTGTAATATAGTAATTTATTAAATACAATATAGTAATTTATTGTATTTAGTAGTCACTGGTTTGAACCCCGGTCCACTCAAGGAACACGTGCTATGCACTCACGCTCCTGACCACTTGCCTACGTCAGGCCTAACAAGACCCTCCCCTTAACAAACCCATGCTGTGTCTGAACTATTGCTGCAATCTTGTCTAGGTGATCCTGCAACACTTCTTTAACCAGTGACTCCATTACTTTCCTCAGAACAGAAGTTAAACGAATGGTTCTATAATTGTTTGTGTCATCCCCTTTATGAATTGGGATGCATTTGCACACCTCCAGTTCATGGGGACCTCCCCTGAATCTAAAGATGCTCTCATAATGCATACTTCCCTTTCTGCCTCCTTCAATATAACTGGATAAATTCCATCCACCCCAGGTGCCTTTTTTATGTTTAACTTCAACAATTTCTCCTCCATTTTGCTCTCCATTATTACAAAATCATTTAGCTCCCTGTTAGAGTTAAGTAAACTTTTGTTCTCCCCTTCCTTACAAAATTCATGTGTGAGTGTAGATGAAAAATACGCATTCAGTTTGTCAACTATCTGAAGGGAATCAGAAACAGTCGCACCACCAATATCAAGTGGACCAATCCGATTCATCCCCTTCCTTCTAGAGTTTACATAAGCAAAGAAGTCTTTGTTATTTTTCCTTGCATCCTTTGCCAAGGATTTCTTGTAGTCAGCCTTTGCTTGCCTAACCACCTTTGTGACTTTATTACAAACTAGCTTATATCTGCCATAGGCTTCCGTGTCACCTGATAATTTATATGCATCCCATGCATTTTTTTTCTCTGCCACAAGCCTCATTAGTTCATCTTACATCCGATTATGTCTTGAACATTATTTCTTAGTTGGTATGAAAAGCCTAGTAGCTTCCAAGATTATTTCCTCGAAGGCTTCCTATTTAGAATTTGCTGTTTTTAACATCATCAGTTTATCCCACCATATAGAATATAAAACTGTCTGAGACCACCATAGTCACCTTTATAAAAGCAAAAGCCCTTCCCTTTACCCTTAATGGTAGTTACATCTTTAAGTAAATCCCAACTCAGTACACTGTGATCACTGTCACTTAGTGGTTCCTTTATCTACAAATTCTTACTGCATGAATAGTCACTGTAAGGCAATAGTGTTGCTGCCCATATATCAACAAAACACGAGAAGGCAGAAAAATCTTCTGGCTATCTGCATATATGTAGTTTAGTGTAGTGTTATAGTATGGTGCATTATCTTGTTGGAAGAATCCATTTGGAAATACAGTAAACCCTTTAAAATCTGGCATCCTCGGGAATTGAGAGGTGCTGGATTTTCAGATTTTAGAGAGGTATACCTAGTGGTTGAGCAGTTTTAGAGGAGCACATCTCAATTAATGTTAAGCACACACAGTTGAACCCATTTGCAGCTGTAAACATTTACAATGATTATCTTTGCCTTTCATGTACTATTACACTACTTTCAGCAGATAGTTTTAACTATATTACAACAATGAAAACTTATTTTTATATACTGCGTGACAGTTCACATTGAACAACTTCTCATGTCAGATAACTGTTTTGTCTGAGTGTTTTGTTACTAGAGACCCACCATGCTCTCTAATGAAAGAATGGTTAGTCCTGAAACAGACTATCATAAGCAGCCTTATCTTTTTAACCAATGGCCAGAAATCTTTTAGAGAGGTCATTCATTTGAAAGTAGGTGTAATGCCAAGACAACCTGTTTTGCCTTTATTTTGCAGTGTAATATACAAAGGGTACTAGGAAAGTTTTGCAATATGACGCAACAATGAATCACAGGAAGCTGCATGTTGAGACATGTTCATACGTGCATAGTAGCCGCCGCGCCAAGGCGATGGGCTCAGTTATTCATTAGTAGTGAGAGTGTAAAGTGCTTGCGATGGCATCGTGGTCACAAAATGAGATAAGGACAGTTTTGCGGTATAATTTCGTGCGTGGTTTAACCATAGACCAGTGCTTAGAAGAAATGACTCTTGCACTAGATGATGATTGTCCACATCGTACAACAACATTCAGGTGGTATAGAGAATTCCAAAGGGGAAATTTCACTCTGGAGGATTCTGAGAGGCCGGGAAGGCCACGAACGTCAGTTACGGAGGAAAACGTTACTGCTGTGAGGAAAATGCTTGATGAAAACAGGCGAGTGACCTACCGACAGATAGAGGATACGTTGGGCCTAAATGCACCAGTAATTCGTTCGATTCTGCAAGATAATTTGCACGTGAAGAAACTTTGTTCTCTCTGGGTGCCGCATCAACTGACTGAAGAGCAGATGACACGACGTGTGACTTGGTGCCGGGAGATGTTAAAAAAGTTTGATAAGGGACAATCTCGGTATGTGAACAACATCGTGACAGGTGACGAGACTTGGCTGTACTATTACGATCTGCCGACAAAGGCTCAAAACAAAGTTTGGGGTCTTTGATGATGACGACACACCCGTAATTGTCAGAAAATCCCGATCTGTAAAGAAGAAAATGATAGCTGTATTTTTCAAATCGAGTGAAATTGTGGAACGTGTCGTTTTGGACACGCAGAAGACAGTCACAGCTAAGTGGTATACTGAACAATGCCTGCCTAAAGTCATTGGATCTATGAAGAACCTGCGGCCAAAGTCAAGAATGAACACCTGGTACCTCCATCACGATAATGCTGCAGCTCACCGCGCCAAAGCCTGCACCGAATATTTGACCACGACAGGACTGAAACTTCTCGAGCACCCTCCCTACAGTCCAGACCTTGCTCCCTGCGACTTTGCACTGTTCCCGCATGTGAAAATGAAGCTAAAAGGGAGGCGGTTTTCCAGTGATGAGGACCTTCTACGGGCTTGGGACAACGAGTGTGCTTTACTCCCTAGTGAAACTTGGCAGAACTGGTTTAAAGATTGGTTTCGGAGGATGGAGAGGTGTATTGAAGGTAGAGGAAATTACTTTGAAAAAATTAAATAAACAAAGCTGTATTGCAAAACTTTCCTAGTACCCTTTGTAATACCTGCAAAACAAAGGTAAGTTTGTTTTGCAGTAAGAATTAAGGCCATTGCATTATCAATGCATTTTAAATCTTGCTGGTTGCAAGAACAGATTAAAGGACATAATAGTCCTTCAAGAATCATATAAAGAAAGAAATATAGCACACGCTTCTTGATTAGACCAGGGTTCGAGCCCGTGACCACCAAATACGGAGGATGCAGAAAGGTCAGGGAATGACTACCGCATATCCCTGGAGCAATATGGCCTTAGTTGCTAATGCTCCTAAAGACCAAACAACAACCCTGTTGCCTGTCAATCAGCACCTGATTATGGTGATTTATTCCTCTTTCACCAAGGCATCTTTCAATAAGGATCCGGAAAAGTGGTCCCTCGCATTTTGCCTCCCACATTTTGCCCCCGACACATTTCGCCTCCTGTAGATATTGAGTAGGCTACAGAAATGTAAATGATACACCTAATTTTTAATAATTCTAATTTATTTTGTTTTAATAGAATAAATGCACATTATTATTGTTTAAAACTTGAAGTTGTATGCAATGCCTCTAAGGTAATCAATCACATTATGATTTTGAAAATCTTGGACTATTATTTTGATTCTAGCAGAAATTGCAGCATACTTCTTGTTTCTTTGATTGCCTGAATTACCTGCAATTAGTTGTGTAATTTTGAAATTGTGTAGACCTTGTTGTTTCTTTAATGAATCGATAAATATTTGGGAATAAAGTAGCACAAGTTTCCTGAAATCCCCTGTGCCACCCCTCCATGCCGTTGTTGGTACGTTGCTGATCATTCAGTGTTCGTGTGTAAACATTCCACAATTCGATGGAAAAAATGGGTAATTTCCGGTCTCTCCGCTGTCTTCTTCCAATATATGTATCTTCAAAGTAGTTTGCAATCACCGTAGCTTCAATGGGGAAGTCATCAGCTTCAACTAAATTTTCAAATGCTTAAATAACGTTAGCAGGAGGAATAAATGCCAATGCCAGAATCATTCGGATCCAACGAGCAAATTCATGGTCTTGTTCGTATCAGGCTTTTAAACCTTCATTCTGTACCTTTCACCAAACACTTTGGGAAAGATGAAAAGAAACAACCGGTATTTACAATACCAGGAAATTCTTGTTGGAAGGCTTGCATGGCACTTTGTTCGAAATCTGTAATAAGTCGCTGGGGTTGGAGACCCGGTTGTAGATTTTTAACTTCTTGAAGCAACTTGACGTATGTGGCATGAGTTTTGTTTGGCAGAAGCGTGTAGACCACTGGAATAACTGCATTGAATTGAACCACATGAATTGTATAAAGCTGCTGGAAATGCACGGGTACTGTGCAAAAAGTTTCATATGAAAACCACTCCTGGCTACGCGCCAATAACTAAAGATTGTTACTAGTGGAAAAAATAAGCATACCACCCGAGAGAATTTCTTCCTGAGAATCAACATCAAAAACCGTTGTACATTGCCATCAATGATAATTTCTTGATAATTTTGTGGTATGACTAGGTCCTGGAGATTGCTCGGTAAAGCAGGAGTACCATTGTTGCATCGAACATGACGAATGGTTCATTTATGTGAATCCGTTTTAGGAAGTAATGCCGTGACATTGGCATGAGCCTCTGCAATTACTGATGCAACAATTTGCTGTGGCCGTTCGTTCGTGGTTGTTGCCTGTTGCTGTATTTGACCAATCAATTGCAATGCTCCCGACCTTGAAGCTTGAGCTGCATGGTTATGTTTAGTTACGATTTTCACAACTGGGCCTTCAGAACCCTCTGTCCAAACACGCCCTTTGCAGGTGGAACTTTTTTCACAAACCCAGATTCCATGTTTTTCATCTAGAGTTCTCTTTGAAAACACGTAAATGTGGTTGTCATCATCTACCAATTTTCTTTTGCCTCTTATTGACGAAACACTTTTTGCCACACACAGGATTAATCAATTTGTACACACAGGCTTAATCAATCAAGATGCAAAAATAATATGCAGATATTTCACTGCCTGCGACACTCAGCTTGTCCACGTGATGCACTGCCGATAATGAGGCAGCGAAAACATCAAACGCATGCACTGTCCACTGCGCAAGGAAATGTGAGGAGAGCCAGATGCAGGAACTTTTATTGTTTGAATTTAGACAAATCAGAACAAGATTCACTTGTTACTGAAAGGACTCCTATAAGATTAGTCACTGTTCCCTCCCCCATGTCCGTCACTAACCACGACTATTGCCCTCGTGGTTGAGTATGTATTCTTTCCATTGTGAAAGGATTAACAGTTCCAGTTAATCCTTTCACAATGGAAAGAGAACCCTAAAGACATACAAAAGGGGAGAAATTAGTTTAAAGGCTACCTGACAATTTGTACACGAATGTAATTTTGAAAATTTGTTTGGAAAAGTTAGAGTTATTGGAAGTTCAGTTCTAGTAATCGAGAGAGTTTAACATTGAATCTCCACTAAAGGGACTGGGACTTCAATAAAAATTCGAGTTATCAAGAATTGACTGTATTTACATTTTTGTAACCTACTGCTTATTTACTGGGGGTGAGATGTGGGGGGGGTAAATGCAAGGGGCCACTTTTCCGTAAAGCGACCACCAAATATGGAGGATGCGGAAAGGTCAGGGAATGACCACCGCATATCCCCAGAGCAAAATATCCTTAGTTGCTAATGCTCCTAAAAACCAAATAATAACAATAGCCACGTGGAGGTGGCCAGGATCTACTATCACCTGCTGGACTAACCCAGGGAAAAAGACCTGAGAGTGCCCAAATTAGGACGAAATAAAAAAGCTATAGAAGGAGAAGTTTGGGAGCTGGAGAGGTAGGAAAGAGTAGAAGAGAGGAGGGTCAAACAGAGGAACCCTCCAGTAGTTAGAAGGTTGAAGAAATAAAGCAAGACTAAAGGAAATAGAGGTGGAGAAGTGGACAGACTTCTCATGCTATGGGAAATAATCCCATGGAAGATCCCATCCTAGAAGCTAGGATCAGCAAGATTTCTTGAGATGTAATTATGTCTAATCTCTTGTAGACGTTGCTCCAGGCACTTACTTGGAGAAACAATTTTTTTTTTATTTATTTATTTATTTTTATTATTTTTTTTAAATCCAATTACGCTATAAACAGGGAACACATTCAATGTCCAGCAGGGTATATTTGGTTACAATAAGTATCCGATCATCATCAACTCCTGATAAAATTATCCCAAATTAGCAAGTCTAAGCTCCTTCCTCTCTTCTTTTAAAAGCACATGAGGCAAAGGTGCTCAGTGCTATTAATGCTGCTTGAGATCAAATAAGCGCAGATTTGTTTCCCATTGTGAAGGTATCTGAAACAAGATGCAGTTCACATCTGTAGTCTTGATAATATTGACAATCTAAATTAATGTGGTCAATACTCTCTTCCTGCCCACAGAGCAAAGCGGGGAAGGAGACAATCCTAATTTGAATAATTTTCTGTTAATACTCCCGTGGCCAGTGAGTAAAAATGTACCATGCCAGCCAGGTGCAAACCACAAAGATTCTCTCTTCCTGAACTCCTTCTCTGGTCACGGTGCCAAGTTCCGAAGCTGACCAGTCTCTTAGCCATTTATCTACATAAATGGAACGAAGCCTTCTTTTCTCAGATGTTAAATAAGCATCTAGGTCAAGTTGCACATCATCCAAATTAACAGGTGTTGATTTCTTCAGGTGATACATCATATATCTGTATTGTATTTCATAGTGTAGAGGTAATTTTCCCAATAACACCTGCAAAGCCATAGTAGGAGTGGTTCTACATGCCCATGACATCATCAGGAGGGCAGCACGCTGGGCCTACAGAAGCTGTTTCATAATTGCAGACGTTGTCCCTATGTCCCCATGCTCAAGCTGTATAAGTAATGATAGGTAAAAAAAAACACAATTACAGTATAACCTGAGTGAATGACCTCTCAGACCCCGTTCCTGCTTGGTTACCTGTCTCAATCTGGATAAGAAAGACTTACATTTCTCTTTCACATACCTTGCATGTGGCAGAAAACTTAAGGCATCATCAAGTTGAATACCTAAATATTTTGTTATGGCAATATATTTAATTGTCTATCCTCTATACTATACAATTGGCGGACATTCTCTATCTAATTTTTCTTTTAAAAGCATCTGCAATGTTTTAGGTGTTGCAACTTGTAGTTTGTGAATTGCGGACCAAGTTGAAAGTTCTTGTAAGATGCAGTTAGCTGTGTCTTCCAGATTTTTCCTTGAATTTCTGTGGACAAGGATGGTAAGATTGTCTGCCTAGGCTTTGTTCCTTCAAATTTCTTGGTGAGCCATGAATCAAACACAGCATTCCAGCACAGGGGACCAAGAATTGATCCTTAAGGGCAACCTTTTGTGACATGTCTAGAAACCTGTTTAGTACCACTCTTAATTATGATAGAACACTGGTAAAAATAGCTTGTAAGTAATTTGAAGATTGGTCTAGAAACCTCTGCCTCCCGGAACCTCTCCAGAGCACTCTGCCACCAAAAGATGTCAAAGGCCCCTTTGAAATCCACAAAGAGGCCAAGTAGGTATTTTGTATCAGTTCCCTTTTGCAAAGTAAGGAGTCTGGCAATTGCATCCTCAGTCCCCTTACCACAAGTAAAACCAAATTGATCCGGAGGTCAATGCTTTATTGGTGTGAAAAAATAATAACTGATTAGCGATCATGTGATTTTTAAATTTTTAGCTCCATTAGCGATGGAAATGTGGGGGGGGTACGAAAATCACTCACAGTTTTGTCTGGCGCCACTATTTTTAATTTTTAAAATATTTTAAAATTATATTTTAAACCTACTCATTGAGCTCTTTCCAATGCTGTATAATAAGCTATAGGTTGTCGACAACATTTTTGTTCCCCCCCCTACATTTCTCAGACAAATTTGTCAACAACTATCAGTATGGCGTTATGTTGACCCACATGATGTATAGACCTGTGCAAAATTTCAAGTCAATAGGTTGAGTGGTTCCAGAGATACAATGCTGTGACTGACTGACATACAGACAGACAGATAGACAACTGAGTGACATCATAAGGGTCCTTTGTTAGACTATGGACCCCAAAAAGTCTAAGGCAATGTAGGCAAATATAGGTGTTTCATTTTTCAAAATAAACAAATTGAAAATATGTTTCCAACATAAAAAAAAATGGATTTTTTACAGTTCATAAAAGATTGAAAATAGAGGTGGCATCAAAGAAGTGAATAATTTTGAATTATTTCTTGCTAAATTTTAAGATTATAAATGGGGTAACATTTTATTCCATTAAGTGACTGCATGTGTAAGGAAGAGAAAATCTGTGGTGTACCTGATTGTAAGTTAAATGACCAGCTAACAGTTAAAAATAACAGGATTAGTATGCATACAGACCAAAATACAATAGATAAACATATAACTATAAATATCAGTATTTGAGGCTTACTCTCTTTACTCTATAGCACAGATGAAAAGAATTTAGCTTCTACAAGTTTATAAACATAGAATCCCACATTCATCTAGCTAAAGCTATTGTTTTATAAAAAATGTTATATTTTCTACAAGTTGACCAAAGTCAAAGACTGTTATGCGTGTAACTTTAAATCATCTATGCTTCTTCCTTTAATAATTTATAGAATAATTTTTATTTCATTTTAATTCCAATCTAGATATAAATGAATGCTCCAAATGATCTTGAAGAAATGTGTGTATTGTGTAACCTGTAAATTATTTAATGTGACGTACCATGCATCTTTTTTTTTTTTTAGCAAATTAAGCATATTTTCTTCTCCATATAGTTTATAAATTATTTTAAATACACTTCAGAAATTTTGTACACAGATTAAAAATATTCACCAAAATATTTATCATTACTTAATAAAATAGCATAAAACCAATCTAAACTTAAACTTCACAAATAGTATGTTTTTAACCTAACTGCTTATTTTCTTCCTATAATGACTTTCAGCTTTTTTATAACATTCACAATTGTTTTCAATAACATAGCTGGTTCTCTTATTTCTTTCAAAAATTTGGTACATGCAGTGTACCCTATTTCTGCTGACATAAGAGCTCGGTTTAATTCAAAGTATTTTAGATCACCATTATATAAGAAGATGGAGTTGAATAAACGTCTGAAATTTTCATGTGTAAAAAAAAGGATAAATAATTTTCTTTACTAACAAGTACAGACTGCCTATATTATATTTAGATGCTAACAAAGATTTTTATTGTAGAATTGCATAATAATTTCAACAAATGGTTATCGTAACTGATCGTAACGTGTTATCACACAACTTATAGATATGCAATAAGAACATGGCTGTCAAACCAACTATTAGAGAATTTGACAAAGTAATTTCTACAACTTTTCAATTTATAATTAGCAAACAAATAAAATTCTCTGCATTACTGACATTCTGTTTATTTCTATTATATTTCTGTTTTCAGATAACATCCATTGGTGACTGTGCAAAAATGATGTTCATAATATAAGTATTTCATGTAATGCCATGGCAACAAATATATCTTTCTCTTCTTAGTGATAGTTGTTACTTTCTTATAGAAATGTCCCCATAACATCAAAGAATTCATAAATTTTATTCTCCATAATCCCTCTTTCTTTGCTGCTTAATGTTGGATTACAATTCATGTCATGTAAATTACTTTACAGAGTCCAGTAACAGCTTTGACGTGGGGCCATAATGACAAGAGGTTATTTATAGCAACAGGCTGTGTTATACATGTAGGTTGGGTTACTCGCAGGATTGCATCCCTTCAGCTTCTCTCACGTCTTGCCATATACCAATGTATGGAAGAAAACAGTGTACAAAAACTACCTTTACCTCATCGCCTGAAAATTCTCATTTCAAATCTGTCCGGACAAACAATCAAGGTATTTATGTAGAAGATGGTATTAGATAGCAAAAATCAGAAAGAGAAGTATATTTAGGAGGGAATTCGATGTTGTTTAAAGTTATATACTTATCAGAAGTGGTTGTTTTTGCTTTTATTGTTAGCTGGTATAAACATTTTACCTTATGTCTCTGAAATACAGGGTTTCCACAAATGAATGGTGGGGCTTTGTAAGTTCCTACAGTGCATTATATAGTTGTTTACTTTATTCATTTCAAACTTTTTTTTTTTTTTAATGGTATTGCATAATTTCAACATGTGCATGGAATTACGCTGTATTGGTATTGAATGTCTGACCATATTTGGTTGAGACACTTAGGCATAACACTTTTAGTTGCTATTGATGATTTCTTTTAAGAAAGTAATACTAATGGAGGATGTGATACAAGAAAGCAAGCGTATGAGCTTATGTAGCATCAGCCAAAAAAAAACAAACAAACAAATTTCGCACATTCATTATATTAATTCCCTCTAAAAGTTTGTCCAGTTCCTCCTTGAATATATTTTAACTATCAACTTCCACAACTACAGATGGAAGCTTGTTCTAGCAATTAACCACCTGCAGGCTAAAGGCCTGCAGGTGCAATTCTACAATTGTCTTTCCTCGGTTTGAATTTATACCCCACAAATTTTTGTAATCTGAGCAAGCAGAAGAATACCATCAGAATTCAGCTCAAACCATTCAAGGCCTTATACACCTCAATCAGATCACCTCACAGGTGCCTAGTCTCCAGCTGCTGCAATTTGCAGAACTTAAGCCTTTCCTGGTAAGAGGACCCTTCATTCCCCTCACCAATCATGTTGCCCTTCTCTATACATGCTCAGGCAACTCTACGTCTTTCCTAAAATGAGACCTCCAAACCTGTACGCAGAACTCATCGTGTGGCCTGACCATTGCCTTATACAAAAGGATAAACACCTCCTTTTCCCTGCTAGCAAAATTCCTGACATTAACATTACTCCATGATCTGTTCTGGCAGCCTGTCTGCATTGCTCAGAAAACTTAATATCTGACTGCACAATTACTCCCAGGTCTTTTTCATTTTTTAACACCCTCAGTGTAGTACTACACAGTTGATACGTTACTCTGGAGTTACTTCTACCCATATGCATTACTTTGCATTTCTCAATGTTAAACTTCAGTTGCCACTTCTCAGCCCATCTGCCCAAATTTTTTAGACCCTGTTGCAGTAGCACACTGCCATTACTGTCATTAACAACCCTGCCAACCTTTGTATCATCTACAAACTTCGGCATTAAGTCTGATATACCTTCATCAGTATCATTAATAAATATACAAAACAATAGTGGACCAAATGCCGAACCCTGGGGGACTCCACTAATAACATTAGTCCACGAAGAGCAGTATCCATTTATTACCACTTTGTCTTCTCCCCCTCACCACCCTTTTATCCACAGCAGCAATTTGCCTCCAATGTCACACTGCTCCAATTTGGGCAGCAGTCTTCTGTGTGCAACAGTATCAAAAGCCTTTCTAAGATCCAAGTATATAATATCAAAGTTATTCCCTGCATCCAGTTCCTTTGTGACTGCATCATAGTATCCAATCAAATTGGTCAGGCAAGACTTCCCCTTAACAAAACCATGCTGTGTCCGAGCTATAACTGAAGTCTTGTCTAAATGATCCTGCAGTGCTTCTTTAACCAGTGCCTCCATTAATTTTCTGGGAACAGAAGTTAAACTCACAGGTCTATAATTACTTTTGTCACCCTTTGATCCTCCTTTGTGAATTGGGGTCACATTTGCACATCTCCAGTCCATGGGTACTTCCCCTGAGTCCAAGGAAGCTCTCATAATTATGGCTAAGGGTTTGCTTACTTCCTTTGCTGCCTCCTTTAATATAATTGGATAGATCCCATCCACCCCTGGTGCCTTTCTAATGTTTAACCTCAACAATTTCTCCTCCACTTTGCTCTCAGTTATTACAAAATCATTAAGCACCCTGTTACTATTGCTTCTATTGGAATGAGCAGCAGCCTGGGAAACAAGAAGCAGGGTATTTCAGAGACTCCTGGGAGTCATTGCAGTACAAGTAAACACATGGGTTGTGTTAGGGTAGCTAAGAATAGGAACAGGTGCATGTATACTTGCGTGTACACCAATGCTAGGAGTTTGGTAAATAAATTTGATGAATTTGAGGTATTGCTCAAAACATCAAAGGCAGATATTGTTGGAATATCAGAGACGTGGTGTCACACAGATATAAGGAATGCAGAACTGGAATTTGTGGAGTACAATGTGTACAGAAAGGATAGACAGGATAGAAAGGGAGGAGGAGTTATGCTATTAGTTAAGAAACATATAAAATCCAAGGAAGTGAAGACAGTCGACATTCCTGGACAGTGCAGTGTCGAGTCAGTTTGTGGTGACATAAGCATTGGGAAATCAAAATTGAGAGTAGGAGTGTGCTATAGGCCTAATGACTCTGATGAGTATAATAAGAAACTGTGCAGGGAAATAGAGTGGGCCAGTAAATCAGAGAGTCTTATAATGGGGGATTTTAATTTCCCAGTTATTGACTGGAAATTGTGGGTTGGTCACTCACACACTAGCAATGCTTTTGTGGATTTATTGGGTGATTGTTTTCTACATCAGCATGTTCGGGAGGCAACTAGAGGGAGTAATACTCTTGATCTAATTATCAGTAGTGATTCTTCATGCATTAAGAATCTGCAGATAAAGGAACCACTAGGTGGCAGTTATCAGTGTGCTGAAATGGGATTTACTCAAAGAGATAACTACCATCAGTGGTAAAGGGAAGGGTTTTGCTTTTGTAAAGGTGACTATGATGGTCTGAGACAGTATTTAAATTCTATACAGTGGGAACAACTGATGATATTACCAACAGCAAATTCAAAATGGGAAGCATTCAAAGAATTTATCTTGGTAGCTACTAGGCTTTACATACCAACTAAGAAATATTGTTCAAGGTTTAGGCCTAAATGGATGTCAGATGAACTAATGAGACATATCGCAGAGATGAAAAATGCATGGGATACATATAAATTAATGGGTGATATGGAAGCCTATGATAGATATAAGCTGGTCTGTAACCAAGTCACAAAGGAGATTAGGCAGGCAAAGGCAGATTATTAGAAATCCTTGGGAAAGGATGCAAAGAAAAACAGAAAAGAGTTCTTTACCTATGTAAACTCTAGATGGAAACGGATGGATATTGATGGTTCAACTGTTGATGATCCTGCTCAGGTGGCTAACAAACTAAACGGGTATTTTGCATCTACATTCACGCATGAGGAGTTATTCAGGAAGGGGAATGCCAGAGGTGAAGTAAACTCTGGCAGTGAGCTAGATGATTTTGTAAAAACTGAGAGGAAAGTGGAGGAGAAATTGTTGAGAATAAACAAAAAAAGGCACCCAGGTGGATGTGATCTATCCAGTTATATTAAAGGAGGTGGCAAAGGAAGTAAGCAAACCCTTAGCCATAATTATGAGAGCATAATTACTTTGGCTTCTTTGGGCTCATGGGATGTACCCATAGACTGGAGATGTGCAAATGTGACCCCAATTACACAAAGGAGGATCAAATGCTGACACAAGTATTTATAGACCTGTCAGTTTAACTTCTGTTCCAGGAAAATTAATGGAGGCACTGGTTAAAGAAGCACTGCAAGATCATCTAGACAAAACTTCAGTTATAGCTTGGACACAGTATGGTTTTGTTGAGGGAAAGTCTTGCCTGACCAATTTGATTGGATACTATGATGCAGTCACAAAAGAACTGGATGCAGAAAATAACTTTGATATTATATATTTGGATCTTAGAAAGGCTTTTGATACTGTTGCACATGGAAGACTGCACGAATTGGAGCAGTGTGGCATTGGAGTCAAATTGCCGCTATGGATAAAGGGATGGTTGAGGGGGAGAAGACAGAGTGGTAATCAATGGACACTGCTCATCGTGGACTAATGTTATTAGTGGAGTCCCTCAGAGTTCAGTTTTGGGTCCATTGTTGTTTTCTCTATTAAAAAATGATATTGATGATGGTATATCAAGCTTAATGTCCAAGTTTGCAGATGATACAAAGGTTGGCAGTGTTATTAAGGACACTACTGACAGCATGCTGCTGCAACAGGATGTGGAAAGGTTGAGCAGATGGGCGAGAGGTGGCAAATGAAGTTTAACATTGACAAATGTAAAGTACTACATATGGGAAACAGTAACCCCAGAGTAATGTATGAACTCTGTGGTACTATGCTGTCAGTGGTAGATAATGAAAAGGACCTGGAGGTAATTGTGTAGGCAGATATGGAATTTTCTGTGCTCTGCAGATGGGCTGCAAGAGTAGCTCATGGTGTCTTTTCAATGATACGTAGGAATTTTTCTTGCAGGGATAAGGAGCTGATTATTCCCTTGTATAAGCAATGGTCAGGCCACACCTTGAGTACTGTATACAGGTCTGTAGGCCCCATTTCAAGAAGGATGTAGAGCTGGTGGAACGAGTACAGAGAAGGGCCACAAGATTAGTGAATGGAACAAAGGGTTGCTCTTACGAAGAAAGGCTTAAGTTTTGCAAATTACAGTGTCTGGAGACTAGGCACCGGCGAGGTGATCTGATAGAGGTGTATTAAGCCTTGAATGGTTTGAGCATTCTCAATGCTGATGGGATTCTTCCTCTTGCTCAGAATAATCATCTGAGAGGACATAAATTCAAATTGAGGAAAGACAGATGTAGCATAGATGTGCGGAAATTTGCCTTTAGCCAGCGGGTAGTTGGTTGGCGGAACAGACTTTCATCCCTTGTTGTGGAAGTTGATAGCCTAAATAAATTTAAGGCTCAGCTGGACTGGTATTTTGAATGAACAGAGGGCGGCTACCATGCGAGTGTGATCCAGAACAGGTGTTTGTGAAGTTATTCACTTTTTGCAAGCAAAAGGGTCTTCAAGTGAAATTCAACGTGAACTGGTTGTTGTGCTTAGCAAAAAGGTGATGAAAGAAGCAGGTTGTTTTTGGTGCAATGAATTTAAAGCGGGCCATGTTGACATTGAAGATTGACATCGGGCAGGCAGGCCTTCATTGAGCAAGACAGAAGACAACATTTTGTGCATTTACGGCATCATTCTTGAAAATAGCCGCGTGAAATCGCACAAATATTGAACATGAGTAAGTTGACTGTTCCTGAAATTGTTCACGATGTCCTTGGCTGTCGAAAGGTGTGATGCCACTGGGTGCCCCGACAATTGTCAGAGGAGGACAAAGCAAAATGCATGGGGATGTGTCTGCAGAACCTGTTGCAATATAGCGACGAAGGAGAGGAGTTTCTTGCTCGCATAGTCACAGCAGAAGAACAATCAGAGGGACAATCAATGCACAGCTTTATTGTGCAATTTTGGAAAAACTGAAAGCCAGCAAATGACCACGACTCCTGACAAGCGTGATTTTGTTGCACAATGCAACTCCGCACACTGCTCACACCACTCGTGAGTTGTTGCGCTGTAATAGTTGGGAAACTCTGTCACATTGCTCCCCCTACAGCCCAGACTTCGTACCTTCAGACTTCCATTTGTTCGGCCCTCTGAAAAAACACCTTTCAAGAAAGCATTTCCCCACGGATGAGGAAGTTCATCAGGTGGTGCGATGTTGGTTACTGCGTGTAGTCACAGACTTCTTCAGTATTGGTATTGATAAACTGATCCATCGTTGGGACAAGTGCATGTTCACTTATTTCTTTGTGTGTAATTTCAACTTTGTATTATTAATGTGACTTGATATATGCATCCCATGCATTTTTGTTCTCTACCATGAATCTCATTAGTTCATCCAACATCCATTTAGGCCTAAACCTTGAACAATATTTCTTAATCAGTATGAAAAGCCTAGTAGCTTCTACAATTGATTCCTGGATTGCTTCCCACTTAGAATTTGCTGTTGGTAACATCATCATTTGGTCCCACTGTACAGAATTTAAAAACTGTCTGAGACCACTGTAGTCGTCACCTTTATGGAAGCAAAAACCTTTCCCTTTACTCCTGATGGTAATTGCACATTTGAGTAAATCTCACATCAGTACACTGTGATCACTGTCACCCAGTGGTTCCTTTATCTGCAAATTCTTAATGCATGAATAATCACTGCTAATAACCAGATGAAAAGTATTACCATCTCTGGTTGTCTCTTGAACATGCTGCTGCAGAAACCAATCATCCAATAAATCTACAAAAGTCTTGCTAATGTGTGAGTGACCAATCTACAAGTTCCAGTCAATATCTGAGAAGTTAAAATCCTCCATTATAACACAGTCTGATTTACCGGCCCTTTATTTCTCTGTACAATTGTCGTTTTACTCATTAGAGTCATTCAATCAATAATCTGTATCATCAATCTTTTCTGTGTAGAATTGTTCCTCACTTGGCCACATAATAAGTTGAGAGATGTGAGATTAGGGCTTCTTTGGAAGACCACTCAGAATAAGCCTAGAAAAAGAAGAAATACTGTTAACAAATTTTAGTATCTACATAAACAAAAATATAATGTATGGGAAGAACCTTTTTTTTTATCGTGCTTAGAAAACAACAGCCATTAATATGTGGAAACCTTGGATAATTTTAAGTATTAAATTGATTTTTTTTTTCTAATGTAAAAAAAAATATATGTATGTGATAGATTAGGATAGCATTTTCAAATACTTTCAAGTCATGAGACTTGAAAGGCGCATGAGAATATTAAATTATACTTCACTGCATTAAAGTGGGCAATTTCATTGAAACCAAATTATTGATACCTGTTTACTGGGCCCTCTTCAGTAATAATAAATAAAAAGAATCTTTGACTTAAATTAAAAATTTATGATAAAAACAGTAAGACTGTCTACGTGGAAAACCGATTATGCTGTGTTGACTGTCCTTAATTTGGCAACTGCCACTTCATTTAAGCAAAGTATTTATTCATTTTCAATTCACTTTTGGATGTACTTTCCTAGTATACATTGTGAACAAATAAGGAAAACTTATTAACATGTTAATTGCTATAATATTGGGAGCTTCCAATTTTTTTTTTGAAAATATAATTATAAGATCAAAAAAAAGACATCAAAATTATATTGGGATCTGTCAGATTATCTATATTCATTTTATATTATTGAACATGCTATCTGTGACACTACTGCAGAGCCATGCTTCTTGAAGGGTAATGTGAACTGTTAAAAAAAACTGAGACACGAATACAGTAAACCCCCGCTATTCGCGGTATCTGTATTCGCGGTTTCGCGTATTCGCGATCGCCGATTTAATATAAAATGAAATCTAAAAAAATGTAAATTTTAAAGCGCCGTGAATATTTTTCGCCATAAAAAAACATGGGCGTGGGTAGAATTATCTTTCCCGATCAAAACAGCGCTCAGTGGGTGGGGGAGAGGGTGACAAAATCGCGAGCGTGGATGTTTCTCGCTAATCCTTGTTCAGTATGTGTTATGCGCTTGTCATGGAAGGTTTCGTCGTTTGCTTTTAATTTATATGCTTATAAATTGAATAAATTTATCAATTTATAAATTGATATGCTTACAAAAATGATAAATCTACCGTTTTGCAGTGTAAAACAGACTTTTTCGAGCGTGTTAACGGAAGAAAGTGACTTTATCGTGGACAAGTTCTTTCTAACCCGTACAAAAATATGGCTACGAATAACAAGGGAAATGTGAAAAGATCAAAGAAGGTGATGACATTAGCGAATAAAATTGATTTATTAGACAAAATTTCTAATGGTGAAAGTTTCTCCTCAGTGGCAAAACAGTATAAAATCAATGAGTCAACGGTACGATCAATCAAGAAATCGGAAGAAAAAATCCGCCGTAGTGTCCGTGAAAACGCGCTAATTGCTTCAAAAATTTGCTCTGTAACTCGTGATGTTAAATTAGAAAAATTGGAAAAAGCTTTAAATCTGTGGATAGAAGACCGAACTCAAATAAAATTCCGTTAAGTTCACCCATCATTCGTGAAAAGGCAAAACACCTTTATCAACACTTTAGCGAAACTGGTGATAGCACTGGCGGGATAAGTTTTTTAGCTAGCAAAGGCGCTAGTTTGAAAGATTTGTTTGAAATTTCTAATAAATATTACATTTACTATTAAATTGTTTCTTATTTTCATTTCGATGCCATATGCTTGCATTTCACTACGTACATAGTCATAATATGAAGGTACATATAATACATACATAGACAAAATTTTAGACTAGTTTTTCTTATATATTTCATACTTTGGAACGGAACCCCTTTATTACTATGGGAGCCATAACTCAGTATTCGCGTTTTCGTTATTCGCGACATTTCTCAGGAAAGTAACCCCCGCTATTCGCGGGGGTTTACTGTACTGTATTTTATGGTGTTTAATGTGATAACTCAGTCAATAACAGGACCAATTCAAAGGACTAAGTATGGACCTTTAAAGACTCAGATATGAAATTCCTTTTTTACTTTTTATGGTATTGGTATTGACAGATGATACAAGGAAGCAATCTTATACAGCATGGGGGGGACACACTTTGCATATCACCTGTTCATACCTTCTAATAATTTGTCTACTTTTTCCTTCAATTTATTCAAACTACCTATTGTACAATACAGATGGAAGTTTGTTTCAAAAATAAACAATGCTCTGGATAAAAGTAAATTGCTGCACATGTTCCTTCCTTAATTTAAATTTATGCCCCATTATGAGTTTTGTCTGAGCTATGGTAAGAGTGCTGTCATTATTTAGATTACTCAGTCCATTCAGAGACTTAAGACACCCCAATCAAATCTCCCTGCAACTAGACACTTGCATGGAGATCTGATTGGGGTCTCCATGCAGATCTCCATATAAGTCTCAATTTTCCAGATGCTGCAATTTTCAGAACCAAAGTCTTCTTGCTCACATATCCTTTTGTTCCCCTCACTAATATTGTTGCTCTTCTCTGCACCTGTTCCAACAGATCCAAATGAAGCATTCCACACCTGAATGCACAAGATGTAGCCCAATAATTACCTTATACAGCAGAATAATTACCCCCTTTATCTCTGCTGGCAAAATTCTGTGTGTCATTGAAAAAATCCCATGAGCTCTTCTAGTAGCCTGTCTACACTGCTCAAAGGATTTATGTCTGACTGAACAATTAAAGCAGTTCTTAATTCTACACTACCTTGTACATAGTTGATAATGTATTGTGGAATTATTGCTACATGTATGCAGTATATTGCATTTGTCAATCTGCTTAATTTATCTAGGTCTTCTTGCACTAGCACACTCTTATTACTGTCATTAACCACTCTGCCAACCTTTGTATCATATGCTAACTTAGGCATTAAGCTTGATATGCCTTCGTAACTATCATTAATAAATATTTAAAACAACAATGGGCCCAGCACTCAACTGGGAGACTTAAGCCAATAACACTAGTCCAAGAAGAGCAAAGCCCCTTGACAACTATCTATCTTTTTCCACTCAACCATCCCTTTGCCCGTGGCAGTAATTTGCCTCTTTAGTATCATACTGCTCCAATTTGTGCAGTTTCATGTGAAAGACAGTTTAAGTTAGCAGTTTTTCAGGTATCAAAAACTTTGCTGAAATCTGTGTATAAGGTGCCAAAACAATTTTCTGCATCACAGTATCCAATCAGATTGTTTAGACAAGGTTGCTCTTTAACAAATCTGTACTGTGATTGCCATATAACTGCATTCCTGTCTAGATGGTCCTTCCTTATTTATTTAACCAGTGACTCCATTTTCACCAGAACAGAAGTGGAGCTTACAGGTCTGTAATTACTCATTTCACACTTTGATCCTTTTTTTTTTTTTTTTTTTTTTAACTGGGGAAACATATTCACATATCTCCAGTCTATATCATCTTCTCATAATTATTGCTAAAAGCTTACTTACCTGTTTTTCTGCCTCTCTTGATATAATTGGATAGATCCCCTCCACCCCAGGTGCCTAATTTACTTTTAGCTTAAACAGTTTCTCTTCCACATCTCTTTCAGTTATCTCAAAATCATTTAGCTCCCTTTTACACACACACACACACACACACACACACACACACACACACACACACACACACACACACACACACACACACACACACACACACACACACACACACACGCCTCCGTAGCCAGGTGGGAAGGAGCAGCAGTGCGTAGCATACGCTTCTTGATTAGACCGGGGTTCGAGCCCGTCACCACCAAATACGGAGGATGCGGAAAGGTCAGGAAATGACCACCGCATATCCCGGAGCAATATGACCTTAGTTGCTAATGCTCCTAAAAACCAAATAACAAACACACACTTCTTGCATCCACTCCCTAAATTCCTCATGTGTGAATGTAGATGCAAAATATCTATTCAGTTTGTCAGCATCCTGATCATCTACAATTATACAATTCATATCTAGTGGGTCACTGTGATGCATCCCTTTTCTTCTAGTGTTAACATAAGTAAAAAACTCTTTGCTGCTTTTCTTTACATTTTGAGGTGAGATCTTATTGTCAATAAAATAAACTTTATCTTTGTGTAATAATAATGGAGAACAATTGATTGTAATTACATATGAATTTTGCATCAAGGGATCATTATTCATATTGATAAAATAAACATTATCTTTATTTAATAATAGTGTTTGGGAGAACAATTTTTTGTAATCACATGTAAATTTTGTCAAGGGATCATTATCTATTTTGATAAAAAATATGTTGTAATAAAATAAACATTATCTTTGTTTTATAATAGCAAATGTTTGTTTCATTTAAGGTAATAATTGCTACTTGTCCTTGCAGAATTAGTGTTTTAAAACATGACTTTGCTACTTTTCAGTGCCACTTGCCAGATCCACGGCACTTGAGGGATTTTGTCTCTAGGCCACCATCCAATGATATCCGTTTCCATTGTACAATGATACGCCATGATGATGAAGATGTGACAGGCAGTGCTACATACACTATGTTTATGGAGTACCTTGGTGGATTAGTTCCGCTTCTTAAGGGCAAACGTGTTAGTAAACTGCGTCCAGAATTTGTCATCTTTGATCCTCAGTCATCAGGTACAATTTGCCTTAACTTAAGAGCATAATTAAATTGTAACTAAAGGATTTTTTTGGAGTTTTTTTTTTTTTTTTCCTATATTAAGTCAGTTAAGACCAAAATTATATATTATTATTATTATTAACCATATGGTTCAAGGAAGCCTGAAGCTTATGCTCAACCAGCAAAAAAATTCCCCGAGTTACCCTGAGAGAGAAGAAAGAGAGTAAAAAGTAGAAAGGAATCATCAAGAAAGAGAAGAATGATGATATCCAGCTCAGTACCCTGGGTGTGCCAAATCTGAGTACTGTCATTGTAATTCAGTTTCACAACCACATCTTATTAAATTTCAAAGTTTGTAATGTTAAATATAGTTTTGTCATGCGTGCATTGTTCATTTTTATTGAAGAACACCAGCAAATAACTTTTAAAATAGTTATTGCAGTTTGTGGTGGTGATGTGAATAATTTATCTGCTGCAGCATATGATATGTATTAATTAGTTATCATTAATTTGGAAAAAAAGTCTGGCAACATCATTGGAATGTGTTGGAATTAGAAACAGAAAAACTCTAGTGTTCTAGCTATAGTGAGGACCTCTTCAGAAGTCTTCTGGTTTTCTGTTTCTGAAATTTGTCAGGTGTGCATTTCCAAAAGGACAAGATCATCTCCTGCATATACAATAATTTTTGTTTGAGACCAAGTTAAGTTTGAGACCAATTAACAGAAAAATTAATGATACAGATTTCAAGGAAATAATAATTGAAGAATACTAAAATTGGCATTGAAACTACTCTGGTAAATAATTTTTTACTAACATTTAATGGTTATTATAGAATATTTTGGAAATATGTACTTGCTGCTGGGATAAAGTCTCAAGATTGACCTATCACAATTTTTTTTACAAGTGTATGTAGAATTATGATATTTTTTTAATTTATAAAGAACAAAGTAGGTGCATAAAAATTTGAAGTAAACTCAAACTAAATATGACAGTACAGAAAGGGGAACTGTAGGAAATTTTGGAATTGGTGAAAGACTTGTGGAATTTGCAGATTCTCGAGGATTGTCAGTAGTGAACAGGAACACTGCTCATCGTGGACTAATGTTATTAGTGGAGTCCCTCAGGGTTCAGTATTGGGTCCTTTATTGTTCTCTGTATTTATAAATGATATTGATAATAGTATATCAAGCTTAATGTCCAAGTTTGCAGATGATACGAAGGTTGGCAGGGTTGCCAAGGACACTACTGACACTATGCTGCTGCAACAGGATCTGGAAAGGTTGAGCAAATGGGCTGAGAGGTGGCAAATGAAGTTTAACATTGACAAATATAAAGTACTACATATGGAAAACAGCAACCCCAGAGCAACGTATCAAATCTGTGGTACTACACTGGCAGTGGTAGAGAATGAAAGGGACCTGGGGGTGGTTGTGCAGGCAGATATGAAGTTCTCTGAGCAGTGCAGACGGGCTGCAAGAGTAGCTCGTGGTGTATTGTCAATGATATATAGGAATTTTTCTAGCAGGGATAAGGAGGTGATTATTCCCTTGTATAAGGCAATGGTCAGGCCACACCTAGAGTACTGTATACAGGCCTGGAGGCCTCATTTCAAGAAGGATGTAGAGCTGCTGGAATGAGTACAGAGAAGGGCAACAAGATTAGTGAATGGAACAAAGGGGTGCTCTTACGAAAAAAGGCTTAAGTTTTGCGAATTACAGTATCTGGAGACTAGGCACCAGCGAGGTGATCTGATAGAGGTGTACAAAGCCCTGAATGGTTTGAGCATGCTCAATGCTGATCGGATTCTTCCTCTTGCTCAGAATAATCACCTGAGAGGGCATAAATTCAAATTGAGGAAAGATAGATGTGCGGAAATTTGCCTTTAGCCAGCAGGTGGTTGGTAGGTGGAACAGACTTCCATCTCTTGTCGTGGAAGTTGATAGCCTAAATAAGTTTAAGGCTCAGCTCGACAGGTATTTCGAACGAACAGAGGGGTGAAGTGGAAGTGGTTATTTTTTATTTATTTATTTTACTTTATTTATTTATTTATTTTATTTTTTTTTTGGCTGATTCTGCATAAGCTTGCTTTCTTGCATCAAATGCCTCTACTAATGCTAATGCTAAGTGGACATGGAAGAGTCCAAATGGAATAACAACTAATGAAATCGACTTCATCCTCACTAACAGAAGATATATCGTGAATGATGTTATCGTCCTGAGCAAGGTAAATGTTGGAAGTGATCACAGAATGGTAAGATGCACACTTGATATAGATGTAAGAAAAGAACACTGACTCGAGTAAATAATATGAAGATCTTTGAGATAACAGAAGAGGAGAAAAAGCAGTATGTACTGAAACTTAAGAACAAGTTTGAGCTTCTGCAGACTGCTCAGGACCAAGATATCGACGAGGAATATTACAACTTTCTGAAAGTGATAAAGGCCAAGAAACCTATAGGTAAAAAGAAATCCAAAGAAGAAAAAATTAGTCAAGAAACACTTGTCATGATGAACCGAAGACGACAAATGAAGAGCAATATAAACTGACAAGGAGAAAATTGAGTATACTAAGTTATGCAAAGCCATTAGAAAGAGACTCAGAGAGGACATAAGAAGATTTAACACAAAAAAAGTAGAACAAGCATTAAGGAAAAACAAAGGACTTAAATCAGCAGCCATGATCAGTAATACAGAAAGACAAATGATACTGAAACTGAAGAATAGCGATGGTGTACTTATAAATAGTAGAGAAGGCATGACTCAAATAGCAAAAGACTACTATAGAGAATTATACAAGAGCGAGGGAATGATGTGGGGAAGATGGATCACAAATTTGTAACACGTATGACATACTCGATATTCTTCCTGATGATGTAGAACATGCATTGAAGAAAATGAAGAATCAGAAAGGCCCTGGGAAAGACGAAGTTACTGTAGAGTTGTTAAAATTGGGAGGATGAGACATGACACAAACTGGCAAGACTCTTCTCAAAATGCATTAGAAAAGATGTGATGCCTAAGGAGTGGAATAATGCAATCATAGTTTTGCTGCATAAGAAAGGGGATAAATCAGAAATTGGAAATTATAGACCAATTAGCTTGTTATCCCACATCTACAAGTTGTTCACAAGGGTCATTACTAACAGATTAGAAAGAATACTTGATGAGAATCAACCGAAAGAGCAAGCTGGCTTTAGGACAGGATTCTCAACTATGAATCACCTTCACGTAATATCACAGCTAATGGAGAAAGCAAATGAATATAAAAAACCGTTATGCCTGGCATTTGTGGATTATGAAAAGGCATTTGACTCCATACAGCATAAGGCAATGTTTCGGGCACTAGAAAGACAAGGCATTTATAACCCATATATTATGATTTTGAAGAAAATATATGAGAACACTACCGCCTTTATTAGACTAGACAAAGACAGTAGCAAATTTAAAATTGAGAAAGGAGTTCGACAAGGAGACACAATATTTCTGAAGTTGTTTACTGCTGTTTACTTCAAAATAAAGAATGAGTGACATCTCTTGTGCGCAAATGCATTGGTCCAACACAGAATTAAACCTTTAAAATAATTGGTAAATACTGTCGTTCACAAGCCTTGAAGGGAATTATGCATTTGCTGGTGATATATAAGGCCCAAAAAAATGCTTGTATGGATAAGGAAATTTTTCAAGATAGGTTCACTCACAAATTCATTCCAGCAGTTCGAAAGAAGCAGTTTTAGAAAAACCAAACCAAGGTCCACACAGAAAAATGTTAGGTAAGCATATTGTACTGGTAAACAAGTCTATGTCTGTATATTAGATTCTTAGTTGAATATATTGCAATACTTAATGTTTCCAACTGTCATCAGTCTCAGCTGACAAACACTTAAAGCAATAACTTTAAACAGGCATTACAGGTTTCCTGCTTTAAATTCTCAGATGTAGCGAACTTCCTCTCTCTCTTTTTTTTTGTTTTTTTTTTTTTTTTTTTTTTATAAATTCTGTCCGCGTGTTTGCACTAGATTTACAAAACAAGTTGGCTAACGATGAATTAAATGTTAAAATTAAGTTTTCAGTTAAATTAAACATCTTTACACAAGTCAGCAAAATTAGTGAAACAGTTTGTCTTATAGATTAAGGACTGGTGATAATTCACTTTGTCTAAAGATATATAGACAAGCTAGCTCCATTATTTTAAAGTTTTGGAATAGTTCTAAAAAGCTTAACTATTCCAGATGTAAATAATGTTTTGTTGCAGTTATTCTTCTTTATTACATGAATTTTTTCCTTTTCGATCTTTAATAGAAAAAAATGGATTTCAAAACTATCTTTGCATAAGAAAATAATAAGCAAAGTTGTAATAAAACTAATCATTTACATGGCAAAAATTTTATGACATATTCAATAAATTGAAAAGTAGCTGGTCCTTTTACTTGGCAGCAGAGGTGTAGCTAGGTTTTCGGCACCCTTGGCAAATTCGTAGCTATGCGCCTTTTTTCGATAATTGGTGAAATCATAATAAATAATAAGTACAGTCAGACCTCTGTTTAACAATCGTCTTTATAGCGAATTTTTCTATTTAGAGACAAATGTTTTCTTTTTACCGAATTTTTTTAGAATTTGCTAAATAGAATTTTATTCTTTACTGAATTTTTAAATTTTTTATTTTTATTTTTTCCATTTTATGGAAACAAATTTTCTTCATTCGTAGAACGAAGAAAATTTTTTGTATAACGACTGCATTACGAGACTTAACTGGGTATACATCGTTCTAACCCATGGCCTTCAAGCAAGCAATAATGCTGTTGTTACACCCAAATTAAAAGATAAAGAGATTACCATCTGCAGAGATTACTATCCGGCTACCTGTCCCACATACCGAGAAGTCGAACTAGTCAACTCCTTTCTGTGTATCCATAGCCAGTGGGCAGACCAAGATGTATTAAACATTCGGAAAATAGGCTCTGGTCAACATTCTATTGTAAGCACACTGTTAGAGATTTAGAAGAGAGTGGTTTCCCTTTATCCCAACAAGCGGTCATCTGTTGTTTCGTGGAAGTGAAACGACACCGTTTCAAAGCTATTGGCCTATCATCGAGCACATTGTGAGATACAGAGGAAATGATGCCTCCCACACTACTATCATAGTTTTTTCTTAAGAGTTATCTATGGTGTATCCACATCGATATTATATTGTGCAGTGTTGTCAATTAGTCCACCTTTTTGAAGACTCTTTTCTAATAATTTCCATTTTGTGAAATTGTTTGTGTTGTAATGAATTCTCATGAAAAAGAACGTTTGGATTTAGATGTTTCCAATCCTTAAATCTATCTGAGCTGCAAAATGGAACATTATTTGTGCCAGATGCAAATAAGAGGCACGGAAAACAAAATATTGCATTTTTGTTTTTGCAATAAAATAACCATTTCCTGTCTTTTTTTTCTCAATGCCTTCATTTTTGTATTTCCACGAATTATTGAAGCATTGGCCATTAGTGACAGGATACGTATTTAAGACTATATGTTCGTGACTGTGTTGCACCATAAGAGATCTGTTTTTGTGGGCATTAAAGTTCCATGTGGTCGGATCATTAAAATTCAGACTTATATATTCCATGTTAATGTTATTTCTGCCAACTGTTGTTGGTTATTGTCCACACTTTCTAAATCTTTTAAAATAACTTCAACTGTTTGAGCTTTTTCTTGGACTTCCATTTCAGTGGCATCATCATTTGTTTCATCTTCATTCGAATCATGTTCATTTTCATTGTCACTTTCAGGTTTGGAGTGGCTTATTGTAAGCCAGTTTTGTAAACTAGCGGAATGTTTTTTTTTTTTTTTTTTTTTTTTTATTTACTCTTTATGCTGTCTTTCTACGCAGTACTGATGCCCACCTTTTTTTTCTTTGGTTGCATGTTTAAAATTAATTTGCCCGTTATTGTTTTATTTAAATTATAAATCACAATATTCACGATTACCTGTTTATATAGTAATCACAAAAGTACTATAACTTATAACTTATTCAGTTTGTACACAAAGCGTGAATTGCGAACTACTATACATTCGAGCATGCGCTGATGAAGCAATCGCCTGATTCGTCCTTTGAAAGTTACATTCTGAACAGCAAATGGATCTATAATGCTATGCAGTATGTACTCAGATGTGATGTAAGGATGCATGCAAGTTTGAATCACCGTGTGAAAATTAATTTTCACCCTCCCTGTGCTGTCATCTTGATTCAACATCATCGAGGGGTGCCATTTCGTCAGCTAGCCGGGTGTGTAAATAGCTTGACACTGCATGCAGTCTGTCAGTGGTGCCTTTCTCCTGTCGGCACCCTTGCACCCCCCTCGACGTGGGCACCTGTACGTGGTGAGGGGACCTCCCAGTGACGCTGCTGGACTTCCAGACTAGCATCACTGGGATCCAACGCCCACAGCCCAGGTTCCAGGCTTACATCAATGGAATCCGGCGTGTTTGCCGTGCTCTGCGACCCGTGGAAATTCGGAAAGGGGGATCCTGGTAGTTGAGGGGCCCAGCTTCAATACACCACTTTGGCCCCTGCTTCGACAAGACGGGTGGTCCTGGGGGACCCGGCTAGGATCAATCGGCTAGTAGGCTCACCTGCGAGGGTCAACCATGTCAATGCCACGCCCCTACCCTCATGGTCTGAGGGACAGGATTCAGGCTGGCGACGGTGCGGGTATAGTGTCTGGGTAGCCCTGGCGTTCTACTCCCGAGCGCATTTATTGCATGCCGGGTAGTGGGCGTCCCTTTGGGCTCCGTGGTGGGTGGGGAGCCCGGGCACTGAACAATTTAAAAAACTTCATGAATCCTGATAAACATATTCCTTCAGGGGCCCCAACCCGGTCCCTATCTGAAAATAATGACGGAGAGGCAGATAGCATTATTGCTACAAAGCGGCAGCGAACCGAACTACCATCAGGGCCTGTCCCAAGGTTCTTAATAATGCATTCCACCAACGAAACACCGATTGGTAAAATGTCGCCCTTTTTTATACAAAAAGGGTTGGATGGGTTAGCAGGTACACCCAAGTCAGTTAAGAGGCTCCGTTCTGGGGACCTATTATTATTTATTATTATTATTATTATTAGCAGCCATATGGCACAAGGAAGACTGAGGCTTATGCTGTACCAGCCAAAAAAAATTCCTGAGTTACCCTGAGAGAAAGAGAGAGAGAGAGAGAGAGAGAGAGAGAGAGAGAGGAATCACCAAGGAGGGGAAGAATGATGATATCCAGCTCAGGACCCTGGGTTTGCCAAGCCCATACTCACCAGATGTGAGCCCCTGGGGTCAAACCTCTTGATAGAAACAAAAAATGACAGGCAGTCTGAACATCTACTCCGAGTAACATCAATCGGAGGTATACCCATAACAGTGACACCACACAGAACACTAAATTCATCGAGAGGTGTCATTTCGGAGTGGGATCTTCTCGACGTCACCGAGGAGGAAATCTGCTCCGAATTAAAACCACAGGGAGTTACTGCCGTCAAGAGAATCACTGCGCGAAGGGATGGAAAAATTGTTAAAACCAGGAGTGTTATCCTGACTTTTAACTCTCCCAAACCTCCTGATGAGATTAAAGCTGGATACATCAACTGTCCAGTACGTCCATACATCTCGAACCCTTTACGGTGTTTTAAATGTCAGAAGTATGGACATTCTCAAATGGCCTGCCGTGGAGTCCTTGCATGCGTCCGGTGTGGTGCAAAGGACCACGAAACAACAGCATGTTCAGCCACTAAACCCACCTGCATTAACTGTGAGGGAGAACATCCGGCTTATTCAAGGGCATGCCAGAGGTGGAAAGAAGAAAAAGAAATTCAATGGCTGAAGGCAGAGCTAAACATATCATACCAGGAGGCAAGAAAAGCAGTGAAACCTCTTAACATCAAAAAACCTACCTACGCCCAGAAGGTAGCAGGGAGGTGTTCGATTGGGACTCAGACGGACATGTCCGTCCCTCCAAAAGAATCATTTACTCCCATTGCACGTTATCTTTTAAGCTCCCAGAAACCTGCACAGAAGGACCAATCAGCTGCCACTCCTATATCGGTACCTCCTAATGCTCCACAAGTAACAAAAGCAAAAGAAAAGAATAAGAAAGGGGACGTAACACCTAGTACCCAGGAAAACATGGATGTTGAGCAGAAGGAGGTACATGATGAGTCAGTTTTGGAACTCTTCACTGGGGAAGAAATGGACACAGGACAGCGTCCATACTTCCCCAGGAAAGATAAATCCAAGACTGACAAAATTAAGCCCTCAGCACCTCGGAAGCCGCCTGATGGATCCACCAAGTCCAAATAATGGCTAAATTCCTACACTGGAATTGTTGTGGATTCCGGCAAAATACTGACGACATCAAGGCACTCCTGCAAAAGCACAAACCAGTTTGCTTTTGCATACAGGAGACTTATTTAAAGGCAAATGATGACCCCACCATGCATAACATTACCATCATTCGTAAGGATAGAATTGTGGATGGTCCTGCCCACGGAGGAGTCGCAATCCTCGTCGGCAACCAGATCCCATTTCAGCCTTTGCAACTTACAACTAGCATTGAAGCTGTAGCAATTCGCCTTACAGTGGGGTTCTTATTAACTGTCTGCTCTGTTTATTTGCCACCTGGGATTGACATCCCCCAGAAAGACCTTGATGATCTTATCATGCAATTGCCTTCCCCTTGTTTAATTCTTGGGGATTTGAATGGACATAACACTCTGTGGGGTAGTGCTGACATCAATGGAAGGGGACGAGTCATAGAGCATATGCTCACTGACAATGATCTCTCCCTCCTAAATGTGTGGAACAAACACCTTCTTCCACATGCCTACCCGTACATTCTCTGCCATTGATCTTTCTATCTGCTCCCCTTCTCTCCTTCCTTCACTTACTTGGGAGGTAGAAGAAAATCCATATGGAAGCGATCACTTCCCCGTGATAACCACCCTAACTAGTGGAAGACAGTGTCTGCCATTTAGTTTACCGCGGTGGAAGATTGATCAGGATGACTGGAATGCCTCTGAACATCTGGCAAACCTTGATATCCATACAGTCAGTCAGGAGCCAATCAATGAAGCAGTCATTCGTGTCACAGAAACGATTGTCCAAGCAGCTGCAATTGCAATCCCAAAATCATCCGGCTGGTTCCCACTATTCCCGAAACCTTGGTGGAATTCAGAATGCATGGTAGCAAAAAAAGCACAAAACAAAGCCTGGGGGATATTCCGCCGATATCCCACCACTGAAAATTTAATATCATTCAAACGTGCACGTGCAAAAGCACGTTACGTACGACGTCAGAGCCAAAGGAAATCTTGGATTCGTTTTACATCTTCTATAACTCAGGCTGCTAGCTCAAAAGTAGTCTGGGATAAGATCCGGAAAATGAAGGGAAAATATCCACCATGCCCTTCAGTGATTCTCGAGCACAACGGATGTCCAATTGCAGATCGAACTGCAGTTGCAAATAGTCTAGGGGAAACATTTGCAAAAATCTCTGCAATAACATCTTAGTAACTGTCGTCCTATTGCTCTGACAAGCTGTTTGTGCAAAGTCCTGGAAAGAATGGTTAATTCACGCCTCGTATGGTATTTAGAAACAAATGGTCTGCTTTCCAGGACACAGTGCGGCTTCCGAAGAAATAGATCCACTCTGGATCATTTAATTCGATTGGAAACGTCCATTCGTGATGCTTTTATTAAATCCGAGCATTTGGTAGCAGTTTTCTTTGATATTGAAAAAGCGTACGACACAGCCTGGCGATTTGGAATTTTAAAAGACCTCTATAACTTTGGTCTTAGAGGTAACCTTCCTGTTTTTATTAAAAACTTTCTTTCGAATCGCCAATTTCAAATCCATTTAGGATCCACCCTCTCTCGAGTTTTCTCTCAGGAAGAGGGAGTCCCACAAGGATCCGTTCTAACTGTTACGCTTTTCGCAATCAAAATAAACTCTATCGCAGAACAACTTCCACCCACTGTAAACAATGCCCTCTATGTAGACGACTTTGCTATATTTTGTAATTCATGCAATATGAGGGTCATTGAAAGGCAACTGCAGAAAACCATTGATCATCTTACAGCTTGGTCTTTGGCTAATGGGTTCAGATTTTCATCAGAAGACTGTTTGTGTACACTTCTGTCGCAAACGTAATCTTCATCCTGACCCAGAATTAAGGCTTGGGCAAAATAACATCCCAGTTGTAGCAGAATTCAAATTCCTTGGACTTATTTTCAACAAAAAGCTGACATTTTTACAACACATTCGTCAGCTGAGGACAAGATGTGTCAAAGGGCTTAACATCCTTCGTGCCCTTTCGTCAACCTCATGGGGCGCAGATCGGGCTACCCTTCTTCGTCTCTACCGGGCACTTGTCCGTTCCAAACTCTTCTATGGGTCTCAAGTCTATGGTTCTGCTAGAGATAGTGCACTTCGGTGGTTAGATCCAAGACTGACACAAAGCCTTTACGTTGAAGCAAATGAACCATCTCTGTCTCTTCGACGTAAGCAGTTGTCCTTACAGTACGCCTTCAAATTAAAATCCCTGCCCGATCATCCCACGTGGCCATCCGTTTTTGAGCCGCGCTGGGAAAACCTCTACAACACCCGTCGGACTGCCAACAAACCTTTTGGTATTCGCATTCAAGGGCTGCTGAATGAGCTGAACTTGACGGTAGACAACGTTGCCCAGTCACCAAGGCAATTCTTTCCACCCTGGCATGTTCATTTTCCAACTTGCGACTTCTCCCTTAAGATCTGGGAGAAGACTACTACACCGCCATCTGTCTACCAGCAACTCTTTGCATCACATAGACAGCTGTTTTCTGACTTTCTGCCAATCTATACAGATGGCTCAAAGTTAGAATGTCATGTGGGATCTGCTGTTGTGTTCCCTCACAAAACATTATCCTATAAGATCCCACAAGAAACTAGCATCTATACTGCAGAGTTGCATGCAATACAAACAGCCCTAGATCACATTAAAAATCGCGACTACCAGAGGTATATGATTTATTGCGATTCATCGAGCGTGTTACAGGCTCTGGTATCGGTGGGTTTTAACCCTCATCCGATCCTGTCCAGAATCCGGCAGATTCTTTTTTCTCTCAAGAAATTAGAATTCGATATTCGCTTTTGCTGGATCCCAAGCCACATTGGGATCCGGGGAAATGAATCGGCTGATGCCGCTGCCAAATCAGCCATTTCCCTGGATAATCATTGCCTGTCAGTCCCCTAGACAGACTACAGGCAAATAATACGTTCTAAACTGCTTTCCCAATGGCAAGATTCTTGGCATGGACAGGCCACAAATAAATTACATCACATCAAGCCTGTAATTATGCAATGGCAGTCCAGTCTACGCAGGGTCCGAAGAGAGGAAGTTGTTCTTGCTCGGCTCCGCATAGGTCATAGTCATCTAACCCATTCCTACTTGCTGAGGGCGGATGACCCACCTATGTGCGAGATATGTAATGTTATTTTAAGCATCCGTCATATTTTAATATAATGTCCTGTTTTTATAGAAGCACGACGCTTGTATTTTACCCCTTTTAATAATTTGACTGAGCCATTTACACTCAGTCAGATTGTAGGTGACAGACACAATATGTCTGACGTTTTTAACTTTTTACAATTTATTAATTTTTATACAAAGATCTAAGTTTTATGCTTTTACTTTTATACCTTTTTAACACAATAATTGTTTGATGTGGTAGCCTTGGCTACCAAAATGTTTAATAGCATTTTAAAATTTGACTTGACGCATTATGGCCTTAGCTGCCAGTGCGCCATAAAAAATCAAATCAAATCAAATCACCCTTGCACCTGCCCCAATGCCAAGGCATTCTTATGCCACTGCTTGGCAGCTAGCAAAATTTTCATCTGCCTTAAATAATGCTATTATCTTTAAACTCGAGGTGGAAATAACAGACTTCATCTATAAGTTGCCTTAAGAAGCAGTTTTTTTTTTTTTTTTTGGATTTTACATGCAATATTGCTTACTCCTACATTTCTAGTATTTAGTGATCTTGCAGTGTTCATTGCAGTTTAATAGTACAGATGATGTACTGGTGGGAGGGTACACTTGTCTATCACTTCATGCAAATGTGTGTATTAGCATTAGTAGTGGCATATTGATGCAAGAAAACAAGCTTATACAGCATCAGTCAAAAAAAAAAACCCATACACTTCCCATTTCACCTATCCATTCCCTCAAAAGTTTATCTAATTTTACCTTGATTCTATTTAACTATCAACTTTCACAATGACAGATGAAAGTTTGTTCCAGCAATCAACTACTTGCTGGCTAAAGACAAATTTCTGCACATCTGTTCTGCAATCATCTTTCTTCAGTATGAATTTATGCCCCCTCAAGTGCATAATCTGAGCAAGAGAATCCCATCACCATTGAGCCTGCTGAAACCGTTCAAAGACTTAAACACTTCAATGATCAATCAAATCACCTTGCAGGTGCCTATTCTCAAGACTCTGCAATTTGCAGAACCGAAGCCTTTCCTGCTAAGAGCCCTATCTTCCCCTCCCCAATCTCTTTGCCCTTCTCTATACTCTTTCCAGTAGCTCTACATCCTCCCTAAAATGAGGCCTCCAGACCTGTATGCAGTACTCAAAGTGTGGCCTGACCATTGCCTTATACAAAGGGTCAATCACCTCCTTATCCCTGCTAGTAAAATCCTTATATATCATTGACAAAATCCCACAAGCTGTCCTGGCACCTTGTGTGCACTGCTAAGAGAACTTCATATCTAACTGTACAATTACCCCCCCCCAGGTCTTTTTCATTCTCTGCTACCCTGAGTGTAGTATCCCTCCCATCTGCTCGAAATATTTGTAAACGGGGCTCATCGGACCAGGAGACCCATCTCCAATCATCCAAGGTCCAGTGCTGATGTTCTTTTGCTCAGTTGAGGTGTAGAGGTCTGTGTTGTGATGTTAGCAATGGGACCCCGGTGGGTTGTCAGCTCCCATAACCTATAGCGGCTAATGATTGCCTGATGGTCTTGGTGGAGATGTTTTTGGTACCTCCCTTGTTGTAATTGGCTGAAACAATGAGAGACAGACGTTGTCAGCCATGTTCATCCACCATCTTTCTCCAGCCACAGCGCTGTCCACGAAGAGTTGTTATTCCGGAAATGGCATATTCCCGATACACTCCTGATATTATCGAACTGGGATAGTACAATTTCTGTATCACCTCCACAATAGAGTGACCCCATGTGTTGGGCTCCCACTATCATCCCTCTTTCAAAGTCTTAACTTGCGACATTTATCCATACTGACATCGAATTACTGTCTACGTGAATGCAGTGATGCAGTGTACCTATATACCTGCCAAGTGGTGGATTTGTCCACTGAGAGGGGTGACAGCATCGCTTTGCCCAGGAACCAGGTATCCCATGAATTCTGTCCTTTCAGTGTAATCATAGAAACTACTAGGTTTTTTCTACCAACTAAGAAATACCATTTGAGGTTAGATCTCAATGGATGTCAGGTGAACTGAGACTTATGGAAAAAAAGAAAAATGCATGGGATGAATATAAATTACCAGATCATATGGAAGCCTGCAGTAGATATGAACTAGTTTGCAATTGAGTCACAAAGGAACTTAGGCAAACTCAGGCAGATTATGTGAAGTCTTATTCAAAGGATGCAAAGAAAAACAGCAAGGACCTCCTTTTGTAAACACTGGAAGAAAGCACATTGCCCCACTTGATATCAAAGGTTTAACTGTTGATGATCCTGCTCAGGTTGCAGACAAACTGAATAGATATTTTGCGACTGCGTTTACACCTAAGAAACTCTTTTGATAATGGGACAGAAGTTTGTCAAATTCTTATACTAAGGTAACTGATCTTGTGATAATTGAGAGGAAAGTATAAGAGAAATTGTTGAAGCCAAACATAAAAAAGGCACCTGGAGTGGATGCAGTCTTTCCAATTATATTAAGGGAGGCAGCAACGAAGGGAAGAAAATGCTTAGAAATAATTATGCGAGCATCTTTGAACTCAGGGAAGGACCTTGTGGACTTTAAATATGTGAATATATCCCCAGTTCACAAAGGAGATCAAAGGGTGACATGAATAATTACAAACATGTTATCTTAACTTCTGTTCCATGGAAAATAATAGACTAACTGGGTAAAGGAGAAATGCATGCCCATCTCATCGGGAATGCTGTTATACTGCAGTCACAGCCCCCCCTTAACAAATCCATACTGCAGCCACAGTGTGAATTTGTTAAGAGGTGATCTTATTTGACTAATTTGATTGGGTACTTCCACCATTTGATTGCTGACTTCCACAATAACAGATGGAAGTTTGTTACAAGAATCAACTAACTACTGGCAGAAGGCAAACTTCCCCACATCTGCCTAGCAATCATCCTTCCTCAATTTGATTTATGCCTCCTCATGTGTGTAGTCTAAGCAAGAGGAAGAATGCCATCAGCATTGAGCTTGCTGAATCCATTCAAAGCTTTAAACACAAGAAACTCTGACATAATAGGGCTTACGAAAACACGGTGCCACCCGGAGATAGGGGATGATGAGTTTCAGATAGTATGTATAATGCATTTAGGTGGGATAGGGCAGATAGAATGGGTGGTGGGGTCATGCTTCTTATCAAAAGCAGCCTGAGTGGGACAAGCTTTCCCGGATTCAGACGTTTCACATGTTAGTATAGAATCTGTTTGTTGTGAAATAGTTGGAAGCGAAGGTATAATGAGAGTAGGAGTAATCTATAGGCCAGGTGATTGTGAAGATTATGTTGAGAGCCTCTACATGCAAATGGAATGGGCAGGTAAGTGTGAATGTCTTATTATGGGTGATTTTAATTTACCTTTAATTGATTGGAGCAAATGGTAAGGGAACTCGACATGGGTCCAAAATTTTAAATCAACTAGATGATTGTTATTTGTATCAACATGTCAGGGAAAGTACTAGGGAGAAGAATATTCTAGACCTCATCAGTCATGAACTATATGACATAATAGGGCTTAGAGTACGGGAACCAGTATCAGGAAGTGATCACGGAGTTCTACAGTGGATGATGAAGAGAGAGGGGTAGCAGTAGTTAGATGCAAAGGAATGGGTTATAATTTCAGAAAAAGGAAATTGTGATGCTTTAATATGCTACATAGCCTCTATTAATTGGGTAGATATCACACAGAGAGCAAATACAATTGAATCATGGTATAACTTTAAAACATTAATCACAGAAGCCTTGAATGCATATATACTATTAAAAAAATACTCTACAAGGAGGATTCCAAGTTGGATGAATAATGGAGTTACCAGATTACTCGAGCAAAAAAAGATGGCATGGAAAAGTTAGAGCAATAAAAAGTACTGAAGCCTATAACAGTTACAAAGTAATCTGTAATAGTGCCACAGAAAAGGTTAGTTTAGCAAAAGCAGATTATGAGAAATTGCTGGCAAAAAGAGCAAAGAGTGGGGATAAGGAATTTTTCACATATATAAATGCAAATAAGAGGACAAACCAGATTGGACCCTTATGTAATGGCCATGGGATAGTATTAGATACCCCAGCTGATGTTGCCGATGAGCTCAATTACTTTGAATCGATATTTTCAGGAAAAAAACCCTTTCTGTCAAAGAAATTATGAGAGTGAAGTTAAAAATATGTAATTAATGATATTGAAATTTCACATGAGCATTTAATGAAAAAACTTTCGAGCCCACAGGCGAGTAAGGCTCTTGGGGTTGATGGCATATATACCCTATAATCTTAAGGAAGGTGGCAAGTGAGTGCACTGAACCACTGAGGCTAATTATGAGAGCATCACTGGACTCTGGAGTGATTCCTTTGGATTGGAAAAGTGCCAATGTATCTCCAGTACATAAGGGTGGTTTTAAGAGAAGTGGGAAATTATTGACCAGCCAGTCTAACTTCAGTAGTAGGGAAAATCATGGAGGTAATGATCAAGGATGGATTTCAGGATCATTTAGATAGAAATGGAATTCTGAAGCAACATGGTTTTGTAAAGGGAAAATCATGTTCAACTAATCTGGTTAGCTACTTTGACAGGGTCACTCAAGAGCTGGACTTAGGGAATAATTTCGACATTGTTTATTTGGATTTCAGCAAAGCATTTGGCTCAGTCCTACATGAATGGTTACTTTATAATCTGGAACAGATTAGAATCACAGAGAAAATCCTTAGCTGGATAGCAGGATGACTTCAGGGCAGTAGGCAGAGGGTTGTGATAAATGGTTATTCCTCAGATTGTAAGAAGTGGAGTTCCCCAAGGATCAGCTTTGGGACCACTGTTGTTTTTGATTTTCAAAACTGACATCAATGAAAGGATAGAGGACGTGATGTCTAAATTTACAGATGATGTAAAGATTGGTAGAGTAGTTAATGAACACTGCCAACAGAGTTCTTCAAAGTGACCTAGATAGACTTCAACAATGGTCAGAAAAGTGGCAGTGAACTTTAATCCAGCAAAGTACAAGGTCTTACACCTGGGGAACAGTAACTTCAAAATAACTTATACACTTGGTGGAGTTGAATTAAAGTCAGTAGTGGAGTAAAGGGACTTGGGTGTTATAATATGGTCAGACATGAAGTTCTCTGAGCATTGTAGACAGGTTGCAAGGAAAGATCATGGTGTCCTATCAATGATTTATTGAACGTTTATTGATTTATTGAGCTTCCTTATCTAGTAGAGATAAGGACGTCATCCCATTATATAAGGCTGTTGTTAGACCACACTTGGAATACTGTGTTCAAGTATGGAGACTGCAACTAAAGAAAGACATTGTGCTTCTTGAAAGGGTCCAAAGATGAGTAACTTGCCTGGTGAGATCGGCAGAAGGGCATCCATATGAGAAGTCTTCAAATATGTGGGTTGCTGAGCTTAGAAACTAGGTTCCTTAGAGCAGACTTGATTGAGGTGTTTAAGGCTCTGAGAAGCATAAGTAAAATGAATACGAAATTTTCATGGTTATAAATGATTCTAGAACTAGAGGCCATAAATTGAAGTTTCCAGGGGAGATGTTTAGACTGGATTGCAGGAATTTTATTTTAGCCAGCGAGTTATAAATTACTGGAATAAGTTACCTACATGGGTGGTAGAGGCTGACAGTTTGGGGAAATTCAGAGGTCAGCTGGATAGTTACCTACAGGAGGAGAGAAATGCATAGATTGTCTATTTCCTTTTCTTTTATTAATTTTTAAAATTTTTCTTATTATTTTATTATATATATATATTTTTATTTTATTTTATTTTTTTTTTTTGCTGGTACAGTATAAGCCATATGCTTCCTTGCACCTTGTGGCCATTGCTAATACTAACACTTCAATCAGATCACCTCCAGGTGCCAAGTCTCCAGACACTGCAGTTTGCCAAACTAAAGTCTTTCTTGGTAAGACCACCCTTTTGTTTCTTTCATCAATCTTGCTACTCTTCTCTGCACCTATTCCAGCAGACTAAAGCCTTCCTAACTTCCTCCGCCGACCGGGCTAGCCGAGTGGGTAAAGTACCTGCCCGGCAACCCAAAGGTCGCGGGTTCGATTCCCGCCTCGGGCTTGGATCAAAGTACTGCAAAAACCTTGGGAGGTGCAATATGGCCACAGAAGCCGATGCGCCAACAACTACCAAATCAATGTGAAAAATAACTTCCTCCAAGGCCTTGAGATTTGTATGAAATTTCATACAAATGCAGTACTCAAGATGCAGCTTAACCATTGCCTTGTACAATGAAATAATCTGTCCCTACTAGCAAAGTTCCTGGATATCATTAATTCCTGTAGATGATTGTCTCTTAATAACCACTCTCTGCATTTGCCCACTCAACCATCATTTTATCCATAGCAGTTACTTGCCCTTAATGCTACACTTCTCCAATTTATACAGAAGTTTTTATGTCAACAGTATCAAAAGTTTTCCTGAAATCAGGGTCCTTAGCTGATATCATCATTCTTCTTTCTTTTTTGGTGATTCCCTTCTACTTCTCTCTCTCTCTCTCTCTCTCTCTCTCTCTCTCTCTCTCTCTCTCTCTCTCTCTCTCTCTCTCTCTCTCTCTCTCTCTCTCTCTCTCTCTCTCTCTCTCTCTCTGTGTGTGTGTGTGTGTGTGTGTGTGTGTGTGTGTGTGTGTGTGTGTGTGTGTGTGTGTGTGTGTGTGTGTGTGTGTGTGTGTGTGTGTGTGTGAGAGTAATTCAGAAATTTTTTTGGCTGGTGCAGCAAAATCCTCAGACTTCCTTGCACAATATGGCTAATAATAATAATATATCAAAATTATTTTTATCAAAGTTAGTACCGGACCTATGCAGCTCCACTACTAACATACTCCTTTCGGATCATAGATTGGGCTAACACCGAGCTAGAGGAAATCATGTGAAAGACAAGGACAGTGATGACTAAGAGCCACCAATACCACCCGCAGTCAGTAATGGAGAGACTAACAATAGCTCAGAAAGAGGGAGGAAGGGGACTGATAGACCTGATAGAGCAACAGAAAACAGCAATAGTTAACGTAAAGGATTACTTTGAGAACAACACAACACCACCCCACCTGGCCATAAGAAAGATTGATAAGTGGTATACCCCACTCAACCTAAGCGAGGAGCCCACTCCTGCCCAGATGGCACAAGAAACGAAGCTAGAAAGATGGGCAAAGAAGACACTCCATGGCAGACACTACAATGACAACAGCGGCAAACCCCAAGGCAGAATGCGCTGGTCCCAAAGGAACTAGTAGTTGTTGGTGACTCTATTGTCAGGGAAACGGGGAACATGCTTTGTAAAAAGGATAGGTGGAACAGGACCAGGGTATATCTGCCAGGGGCAAAGGTTGATGACGTTGTAGAGCAGATATCATCTTTTAAGGGCACAGAAGGTAATATAGTTGTACACGTTGGCACTAATGATATCAAGAGTAGGAGACCGGAAGAATTGCTTAACAAGTACAGGTCACTGTTGAAAAAAAGCCGTGAAATAGGGTTGAATTTGAAAGTGTCTGCAATTCTGCCCAGGCACGATAGGAGGGAGTATATGATGAGAGCCTTGTCAATCAATTCGGCCCTGGAAAGATTGTGCAAGGCTCAAGGGGTAGAAATTTTTTCAGCCTGGACTGTACTTGTTAACAGGAGAGATTACTTCTACAGGGATGGGATACACTTAAATAGAAAGGGTGCAAGAATATTTGCTGATGCTATCGAGGCAGTGTTAGGTGGGTCGGAAAACTGTTAGCTTGGGGGGAGACAGACGAATAGATTAACAGTAGCCACTGGCGGAGGTGAAAGATTCTTGCACTGCTTCTATTGGAATGAGCAGAAGCCTGAAAAACAAGATGCAGGATATTTCAGAGACTGCTGGGAGTCATTGCAGTACAAGTAAATACATGGGTTGTGTTAGGGTAGCTAAGAATAGAAATAGTTGCATGTATACTTGCGTGCACACCAATGCTAGGAGTTTAGTAAATAAATTTGATGAATTTGAGGTATAGCTCAAAACATCAAAGGCAGATATTGTTGGGATATCAGAGACATGGTGTCACACAGATATAAGGAATGCAGAACTGGAATTTGGGGAGTACAATGTCTACAGAAAGGATAGACTGGATAGGAAGGGAGGAGGGGTTATGCTATTAGTTAAGAAATACATAAAATCCAAGGAAGTGAAGCCAGTCGACATCGATGGACACGGCAGTGTCGAGTCAGTTTGGTGTGACATAGGCATAGGTAAATCAAAATTGAGAGTAGGAGTATGCTATAGGCCTAATGACTCTGATGAGTACAATAAGAAACTGTACAGGGAAATAGAGCGGGCCAGTAAATCAGAGAGTCTTATAATGGGAGATTTTAATTTCCCAGATATTGATTGGAATTTGGGGGCTGGTCACTCACACACTAGCAGGGCTTTTGTGGATTTATTGGATGATTGTTTTCTGCATCAGCATGTTCGGGAGGCAACTAGAGGGAGGAATACTCTTGATTTGATTATCAGCAGTGATTCTTCATGCATTAGGAATCTGCTGATGAATGAACCACTAGGTGGCAGTGATCACAGTGTGCTGAAGTGGGATTTACTCAAAGAGGTAACTACCATTAGGGGTAAAGGGAAGGGCTATTACTTTCGTAAAGGCAACTACGATGGACTGAGACAGTATTTAAATTCTATACAGTGGGACCAACTGATGATGTTACCAACAGCAAATACAAAATGGGAAGCATTCAAAGAACTTATCTTGGAAGCTACTAGGCTTTACATACCAACTAAGAAATATTGTTCAAGGTTTAGGCCTAAATGGATGTCAAATGAACTGATGAGGCATATGGCAGAGAAGAAACATGCATGGGGAAACATACAAATTAACACATGACACAGAAGCCTATGATAGATACAAGTTGATCTGTAACCAAGTTACAAAGGAGGTTAGGCAGGCAAAGGCAGATTACGAGAAATCTTTGGCAAGGGATGCAAAGAAAAACAGCAAAGAGTTCTTTACTTATGGAAACTCTAGAAGGAAGGGGATGAATCAAATTGGTCCACTTGATATCGATGGGTCAACTGTTGATGATCCTGCTCAGGTAGCTAACAAACTAAATGAATATTTTGTATCGACATTCACACATGAGGAGTTATTTAGCGAGGGGAAAGCCAGAGGTGTATTCAACTCTAGCAGTAAGCTAGAGAATCTTGTAATAACTGAGAGTAAAGTGGAGGAGAAATTGTTGAAGATAAACACAAGACAGGCACACGGGGTGGATGGGATCTATCCAGTTATATTAAAGGAGGCAGCAGAGGAAGTAAGCAAACCCATAGCCATAATTATGAGAGCTTCCTTGGACTCAGGGGAGGTACCCACAGACTGGAGATGTGCAAATGTGACCCCAATTCACAAAGGAAGATCAAAGGCTGACACAAGTAATTATGGACCTGTGAGTTTAACTTCTGTTCCAGGAAAATTAATGGAGGCACCAGTTAAAGAAGCACTACAGGATCATTTAGACAAGACTTCAGTTATAGCTCGGACACAGCATGGTTTTGTTAAGGGGAAGTCTTGCCTGACCAATTTGATTGGATACTATGATGCAGTCACAAAAAGAACTGGATGCAGGGAATAACTTTGATATTATATACTTGGATCTTAGAAAGGCTTTTGATACTGTTGCACATGGAAGATTGCTGCACAAATTGGAGCAGTGTGACATTGGAGGCAAATTGCTGCTGTGGATAAAGGGGGTGGCTGAGGGGGGAAGACAGAGAGTGGTAATCAATGGACACTGCTCGTCGTGGACTAATGTTATTAGTGGAGACCCTCAGGGCTCAGTGTTGGGTCCATTATTGTTTTCTGTATTTATAAATGATATTGATGATGGTATATCAAGCTTAATGTCGAAGTTTTCAGACGATACAAAGGTACGCAGGGTTGTCAAGGACACTACTGACACTATGCTGCTGCAACAGGATCTGGAAAGGTTGAGCAGATGGGTTGAGAGGTGGGAAATGAAGTTTAACATTGACAAATGTAAAGTACTACACATGGGAAACAGCAACCCCAGAGCAACATATCAACACTGTGGTACTACATTGACAGTGGTAGAGAATGAAAGGGACCTGGGGGTAGTTGTGCAGGCAGATATGAAGTTCTCTGAGCAGTGCAGATGGGCTGCAAGAGTAGCTCATGGTGTATTGTCAATGATATATAGGAATTTTTCTTGCAGGGATAAGGAGGTGATTATTCCCTTGTATAAGGCAATGGTCAGGCCACACCTAGAGTACTGTATACAGGTCTGGAGGCCTAATTTCAAGAAGGATGTAGAGCTGATGGAACAAGTACAGAGAAGGGCAACAAGATTAGTGAATGGAACAAAGGGGTGCTCTTACAAGAAAGGCTTAAGTTTTGCAAATTACAGTGTCTGGAGACTAGGCACCAGCGAGGTGATCTGATAGAAGTGTATAAAGCCTTGAATGGTTTGAGCATGCTCAATGCTGATGGGATTCTTCCTCTCACTCAGAATAATCACCTGAGAGGGCATAAATTCAAATTGAGGAAAGACAGATGTAGGATAGATGTGTGGAAATTTGCCTTTAGCCAGCGGGCGGTTGGTTGGTGGAACAGACTTCCATCCCTTGTTGTGGAAGTTGATAGCCTAAATAAGTTTAAGGTTCAGCTGGACAGATATTTTGAACGAACAGAGGGGTGAAGTGGAAGCGGTTTTTTTTTTTTTTTTGTTTTGGCTGATGCTGCATAAGCTTGCTTTCTTGCATCAAATGCCTCTGCTAATGCTAATGCAAATAATAATGATATCAAAATTTTTTTTCATCCAGTTCCTTTATGACTACACCATAGTATCCAATCAAATTTCTAAGACATGATCTTCCCTTAACAAATCCATGCTGTGACTGCGGTATCATTGTATTCCCATCTAGATGGTCCTGCATTACTCATTTAATCAGTGACTATATTATTTTCCCTGCAACAGAAATTAAGCTGACAGTTCTGTATTTAATCATGTCACCTTTTTTTTGTTTTATGAAAACCCCAAACACGAGAGGTATTAGAACCTATAGTACTTAGGACCATGCTTGGGTTGGAGGTTGAGAAGATGAAAGAAGATATTTCTTGACATTAGACTTGAACTTTTGTAGACTGTAATTTTCAGGAAATACGTGTGAAGGAAGGTTGTTTCAGAAAACGGCAGTTGAATGAAAAACGAGGAAGATGAAAAGTTGGTTCTGTGAGTTTGCAGTTGGACAGTAAATGGATGTTGGCTGGTGGCAGCACGCGTTCAGACTGTTTTGAAAGAGAGTGCGGGAATTATAGAAGCCAATTCAGAAGAACAGTGGCCATGGAAGTATCTGTAGAAAAGACATGCAGCAGAAATAGTAAGTCTATGAGACAGAGAGTGGAACGACTCTGTTAGAGAGAAGTCATTAATTAGCCTAACTGCCCTCTTCTGAATGGAATCTAGAAGCCTCAGAGAGGTTTTGGCGGCACCGCCCCAGATGTGGGAACAATATTCCATGGTAGGGCTGATTTGCGATTTGTACAGGGTGAACAGCTGTTTAGTAGAAAATTTACGCCGAGAGTGAAAAAGAAAACCAAGTTTTTTAGATGCAGAGGAAACAATATTTGTAGTGCTAGTGCCAAGAGAGATTAGAATTCAGGGTAATCCTCAAAAGAGATATATCAACTTGCTTAAAAATTGGAGTGTCATCAAAGGTAAGCATAGGAGCAGAAGAATCCTTTTTGCGAGATATAAGACAAGACTGTGTTTTAGAAAGATTGAAATCAACTAAGTTGTCTTTGCCCCACTGGAGATCGGCATTTAAGGAATTGGTAGCAGATATTTGAGAAGTTGAAGCTGATTGAGCAGAGCAAGGTTTCTCAAAATGGAAAGTGGAATGCAATGTGCTATCATCGGCAAAACTGTGGATAGGATTTCCAGTCAGTGGAAGAAGGTTATTAATATACAAGAGGAAAAGAGTGGGGGAAAGAACTTCTCCACTAATGCTGGTGTCCCTTAGGTGACACCAGCATTAGTGGAGAAGTTAAAGATAGAGCTATCATCACCCTCAGTGAACGATCAGAGAGAAACTGGATAACCAATTACAAAAAACAGTTGGCAAACCATAGGGTGAAGCTTGTTTAGAAGACCTTTATGCCAAACATGATCAAAAGCCTTTGAGATGTTAAGAGCAACTGCTTGTGTTTCACCAAACTCTTCTTGAATTTGTCCATATATGGGTAACATAAGCCAGAATATCACCAGTGGATCAAAACTGACAGAATACATACTGGCGATCATTGATCAGATGGAAGGTTTCAAGGTTGTTTCAGAGTTGGTGGTTAATTGATTTCTCCATTACTTTCGAAAGAGTAGAAGTAATTGCAATGGTACGATAATTGGATGGGAGGGACTTGTCACCCTTTTTAGGAACTGGCTGGATATGAGCAAATTTCCAAGCAGAAGGAAAATCACTTTTGGAATAAGAAAGTGAAAAAAGGCGGCATAGAACAGGAGTAAGTTCAGGAGCACAGGTTTTGAGAACAAGTGGAAAAATACCATCGGGACTTGGAGCTTTCTTAGCATCAAGATTCATCAAAATCCTCTTGACGGAAGACCACAGGAGGCATTGAATGGAGCATGTTGGGAATGGTGGGAGGTGTTTTACCAAGATCATTAATACATGAGTTGGAAGGAAAATGGGATGCTAGCAGGTCAGCTTTGTCCTTGGCTGAAGTGACAACAGAACCATCTGGTTTTGACAGAGGTTGGAGCAGAAATGGGTGAAAGTTGCGACCAATAGCTTTGGCAAGAGACCAGAATTCTTGGCTACCATTAGCGCACGAAGCAAGTTTTCTAATCTTAGCCTGTTCAAAATCTAGTTTGGACTGATTAATGACCGCTTTACAGTTGTTGCGAGCTTTGGTGTAGGCAGAAAATGAAACTGAAGAATTGGAAACAAGGCAATTACGATATGCAACGTTTTCTCTTGAACAGCATTAGCACATTTATTGGAAAACCAAGGTTTAGATAAAGGACTAGGTTTTAAAGTGGAGTTTGGAATAAAGGATTCCATTCCTACAAGAATAATTTCACTGACTTGATCTAAGCAAACGTTGACAGAAGTTTCGAAACAGTAATCCAACCAAGGAAGAGAAGAAAATAAATCTCGCAGGTCATCCCGTTTTGCATTCTTATAATGCCAAACAATACGACGTTGGGAATAGCCATGAGATAAAGGCTCCACTGGAGAAGAGACAATCACCAAGTTGTGATCTGAGGTACCTAAAGGACCGCTCACTTCGACTGTGTACTTAGAAAGGTTGTTTTTGAGAAAAAGATCAAGCATGTTGGCTGTATGGTTAGGATTGTCCGATATTCTTGTAGGTAAATAAACAATCTGTGCAAGGTCGTTAGAAATTGCAAAAGCCTCAGCATCTCGACCAGCTGGGTCGTTGTGACTAGAAAACGGAAGCCAGCTGGAGTTGTGAACATTAAAATCACCACGGAAAATTACCTCACTGTTAGGAAAGTTGGACTGGAGAAAGTCAGGTCGCAAAGAGAGAAAGTCCAAGAGCTCCAAGTAATTAGTGGAATTGGGAGAACAGTAGAGACAACAGATGAATTTGACAGAATGAGGTAGAGAGATTTTAAGTGAGAGAAGATTGAAAAGAGGAGATTCCAAATTACCAAGTCTCTGACAGGGAATATCGGAATGGACATATGCCCAAGTACCACCTTTGAGGTGAAAGGAATCATACAGTGAATAATTTGGGCAACTGAGATGAGCAGTAGTTGAATCAACTATTAACTGAGATTTTTCAGAAAAAGTACATGGGATTTGGCAGACTGCAAGTGGAAATGGACATCATTCATATTAGAATTGAGACCACATATATTTGTGAAATGAACTAGGAAGTGTTTCGGAGGTTTAGATCTTTTCGCAGATAATCTTACTCTATTAGTTTGACAATTCATGGTGTATTCAATAGTAAGGAAAAGGGGGGAAGGGGATATACTGTATGAAGTAATGCAATTTTTGGATATGGTGTACACATGGTAAGAATATACCCAGATCCTTGACATAATGTGGCCTCAACGATGCCTCCCCATCCCTGCATACACACTACTCAGACTCCCTCCAGTCACCATCTGGCAGAGTAGAGGTAGCAAGATTATACACTAGCTGATCCGGAAGCCTTCTAAACAGTTACCAATGGGTTCAGTTCGATGTACTAACTAGCGGTCGGCCTGCAAACACCGTTTTAGAGTTGTACCTTCAAAATGTAAGGAAGATTGGATCTTGCCATGATGTTCATCATAACCTCAAAAGTCATCATTCGTACTGCATGATGGAAGAGATGGGGAAGGGTTGACCGTAACTTAGCTCTGGAGGCTAAACATGGGTTCCACCACTTCAAGCCTGTAATAAGCAAAGTGGTGGTATTTCACCAGTTTTGATCCCCATTTATGAATTTGGGGTACATTTGCACATCTCCAGTCCATAGGGATCTCCTCTGAATTCAAAGGTTGAAAACATATATGTACATACGTACTCTCAGGATCCACATCAAAATGTATGTATATGCACATACTCCAGGGAAGGTTATATAGAAATGTCATTTTCTTTTCAGAAAAATCATTTGTTATATACTAAAATGTGAGACAGGAATGTGTTTCTGTTGAGGCCGAAAGTGTTTATAGTAGTTGTGGCAAATGATTCAAGAAAGCAACCTTATATAGCATTAGAAAAAAACACACACACACACACACACACTGCACGCTTTTTTCCATCCATACCCTCCAAGAATGTCTAGTTCTTCCTTGAATCTATTCAAGCCATCCACTTCCACAACAACAGATAGAAGCTTTGTTCCAACCATCAAACACCAGTTGGCTGAAGGCAAACTTCCACACATCTATCCTATATTTAATGCTCTATTTTTCCCTTCTTTTGAATCGAGCTTTACAGTCCAACTTTGTTTTTAGGGATTAAGGTAAGTCTCGAATAGTTTAGCTACTAAATGTAAGAGGTTGACTTTATATTTATTAGTAGCTTAAATTCAATTTAAAAGGGCAGTTTTACAAAGAGAATTATAGGTTCACAGACGGTAGCTTGAAATGCAGTAGCCAAAGATAATATTGTAGTTGTGACCTTCAAGAGATATCTAACATTCTTTACAGATTTGCTGCATCCCATGCATAGGATAAGGATATACCCACCATATCCCGTGAACTCCGCCCATTATGTCTGCCCAACTGCCCCTGTAGCTCCTGTGTTTATTCCCTCGTCCTCTTCAGATAGTGAAGTCGATGAAGGATGTGCTTCTCCACGCATGCAGCGTCGAAGAAAACATAGGCGATTAACTCACCATAGGGATTCTGAAGGAGGTTGGACCAGAAAGGAGCTACTTTATGTAGATGAATTACCAGAGGTAGGTGGATTTATTCTAAATACAGTAAGTTCCCGAGTGATGTAACTTCGGACTTGCGTAAATTTTTTTTCACTCAAAAATTTTTTTTAAATTGTAAAATTTAAAACAGTAAAAAAAATAAATAAATAAAATAAAAATAAGCAATCAATAATGATGAACAATTTTTTTTTTTTATATGACTGAAGATTTCAGCGAAGGAGACACATTTCACCATAATAATATAAAAACTTACAGAATGGCAGCTATCGATATTATTGCAAGTACAATAAGATCGAGTTTACTACCTTGATAATGATTGAGTTTACTATAATGAATTGCAGAAAAGCCCAATAAACTGAAAATTGCAAATTGTCTTTATTGTTTTATGGTAATGACCTCCAGAAATGTGCTTTAGTAAAATGTGAGTTGCGTGAGGTGATAATAGTGTGTTCCACCTTAACTCTCTGAAGTTCTTTACAGAAAATTTCATTTTGGCCTTATCATGGTGCTGACTAAGACAATAAGTGACAGTGTTACTAGTAAATCTACCAAGAAAAGGAAAGCAATCGATTTGGATCAGAAAATTGAAATAGTAAGGATGTATGAAGATGGTCAAACATTAATAAGTATCACACGGAATTTAGATTAATAATAAAGGAGAAAGACAGAATATGAGAAGCGGTGAAGGGATCGGCACCAATGAAGTCAACTATAATAACCAAGGCTATGAAATAGATATCAGTTTTCACAGTACAATAACATGTCTTTTTTTCTTCCTTTTATGTTTTGTTTTCTTATGTGCCACTCTGGCTACTTTACCGCTGTCCCCAGATAAAGTTTTTAATTGAACTAATTAAAAATATGACTATTTTTCTGTGTATATATATATATATATATATATATATATATATATATATAGGTAATATATAAAAAAATGTATAAATAATTAATTGAAAAATATATAACTATTTTTCTTAATTCTTCTGAGGATATGTGGTTTTTGTAATTTTGGTATATTAGTGATATAGTAGCAATATTTTATTAGTCATTCCCAAGTTACATAAAACTTGACTTACATAAGAAGTCTTGGAATGTATCTCTTACATATGTCGGGGACTTACTGTATTGGTATATAGCCCTGAACAGAAATGAAAAAAATCTTTCATTTTTAATGCTGATTTCAAATGTGCTGAGCATTTTTTCCTAGCACCATGAGTTTGAAAATATTTTATTTTTTTGTTTACATGTACTTAAATTTTAGGCTATCTATTTGTATTGGTTGAGTTTCAATGCTAACTGAAAAATTTTAGTCAGGGATTTTACTAGATCTTGCTGCAGTGGTCAGTTCCCAGCAGTTTCTATATCCCCCCCCCCCCCCCCACACACACTCAAAATCTCCACACACACACACACACACACACACTCAAAAAAGCATGTCAGATAGTTATATGAAAAACACCTCCCAGACAGGTCAGTCAGCTAGAGTTATTAATTCGTGAATTAATAGTTACATATTAGTAAACTTGTCCTCTTTTTATAGTTTTTGGTTCAATTGCACTTTGACTGAAAATAATGGTGATCAGGACAGGAAGTGGGCTCCTCATATGTTCTGCATCAATTGTGCTTTGCATCTCAGAAACTGGTTAAAAAATATGGTACATCATATGGATTTTGATCAGCTGAATCCAAATTTCAAGTCAGATATTGACTAGCACCCTCAAATTTAGAGAGAAATGCAGGTTATGCTTATTGAAATTTAAAAAAAAAAAAAAAATGTTATATTAAATGGAGTAAAAACAAAGTCAATTTTCTTTTCTTTTTCCTTTGTAATTAGGAGCCTATCTAATCAATTGCTAGCAAACGTCTGTCAGCATACTTTGTTTCCACATTTAGTAATGTTTCTCCATGGTAATAATTTGACAAAAATATTTCGAATGTTCATCATTAAGATGGTCAAATGGTCGATAGAATATCTGGATGCTTTTTTTTCCTTTAATTTTTTTTGTCTTTCTGTTTCCTTCCTTCAATTTCAGTTATGCAAAAAAGTAGCAGCTTTAATATGACTGGTTTGCTCCCTCTACACCATTGGAACAGCAAGTGGCAGTGGTACTTATACATATATTTTAATAACGTTTAAAATAGTTGGAAACGGAATCTTTCATGATAAATATTATATTTTATTATAATATATAAATGATGTTCGAATATACATATATTTGAACGTTATTCAAATATATGTATATCACATGACAGTAGTGGGCAAATTGCTAACGCTGCACTTGTGCTGCCATCCATAGTTCATTTTTCATCTATATAAACTGGTTAAGATTAATTTTGTCAGTAGTGTGGCTTTGCGCTGGAGTGCTTGTACCTGTTCTATTTTTAATTTTCGCTGCATCAGGACCACCGCTATTCAAGTCCTCGGCATTGGCGGTTCGATCTGGAAATCGGGTGGCAGACTGATCTTTCGATCGACTCGCCTTTGCGGAAATTTGTCTAGCGATCAAAATGCAGTGATTCCCTGACCATTATTGGCCTTGTGGTCCTCTGTTGAGATATGGTGTAATGGTCAGTCTATTTTTGGTTTATTTTTGTTTTATTTTACTGTAGTGGTCTAGATCTCTGTTGGTGATATTTCACATAAATTTGGACCTGGTGCCCATCAGAGGGGCGCCGTTAAATTTCTATTTTAATTGGCTTTCAAAATTTAATGATTTATTCTTCAAACAGGCTTCTGAGGTTGGCTATATTCATATTGTAGTTTTAAATGTTTTTCACCAACCTTATGTAGAAATAAAACACAATGAAAACAAAAACTGGAATCTTGATAACTATGTATTTATAATAAATTATATTTGCCTGTATTTACAATAAATTATATTTAACTTTACAACTAAAATATATGAAATATACATATAAAATATACGTTAAAATATACTGGGTTAAGAACAATAAAGGCCGACCGGGCTAGCCGAGTGGGTAAAGTACCTGCCCGGCAACCCAAAGGTCGCGGGTTCGATTCCCGCCTCGGGCTTGGATCAAAGTACTGCAAAAAACCTTGGGAGGTGCAATATGGCCACAGAAGCCGATGCGCCAACAACTACCAAATCAAAAAAAAAAAAAAAAAAAAAAAAAAGAACAATAAAATACATTAAAATATACTAAATTAAAAGCGATAAAACCATAGCTTTCGAAGGCTCCTGCCTTCTTCTTCTTCAGCAGTATTTTCTTTGTTCTGCGGTGCGTCTTTAAATACCAGCAGGTTCACGGTACTCATCACGTGTTTCATTCCCACGTGTTCCGTTCTCTTGTGTTTTGGAAGTGGCTTGAGAGTGGGTCATATGGAACCGTTCATCCCTTCTGAGAATAGTAGCCTCAAAGAGGGGATGGATCCGCGTTCCTCTATCTCTATTAATGTTCACTGTGGAACAGATCCGCAAACTCTCGAGCCACTTGCGGTCCCAGAACTTATGCACCCAATCAGTGATGATAGCATCGTCCAGGGAGATCTGGTGCTGCTTCTCCCAAAAATGCTCGGCCACGGCGGACTTAACATACTCCGCATTTCTTATTGCCTTAGTGTGCTCCCCCAGATGATCTTTGAGACGGCGTTTTGTTTCCCCTACATAACACTCCCCACAATCCAGGCATCTAATACTATATACGACCCCACTTGCATTCTCTTTTTGAATGGGGTCCTTTACTTGTGACACGATTGTGTGCAGCCTCCGTCCTGCAAGCTGCACACAACGCATCCGATAATTTCTTAGTATTCTAGTTATATGATCGGTTAGACCCGGATAGTAGGGAATGTATGCAGTGGATACTGGCGTAAAAGATTCACCTCTCCTCTGATTTCCTTTAATATATTTTTCTATAATCCTCTGGGGGTAACTACATTTTGTAAGATCCGTCGTGACGTGTTCATACTCTACTTCCTATCCTCAGAGGTACTACAGTGTGATTTTGCCCTGTCAACTAATGTTCTAACCACACTGTTCCTATGATGGTTGGCCTGAGCTGAATTGTAGTGCGAATATTGACCTTTACACATCGATTTCCTGTAGACCTTAGTCTTTAGTTGTTGGCCTTCCCTACAGACCAACACATCTAGGAACGGCAAAACTCCTCCTTCTTCTGCCTCCGAGGTAAATTGTATGAATGAGGAGAAGCCATTTAAAATATTCAACACCTGATCTTCACTCCCCTTTCGAATAATTGAAAACGTATCATCTACGTATCTTTTTCAGGGGCGCATAGGGAGAACACTAACATTAAATATTCTAGCCTCGAGCTCCTCCATAGCTAAATTAGCTATAATTGCACTAATGGGGGAGCCCATGGCTGTACCGTTAACCTGCTTATACATAGTATTATCAAACACCATAGTGGTGCGTGAGAGGCATAATTCTATACCTTTCTCAATATCCTCTAAATTTAATTGTGTTCTAGTATTTAGAGTGGTATCTCTCCGTAAGGCCATGTGTGCACAACACACTCCATGGTCAACCGGAATACATGTAAATAGAGATTTCACATCGAAAGATATCATAATTTCATTCTCTTCTATGCGTTGGCTTCTAATAAAATGCACAGTCTTTGCTGTCCTTAATACTAAATTCGGAAAGTCCTACTAATGGAGATAATAATTTGGCTAAGAAACCAGATAGTGCATATGTGGGACTGCCTATAAATGAGACTATGGGTCTAAGTGGTACACTCATTTTATGAATTTTGGGCAAGCCATAAAATCTTGGTGTTTGGCTCCCTGTAGCATGCAGTACCCAATATTGTTCTTTGGAAATTTTGCTAGACTTAAGCCAACTCCGTACCATTCTATTTACTTGCTGTTCCAAGCTAAGCAGTGGACTTTTCTGAATAACCTTATAGGTTGTTTGATCATTCAATAAATCCAACGCTTTATTTAGATATGGCTAATGAAATTCGAGTTAAAACAGCAGCCATCCTCAGTCAAGCTAAAAAGCCCCCTCTATTCTCAATGTGAAGCAAAAATTAGCGCTAAAAAGCCTCAAGCAAGATGATAGCATTGTGGTCTTACCCGCGGACAAAGGTAGGGCAACGGTGGTTCTTGATAAGGAAGCATATAGCGTTGGATTTATTGAATGATCAAACAACCTATAAGGTTATTCAGAAAAGTCCACTGCTTAGCTTGGAACGGCAAGTAAATAGAATGGTACAGAGTTGGCTTAAGTCTAGCAAAATTTCAAAAGAACAATATTGGGTACTGTTGTCAGGAAAATGGGAAATATGTTGTGCTAGAAGAATAGATGGACTAGGAATGGAATGTCTGCCAGGGCTGGTTGGTTGTTTTAAGATTTTATGGCGCACTAGCATCTAAGGCTATAATGCACCAAGTCAACTTTTGCCAAGGGCAAAAGTTTGTGTAGCAGAAATCATCTTTTAGGGGCACAAAAGGTGATATTGTGTACTTGTTAAGTAAGTCATAAGGAGACTTCAGGACTTATTTAACAAGTACAGGGCAATGTTGAGAAAAAAGCTAGGGTTAGGATCAAATTTGAATACAATTCTGCCCAGACACAATAGGAAGGAATGCATCATGAGAGCCTAGTCAAGCAGTTTGGCCCTTGAAAGACTGTGCAAGGCTTGTGTGGTAAAATTTTTCTCAGTGTGGTCTATGCTTGTTAACAGGAAAGATTGTTTCTATAAGAATGGGTACACTTAAATGGAAGGTATGCACGAATATTTGCTGACGTTATCGAGGCAGTGTTAGGTAGGTCAAAAACTGTTAACCTGTGGGGATAACAATCTAATAGATTGACAACTGCCACAGACAGAGGTGAAAGTGATTCTTGCATTGTTCCTATTGGAACATGCAGCAGCCTGGAGAGCAAGGTGTAGGGGATTTCAAGGCCTGCTTGGTATCCTTATAGAGCAAGCAAATACATGATATATCTTAGGATAACTAAGAGTGAGAACAGATGTATATATTTGCATGTACACTAATTCTAGGAGCATAGTAAGTAAATGTGATGAAATTGAAGTACTAGTTGCCTCATCAAATGCAGATATTGTAGGGATATCGGAGATGTGTTGTCACTTAGACTTTAACAGATGTAGAATTTGATTATTTGTTTGTTTTGAGAATTTGTTTACAGACAGGACATAGTAAGTATAGTGTTTCCTGTCTAGCGGCACTGGGGGAACTCTATGTCCTAACTTTGTGTTGTAATTCAAACTGGGGAATCAAAGGATGGCATGAGTAATTACAGACCTGCTAACTTAACTTCTATTTCAGGGAAAATAATGGAGTCTCTGATTAAAGAAGTAATGCAGGACCATCTAGACAGGAGTGCAGTTATACTTTGGCCTCATCATGTATTTGTCAAGGAGTGATCTTGTCTGACCATTGATTGGATACTGTGGTGTAGGACAATGGAACTGCATGCAAAAAAAAATAATTTTGATCTCATATACTTGGATTTCAGGAAAGCTTTAGATACTCTTGCACTTAAGACTGCTATACAAGTTGGATCATTAAAGGCAAGTTATTGCAATGGATAAAGGGATGGTTTGGGTGAGAGAATGCACAAAGTGGTTAACAAATGATTCTGCTTTGTATGTAATAATGTTATTAACAGAGTCTGGACCCATTGTTGTTTTCTGTATTTATTAATGATATTGATGAAGGTACAAGGTGTAGCAATAAATTTGTTGGACCAGTGCCATTGCATTAGATTCAATGCAATGGCATCAGTTTGAAAATAAATGAAAGTGGCATGTTGCAGTTCAAACTTCCTCCAACGGATTAGAGCATAGAGATTTTCCTGTAGGCTGACAAGTTTCAAGTGACAACCAATTTTGTTAGTAGCATTAACATTCTGTGTCATGATTTTGTAATGTGAAAATCTGCAACAGAAATGTATGCAAGCTGTTAAAAACTGTTTATGGGGATGAAACGTTAAGTTGAAACAATGTGTTTGAATGGTTTAAGTGGTTCAAAGGTAGGTGTGGTGATGTTCACAGTGACCCAGAAAGTGGTCATTGTGTGAAGACTTCATTGAGACTTGTTGAGACAGTCCTAATTTCTTTGACTGTATTGTCACTGGAGATGAGCATTAGGTATTTCAGTATAACTCAGACATGAAACATAGAACCTGCAGTGGACTTCAAAATCAACACCAAGGTTCAAAACGTTTCATTTACAGAAGCCCAGGATCAAGAATGTGCAGACCATGTTTTTCGAAAAAAAGGATGTGATTCACAAGGAATTTGTACCTAAAAGGGAGAGAGAGTCAATGCTGAATTCTACATTTTTTTTTTTTTATGTGAACCCCAAACACGAGAGGTATTAGAACCTATAGTACTTAGTACCGTGCTTGGGTTGGAGGTTGAGAAGACAAAAGAAGATATTTGTTGACATTAGACTTTGAACTTCTGTAGATTGTAATTTTCAGGAAATACGTGTGAAGGAAGGTTGTTCCAGAAAATGGCAGTTGCATGAATAAATGAGGAACATGAAAAGGTGGTTCTGTGAGTTTGAAGTTGGACAGTAAATGGATGTTGGCTGGTGGCGGCACGTGTTCGGACTGTTTTCAAAGAGAGAGCGGGAATTATAGAAGCCAATTCAGAAGAACAGTGCCCGTGGAAGTATCTGTAGAAGAGGCATGCAGCAGAAACAGTACGTCTATGAGAAAGCGAGGGGAAAGACTCTGTTAGAGATGAATCATTAATTAACCTAACTTCCCTCTTCTGAATGGAATCAAGAAGCCTAAGAGAGGTTTTAGGGGCACCACCCCAGATGTGGGAACAATATTCCATAGTAGGGTGGATTTGCGATTTATACAGAGTGAGCAGCTGTTTGGAAGAAAAGTAACGCCGAGAAAGAGAAAACCAAGTTTTTTAGATGCAGAGGAAGCAATATTTGTAATGTGCTTGTGCCAAGAGAGATTAAAAGTCAGGGTAATCCCCAAAAGAGATATATCATTTTGCCTAGAAATTGGAGTGTCACTAAAGATAAGCATAGGAGCAGAAGAATCCTTTTTGTGAGATATAAGACAAGACTGAGTTTTAGAAGGGTTGAAATCAACTAAGTTGTCTTTGCCCGACTGGAGAATCACCTGAAGATTGGCATTTAAGGAATTGGTAGCAGATTTTCGAGAAGTTGAAGCTGATTGAGTGGGACAAGGTTTCTCAAAATGGAAAGTGGAATGCAATGTGCTGTCATCGGCAAAACTATGGATAGGATTTCCAGTCAATGGAAGAAGGTCATTAATATACAAGAGGAAAAGAGTGGGGGAAAGAACTGAACCTTGGGGGACACCAGCATTAGTGGAGAAGTTAGAAGACAGAGAGCCATCTACCATCACCCTCAGTGAGTGATCAGAGAGAAAACTGGATAACCAATTACTAAAAACAGTTGACAAACCATAAGATGGAAGCTTGTTTAAAAGACCTTTATGCCAAACACGATCAAAAGCCTTTGAGATGTCAAGAGCAATTACATGTGTTTCACCGAACCTTTCCATTGAATTAGTCCATAAATGGGTAACATAAGCCAGAATATCACCATTGGATCGACACTGATGGAATCCATTCTGGCAATCGTTGATCAGATGGAAGTTTCCTGGGTAGCTTAAGAGTTGGCGGTTAATTGATTTCTCCATTACTTTAGAAAGAGTAGAAGTAATTACAATAGGATGATAATTGGATGGGAGGGATTTGTCACCCTTTTTAGGAACTGGCTGGATATGAGCAAATTTCCAAGAAGAAGGAAAAACACCTTTGGAATAAGAAAGTGAAAAAAGGCGGCAAGGAATAGGAGTAAGTTCAGGCGCACAGGTTTTGAGAACAAGTGGAGAAATACCATTGGGACCTGGAGCTTTCTTAGCATCAAGATTCGTCAAAGTCCTTCTGACATCCTTTTGATGGAAGACCACAGGAGGCATTGAATGGAGCATGTTGGGAATGGTGGAAGGTGTTATTAATACATGAGCTGGAAGAAAAATGGGATGCTAGCAGGTCAGCTTTATCCTTGGCTGAAGTGACAGAGGTGGGAGCAGAGATGGGCAAAAGTTGCAGCCAATAGCTTTGGCAAGAGAATGCTCAGCTACCATCAGGGCAAGAAGCAAGTTTTCTACTCTTAGCCTGTTCAAACTCAAGTTTGGACTGATTAATAACTGCTTTACAATTGTTGCGAGCCTTTGTGTAGGCAGAAAATGAAACTGAAGAATTAGAAAGAAGCCAATTACGATATGCAACATTCTTCTCTTGAACAGCCTTAGCACATTTATTGGAAAACCAAGGTTTAGATAAAGGACGAGATTTTAAAGTGGAGTGTGGGATAAAGGATTCCATTCCTGCAAGAATAATTTCACTGACACGATTTGAGCAAACGTTGACATCAGAAGTTTTGAAACAGTAATCCGACCATGGAAAAGAAGAAAAGAAGTCTCGCAGGTCATCCCATTTAGAATTCTTGTAATGCCAAACAACACTAGGTTGGGAATAGCCATGAGATAAAGGTTCCATTAGAGAAGAGGCAATCACCAAGTTGTGATCTGAAGTGCCTAAAGGAGCTCTCACTTCGACCGTGTACTTAGAAGGGTATTTGTGAGAAAAACATCAAGTGTATTGGCTATATGATTAGGATTGTCCGGTATTCTTGTAGATAAATGAACAATCTGTGGTGGTAATTGCAAAAGCCTCAGCATCTCGACCTGCTGGGTCAGTGTGACTAGCAAACAGAAGCCAGCTGGAGTTGTGAACATTAAAATCACCAAGGAAAATGACCTCACTGTTAGGAAAGTTGGACTGGAGAAAGTCAAGTTGCAAAGAGAGGAAGTCAAAGAGCTCCAAGTGATTAGTTTAGTTGGGAGAGCGGTAGAGACAACAGATGAATTTGACACAATGAGGTAGAGATTTTAAGCCAGAGAAGATCAAAGAGAGGAGATTCCAAATTGCCAAGTCTCTGACAGGGAATAGCAGAATGGACATATGCACAAGTATCACCTTTGAGGCGAAAGGAATCATACAGCGAATAATTTGGGCATCTGAGATGAGCAGTAGTTGAATCAACCGATAACTGAGATTCTGTCAGAAAAAGTACGTGGGGTTTGGCAGACTGCAAGTGGAAATGGACATTGTTGAGATTAGAATTGAGACCACGTATATTTGTGAAATGAATTAATAAGTGCTTGGGAGGTTTAGATCTTTTTGCAGATAAGCTTGCTCTATTAGTTTGACAATTCATGGGGTATTCAATAGTAAGAAAAAGTGGGTGGGACATGCTGTATGAAGTAATGAAATTTTTGGATATGGCGTACACGTGGTAAGAATGTACCCAGATCCTTGACATAACGTGGACTCGACAATGCTCCCCGCATACACACTACTCGGACTCCCTCCAGTCACTATCTGGCAGAGTAGAGGTAGCAAGATTATACACTAGCTGATCCGGAAGACTCCTAGAGAGTTACCAATAGGTTCAGTCCAGTGTACTAACTAGTGGCCGGCCTGCGAACACCGTTTTAGAGCTGTACCCTCGAAATGTAAGGAATATTGGATCTCGCCACGACGTTCATCATAACCTCAAAAGTCATCAATCATACTGTATAATGGAAGAGATTGGGAAGGGTTGACGGGAACTTAGCTCTAGATATTAAACATGGGTTCCACCACTTCAAGCCTCCAATAAGCAAAGTGGTGGTATTTCACCGGTAGATGAGTCATCTACCACCTAGTACTGCCTGGTAACATAGAGGGGCAGCGTTCCTCTATGTGGTGTGGGCGCCACACCTCGACCCTGCTTACGTTGGTTCACACCTGGGTGGTCACCCACTATGTACTTGTGCATGGAGGTTATACCCAGGATTACTAACAGTCCCACCATCGTGAAGGTGCAAGCAGAGAATTTGGCTGTCACAGACCGTCCGGACTTCGCCGAAATTGGGTGCACTTGACTTGAGTGTCACCCGAATATCAGTTCCATCAGTGTTTTAAACTCCGAGGTAGCAAGTATAGCTTGTCTGGCATATCTGAGAGAGTGTCTGTTTTAAAATCCTTGGTAGTATGACTCATTAACAGTTAACACCTTACTGAACTAATTCTGATAGCGCTTATCTCCTCTTCAAAAATTACAATTATCACCTGTGATTTTGACTGCTGCTCCTTTTTTTTTTTGGGTGTTTATCATTTAGGAGCTTTAAACCTTGATTTCTGAGTCATATTGATACACCCACAGCCCATCCTGTTATTTTTGTTAAAAATGCTGGATCGCAACTCAGAAGAAATGAGATTGATGCTGTCTTTGACATCAAGTGAGAATGTTTGAGATAAACTTGGTGCTCATTCAACTTATACCCAGATATTCAGTCAAAATATCCTGAACCAAACCAAAATGAAAGTGATGTCTCCTTAGCAATTTCTTGAATGGTCAGTCATCGATATAATGAAGTGGTGGTGCAGACTTCATCGAAGCTCGGATCACTTCTGGATGTTAATGAGCAACTGCTTTTTTTCAAACGATTCTTCATTTTCTTCATTTTCAAATGAAAATTCTCTCACAAAACCTTTTAAAGTACGTGAAATGTTTTTTCCTTCCCTTCTAGCATAATCTTCATAAACTGTAACAAGCATTTCATGCATTATAGCTGTTGCTGTATAGTTTACAAAAAAAAATAAAATAAATAAAATGTTGTTTGCACGTTCAAATTTCATAATTTTCAGTATGCGACAAATGAGAAAAACAAGTTTTCACTTAAATCCGCCCTCTGCATGATTCACTCATAAGACTCACTCATACAATTTTTTAGCTACTGTTATGTATTCAAGAATTATAAAATCATTCACTGAACGTATTGATTAAACTTTGTATAAATGCTAATTGTTATATTCATTCATTGATGCATAATGATTACACTTTAATAATTCTTTAATAAATGCTTTTAAGTTAAGATTCATTATAATTTAAGAGTTTTTATATTTATTTGTTGTATTTATTACATTGATTATAGAATGAAAAGGTTATAGCTGTTACATCCAACATTTGGGGCACCAAATTTAAAATCCTTGGCCTTGTTCCTTGGTTACCTGCTATTCTTGGAACAGTTACATATCGAACAAGCCTTCTTCATTTGCAGCCAAGGCAGATGACTCTGGTCATTAAAGAGTTACGTGGTCCTCAACCAGCAGAAATATCTTCTACAAATAATCAAGATGCAGCCAGGGGTGGAAGTTCAGGGTCTTTATTTTTTTCGGAGGATGAAGATGAACCTACAGGTTAGATCTATATCATGTATCTTTCATGGATAACATTAAAAAATTGAAAATTAACATTAGTTAATAACAAAATAACATTTGCAATTATATTAGAATTTTTTTAAATGGTTTTTGTATATGACTTAATCATCTTAATTTTCTAAGATAGCAGAATTATTTATTATATCTTTCATCTTTTATTTAATACTTTTGATTAATATTTAAGTATTTCAACACTTTTCAAAGCTTTAAGTTTCAAGTGTCTTAAAATACAGGATAACAGGAATTACAATTAATTTATTTTAAATGGTATACAAAATAAACATTTGATATTCAGAATGTGGATATTGCATCTAACTGTGAGAATGTTATCCCTACCAGGAAAGCTTGTAGGGATGGCAGCATTATGAGTAATGAATGTTTTAACTACATTAGCAAGCTAAAATTGTAGCAGTGGGATGTCCATTACTAGTTAAAATACTGTGCTTAGCACTGTAGCATGATAAAAAAAAAAAAGAAAGATTGTACAAACCTTTAATAAGCATGTGTCTAAGGACTTCCCTAACAGATATAAGCATTAATGATGAAAAGTAGAGCATTTTTTCATCATGTATAAACAATGTTTACAATTGCCCCTTTCCTGCTGACATTGAATAGTGTGCTTGGCACACTGTTCTTTGTCAGCAGCATGAATGGTGTTCTCAACAAGCTCCTTATGTCATTCAGCAGCTACAGATAATGTTTTAAATCAATTTTCACCATATTCTTAATAGAAAAATTGGCCTAGAATGAAGTTGGCAGTAAAACCACACCAAAAAGCAGGAAAATTTCTGATATGTAAATGAAGTGCATGTGCTTATATAGATAATTCTTAAATAGCAACCATTTCCCTGTGTAATGTGAAGAATGCATTTAATGACCAGGAAAATTAAAATTCAATTAGTATTTTTCAATGTATATGTAATTTTTTTTATTATCATAATAATAAAAAAAATTACATATACATTGAAAAATACTAATTGAATTTTAACTTAAATCTAATGTTAAAACTTGCTCTGAGTACCTTCCTCAAAAGATAAATCATAAAATACAAGAATTAATTTAAATTTCACTTATAGCTTCCCAAGGATCTCAATATCTTTGGGAAGCTGTAAGTTTTGGAGTTCTGTTCCCATTGGAGATTCAAGGAATTCTTACAGGCTTCTTCAATCTGGCTGTAGTTAGCTGATCTCAGGTGGAGGGAGTAAGTTCTTTTGAGCTCTGTTCCCATTTGAGATTCAAGCATTTCTTACAGCTTCTTCAATCTGTAGTTAGCCGATCTCAGATGGAGGAAGTAGGATTTTTGTCCATGAGTTATTCTAAATTTTTCAACTCGCACCACATGCAGGTTATGATAAGCTCTCGCTTTTTACAGGGTTAATGTACAGTAAACTACATTAGCCATTGTACCATGAGGGTTCCTTAGAATTTTATTTTTATACTTAGGAATGGATGGAGTTCAAAAGTTGCTTTTGAACTCCATTCAAAAGCAACTTTTGAATGGAGTCAGAAGCTTGAGAGAGGTTTTGGGAGCGCCACCCCAAATGTGGGAGGATTGTATTCCATAGTGGTGTGAATGAGATTTGTACAGAGTTAGTAGTTGTTTTGAAGAAGAATAGTTGTGCTGAGGGAAAAAAAAAAAAAAAAAAAAATAGTTTTTTTTTTTATATATATATATATGTGGAGGAAGCAGTATTTGTGATATACTTTTGCCAAGGAAGATTAGTAGTCAAGGTAATCCCTAATAAAAATGTGCAATCTTGTCTAGAAATCTGAGTGCACATCAAAGATGTGCATAGCAGTGGTAGGCCTTTTTTGTAAGAAATAAGACAGGACTGAGTTTTCGAAGGATTGAAGTTATCCAAGGTTTCTTTTCCATTAGAAAATTATGTGAATTAAGGAATTGGTGTAGGCTATTTCAGAAGTTGAGGTTGTACAATGCAGCAGTTGAGGATCACCACCGCAGCCATTGAGTGGAGTGTATTAGGTGTGTGACAGGTTGTGGTTGTGGTTTACCAAGATTATCAATACAAGAGTTAAAAGAAAAATAAGATGCTAGTAAGTAGGCTTTGGTCTCTTACCTTTGGCAAGGAACCAGAATGCCGACTGCCATTTTGATGAGAAGCAAGTTTTCTACTCCTAGCCTGTTCAAATTTAAGTTTGAATTGATTACTAACTGTTTTGCAGTTGTTGTGGGCTTTGTAGGCAGGTGGAGGATACAAGCCAATGCAATATGCTATGTTGTTATCTTGAATGCCTTTAGCACATTTATTGGAAAACTGAGGTTTATACAAGTTATGAGAGTTTCATTAAAACAGCAATCTGGCAAAGGAATAAAAATAATGCGGATTATCACATTTTGCATTCCTTTAATGCCGAAAAACACAAGGCCAAGAAATGGCTATGAGAGAGAGAGAGAGAGAGAGAGAGAGAGAGAGAGAGAGAGAGAGAGAGAGACATCATTGGAGAAGTGATTATCACCAAGTTGTGATCAGAAGTGCCCAGAGGACCACTAACACTGATTGTATACTTGGAAAATGATCATGGGTGTTGTGTGTATGTGATTAGGATTTTTGGTGTTCTGATAGGTAAACAAATAAGCTGCATGAGGTCTTTAGTAATTGCAGGTGCCTTGGCATCTTGACTGGCTGGGTCCATATGGCTTTAGAACTAAAGCCAGCTGCGGAATTAGAACTTTAAAATTATCGATGAAAATTACCTCACTGTTAGTAAAGTTAGATTGAAGAAAGATTAATTTCAAAGAAAGAAAGTCAGATCCAAGTGATTGTGGAGTTTGAAGAACAAATGAGGCAACAGATGAATTTGAGAGTTGGACGTAGAGATTTTAAGCCAGTAGATCAAAAAGAGGAGATTCCAAATTATAAAGTTTCTGACAAGGCATATTGAAGCAGGCATATGCACAAGTACCACCTTTCAATCATAAGGAATCGTAGAACAAATAGTGCAACTGAGATGAGTAGTGATTTAAGCAATGCTAATAATTGAGACTGACTGAAAAAGTAAGTGAGGCGTGGCAGATTGTAGGTGCAAGTAGATATTATCGAGATTGGAATTGATACTATGTGTATTTGTGAAATGAGGACTGTAAATTAGAAACTTTAGCTATGATAGAAACGATAATTCTGTTTTTGGGATGAAATCAAGGAGTACTGTATATCTGCACCCAAAACTGGTTAACTTAATACATACTGTGATTAGAGTTAGCAAAAGCTTAGAATGCCGAAGTTCGTGACAAGGAATATGTACTTAGTCAAATCTTAATAAAAAGACAGTACTCACCTCAATAATCCGTTATGGTTATATAAATTATGAAACATGGTGTGGGAAATTTTTGATTGAAACTAAAATCGAAAGTTAAGAATCGTGATTAAGAAAGCATAATTTAAAAAACTTTGCCCAGAGGAGGGGGAGGTGCACCACATCATCCTCTAATTGTCAATTACAATACTGTATAAATAAAATATCTTAAAATTGAAAAAGGAATAAGGCCAATAGTTGTGAACGACTTTAACGTTGGCATCAAAATGAAGAGCAGAAGGTTGCTGTAGATCTTAAGTACCCGAAATGTTTTGCTGGATACGTGGTAATTTAATTTGCGTGAGATTCCAAATGGAAAACAAGGAAACCGGAAGTTTTGTGTTTGACGTCACGATCGAGTGTTTAGACTGTACCATTCTGTTATGAGGGTTTCGTATAGAAGGAGTTTATAGTTTGAATTTAATTTGATAATGGTTACTGCGGCATCAACTGAGGGGTTGTGGTTATGAGTGTGTATGTGCTGAGATAGTTCAGTATTTCCTTGTTGTGTCCGGAAACTGTTGATGTGGTAGTAGGCACATGTGTTTGCGATGGTGGATGATCCAAATTTATTAGTAGTGCTCCCGCTGTAACATGTATTGCAATCAGGTTGACATTTGATTAAATAAACTGTTATTGATCCTTAGTGTATCAATGGTAAGGAAGTACAAGGCGAATGTTGAACAAATTGGATTTTTTATAACTGAGTTATTAGAAACCTTTAAATTACTAATCTTACCTTTAACAGTTGAAATAATTTGTTGGATTAGTTTGATAGGATATTTTCTAGCTGTGAATTTTTCAGTAAGATATTTTAGCTCAAAAACTAAATAAACCTGTGATTGGCAGTATTTAAAAGCATTAAAACTTGGTTGTAGTGAACCAATAGAGTTGTAGACAATCGGTTCTCTACAACCAAGTTTTTAATGCCATTATCAAATTAAATTCAAACTACAAACACCTTCTATACGAAATCCTCATAATAGAATGATACCATCTCAACATCGATCTTGACGTCTTAAACACAAAACTTCCGGTTTCCTTGTCTTCCATTTGGAATTTCACGCAAATTAAATTACCACGCGACCAGCAAAAAATTTCGGGTTCATGACTATTGGACTTATTCCTTTTTTAATTTTAAGATATTTTATTTAAACAGTATTGTAATTTACAACTAGAGGACAATGTGGTGCACCTCCCCCTCCTCTGGGCTGAATTTCTTAATTTATGCTTTCTTAATCACGATTCTTAACTTCCGATTTTAGTTTCAATCAAAAATTTCCCACACCACTGTTTCATAATTCATAGAACCATAACGGATTATTGAGGTGAGTGCCATATTTTTATTAAGCTTTGACTAAGTACATATTTCTTAATACATACTTTAAAATATCTTGCTAAGTTATTAATGTCATCTAAAGAATTTTAATTTGGACAATTTCAGTTTAATTAAATAGTTTTTTTTTTTAGTTTGTATGTAACTTTCCTAGTTAGATTAAATGCATTCCTAAAATTATTCAATGAAGTGTACTTGTCATATCACAAAAGGACGTTCCTCTACAGCAGCGGTTCCCAACCTTTTTTGACTTGCGAACCCCTTTCAACGTAATATTTTTTATCGCGAACCACTAAGTCTCTAATCTCTGAAATTGTATAATATTTCCGAATTTTTATTATAAAATATTTCCAGTACTATGTTTTTATAAGTGACATTGCATAATAATAAAAATTATTATTAAGTATTATTTATACTTTTTAAAGCAGTTATTAATAAATCCAAACTAGATTTCGAACAGAATAAGAGTAGAAAACTTGATTTTAGTCCAAATGGTATCTGAGCATTCTGGTCTCTTGCCAAAGCTATTGGCTGCAATTTTTGCCTATCTCTGTTCCCACCTCTGACAAAACCAGATGGTTCTGTTGCCACATCAGCAAAAGATAAAGCTGACCTGCTAGCATACTATTTTTCTTCCAACTCATATATTGATGATCTTGGTAAATCATTCCAAACCATTCCCAATACACTCCATTCAATGCCTCCTGTGGGCTTCTGTCAAAAGGATGTCAGAAGGATTTTGATTAATCTGATGCTAAGAAAACTCCAGGTCCTGATGGTATTTCTCAACTTGTTCTCTAAACCTGCTTACTCCTGTTTTGTGTTGTCTTTTTTCACTTTCTTATTCCAAAGGTGTTTTTTCCTAAAAAGGGTGACAAATGCCTTCCATCCAATTATCGTCCCATTGCGATTATTTCTGATCTTTCCAAAGTAATTGAGAAATCAATTAATCGGAAACTCTTAAAACTATCTGGAAATCTTTCATCTGATGAATGATCACTAGTATGGATTCCGTCAGTGTCATTCCTCTGGTGATATTCTGGCTTATGTTAACCCTTCTATAGACAAATTCAATGGAAAAGTTTGGTGAAATTCAAGCCATTTCTCTTGACATTTCAAAGGCTTTTGGTCATGTTTGGCATAAACGTTTTCTAAATAAGCTTCCATCCTATGATTTTCCAGCTGTCCTTTGTAACGGGGTATCCACTTTTCTCTCTCTAACTGCTCACTGCAGGTGATGGTAGACTGCTCTCTGTCTTCTAACCTGTCCACTAATGCTGGTGTTCCCCAAGGTTCAGTTATTTCTCCCACTCTTTTCCTCTTGTATGTTAATGACCTTCTTCCATTGACCGGAAATCCTATCCATAGATTTGCTGATGATAGCACATTGCATTCTACCTTCTAGTTTGAGAAACCTTGCTCTGCTCAAAGAGCTTCAAATTCTTGAGTATCCACTGCCAAATCCTTAAATGCTGATCTCCAGATAATTCTCCAGTGTGGCAAAGATAACTTAATTTCAGTCCTTCTAAAACTCAGTCCTGTCTTATATCTCGCAAAAAGGATTCTTCTGCTCCTATGCTCTCCTATGCTTATCTTCGATGATGCTCTGATTTCTAGACAAGATCTTGAGGATTACCCTGACTTCTAATCTCTCTTGGCATAAAGCACATTATAAATATTGCCTCCTCTGCATCTAATAAACTGGGTTTTCTCTTTCACTCTTGGCATTATCTTTCTTCCAAATAGTTGTTGACTCTGTAGAAATCACAAATCCACCCTACCATGGAATATTGTTCCCACATCTGGGGTGGTGCTCACAAAACCTCAGGCTTCTTGATTCCGTTCAGAAGAGGGCATTTAGGTTATTAATGGTTCATCTCTAACAGAGTCTCTCTCTACTCGCCGTCTCATAGATGCACTGTTTCTGCTGCATGCCTCTTCTACAGATATTTCAATGGGCACTGTACTTCTGAATTAGCTTCCATGATTCCTGCTCTCTCTTTCAATACAATCCGAACCCGTGCTGCCACCAGCCAACATCCATTTACTGTCCAACTTCAAACTCACAGAACCAACTTTTCATCTTCCTCGTTTATTCATTCAACTGCCGTTTTTCTGGAACAACCTTCCTTCATACGTATTTCCTGAAAATTACAGTCTACAGAAGAATGTCAAGAAATATCTTCTTTCGTCTTCTCATCCTCCAACCTAAGCACGGTACTAAGTACTGTAGGTTCTAATACCTCATGTTTGGGGTTTACATTAAAAAAAAAAAAAAAATGCATGCAGCAGTGTCAATTATTCTGTGAGTAATAGAACAAGACAGAGTTTTAGAAGGATTGAAATTAATGAAGTTTTCTTTATCCCATTGGATAATTACCCAAAGATCAACATTTAAGGAATTGGTGATGGATACTTGGTGTTGAAGCTATTTATGTAGGGCAAGGGTTCTCTAACTGGAATGTGGTGTGCTATCATCAACAAAACTATGGATGGGATTTCTAGTCAGTGAAAAAGGTCAATAATATACAAGAGAAAAGGAATGGGAGAAAGAACTAAACCTTGAGGAACACCAGCAGTAGTGGAGAACTTAGGAAACAGATCCATTTAACATCACCTTCAGTGAGTGATCAGAAATAAAACTGGATACCCATTTGCAAAAAACAGTCATCAGTCTGTAAGATGGGAATTTTAGAAAACCTTTATGCCAAATGCAATTAAAAGCCTTAGAAATGTCAAAAGCAAGTGCTAGAGTCTCACCAAATTTTTTCACTGAATTGAGTAACCCATGCAAAATATCACCAGCAGATCGACAGTGATGGATTCCATATTGCTGATGATTGATCACATGGATAGTTTCAAGATAGTTTATGAGCTGCAGTTCATGGATTTCTCCATTACCTTGGAAAGAGTAGAAATCATCACAATGCACTTACTTGCTTGAAAAGTAAGTGCAGTGCAATCATAATTGGAAGGGGGGGATTTGTTACCCTTTTTAGGAACTGGCTGGATATGAGCAAATTTCCAGCAGAAATAAAAACAACAGTGGAATAAGAAAGTGTAAAAATATGACACAGAACAGGAGCGGTCTCCTAGGTTTTGAGAAAAAATGGAGAAGTGCCATCGGGTTCTTGAACTTCCTTGGCATCAAGATTATTCAAAATTCTTCTGACATCCTTCTGTAGAAGAGCCACTGGAGGCATTGAATGAAGGGCTTTGGTTATATTAGATTTTCTAAGATTGTTGGTACATGAGATAGTGGATTCCGGTTATTTGGGCAGGCATTTATTTGGGACAAATCTTACAATCTCAAGAACAAAACCCAACTGAGAAAATAGCCAGGGTTTATTTTGCTTAATTGGGACAACATGCCGTTTAATTGGGCCAGGTAACCACAGCACTCGAGATTACCTTAAGATTGTCTTAGACCATACCACATTATTCGTCCATATTTCTGGAGGTCACAATCGTAAAACAGTTAGCAGTTTCCGGTTTATTGAGCTTTTCTTTTAGTGCAATCTATTATAAATGGATAGTAAACTCAATCTTATTGAATTTGTGATAATACTGATACCTGGAATTCTGTGGTTTTCTACGTTATTACGATGAAATGTGTTTACACTTCCATGAAATCTTCAATCATATAAAAAAATAAATTTTCAGAATCTTCTCTTCATTCCTGTTTTTTAAGTTTCGTAACTTGTAACTCCGTTCTCACTTGTGCATATTGTGTTACTTGCGATTTGTGTGTGTGTGCCGTGTTCTTTGTTATTGACTGCTTATCTTTTTTACGGTTTTAAATTTTAACCCCCACCCACAAATGTTAGTGACTAGAAATATCAACTAGTTACTATGTACATAATACAGTACGTATTAATTAAGCTATGCATGTAAGCATAAATTTATTTTTATTTTGCTAACCTGTGGAAAATATTCTTCCAATTTTCACTTATCATTTAATTTTTTAATTGGTAAGGGAATAAAGTGTAAATTTATACTTAATATTAGCATTAGTAGAGGCATTTGATGCAAGAAAGCAAGTTTATGCAGAATCAGCCAAAAAAATAAATAAATGAATAAAGTAAAATAAATAAATAAAAAATAACCACTTCCACTTCACCCCTCTGTTCGTTCGAAATACCTGTCCAGCTGAGCCTTAAACTTATTTAGGCTATCAACTTCCACGACAAGGGATGGAAGTCTGTTCCACCAACCAACCAACCACCCACTGGCTAAAGGCAAATTTCCTCACGTCTGTCCTACACCCGTCTTTCCTCAATTTGAATTTATGCCCTCTCAGGTGATTATTCTGAGCAAGAGGAAGAATCCCATCAGCATTTAGCATGCTCAAACCATTCAAGGCTTTATACACCTCTATCAGATCACCTCGTTGGTGCCTAGTCTCCAGACACTGTAATTTGCAAAACTTAAGCCTTTCTTCGTAAGAGCACCCCTTGGTTCCATTCACTAATCTTGTTGCCCTTCTCTGTACTCGTTCCAGCATCTCTACATCCTTCTTGAAATGAGGCCTCCAGACCTGTATACAGTACTCTAGGTGTGACCTGACCATTGCTTATACAAGGGAATAATCACCTCCTTATCCCTGCCAGAAAAATTCCTATATATCATCGACAATACACCATGAGCTACTCTTGCAACCCGTCTGCACTGCTCAGAAAACTTCATATCTGCCTGCACAACAACCCCCAAGTCCCTTTCATTCTCTACCACTGTCAGTTTAGTACCACAGAGTTGATACGTTGCTCTGGGGTTGCTGTTTCCCATATGTAGTACTTTACATTTGTCAATGTTAAACTTCATTTGCCACCTCTCAGCCCATCTGCTCAACCTTTCCAGATCCTGTTGCAGTAGCATAGTGTCAGTAGTGTTCTTGACAACCCTGCCAACCTTCGTATTGTCTGCAAACGTGGACATTAAGCTTGATATACCATCATCAATATCATTTATAAATACAGAAAACAATAATGGACCCAATACTGAACCCTGAGGGACTCCACTAATAACATTAGTCCACGATGAGCAGTGTCCATTGATTACCACTCTCTGTCTTCTCCCCCTCAACCACCCCTTTATCCATAGCAGCAATTTGCCTCCAATGCCACACTGCTCCAATTTGTGCAGCAGTCTTCCATGTGCAACAGTATCAAAAGCCTTTCCAAGATCCAAGTAATATCAAAGTTATTCCCTGCATCCAGTTCTTTTGTGACTGCATCATAGCATCCAATCAAATTGGTCAGGTAAGACTTCCCCTTAACAAAACCATGTTGTGTCCGAGCTATAACTGAAGTCTTGTCTAGATGATCCTGCAGTGCCTCCATTAATTTTCCGGGAACAGAAGTTAAACTAACAGGTCTATAATTACTTGTGTCGCCCTTTGATCCTCCTTTGTGAATTGGGGTCACATTTGCACATCTCCAGTCCATGGGTACTTCCCCTAGTCCAAGGAAGCTCTCATAATTATGGCTAAGGGGTTGCTTACTTCCTTTGCTGCCTCCTTTAATATAACTGGATAGATCCCATCCACCCCAGGTGCCTTTCTTGTATTTATCTTCAACAATTTCTCCTCCACTTTACTCTCAGTTATTACAAGATTCTCTAGCTTACTGCCAGAGTTGAATATATCTTTACTTTTATAGCCTGTGGATAATAGTCCACCTATTTTTTCTAATTAGAATCTCTGTTTAATAGAATTAAAATTCAATTCACAAACTTGATCACAATGACCATCATAATGTGATTTGATCATACAGAGAATCAGTTGTAAAGCAAGTGTCCACTGTATTTTTAACTATTTATGTGAAGTTTCGCATAATTTGGGCAGCTGCTTAATCAGGCCAAAATGCACTAGTCGCGATATTTCCCAAATAACCGGAATCGACCGTAGAAGAAAAGCAAAATGCTAGTAAGTAAAGATTTACAAAAATTAACCATTGAATGATATATAGGATTTTTCAATTGAATATTTTTCATCATTGATAAAATCATATAATGATTTTGATTCAGTTGTCATTGTTCAAAAACAGTGCATATAGGTATTACATCATTAGCATGATTGGGTAACATTCACTAAACATACTTTTTCCAGTTTCATTTAGTTGTAGCAGAATCATGGTCGATACATCCATTATGCTCTGCTTCTACAGCATTGTCTCCAGTTTACCTTCAAAATGTTGTGATGAAGTTCACAATGGAACTTGGACTTGGGTCTATGGAACAATGCAAATTTGTAATGTCATTGTTATTCTTCTTTCTAAGAAGATCTAAGGTCTTCTTTCCATAGTGTTATCTGTAAATATAACTTTTTGGAAATCTTTGGCACATGATTCACCAAACCTTATTTCAGTAATATCAGTAGCAGCAAGTCACACTAAACTTTCTCGAATTGAAAAAATTTCTTGTTTTTTCAACACGTTAAGCAGTCACTGTTTTAAAATGAACCTTTCATTTATTAAGCTTCATGCTGTATTAGTGTTAACTAACAACTAACTACAATGTTAACACACAAAGTTTGTGTTAACATTGCAGCTTCTCTCCTTTTTCAATATTTGTGAATATAAAAAATAAATATTTTGTATTATATTTTCTATATTTATGTGGTAGTAATTGAGGCATGTGATGCAAGAAAGGCAAGCATATGAGCTTATGTAGCATCAGCCAAAAAAAAAAAAAAAAAAAACAATTTCACACATCCATTCCCTCTAAAAGTTTGTCCAGTTCCTCCTTGAATTTTATTTAAGCTATCAACTTCCACAACTACAGGTGGAGGTGGAAGTTTGTTCCAGCAATTAACCACCCACTGGCTAAAGACAAATTTCTGCACATCAATTCTGTAAATCTTTCTTTCCTCAGTTTGATTTTATGCCCCCTCAAGTGCATAATCTGAGCAAGAAGAAGAATCCCATCAGCATTGAGCTTGCTCAACCCATTCAAAGCCTTATACACCTCAATCAGATCACCTTGCAGGTGGGGCTCCTCCATAGCCAGGTAGGAAGGAGCAGCAGTCCGTAGCACACACTTCTTGATTAGACCGGGGTTTGAGCCCGTCACCACCGAATATGGAGGATGCGGAAAGATCAGAGAATGACCACCGCATATTCCCGGAGCAATATGGCCCTAGTTGCTAATGCTCCTAAAAAAAAAAAAAAAACCAAACCAACATTGCAGGTGCTTAGTCTCCAGCCTTTCTTGGTAAGAAGACCCCTTCATTCCCCCTCGCCAATCTTGTTGCCTTTTTCTGTACATGCTCAAGGAATGATCACCTCCATTTCCCTACTAGAAATATTCTTGTATATCTTTGACAATACCCCATGACCTGCTCTGGCAGCCTGTCTGCATTGCTTAGAAAGCTTCTTATGTGACTGCACAATTATTCCCAGATGGTTTTTTTTTTTTTTTTTTTTCAGGATTTTTAACAAAATCCTGAAAAAATTCACGATTTTTCGATCATCAAGACTTTTGTTAAAATATCCTTTCAGGATTTTTTAACCAAATCCTGAAACACAAATCATCAAGACTTTTGTTAAAAAATCCTGAAAGGATTTTTTAACAAAAGTCTTGATGATTTATTGAACAATTAAAAATTCCACCACTGTGAGAGCATTATCAAATGGCAAGTGACAAAAGTGCTTTGGGCATTACAGTATCTTGTAATAAGTCACACACAACAACGGAATGTATCTTTGGTATACCTTCTCTATTGACTCATTTAATTTCCTGATAACAAATGGTGGGACTATCCTTCAGAAATGTTTCTCATTTTATAATTTAATATATTAGTTGGTTTCAGCTGATTTTAGCTCTGTAAGAAGAGCACTTATTTTGTGTTACAGCAGTTTTGCCCCTTGATGACTGTTACAAAATCTTCCAAATTTATGTTAACCCTAACTAAACATCTTTGTCTTGTTTCTTTCAGAAGCTAATGCATATGATGACAGCGTTCCAATTGCCCCAATGACTCCGAAAAAGCAGCAAAGGAGTGCTACTTATCATTATCACTTGGGTGATTCTAATGAACATGATGGAGCTCATTTAGACTGTGATGTTGGTGAATATGTAAATTTCATCCCTACAGAAGAATTCCTAACATTTGAAATCTCTGGTGAGAAAGGAGTTCATGTAATCAGCCTTCAGCGTGCTAATGAGAGAGGATCTGGAGGAAATAGTGTGGTGTCAGTGGCTACGCAGACCAGCCTTACTTGCATTTCTGACTCATCTGAAACAAAAAGCATTCCATCCAAGTCTAAACTAATTCACACATCATATTCAGAAAAAGCTGTTAGTAAAGTTCAGATTAGTGAAACCTGCCAAACTATTATTCATGATGTGGATGTGGTAGGAAAGCATACTTCTGGAAAAGACTCTGTAATTGTAAATAGTAATTTGCATTGTGATTCAGTTTGTGCCGATAGTGTGATATCTAAGAAAGAAGGCTCATCTTCTGCATTAATATCATCTCAGAGTACTAGCTTGGTTTTTCATCCCATTCCTGTAGATAGCACTATTCTTGAAGATAAAATTTCGTTACAAAAGTCTGTGTCACCAGTCAGTGCAGATTTTAGAAATCGAACTTTGAATGATATGAAACCAATAAACAGGGCAGCTGTTCAAAGTCCTCTTGTCAGTACAGCAGGTGTAAATACCATGTCTCCAAAAAATTCAACATATAGGAGTAGTGTTCAGTCTCCTTTGGCTGGTCGCAGAGTCCTTGAGGTTGAGGGTCTTCCTTCATGTAGTTCCATTTCTCGTACATTGCCAAGATGGGGATCAATATCTGTAGTCAGTCGACAGGGAGAACCAATTGTTGTATCATCCCTACGTGCAGCAGCTCCTGCACTTTCAGCCAGTCATAATCATTTGGATAATTTACCCAGATGGGCAGAAAAAGCTGGTGAGATGAGGTTTATTGATGATGAATGTGAAGATAATGCTGAAAGACATAATGCTGGGAATACCCAGAATGCTACAGCATCTCCAGTATTCCTGCTCAGTCATCGAAGTCACAGTGTAGGTCATCTTCTTACATCAGAATTCACAAATGTACGAGAAAGAAGAAATGGTTCATCTTCTTTTAAAGAAACCCGAAAACGTTTGACATTGAAATCAAGACCTCATTGTGAAGGACACAAGAATGGATGTACTTTATGTGAAAAGCCTGGCTCTGATAAAAAATGCCCCTCTGGTCGCATTCCCACTTGTTGTCCAACTACCGATGAACTAGCCTGTTCCTGTGATGTTGATACTATTGAAAATTATCAGAAACCTGCTCATATATCTTCAGATGAATTGAGTGTCTCATTTTCTGAGAAAAATAAAATACTTGGAAAATGTTTCTCAAGTTGTGAGGAATTGGATAAAAGTAAAAAGCAGAAACTTCTTGAAAGATTTAAGTGCAATAATGTTGAATATCAGAATTCCACAAGGTCAGAAAATTCAAGTCCCATTCCACAAGTAGGAAATGAGCTTCCAGAAGAACATGTGGACCTTTCTGCTTCTCCTTGCTTTCGAGAGCATCGTGGAAGCCTGCCACGCACAGATGACCTAGGTGACACATCAGACCCCTCTTCTCCAACTAGCAAAAGTATACCATCATCACCCGTAACAGGAAGAAAAACTCATCAGCATCGAAGAGGATTATTGTACAGTCCACTTTTGTTACGCAAAGTAAGACGTCAGAAACTGGTTGACAGTTCTGATGAAGAAGCTTTCAGTGGAGATGATATAGTAAATGAAGAATTCAGGGATCTAGAAAGTTTCCAGAAGGCATACATTAGAAGGAAGGTAATTGGTTTTATAACTAATTATTTTCAATAAGGATGTTTAATTCCTTTACATATCTAAAAATTTTTATTTTCTTGTCATGAAGAATCATAGGAACATAATTAAGTTCTTATGAGTGTTAATTTTTGTTGCACTGTTCATTTACATATTGTCTCATAAATAGGAGACTATAAATGAGCATTTAAGCAAAATGTGAATGTTACTCCTTTAAACTTTTGATGGAGTAATAAACTTTTATTTGTGTTGCATGATGCATATTGTTTTATTGGCTAGCAAAATAAAAAAAAGTTCACTTTAAATGAAAGGAACTGTAAATGATCAACGTAAAAGTAAGATTGAAAAAAAAGAAAAATATTTTTCTATATTAATTCTGATGGTATTTCAGTTACCCATGATGAATGCAACTCATTATTCAAGGTTAAGATTTCTGTCTTTTGCTAACCTAAGTCAAAGGATCCTACAAATAATTTTCCTTGATTTTTAAAAACAACTTCAAAAATAAAATTTAACTTTGAATTGAATTTTTGAATTATTAAACTACTTGAATTTGCCAGCATGCTTCTGTCACTTGATTTTTAAAAATTTTTATTACCTTTGTTTTGTTCATCAAGGAGAATTACTATTATATAAATAATTACGAAGACAGTGTTTTGTATATAGACAGTTTTAGAGAGGCAAGCTATTAAAAAGAAAATAGGTTTTTTTTTTTTTTTTTCCAGTGAAGGATTTTCCTATGTGCATAGCTACCAAATCTATGTGTGATGAAAATCTTATCTTTTTTTGTGATTTGATCATCTCACCATATTAATATAGTTGGGAACAAAGAGTTTCTCCAGGTTTTTACACAAACTCAGTTTTCCTCTGCCATTTTCTTTTAACAACATAATCATAAAACTATATTATTTTTTTTATTTTTGAAAATTGCTGCTTATCATTAATGAATTTGCTGTCAGGAGTGCTGTCTCAGTGTCTTATTGGCATAATAGAAATTGCTGCTTCTATTATGCACAATTATTATTGTGCATAATAGAAATGCACAATAATAGTATTGTTCTCTGTAATCTTTAATATTTTGTCATACTTGTGTGGTGCAAAGCTAATTTGCAATATCTTTCAATGAGATGCCAAAGAAATACAACATAAAATTTCAGAAAACACATATGCAAGATTTTCCATGTACTGTGAAATCTGAAAAAGATAACATGCTTTCCTTGTGTACCACATGTAGATGCAATAGTTCAAGCCATAGAAGCACAGTGTAATAACATTTGTAAATGAATGAATAAACAGCAGCATGTAATGCATAGAAAGAAATGCAGAAGTAGAAGTTGCATTTCATGGTGATAATGTTTTGCATGCTAAATGTTTATTTGCATCTTTTCTCACAGAACATAATCTTATTCTGAGTTGTGCTGATCATGCAGACATATTCAAAAATGTTTCCTGATAGCAAAAAATTCCAGTGTGGAAGAACATAAACAGTAGGTATTATTAGTGAAATTGCACAGAGGAGAAAGAAGGGGTGGTGATTCTGTGAAAAAGTCTAATTTTTGATTGCCATTAATGGCAGTAGAAGTCAGAGTGATTCTAAGCTATAATCCGTTGTTGGCATCCTTTCCAAATTTAAAAAAAAAAAAAAAAAAAAAAAAAAAAAAACATTAAATCGAAAGTAGCTTGCTCTCAGTACCAGCATTAAAAGGTGACTCTGCAAGATACAACATTGAACATTTTCTGAATAACCTGTCTGACACTTAGTATTGATAATGTATCTGTTATGGTAGGCCTAAAACCTGGAGTAGGAAGGGTATTAAAAGAAGTATTGAGCACTTGGTGGCAATATGCTGTTGTCATCTTATTAATTTGTGTGCTGAAGCATGTGTGTACCCATTGGCTTTATTTGGTTTAAATGTGTAACTAGATTGGCAGCCTTTGACAAATCTGTTTAAAGAAGAGGTATAAAAATTAATACGGGCACTTTTCAGTTACCAAATTGAAAAGTATAACAAGTGATTGCTAGCAAATGCCACTTACTGATGTTCAAATCCAGTTAATGATTTAAAAGTTTGAAACAAGACAAATTGATAAACTCAAGAAAAAGAACTTCCAATAAAAGCAATCCTAATAGTACAGGGTGATTCTAAATTGTCAGGATTTCTGTGGCCTTTAATTTCCAGACCGGAAAAAACAAAATAAAACTGTTTTTACAGTTTTATTTTGTTGTTGTTTGACAACAATCAAAAAAAAGAGACAACTGGAAGACAATCTTCCAATCGTCTCTTCTCTGGCAACATTTACTCGCCGCATTGATGTCTGGGATATATTGACGGCATTACTTCAAAATGACAACTGTTCAAGAGAAGGCAATGTGCTTACTTTGGTTGTTCGAAACAAAGTCCGTTATCACACTGCAACATCATTACAGAACTCAGTATGGAAAAGATCCACCTTCAGATAATGCTATTTGCCATTGGTTAAAGCAATTTCAAGAGACTGGTAGTATTCTGCACTGAAAAGGAGGGGGAAGATCAAGCACTTTGCAGGAAGATGTTGATCGAATACAAAAAGCATTTTCTTGAAGCCCACAAAAATCAACTAGACCACCTTCTTTCCAGTTAGGTACACCACAAACTGCCACATTGAGCTCTTATTGTCCGGGAATTTCTTGACATGCATTTTCCTGAGCACTGGATAGAGCATGGTGGATCGATTCCATGGCCTCTGCGCTCAGCCAATCTTGTGCTGCTTGATTTCTTCCTGTGGGGATACGTGAAGGACAGTAGTAGTAGTAGTAGTGGCATGTGATGCAAGAAAGCAAGTGTTATGAGCTTATGCAGCATCAGCCAAAAAAAAAAAAAAAAAAAAAATCACACCATTCCCTCCAAATGCCTGTCCAGTTCCTCCTTAAATTTATTTAACCTATCAACTTCCACAACGACAGATGGAAGTTTGTTCCAGCAATTAACCACCCGCTGGCTAAAGGCAAATTTCTGCACAGCTATTCTACATCTGTCTTTTCTTAATTTGAATTTATGTCCCCTTAGGTTTGTAATCTGAACAAGTGGAAGGATCCCAACAGAATTCAGCGTGCTCAACCCATTCAAGGCCTTATACACCTCAATCAGATCACCGTGCAGCTCACCCTAATAGTACAGGGTGATAGTCTCCAGCCACTGCAATTTGAAGAACTTAAACCTCTCTCTTAGTAAGAGGATCCCTTCATTCCCCTCACCAATCTTGTTGCCCTTCTCTGTACACACTCAAGCAAATCTACATCCTTCCTAAAATGAGGCTTCCAGACCTGTATGCAGTACTCAAGGCATGGCCTGACCATTGCCTTATACAGAGAGACAATCAACTACTTCTCCCTGCTAGCAAAATTCCTATATATCATTGACAAAACCCCATGACCTGCCCTGGCAGCCTGTCTGCATTGCTCAGAAAACTTCATATATGACTGCACAATTACTCCCAGGTCTTTTTCATTTTCTACCACCTTAAGTGTAGTAACACACAGTTGGTAAATTTCTCTGGGGTTACTTCTACCCATATGCAGTACTTTGCATTTGTCAAGGTTAAACTTCAGTTGCCACTTCTTAGCCCATCTGCCCAAATTATCTAGATCCTGTTGCAGTAGCACACTGCCATTACTGTCATTAACAACCCTGCCAACCTTTCTATCATCTGCAAACTTTGACAATAAGCCTGCTATACCTTCATCAATATCATTGATAAATATACAAAACAACAGAGGACCCAACACCGAACCCTGTGGGACTCCACTAATAAAATTAGTCCACGAAGAGCAGCACCCATTAATTACCACCCTCTGTCTTCTCCCACTTAACCATCCTTTTATCCATTGTAGCAACTTACCGTTAATACCATTCTGCTCCAATTTGTACAATAGTCTTCCATGCGTAACAGTGTCAAAAGCTTTCCTGAAATCCAAATGTATAATATCAAAATTATTTTTTGCATCCAGTTCCTTTGTAACCACATCATAATATCCTATCAAATTTGTCAGACAAGACTTTCCCTTAACAAACCCATGCTGTGTCTGAATTATTGCTGCAGTCATATCTAGATGATCCTGCAATGCATCTTTAACAAGTGACTCCATTATTTTACCCGGAACAGAAGTTAAACTGACTGATCTGTAATTACTCGTGTCACCCTTCGATCCCCCTTTGTGAATTGGGATTACATTTGCACATCTCCAGTCCATGGGGACCTCCCCTGAGTCCAAGGATGCTCTCATAATTATGGCTAAGGGTTTGCTTAGTTGCTTTGCCGCCTCTTTAATATAACTGGATAGATCCCATCCACCCAGGGTGCCTTTCTTCAACAATTTCTCCTCCACTTTGCTCTCAGTTATTGCAAAATCATTAAGCGCCCTGCTGCAATTTGATAACCTTCTGCCATTTTCAAACCTTAATAACTCCTCATTTGTGAATGTAGATGCAAAGTACTCATTCAGTTTGTTTGCTATCTGAGCAGGATCATCAACAGTCAAACCATCGATATCAAGTGGACCAATCAGATTCATCCCCTTCCTTTTAGCGTTTATATAAGTAAAGAAATCCTTGCTGTTTTTCTTAGCATCTTTTTCCAAAGATTTCTCGTAATCTGCCTTCGCCTGCCTAACCTCCTTTGTGACCTAATTACAGACTAGTTTATATCTGCCATAGACTTTGGAGTCGCTTGATAATTTATATGCATCCCATGCATTTTTCTTCTCTGTCACGAGTCTCATTAGTTCATTTTATAACCATTTAGGCCTAAACCTTGAACAATATTTCTTAATAGGTATGAAACTTTTTGTAGCATCCACGATTAATTCCTTGAATGCTTCCCACCTAGAATTTGCTGTTGGTAACATCATCAGTTGATCCCACTGTACAGAATTTAAAAACTGTCTGAGACCATTGTACTCACCTTTACGGAAGCAAAAACTCTCTCCTTTACCCCTGATGGTAATTATATATTTAAGTAAATCCCACATCAGTACACTGTGATCACTGCCACCTAGTGGTTCCTTTATCTGCAAATTCTTAATACATGAATGATCACTGCCGATAACCAGATCAAGAGTATTACCCTCTCTGGTTGCCTCTTGAACATGCTGCTGCAGAAAACAATCATCCAATAAATCCACAAAAGTCTTACTATTGTGTGAGTGACCAACCCACAAGTTCCAGTCAATATCTGGGAAGTTAAAATCCCCCATTATAAGACATTCTGATTTACTAGTTTCTCCATATAATTGTTCATTGTACTCATTCAAGTTATTAGGCCTATAACAAACTCCTACTCTTATTTTTGCTTTCACAGTGCTTATGTCACACCAAACTGACTCAACAGTGCACTGTTCATCTATATCAACTGGATGCACTTCTTTTGATTTTATTTTTCTTAATTAACAGCATAACACCTCCTCCCTTCCTATCCTGTCTATCCTTTCTGTACACACTGTACTCCCCAAATTCCTGTTCTGCATTCCTTATATCTGTGTGACACCACGTCTCTGATATCCCAACAATATCCGCCTTTGATGTCTTGACCAACACTTCAAATTCATCAAATTTATTTACTATACTTCTAGCATTGGTATACATGCCCCTGTTCCTATTCCTAGTTACCCTGACACATCCCATATACCCACCTGTTTCATGATGACTGCCATCAGTCCCTGAAACTCCCAGCACCCCTCGCTCCAGGTTGCTAATTATTCTAATAGAAGTTGTGCAAGAATCACCTTCACCTCTGCCTGCGGCTTCTTTTAACCTTTTAGTCTGTGAATCCCCCCTCGACGTGGGCACCTGTGCGTGGTGAGGGGACCTCCCAGTGACGCTGCTGGACTTCCAGACTAGCATCACTGGGATCCAACGCCCACAGCCCAGGTTCCAGGCTTACATCAATGGAATCTGGCGTGTTTGCCGTGCGCTGCGACCCGTGGAAATTCGGAAAGGAGGATCCTGGTGGTTGAGGGTCCCAGCTTCAATACACCACTTTGGCCCCTGCTTCGACAAGATGGGAGGTCCTGGAAGGCCGGGCTAGAATCACTCAGCTAGTAGGCTCACCTGCGAGGGTCAACCATGTCAATGCCACACCCCTACCCTCATTGTCCGAAGGACAGGATTCAGGCTGGCGGCGGTGCGGGTATGGTGTCTGGGTAGCCCTGGCATCCCACTCCCGAGCGCATTTATTGCATGCCGGGTAGTGGGCGTCCCCTTGGGCTCCGTGGTGGGTGGGGAGCCCGGACACTGAACCACTTAAAATTTACATGAATCCTGATAAACTAACTTCTTCAGGGGCCCCAACCCGGTCCCTATCTGAAACCATTGACAAAGATGCAGATAGAATTATTGCTAAAAAGAGGCAGCAAACCGAATTACCATCAGGGCCAGTCCCAAGGTTCTTAATCATGCATTCTACCAATGAAACACCGATTGTTAAAATGTCGCCCTTTTTTATTCAAAAAGGGTTAGATGGGTTAGCAGGTTCACCCAAATCAGTTAAGAGGCTTCGTTCTGGAGACCTTTTAATTAATTGAAACTAAAAATGACAGGCAATCGGAACATCTACTCCGAGTAACATCAATCGGAGGAGTATCCATAACAGTGACACCACACAGAACACTCAATTCATCGAGAGGTGTCATTTCGGAGTGGGACCTTCTCGACGTAACCGAGGAGGAAATCTGCTCCGAATTAAAACCACAGGGAGTTATTGCCGTCAAGAGAATTACTGCGCGAAGGGATGGAAAAATGGTTAAAACCAGGAGCATTATCCTGACTTTTAACTCTCCTAAACCTCCTGACGAGATTAAAGCTGGATACATCAATTGTTCAGTGCGTCCATACGTTCCGAACCCTTTACGGTGTTTTAAATGCCAGAAGTATGGACATTCTCAAATGGCCTGCCATGGAGTCCTTGCATGCGGTCGATGCGGTGCAAAGGACCACGAAACAACAGCATGTTCAGCCGCAAAACCCACCTGTATTAACTGTGAAGGCGAACACCCGGCCCACTCACGAGCATGCCAGAGGTGGAAAGAAGAAAAAGAAATTCAACAGCTGAAGGCAGAGCTAAATATATCATACCAGGAGGCAAGGAAATCGGTAAAACCCTTGAATATCAACAAACCTACCTACGCCCAGAAGGTAGCAGGGAGATGTTCCGTCGGAACTCAGACGGACATGACCATTCCTCCAAAGGAGTCTTTCACTCTCATCGCGCGTTATCTCTTACGTTCTCAAAAACTGCACAGAAAAACCAATCAGCTGCCACTGCTATATTAGTACCTCCTAATGCTCCACAAGTAACCAAGGTAATTACGAAAGAAAAGAATAAGAAAGGGGAAGTCCCCCCTAATACCCAAGAAAACATGGATGTCGAGCAGAAGGAGGTACCCGAAGATTCAGTCTTGGAACTCTTTGCGGAGGAAGAAATGGACACGGGACAGCATCCATTCTTCCCCAAAAAAGATAAACCCGAGACTGATAAAAGTAAGCCCTCAGCACCTCGGAAGCCGCCTGATGGACCCACCGAGCCAAAATAATGGTTAAATTCCTACAATGGAATTGTCGTGGATTCCGGCGAAATATTGATGACATCAAGGCCCTCCTGCAAAAGCACGAGCCAGTTTGCTTTTGCTGCAGGAGACATATCTAAAGGCAAATGATGATCCCACCATGCACAACATCACAATTTTTCGAAAGGACAGAATTGCTGATGGCTCTGCTCATGGAGTGGCTATCCTTGTGGGTAACGAGACCCCAGTGCAGCCCTTGCTAATTACAACTAGCAGAGAAGCCGTTGCAATTCGCCTTACGGTGGGATTTTTATTAACGGTCTGCTCTATCTATTTGCCACCTGGGATTGACATCTTCCAGGAAGACCTTGATGATCTTCTAACGCAGTTGCCTCCCCCTTTCTTACTTATCGGGTATTTTAACGGATATAACTACCCTGTGGGGTAGTGCTAACATCAACGGAAGGGGACGAGTCATAGAGCGTATGCTCAATACAGTCAGTCGGGAGCCTATCAATGACACAGTAAAGTACATCACAGAAATCATTGTCCAAGCAGCTGCGAATGTTGTCCCAAAAACATCTGCCCGGTTTCCACCATTTCCCAAACCTTGGTGGAATTCACAATGCACAACAGCAAAAAAGGCTCAAAACAAAGCGTGGGGGATATTTCGGCGATATCCTACCACGAACAACTTTATAGCCTTCAAACATGCATGAGCCAAAGCACGCTACATCCGTCCTCAGAGTCAAAAGGAATCGTGGATCCGTTTTACATCATCTATTACCCAGTCTACCAACTCTAAGGTAGTCTGGGATAAAATCCGGAAAATGAAGGGAAAATATACATCCCACCCTTCTTCAATCCTAGATTATAATGGATGCACTATTGCAGATCCAACTGCAATAGCCAATGCTCTTGGGGAAACATTCTCTAACATCTCCGCAACATCCTTGTATTCCCCAGAGTTCCTGGTCCTGAAACATAAACTGGAAAAACAAGCACTTAATTTTAAGTCCAAGGGGCTCTATCCCTACAACGGGGCATTCACTATAGAGGAACTGAAAAGAGCCCTCACTCTTTCCAAAGCAAGTGCTGTTGGACCAGATGGCATCCATTATGAAATGATTAAACATCTTTCACCAAAATCTATGGTTTGTCTGCTCCTTCTGTATAACAGAATCTTTATTGAAGGGCAGTTTCCGGATTCCTGGCGAAAGGCAATCATTCTTGCCTTTCCTAAGCCAGGAAAAGATCCAAAAGTCACCACCAATTATCGTCCTATTGCTCTGATTAGCTGTCTGTGCAAAATCCTGGAGAGAATGGTTAATTCTCGTTTAATATGGTATCTAGAATCAAATGAACTTCTCTCCAACATCCAGTGCGGCTTCCGAAGGAACCGGTCCACTTTGGACCATCTTATTAGATTGGAAGCATCCATCCGGGATGCTTTCCTAAAACGCGAACACTTGGTGTCGGTGTTCTTTGACATGGAGAAAGCGTATGACACAACTTGGAGATTTGGCATCTTGAAAGATCTGCATAGCCTTGGTCTTAGGGGGCAACTCCCCATTTTTATTAAAAACTTTTTAGCCAATCGATCTTTCCAAGTTCGTGTGGGATCCTCACTCTCTCGTTCCTTCAGCCAAGAGGAGGGAGTACCACAAGGATCAGTATTAAGTATCACGCTTTTTGCCATCAAAGTAAATTCCATCACAGAACAACTTCCTCCAACTGTAAACTGTGCCCTCTATGTTGATAACTTTAGCATATTTTGTCAGTCATGCAACATGAGGGTTATTGAAAGACAACTGCAGAAAGCCATTGATCGCCTTAATTCCTGGGCACTTGCTAATGGCTTCAGGTTCTCGCCGGAGAAGACCGTTTGCGTACACTTTTGTCGCAAGCGTAATCTTCATCCTGAACCTGAATTAAGGCTCGGACAAAATGTTATTCGAGTAGTGTTAGACAGAAAATTCTTGGGACTTGTGTTTGATAAAAAGTTGACGTTTCTCGAACATATTCATCAACTTCGTACAAAATGCACGAGGGGACTAAATATTCTTCGCTCTCTCTCCTCCATGCGTTGGGGAGTAGATCAATGCACCCTACTACGGCTTTACCGTGCACTTGTACGATCCAAATTAGATTACGGGTCCCAGGTATTCTCCTCAGCCAGACATAGTGTCCTCCGATGGTTGGACCCTGTCCACCATCAGGCTATCCGTATCGCTACTGGAGCATTTCGAACATCTCCTGTCCAGAGCTTATACGTCGAAGTAAATGAACCACCGTTACCCCTTCGACATAAGCAGCTGTCTTTAAACTAGCCGTTAAAGTTGAAATCCCTGCCAGACCATCCTACGTGGACACGCGTTTTCGAGCCACGTTGGGAAAACTTGTACAATACCCGTCAGACTGCCAATCGACCTTTTGGTATTCGTGTCCAAGAGCTACTCAGAGAGTTTAACATCACGGTAGAGATAAGGTTGCAAAAACACCAAAAGAAACTCTTCCACCCTGGCATGCTCATATCCCATCCTGTGACTTTTCCCTTAAGAAATGGGTAAAGTCTGGGACCTCATCATCTGTCTACCAGCAATTCTATGCTGCCCACCGATCCGATTACTCTGATTTTTTGCCTGTGTTTACCAATGGCTCAAAATCAGAGTTGTCTGTAGGATCTGCTGCTATCTTTCTAGATAGTACTATCTCTAGGAAGATTCCCCACGAATGCAGCATATACACAGCTGAGTTGTATGCTATTGAGCTAGCCTTGGACCACATTAAAACCCGTAGCACCAAAGATGTATGGTATACACTGACTCTTCAAGTACACTGCAGGCTTTATCGGGGATGAGTTATAATCCTCATCCGATTGTGACACGGATTCAGCAGACGTTACATTCCCTGTTTGAGTGTTCATTCGACATCGGTTTCTGCTGGATTCCGAGCCACATTGGGATCAGGGGAAATGAACTGGCAGATGCTGCGGCCAGATCACCAGAACCACACAACACTTATTGCCTGTTAGTCCCCTATACAGACTACAGGCAGCTAATGCAAACTAAATTACATTCCCAATGGCAACAATCGTGGTATGAGCAAGTCACAAACAAGCTCCATCAGATAAAGCCTGTAATCCAACACTGGCAGTCTAGTCTGCGCAGGAACCGTAAAGAGGAAGTTATGCTAGCTCGTCTCCGCATAGGACACAGTCATCTTACACATGCTTTTCTGCTGAGGGCGGATGACTGTCCTATGTGCGAGAACTGTGGCACCATTTTAATTGTGTGTCCACGTTTTAGACAAGAACGTGATTTATATTTTACCGTTTTTAGTCATCTGGCTGAGCCTTATACACTCAGTCAGATTTTATCCGGCAGTGACGATGTGTCTGCTGTTTTTAGCTTTTTAAAATCAATAAATGTTCTTGCTCATGTATAAAATTTACATTTTATTGTGATTTTCTATTTATTTATCCTTTATACATTTGTTATATATTTTGACATAAGGTATAAGGTATAAGGTATGTTAGTGTCTAACGGCTCCTGGGATTTCTCCCATCTCCGCGGGTGTACATTGTATCGGGGCCAGAGATTTGAAGTGTGTGGGGGTCATGTGCTGTGTATTGTGTTGTGCCCTTTGTTCCTCCGGTCTATTAGCCGCCGAGCCCCTAGTGGGACCCGACGTTACCACACCATGCCACGGGGAGGCTGACCGGGTGTACCACTGTAGCTAGAGTACTCTGGCGGGTCCTGCCACCTACTTTCCTGGGATTTCAGTGGCTAGGACCAGATTTAAGAATGAGATGATCGCTGTTTCTTGAGCAACGGTTGTAATTTTAACAGAGCGTAGGGTTGTTCGCTGATAACTTGTTCTAGGGCCAAATAGGTCGGGCAGTAATTTTGATGTTTTTAGATTTAGACCTGTGGGGGCATGAGTGTGTGTGTATATAAAAATATATATACACACACACCCACACACAAATATATATATATATATATAAACTAAAAAAAAAAAAAAAAAAAAAAAAAACGTTGTGCAAGAGAAAAGTAAGGGAGGAAGGCAAAGACTGGAGGGTAGGAAACAGAAGAAAGGGGCCAATAGAGAAGATGGCCCCTGATGACAGTGTGGCATGCCCAACGCCTCACCAGAGAGAAGAGTGGGGTGGCGGGTGGACAAAAACCACCTCCCCACAAAAAAAAAAATAAATAAAAATAAAAAATAATAATAATAAATAAAAAAAAAAAAAAAAAATCATTCTGTAAGAGAAAAATAGGGGGGGGGGGAGTAAAGAACGGATGGCAGGAAACAGAAGAAAGCCGGAAAAAAAAAAAAAAAAAAAAAATGAGAGAGAGATATACCCCGCAAGTTCAGGGTAGGTACAGCTAGCACGGCCAGTCAGTTGCAGCCGACAACTTGCTGGAAATCCAGCAGTGTGAGTGCTGCTATGGTGGATGGGTCATGTTCAGTAAGGTCTAGTTCAGGTGCCGTCATTGGGACTCCATTTGGTGAGTCTTTGTCGCATCCAGACTGAAGGCTGGTCCAGTAGTCCATCAGAACGAACAGTGGGGGTGGTCAAAACCGGGAGTCCAAGATTAATGGTCAAGTCCAGGGATCGATGCTAGGCCTCTTCTTGATGAGATGTGTCACGTCTGGTCGAGAAAAGTTTGTCCAGGAATCAATGATGAGGAATTTGTCAAAGTATGTGTGGACCCTGTCTTTGATTGCACTGCTGGTCAAGTCTTGTGCAAGTTGGTCCAAGGCATTAGCATTCATGGCTCAATGATGAATAGCAACAATTGGCAGTCATGGTTGTTATGACCTATTGATTCGGATACTAGGGTGGTGGTAGTGCTTTCTGCCTGGTAAATAAGTCCATTGCAAATTGAGTCAGAGCTCGGTAAGTTTCTTCATTCTGTAGGGTGAGGTGTTCTTGATTTTGGTAGTTGAAGCGTAGTTTTGTTATTAGGATCCTCCTGAAGTCCTCGTAGATTTCACAGCTGTGGGCAAGGTGCTCCCACGTCTGATCCTCTCCACAGTGGCAGCGGGGTGAGTCTGAAATTCTGAAGTCATGTAGTTTTTTCTGGAAGGAGCCATGTCCAGTGAGGAGGTAGGTAGCATAGAGTCCTGGTGAAAACCAGACAGGTGTGAGGGGTTAGAAGGCCCTGACATCAGGGAGGAATCTTTTGGTGACAGCGCCTTTAGTTGATGTCTGCCATCTTTCTTGCCAGGTGTCTGTTAGATGTTCATTAAGTCTTATCTTTTCAGCGTTTCTATTATTTGCTGGGTCAGTGGTGAAACCTGCACAAGTAACTGCTCTTCCTTTGGCTATTTGGTAGAGCAACCCATGACGAACAATCTCCAGGTCCAGTGGAAGAGATCCAGTGAGGACCTGTAGCGCATGGGTGCTGACAGTGCGACAAGCACGCGAGGACAGAAGGAGAAGAGAGCGCTGGATAGTTCCTAGGCACGATCTGTTTACTACGGTATTGGCCTTCTTGTACCAGACTCCAGAAGCATAGGTGATAACCGGGATGAAAACTGCCTTATAGAAGAGTGACAGCGTTCTCTTCTTTAAGCCCCAGTCCTTCCGGGCAACTCTTGAGACTTGGGCAGCATACTTCCTGATCTTAATCCTGAGTTGGTCTAGATGAGGAGTGAAGGAAAGGTTTTTGTCTAAGATCAAACCTAGATATTTAAGCTCTGTTTTTAGTTTTACTGTAACACCATTGACCTTGATTTGGGGTGGTCTTCTCAAATCAAGGGTGCCTTTTAGTAGGATCGAATTGGTTTTCTCTGGGGAGATCTTTAGGTTGTTATGCTCTGCCCAAGCTTGAAGGGTGGAGATGGCCTGGTTGGCAGTTGCTTCTAGTTGGGTTCTGTTATTGGCAGAAAAGAGCATGACCAGGTCATCTGCATAGGCCTGGGTTTGTACATTGTTGAGTTTGGTGTTCAGGAAATCATCCAGCACCAGATTCCAGAGGAGAGGCCCCAGGACAGATCCCTGAGGGCATCCCCTGAAGACTGGTCTGGAGACACTGCAGTGGGGAGCAGACACGACAACTCGCCGGTCCTGGAGATAGGTCTTGATGCATCTATATAAGTTTTCTGGGACATGCGCTCTTCGGAGTCTGCCCAGGACGCTGGGCCACCAGAGGGAATCGAAGGCACCAGCAAAGTCAAAGGAGATTAGTAGAAAGTATTTGGAGTTGCAGTTGGTAGCAGCTTCAATGATTGTTTCCAGTGCATCAATCGTGGAGCGTCCTTTCCGGAAACCGTACTGCTTAGGTGAGGAGAGACCAGCGTCATTGTAGTGGGCTTCTATTCTATGGGAGATCATCCTTTCGAGAAGTTTGCTGAAGACTGGCAGCAGTGCAATGGGCCGGTAAGATTGTGGCAGATCATGTGGTTTGGTTGCATTCTTCAATATAAGTCTAAGGATTGCAGTCCTCCATTGTGTGGGGAAGAATCCTTGGTGGAGACAGTGGTTTAACAGGTTTTGACATAGTGACCTAAGTAATTGGGTCACTGAAAGTTTAAAATTTTCTATATATGACTTGGTTTTGGCGCATTATAGCCTCAGTAGCTAATGCGCCAATAAAATCAAAACCAACCAACCAAACTAGTCTGTGAATCCCCAGAAGCTAGCAGTTTTCCGACCCACCTAACACTGCCTCGAAATCATCAGCAAATATTCTTTCACCCTTTCTATTTAAGTGTATTCCATCCCTGTAGAAGCAGTCTCTCCTTTTAACAAGCACAGACCATGCTGAAAAAAATTCTACCCCTTGAGCCTTGCACATTCCCCTCAGGGCCGAATTGATTGACAAAACTCTCATCATGTATTCCCTCCTACTGTGAACTTAAGCTCAGAATTGTTGCTGCGATCAAAACAGTTACACTGCAAATGTTGGAGAACACTTGGAGGGAAATTGAATATTGCTTGGACATCTTATGTGCCACGAAAGGCACGCATGTTGAAGTTGTTTAACATTCTGCAGTATTGATTCTATAGGTAATAAAACTTTTTGAGTACATTCTGTAAGCAGTTTTATTTTGTTGTTTCCGGTTAGAAAATTATAGGCCACGGAAACCCTGACAATAACTTAGAATCACCCCGTACTATGCCAAGCACTGTGATCATTTTAGGCATGCTATTCTCACTCGTGCAGAAAGTCTGTTCGTGTTTCTCTCTTCTGGCTTGTTTTCAAATCTTCCATTTCCATTTTGGAAATTGATTACCATAGCAGACTAAATCAGAAGTATGATTCTGATTTAGTTGTAGACAGAAGATGACTGCTTGTGCACCCATGCGTGCCACTTATGGCTTGCATGAACACTCCCATAATGAATGCACTGTGTAATCTCCACATTGCCTGAACTGTAAAGGAGATCATCCTGCTTTCTTTAGGGCTGTGCTCTATGGAAAAGAGAAAAGCAAATCGAAAAATACAAGACTGAATATGAGAGGATATATCAAGAAATGAAAAAGCAGATATATTTGTCTACTAACATGTAGACAAATATATCTGCATTAGGTAACAGCAGTACACAGAAGTCAAAAGAATCAATTTGACCAAATAACACTACAGTCATGATTTCACCATATACCAAGGCTGGAGTTTTTTTAATCACAAATGATAAAAAAAAAACTCAGTCTCAAAACAATAGAAAAAATAGTGTAATAATGATTTTGTGGAGTCTTTTTCTTCTGTTTTTTATAGAGATGAAAAAGGTAAAGCTGAACCATGAAACCGATTTAACTCCACGAAACCAATGATATGGACACTGGCAATTAGCCAGTAATGCATTTCACTACATTGGAATTTCTGTGATGTTCTAAAAAGTAATATTGATGACATTAAAGATCTATATGCCTATAATCCTGCTGGTGTATGGTTACAAGAAACAAACCTAACTCCACGTAAATTTATCTTCCACCAAATCATTCTTTTGCACATCAAGAAAGACCTGTTGAATCAGTTGCCCTCTTCAAGGAGCACCTTCATCAATATATCTTACCATCTGTTCACAAACTTTGCTTCTACTTTTTGACCAGTCAAGAAGCATAAAACCTATAATCCCAATTATTTGTAGAATACTGATGAATAACATGCCACAGCATATAACTGGAAAAAAAAATTTAAATTCTCTAAAGCAAATTGGCAAAATACCAGTCCTTTGCAGCTTTTGATTAAGAGTCATAAGAACCTCTGATATTGAAAATGAAGTCACTTAGTCATGAATTGAATAATTTCTGCAGTAGATATTGTGGTCCCACAGACATTAAGTAAATATTATAAGCAGTACATTAACATTGGTGAAATGAAAAAAACTTTTAGTACTTTTCATGTTTGGTGTTTTCACAAAAAAAAAAAAAAAAAAAAAGATTCAAGCTGATTCATACACATCTGAACAAACAATTTTGTAATAGAAATGAGCAGCAGTCTTTACTGTAAAGTTGTAAAGCTGAAAATTATAAGGTTATCTCCTTGACTTCTCACCCCTCTACTTTAAGAATAATGGCAATTTTCACAATTATAACTGTTTTCTGTTTGTAGTTCAACTGAAAGTGCAACAATTGAGAGATTGTCTTTTTTTTTTTTTTTTTTAGTAGACTTTCCTATTTTTATTTTCCTTTCCTATTTTATTTTCCTTTCTCACTATTTGTTCTTTCAGTCTGCATATCTGTATCAAATGAATGCATGTTTTGTTGTTCATATATTTAATTAAGTAACCAAACAAAATTTTTAAATATCTAGATGCATTTGAGATTTTTTTATGATTATGGTTTCTTTAAATTTATATATTTCACTTTAAGTATTCATAATTTTGAATAATCTTCCAAATTTCTTTTCAGTTAAAGAAACGTTGGGGAAGGTCTGTGACAGATGGTGCACAAGGAAGTACGGCAGCACCACCCTACAGAGAATTTATATTGCATAATAAAGCGCCATTATGGAATGAAGTCAGTCAGGTATATCAGTTAGATTTTGGAGGCAGAGTTACCCAGGAATCTGCTAAAAATTTTCAGATTGAGTTTCATGGAAGACAGGTAATTATTTATAATATTCTTTAAAAGGAATGTGTTTTAATCACATCTGATTCCTAATAGGAAATCAGTTTAAAGTGAACTTCTGTTAACCTCTGATCAAGCTGATTTATGACTTGTATATAGTTAAATTGTGATGTGACTGATTTTAATAGGAAATTTAAACACACACACTAGTAGTGGCAAATGAAGCATGCTTATACCAATCAAATGAAAAACACACACACACACTATCCACATCATTTGTTGCCCATTTCTCTAATTAATTTTCCTAATCCTTCCTTAAATTTATTCACTGTCCACTACTACAACACAGACACGTTTCTTCCAACAATCAATTACTGTCTGACTGAAGGCCTATGTTGGAAGATTGTTGGCTTTACATGTATATCTTGTAACCATTATTTTTTAATTTAAATCTGTTCCCTTATATGCATCATCTGAGAAAAAGCAAGGCTGTGGATACTAATCTTGATTAATATCAAGAAGTTATATTAATTTTATTATAATGATTTTCAAATTTTATATTAGTTTGTTTTGAATAAACAAAATGACAGAAAGAAACTCCCCGTGAGCCGTTCCTTGTTTTGCTTTTTAGCGCAACACGCAAATCAGCCCATGAACAAACACATATAGTCATGATACTCTGCTGTCTTGTGTTTAATTAACTATATGATTTATGATGCTGATGCCTGCAAAACATAACCAACAGCAGCAAAGAAGCCCAGATTTTTTTTTTTTTTTTTTTTCATTATTATCATTAATAATATTATCATCATTATTAATAATAGTAGTGGTGGTGGTAGTGGCATATGATGAAAGAAAGCAAGTTTATACAGCATCAGCCAAAAATATAAAAAAAAAGAAGCCAGCACTTCCCATTTCACCTGTCCATCCCCTCTAACGGTTTATCTAATTCTTCCTTGAAGAAATTCAAGGAAGAATTAGATAACAAACTACTCACCAGTACAAAGAAGGAACTAGACAAATTCTTGGAGGGTGTGGATGGGTGAAGTATGTGGTGAAGTAAGCTTGCTTTCTTGCATCGTTTGTCCCTACTACTATTATTACTAACAGGGTTAACAAACATTCCATCATGGAATGTAATACAGTGCCACGTAAGCAGTTGGTCTGTATGTGACATTCAAATGGCACTGCTAAGCCCTAGATCAATGATTAGTGATATGCTCTACAAATGGAAGCAGACTGATGATATGAAACCCTTGTGAATCAACCCAGAATTGTCTGCTCAAAATGCAAGTGGACATCGCAGAATATACAAGATGCTACGTGATATAGGTTACCACAGTCATGCAACCCTCTAGACGCCACTAATCATTTTAACTAATGTCAGATACCATCTATCTTGGTGTTAAACCCCACCATTCTTGGACTGTAGACCAATGGAAAGCTGTATTTTGGAGTGACATGGGTCGTACATGGGCTGCCAGTTTGAGAGTTGTGCCTTGGTATGGCAGATGTCCAGAGAAAGCTACCTGCTAGGCTGTATTCTGCCAACAAAGCCATTTGACAGAGACAGCTTGATTTTCTGGGGCTGGTTTTCATGGTTTGACTGGCACTATTGGTTGTTTTTGACAAAATCATATGTTGAGATCTCTCCCTCTCTGGATGTTCTGGACAATAATGCATTACCTACATTATGGACTACGTGTTATACTGTTTGCATTGTGTCAGACTGCTTTGAGCTTGGAAAAGTTAAACTGGCTATCTCAGAGCAGGCTCCGTTTATCAATTTTCTTCAATAAGTGTTTGTAATAAGAATCCACCATACTCTACCCTTGTTGAAAGTCAATCCAGTCCTTGCAAGGTATGGACTACAGTGATTGTAAAACAAAGAACTAACATTTGAACTTAGCATTAGTATTAGTAGGGGCATTTGATGCAAGAAAGCAAGCTTATGCAGCATCAGCCAAAAAAAAAAAAAAAACCCCCCACTTCCACTTCACCCCTTTGTTCGTTCAAAATACCTGTCCAGCTGAGCCTTAAACTTATTTAGGCTATCAACCTCCACCACAAGGGATGGGAGTCTGTTCCACCAACCAACCACCCGCTGGCTAAAGGCAAATTTCCGCACGTCTATCCTACATCTGTCTTTCCTCGATTTGAATTTATGCCCTCTCAGGTGATTTTTTCTGAGCTAGAGGAAGAATCCCATCAGCATTGAGCATGCTTAAACCATTCAAGGCTTTATACACCTCTATCAGATCACCTCGCTGGTGCCTAGTCTCCAGACACTATAATTTGCAAAACTTAAGCCTTTCTTCGTAAGAGCACCCCTTTGTTCCATTCACTAATCTTGTTGCCCTTCTCTGTACTCGTTCCAGCAGCTCTACATCCTTCTTGAAATGAGGCCTCCAGACCTGTATACAGTACTCTAGGTGTGGCCTGACCATTGCCTTATACAATGGAATAATCACCTCCTTATCCCTGCTGGAAAAATTCCTGTATATCATTGACAATACTCCATGAGCTACTCTTGCAGCCCGTCTGCACTGCTCAGAGAACTTCATATCTGCCTGCACAACCACCCCCAAGTCCCTTTCATTCTCTACCACTGTCAGTGTAGTACCACAGAGTTGATATGTTGCTCTGGGGTTGCTGTTTCCCATGTGTAGTACTTTACATTTGTCAATGTTAAACTTCATTTGCCACCTCTCAGCCCATCTGCTCAACCTTTCCAGATCCTGTTGCAGCAGCATAGTGTCAGTAGTGTCCTTGACAACCCTGCCAACCTTTGTATCATCTGCAAACTTGGACATTAAGCTTGATATACCATCATCAATGTCATTTATAAATGCAGAAAACAATAATGGACCCAACACTGAGCCCTGAGGGACTCCACTAATAACATTAGTCCACGATGAGCAGTGTCCATTAATTACCACTCTCTGTCTTCTCCCCCTCAACCACCCCCTTTATCCATAGCAGCAATTTGCCTCCAATGTCACACTGCTCCAATTTGTGTAGCAGTCTTCCATGTGCAACAGTATCAAAAGCCTTTCTAACATCCAAAATGTATAATATCAAATTTATTCCCTGCATCCAGTTCTTTTGTGACTGCATCATAGTATCCAATCAAGTTGGTCAGGCAAGACTTCCCCTTAACAAAACTATGCTGTGTCTGAGCTATAACTGAAGTCTTGTCTAAATGATCCTGCAGTGCTTCTTTAACCAGTGACTCCATTAATTTTCCTGGAACAGAAGTTAAGCTCACAGGTCTATAATTACTTGTGTCAGCCTTTGATCCTCCTTTGTGAATTGGGGTCACATTTGCACATTTCCAGTCTATGGGTATCTCCCCTGAGTCCAAGGAAGCTCTCATAATTATGGCTAAGGGTTTGCTTACTTCCTTTGCTGCCTCCTTTAATATAACTGGATAGATCCCATCCACCCCGAGTGCCTTTCTTGTGTTTATCTTGAACAGTTTCTCCTCCACTTTACTCCCAGTTATTTCAAGATTCTCTAGCTTACTGCTAGAGTTGAATACACCTCTGGCATTCCCCTTGCTGAATAACTCCTCATGTGTGAATGTCGATGCAAAATATTCATTTAGTTTGTTAGCTACCTGAGCAGGATCATCAACAGTTGACCCATCAATATCAAGTGGACCAATCTGATTCATCCCCTTCCTTCTAGAGTTTACATAAGTAAAGAACTCTTTGCTGTTTTTCTTTGCTTCCCTTGCCAAGGATTTCTCATAATCTGCCTTCGCCTGCCTAACCTCCTTTGTAACTTGGTTGCATATCAACTTGTATCTATCGTAGGCTTCTGTGTCATGTGTTAATTTGTAAGTATCCCATGCATTTTTCTTCTCAGCCATATGCCTCATTAGTTCATCTGACATCCATTTTGGCCTAAACCTTGAACAATATTTCTTAGTTGGTATGTAAAGCCTAGTAGCTTCCAAGATAAGTTCTTTGAATGCTTCCCATTTTGAATTTGCTGTTGGTAACATCATCAGTTGGTCCCACTGTATAGAATTTAAATACTGTCTCAGTCCATCGTAGTTGCCCTTATGGAAGCAATAACCCTTCCCTTTACCCCTAATGGTAGTTACCTCTTTGATTAAATCCCACTTCAGCACACTGTGATCACTGCCACCTAGTGGTTCATTTATCTGCAGATTCTTAATGCATGAAGAATCACTGCTGATAATCAAATCAAGAGTATTACTCCCTCTAGTTGCCCCCCGAACATGCTGATGTAGAAAACAATCATCCAATAAATCCACAAAAGCCCTGCTAGTGTGTGAGTAACCAGCCCCCAAATTCCAGTCAATATCTGGGAAATTAAAATCTCCCATTATAAGACTCTCTGATTTACTGGCCCACTCTATTTCCCTGTATAGTTCCTTATTATACTCATCAGAGTCATTAGGCCTATAGCACACTCCTACTCTCAATTTTGATCTCCCAATGCTTATGTCACACCAAACTGACTCAACACTGCACTGTCCAGCGATGTCGACTGGCTTCACTTCCTTGGTTTTTATGTGTTTCTTAACTAATAGCATAGCCCCTCCCCCCTTCCTATCCTGTCTATCCTTTCTGTAGACGTTGTACTCCCCAAATTGCAGTTCTGCATCCCTTATATCTGTGTGACACCACGTCTCTGATATCCCAACAATATCTGCCTTTGATGTTTTGAGCAATACTTCAAATTCATCAAATTTATTTACTAAACTCCTAGCATTGGTGTACACGCAGGTATACCTGCACCTGTTTCTATTCTTAGCTACCCTAACACAACCCATGTGTTTACTTGTACCCCAATGGCTCCCAGCAGTCTCTGAAATACCATGCATCTTGTTTTTCAGGCTTCTGCTCATTCTAATAGAAGCAGTGCAAGAATCTCTTTCACCTCTGCCAGTGGCTACTGTCAATCTATTGGTCTTTGTCTCCCCCCAAGCTAGCAGTTTTCCGACCCACCTAACACTGCCTCGATAGCATCAGCAAATATTCTTGCACCCTTTCTATTTAAGTGTATCCCATCCCTGTAGAAGCAATCTCTCCTGTTAACAAGTACAGTCCAGGCTGAAAAAAATTCTACCCCTTGAGCCTTGCACAATCTTTCCAGGGCCAAATTGATCGACAAGGCTCTCATCATATACTCCCTCCTATCGTGTCTGGGCAGAATTGCAGACACTTTCAAATTCAACCCTAATTCTTGGCTTTTGTTCAACAGTGACCTGTACTTGTTAAGTAATTCTGCCGGTCTCCTACTCTTAATATTATTAGTGCCAACGTGTACAACTATATCACCTTTTGTGCCCTTAAAAGACGATATTCGCTCTACAACGTCATCAACCTTTGCCCCTGGCAGACATACCCTGGTCCTGTTCCACCTATCTTTTTTACAAAGCATGTTCCCCGTTTCCCTGACAATAGAGTCACCAACAACTACTAGTTCCTTCGGGACCAGCGCATTCTGCCTTGGGGGTTGTCTCTGTGTCACGCGATGCCCAAGTGCAAGCTCTGGCGTTGATGTGGGCAGCTGAGAGCTTGATGGGCCCCTCAATTTAGTTTCTTCGAGGGCATCCACCCTGTCCTTCAAGCTCTCATATAGGCCCACAAGAACGCAGGGTTGTTGCCTGATATCGATACACTCCTTGCATCGCGCACACACAAAGACATCCCCCTTGGCAGTATCATGTCCCGTACCTGATTGCTCTGCAAACATCAAGCAAACAGTGCATTTTATAAGGCTGTGAGTCAGAGGACAACTGCCCCCCTCAGTTCTGCTCTGAGCCACAGCACTTCCATTAGCTTGAGCCTTTTGCTTTGCTGCTCTGGTCTGAGTCATGATTCTATTAATTTATTATAATTAATTATGTTATGTTATTAATTATGTTAAATATAATTAATTATATTACGTTTGTAATCTAAGTCGTTATATGTATTTATTTAAACGTACAATTTAACTGCTAACGAAATTCAACTAACGCTATCTAGTACGGTATATAACTATCGTATCACAAAGGCGGGAAAAATTACGAACGGTAGCGGAGTTGAAACACATGGAAACCTTTACCGATACTTTTATGTAATTACAAGGCCGAGTAAAGAATAAATACACCAAATTAATCAGAAAATCACAAAATAATGTTATACTACTAAATTTAAATCAAAAGTTTTAGAAAAACAATAACTTCACAGCTCTGCTAGATTTGCCTGTAAAACACTAGTTGCCAAACCAGATTTTTTTAGTTGCTATGGCAGACATATTTGTCAAGCCCTGCTGTAGTCTATTTTAATCAGGATATTTACCAAAACCCCTTCTTTAAATTCCTTGACACCTAGCCCTGTGAGAGTGCAGAGCACTTTCACAAGTTTAGTTAGGTGTTAGTTTGTTCCAATAGCTAAATTTCTCTTTGCCTAAAAGGAAATTTTTCCATGTTCCATCTGTCACTAGGCCTGATGTAGCCGAGTGATCAGCAGCAAAAGTGCATAGCACACATTCTTTGAGTGGACCGGGGTTCAAGCCCATGACTACTAAATACGATAAATATTTGTATTGACGATTTATTGTAAACTCTACTGACTTGGTTGTCGTGCCGAAGTATAAACAGAAAATTTATTTTTTTTTATTCTTAAGTTCTTGTTTATACTTTGGCATGACCACCAGATCAGAGGAGTTTGCAATACATCATGAATACAATTGTTAATTGTATTTCGAAGTCATGGGCTTGAACCATGGTCCACTCAGAGTGTGTACTACTGACCTGACCACTCAGCTATGTCAGGCATTAAATATGTATCTTCTAGTTTGTGTCACCTGAGCATTATCATGAGATGGAAACAAAATTTAAGAGCAGCATATTGTTCATTGTGGAAGTTAAACATAAGAAAGGCACCTGGGGTGGTGGGATCTATCAAGTTATATTAAAGGAGGCAGCAAAAGAAGTAAGTGAAGCCTTACCCATAATTATGAGAGCATCCTTGGATTCAGAGTAGATCCCCACAGACTGGAGATGTGCAAATATATCCTCTATTCACAAAGAGGGTATCAAAAGGTGACACGAGTAATTACAGACCTGTTAGTTTAACTTCTGTTCCAGAAAAATTATGGAGTCACTGGTTAGCAAAGCATTGCAGGATCATCGAGACAAGACTGCTGTTATAGTTCAGCCACAGCATGGGTTTGTTAAGGGGAAGTCTTGTCTGACCAGTTTGATTGTATACACTCATGATTGGATACTATGATGTAGTAACAAAGGAACTGGATGCAAAGAATAATTTTGATATCATATATTTGGATTTCAGGAAAGGCTTTAGATACTGTGGCACATGGAAGACTTTTGATACTGTGGCACATGGAAGACTGCTGCACAAATTGGAGCAGGGTGGCATTGGAGGCAAATTGCTGCTATGGATAAAAGGATGGTTCAGTGGGAGAAGACAAAGAGTGGTAATCAATGGACACTCATCTTTATGAATTAAAGTTATTGGTGATGTCCCCCATGGTTCAATGTTGGGCCCATTGTTGTTGATGAAGGTATATCGAGCTTAATGTGCAAGTTTGCAGATGATACAAAGGTTGGCTGGGTTGTTAATGACATGCTACTGCAGCAAGATCTAGAAAAGTTGGGCAGCTGGGCTGTGGGGTGGTAACTGAAGTTTAACATTGACAAATGCAAAGTACTGCATATGGATAGAAGTAACCCCAGAGTAACCTACCAACTGCATGGTACTACACTCAGGGTAGTGGAAAATGAAAAGCACCTGGGTGTTATTGTGCAGTCAGATATGAAGTTTTCTGAGCAGTGCAGACAGGATGCCACAGCCATTCATGAGGTCTTTTCAATGATATACAGGAATTTTGCTAGCAGATATAAGGAGGTGATTATCCCCTTGCATAAGGCAATGGTCAGGCCACACCTTGAGTACTGCATACAGTTATGGAGTTATGGAGGTCAGTGCTGATGGGATTCTTCCTCTTGCTCAGAATAATCACCTGAGAGGGCATAAATTCAAATTGAGGAAAGACAGATGTAGGATAGATGTGCAGAAATTTGCCTTTAGCCAGCGGGTGGTTGGTAGGTGGAACAGACTTCCATCCCTTGTCGTGGAAGTTGATAGCCTAAATAAGTTTAAGGCTCAGCTGGACAGGTATTTCGAACAAACAGAGGGGTGAAGTGGAAGTGGTTATTTTTTATTTATTTATTTTATTTTATTTTTATTTATTTATTTTTTTGGCTGATGCTGCATAAGCTTGCTTTCTTGCATCAAATGCCTCTACTAATGCTAATGCTAAAGGATGTAGAACTACTGGAATGAGTACAGGGAAGGACAATGAGATTGGTGAGAGGAACAAAGGGTTGCTCTTACCAAGAATGACCTAAGAAGAAGAAGAACTCTTTATTCCATACAAAAGGCACACGCCGCACACAATACCCTTCACTGCTACAAGCCATGGGTCAAGTTCTGCAAATTGCAATGTTTGGAGACCAGGCACCTGTGAGGTGGTCTGATTAAGGTGTATAAGGCCTTGAATGGTTTAAGCCTGGACAATTCTGATGGGATTCTTTCTCTTGTTTAGATTGCACACTTGAGGGTGCATAAATTCGAGTTGAGGAACAAAAGTTGTAGAACAGATGTGTATACGAGGGTGGTTCAGTAAATAATCGCCCTTACCTACTTCCACATATCGCAGAGTCATGATATTTTGTAGGTAGCATCATACATATCTCTGTACTAAAGCTGTAAAATTTCAGCCCTGTGTCTTAATTTGTTTTTCTCTTACAGAGTTGAGTGTGTGACAATGTAGCATCATGGACAAAGTTGAAGCCTGAGTTGTAATCTGGTATCTGTACTTGAAGGGAAAATCTGGGGCTCACATCTAAGTCAGTATGGGCTTGGTACACCCAGGATCCTAAGCTGGATATCATCATTCTTCTCTTTCTTGGTGATTCCCTTCTAATTCTGACTTTCTCTCTCTCTCTCTCTCTCTCTCTCTCTCTCTCTCTCTCTCTCTCTCTCTCTCTCACACACACACACAGGGTAATTCAGGTATTTGTTTTGTTTTTTTTTTTTGTTTTTTTGGCTGGTGCAGCATAAGCCTCATTCTTTCTTGCACCGTACAGCTAATAATAATAATAATTAGTAGAAGCATATGACGCAAGAAAGCAAGTGTATGCAGCATCAGCCAAAAAAAAAAAACCGCTCCCAGCTCAGCCTTAAATTTATTTAAGCTATCAACTTCCACAACAAAAGATGGAAGTCTGTTCCACCAATCAACTACCCGCTGGCTAAAGGCAAACTTTCGCACATCTATCCTACAACTGTCTTTCCTCAATTTAAATTTATGCCCTCTCGGATGATTATTCTGAGCATGAGGAAGAATCCCGTCAGCATTGAGCATGCTCAAACCATTCAAAGCTTTACCTCAATCAGATCACCTCATAGGTGCCTAGTCTCCTGACACTGTAATTTGCAAAACTTAAGCCTTTCTTTGTAAGAGCAACTGTTTGTTCCATTCACTAATCTTGTTGCCCTTCTCTGTACTTTTTCCAACAGCTCTACATCCTTCTTAAAATGAGGCCTCCAGACCTGTATACAGTACTCAAGGTGTGGCCTGACGATTGCCTTATACAAGGGGATAATCACCTTATCTCTGCTAGAAAAATTCCTGTATATCATTGACAAGACACCACGAGCTACTCTTGCAGACCGTCTTCACTGCTCAGAAAACTTCATATCTGCCTGCACAATTACCCCCAGGTCCTTTTCATTCTCTACCACTGTCAATGTAGTACCACAGTTGATACATTACTCTGGGGTTACTGTTTCTCATATGTAGTACTTTACATTTGTCAATGTTAAACTTCATTTGCCACCTCTCAGCCCATCTGCTCAACTTTTCTAGATCCTGTTGCAGCAACGTACTGTCATTAGTGTCCTTAACAACCCTGCCAACCTTTGTATCGTCTGCAAACTTGGACATTAAGCCTGATATACCATCATCAATATAATTTATAAATACAGAAAAACAACAATGGACCCAACACTGAATCCTGGGAGACTCCACAAATAACATTAGTGCACGAAGAGCAGTGTCCATTGATTACCACTCTGTCTTCTCCCACTCAACCATCCCTTTATCCATAGCAGCAATTTGCCTCCAGTGCCACACTGCTCCAATTTGTGCAGCAATCTTCCATGTGCAACAGTATCAAAAGCTTTTCTAAGATCCAAATGTATGATATCAAAGTTATTCTCTGCGTGCAGTTCCTTTGTGACCACATAATAATATCCAATGAAATTGGTCAGGCAAGACTTCCCCTTAACAAAACCATGCTGTGTCTGAGTTATAACTGAATGATAGATGATCCTGCAGTGCTTCTTTAACCAGTGCCTCCATTAATTTCCCTGGAACAGAAGTTAAACTAACAGGTCTATAATTACTTGTGGCACTCTTTGATCCTCCTCCTTTGTGAATTGGGGTCACATTTGCACATCTCCAGTCCATGGGTACCTCCCCTGAATCCAAGGAAGCTGTCAAAATTATGGCTAAGGGTTT